>NC_045558.1:116336631-117004756 GCF_009769535.1 Thamnophis elegans
GATTTCAAAATCTTCAAGATGAGGTGGGAGAACTCCATCCAATATGTCATATTCAAGAAGATTTATACCTGGGACTCAGACCACACTGGAAGGTACATACTCTATTGTATTAGCTTTTGTGCAAGTGAACTGATTTTGTGGATCTCTTTTGGGATCAGACAGAAAGCTTTGAACCTATTCAGAAGTCCCTCCTCCTCACACAGAAATCTAGGTTTTCTCTTCATAAACCAACACTTCTATTAAGACCTGGTTGTGTCCTATCACTAATAACTTTTATCAGATTCACTGGTGATGTTCATAAGGAGTGGTCAAAAAGTCGATGTAGGCAAAGCTCACCTGTTTTTTTTTTAATGTATATCATTTAAGATAAGAGATTCAAGTGTTCTTTGATGGCTATTTCAGGTCTCACAGTCTGTCCAGAGATCTGCTTGGAACAAAATCATCAGTATTGATGGTTGTTAGTAATCAAAATAACTTTTTTTCTGTGCCTGGAAGAGAGTGAAATTAGATCTGCCTGCCAGGAGGAACCGAAGACACAAAGCACCAACCAAAAGCAAAGGTAAAAATGTCCAAGGAGAGGAAGGTAGTGTCAAAAAACTCAAGATGATAACTGTGACCAGGATATTGAAACCTTGTACGTTTTTACATATGTCTTGTAATAAAAAGATGGTTTTGGATGAACAGGAGGTGAATCTACAATCTCATGGTCACCATCTTGCCTTTTGGAACCTCCCACCTTCATGGGGACAGCGTGGTGGCTCAGTGGTTAAGATGCTGGGCTTGTCAGCTGAAAATCCAGCAGCCTAGGTTCACGAACTCCATACAATGGGGTGGCTTCTGTCTTTGTCCAAGTTCATGCCAACCTAGCTGTTTGAAAGCATGGAAATGCAAGTAGATAAATAGGTACCACTTCAGTGGGAAGTTAACAGCACTCTGTGACATCATGCTGGCCACATGACATGGAAATGTCTTCAGACAACATTGGCTTAATGGATTTAAAATGGAGATGAGCACACACACACACACCAGAGTCAGCAGTGGCTAGCGGAATAAAATCTGCAGGGACTCCTTTACCTCTTATCCCCCACCTTCGTATGAATTTCCCTCAACAGTTAGGATCCTAGCGATGACTGCTTAAAGCCAATGACAGCTTGTGAGTACCTTCCTTGAAAGTAACAATTTAATTGTCAATTACAAGTTACATCTCTTGTAATGTTTTATCCACCTAACTATCTTGCAAGGTATGTTAGGCTGAGAAATAATGCTTACCTAAGAAGCTTCACAGCTCAGTAAAACTTTGAACCGAAGTGACCTGATGCCTAGTTTAATATCTCAGCTGTTGTTCTCCGGATGTGACGGACTACAATTTATAAAATTTCCATGTAGACCAGACAGTATTACACCAAGCGAGAGGACTGCCTGAGGCAAATTATTTTGGGTTTCATAAAAGGACAGCAAGTGGTTAGTTGGTTAATTTATTACACATTTAATTTCCAGGCTCGGAAGAGAAATGCATTTGGGATCTTTTGCCTGGGGTACCAAGACACTATATCAGTGCAGAACTGGCATTTGCTGCTAAAGCAAGCCCAATACTGCTGTTGACCAATTGTAATGGCATGTGGGAATGACCTTGGGAGGCAGAGGGAAGAGCCAGAGCCAAGGAAACTGTTGGATAAAAGGCAGTTTAGCCCACAGAAGGGATATGGGCACAGCAAATATCTCAGAGAAGGGATCCTCCCTAGTTGTTGTTTTTTTAATTGTAAAGGCAATGGGGAAGAGATGTACTTTCAAACTTGTAAGATTCTGTTTATATAATCTTACAATAAAGTAGAACTAGTTCATCAAGATATGCTTTCTGTCTGGACTACATCACAAACTGACAGCAATCTTGCAAGCCTGAAAGTCTTGCAACCCCCTCACTTTGCAGCCAAAGAAACTAGGAAGAGTCTCTTCTGAGATGTTTGCCACACCCACACATTTCTGTGGGCTAAGCTGCCTCTTATCTTACCGTTGCTTTAGTTGGGATTCTCCCTCCTCTTTCCTAAGGTCATTACCACATACCATTACCCCAATGGACCCTCCTGGCCATTTTTAGCAAGGGTAGAACAGAGGGCAAAAGATGTCCATCCATGATAGGTTTCCTACAAATCAGATGCCTTTCCAAACAGGTTGGGCTACGATTTTCAGATTTTTAAAATCCAGAATGGCTAATAGCCCTGCTAATGGAGAATTCTAGGTTTGTATCCCAACATGTTGGGAAGGCTGATCTAGCCATCATATTTCAGGGAAATGATATTAATTCTGTCTCCCTTTCTTTACTCTTTGCCTCAAAGCAAACACAATTTTAAAAAGCAGTGTATGATCATTCTGTAATTCTAATCCTATTTCCTACCATAGAAACATTATCCAGGACATAACGAGGGAGATAAGGTTTCTATTGTTATAAAACTTTCCGTGGCCAAATTCTGTAGCCACCAGTAATTTCATTAACCCCTATTTCACAAAGTAATTATGAGAAGATAAGAAGGGGAAAACCTGTATCTTCCACAGGTTCCAAGCAAGACGGGGCGTATCAAAAGAGTCAAGTTGGCACCTGCTACCATTGGATTGAAGTCTTAGTCTTTTATATATAGCCACATCTTGACTACCCTTCTAAGACTGCATTTGTATAAATCAGATTTCCTAGATTTGGTGCCCTGCAAATAAATTGGCATTTACACTTCCACGAAGTATCATCCTAAGCCGACCCTTTCACTAGGTGTCCATCCTTGGAACATTCATGGATAAGATTGTGTGACAAGATCAGCCCCTTTATTGCTAGAGGCACCCTCTATCTTGTCATTTATCAATAGTAGTTTTCTTGTGAAGCATCCATAAGAGGCAATGAATGACTTTTGCACCCTTTCAAGTTTTCCAAAAGAACGGTATATTGTGGGGAATGAGGTGGACCTCTGGTTCGGTTTCCCCATTTGTCTTTCCTCTGGGGAAGCTCCAAAGCCTAGTCCTGAGGCTGAGTGCTGCAGCTACCACTCTGTCTATTAAACACATATCTACATTTTCTTGAATTGCTTTTGCACCAATGTGGTCTTGAAGTCTGTGCGCCAAGCACTTTGGCACCATAGCTGCATGCGCAGGGGACAAGGTTCACTGAGGTCTTGTACCTTGGTGTTGCTCTCTTCCCCCCACCCTGCCTGAATGACAGGTCCCCTTACCTCCCCACCCACCTTCTCTAGCCACAAGATCCGTCTTGAAGGAGGTGGTGTCCGTGTCTGTCCCCTGCTGGGGCACCGGCTTTTACCCTATATGGGGAGCAGCTGGGAGCTCCTTGGGCCCAAAATAGATGCAGCTGCCTCCTCTGGATTAGAGAGCTCAAGAGGAGACTTTCAGAGGGAAAGGGGAATTAAGATGGGAAGGGGGGCTGGGAGGGAGAGGAATGACAGAGAATGGATAGGTAGGCTAATAAAGGAGAGTGAACGGGATTTAGAATGCATGAACCAAAAGCCAGGTAGATCTCTATGTGGATTATTGCTAAATAAATGCACATGGTTGGTTTTGCATGGCGTCATCTAGTTTAAAATGGAATACTGAGGTTTAAAGTGAAAAAACAACCTAATGGGGTTTAGGAAGGGTCATGTGCAATCAGCATCACATTGCTAAGGTTGCCTTGGTAATAAAAATTGAGATATCTTAAGAATACTTGTATTGGCTTCCTGCAAGTTTCTAGCCCTCATCAATGCATAGATAGGCTTCTTACAACAGGAACAACTTATTTTAGTTTTGAAGTTTAAGAGAGGGTGGATAAGTCAGATTTCCTTTCATGATTCTGTGCCTTGCCTCCCTGAATAAAAACAAAATATAATATTATAGTTCTTTCTAATTGCCTTGCCCCCTGTAATTCCTACCCCCAGGCAGAGCATTTGGACTGCTTTGATGGTGTTTGATGGTGAATTTAAGCACAAAATATAAATTTATGTTAAACATAATCTGTACAATTTTGGGCCTGACAAAAACAGAAAACAAGTACATATCTTTAGTAACTGTGAATGTGCACATCTATTCAAAGGAAAGTTTTATTATGTTTATTGTCAGGCAAGAGTGCATAAAATTGAAATCCTAGTACAGGATTGATAAATATTAGTGTTATAAAACATTTGTAATCAGATTCAAAAGACCCACCAATTATGGCCACATGCGGTAACTATGGGAAATGGAATAATGTTTTGAGTATTCTTAACAATTTGTTTCCATTGGAGAACTTAATTCTTCACTTAACAGTTTGGGAACTTGAGATCCTTACAGGTCTTTGGTAAATCACACAGACTCCAATACAGCTTGGCCTTGATTTAGTTCACAGTCTGACAGCTGCCAGTTTCCTCTGGATTACATTTGTCGCTAGAGCTGATCGCTGCATCTTTCCTATTGGTATTAGAAACATTTTAGTGAGGGCTGCAAAAACATCTAGATGATCATAAGGTTCAGGAATTGGCCATTCTACATCTTTTTGCTGACATTTTGAGGTGGTCCAGGTTTTAACAATCCTGCTGCTTTGTATTTTAAACCATGGGACCCATGGATTCAGAGAACAGCAGTCTAATTGTCCAAGTTAGGCAATTCTGATTTAATTAAACATTATAAAAACTAATTCAGGACATGTCTAGAAGAGATGCATCAATTCTACATAATGCACATTCCATATACTCTAAAAGGGATGAAGTGGCAGCTTTCAGCAAGTCTCCTGAGGACGCTAGATATAGACAAAACTTAAGTAACCAAATGAAACTGGGAAGGAGAATGCAAAATTTGGAACGTTTCTCCAAATATTGCAGGACTATGTTGGATTGTTTTGGTAGGAATTATTCAGCAACATCTGGATCCCTTCCCAGCTATACTTTTTTTCAACCACCTCCTGTTTATCTAAACTACTTCAGGAGATGAAAGGAAAGAGGAAAACTGAAACCAGTATTATCATCTTGAACTCCTAAAAGGAAATCATGAAATAATTAGCAAGTTTAACAGCAAGATTCAATAAAATTATCTACTCAAAATGATGAAAAGTAGGGGATTATATAGTCACCTAGTCCATTCCACTCACTAACCCAAATATAGGCTATAAGAAGCAGCTATTTGTTGCGGCCTTGAGCCTTTTCAGCAAAGTGTCTTGGGGCATAGGGGAGCCTTTCTCAATCAACCTGCTCTACTGGATCACCATCTTTGTAAATACAATCCCTAAACAGAACTGCATAGTTGTTCCTAGCTCCACTTCAAGTTCCCATCACGGCTCAGAATGATGGTAGATTGCATTGTGGGAAATAAACCTAATTAGGTAGAGAAGTTAGAGAAAACAAAAAATCGTTATAGTTGCCCGAAAGGACTGCCCCAAAATGTTCTCACTTCATCAGAATGGAATATTTATATGTATCTAAGTTATTGTGTCAACCATGATTTTCCCCCTTTTAAACTGAACCTGAAGAGAGAGGCTAATTCTTTTTTTTTTTTTCATAAGCTATTTTAGGAGTCTTTGGACTGAAAACCAAGGTTAGATGGCTTATATAAGACTACATAGACTGCAAATGATGTAACTCTTCCTTAGAGTCCAAGAGTAGAATACAAAAGCTAGCCAAATTGTTTTGGCATATGAGGTAGAAAATTTTATGAACACCTCACCCAATCTCTAACTCAATAGTATATAAACTCCAAAATTCCCTGTACCAAATGATTAAATAGGTAAATTACCCTAATTCAATTGGCATTTAAACATTATAGCTAGTAATAAAGAGGTTACAGAACTAATATGTTTCCCCAAAGCTCAGGTTCTTATCCAGAAATTAAAGACTTAAATTCCTGCAAAATTTCAAAACAGAATTTTGATTGAGGATGTAGGCTGTTTGCATTTGGATTTTATCTGTTACCCTACTACTTTGCAGCTGCTTCAACCTGAAATGGCTGGACTGATTAGGAATTTGAAATTTAGCCCAACTACTCTAGAAGGTACCAGATTGGGAAGGTTATTCTAAAGTTAAATTGCTAATTAACGTGATCTGATTAAGTGAATTAAGGTTCACACTTACAAAGACCAACAGCACCCCCTTCTGGCCAAAGTAGGGCTCCATGAGCTGGAATCATTTTACTATGTGGTCTCACTTCAACAAATTAAGAAACATTTCCCATTCCAGATTTTCTATGCTGTCACCTTGCCTCCATAGAAATACAAAATTCTGGCAAAGAAACAGTGATTAGTGATTACTATTGAAGCCTGTTCTCTATTAGTCTCGATCCATCTACTATTAATATTCTGCTTGAAAAGATGCTACGATTTATAAAATTACTTCCCACCGACTATAGCTGCAAATAGCTCACTTAATTAACATGGTATCTATAGTAAAGGAGTTTTAAAATAATGCTTCCTACATGTCTGTAGTCTGAAAAAAAATATAAAATGATAATAATATTGTAATTCACATTGTGCCACGTTATGTTGTATAAATTATAGCTGTCTGGGTTCATACTTTGCCCTTAGAGTGTACATCATCATAGAGTTAAGGTATGTTCCAGTTATTACATAGGAACCACCATAATTTTCTTGGCGGCTTGTTTCTGGAATTTTGTTTTTAAGACTGTGCAATGTTTTAGCTTCAAGATCAGAAATGAAATAACTTCATGTTTTGGAGTATTCAAAAGCACATTTTGCAGATTTGAACATTCCCAGTGTAACTTAAGACAAGGTTTACCAACCTTGGCAACTTTAAGACTGCTGGGCTTGGGGAACTCTGGGAATTAAAGTCCATGCATCTTTAAACTGCCAAGGTTGGGAAACTGGCTTACAGCCTTGGTATTCATTCTCTAATCTAGTGCAACCCCATTGAGGGATTCACCAGACTTGGATGGTCTTAAATTTGATGGATTCCTTCTTCCAACTCTGTATTTTAGCTCTTTTTTATAGATATTATATTGGATTCAGATCAGGACTTATAACAGGCCACCTCAGAAAAATCCAATGTTTGCTTTTTAACCATTTTGGGGGTTCTTAAATGTGCACTTTGGGTCATTTTACCTCCTGGAGGACCCAGGATCTGTGGCTGACACAGAACTTTCTAACATTATATTGTTTGGCTCTGGAATATCTTGATAATCTTGATTTCAATGCCCAGCAGATTCAAAACATCTGACACTGGAGACAGAAAAGCAACCCCATAACATTTATTATGGACCTTCCTTCATGTTTTACTTTTCTTTAAAAATATCACTTTTGTTTTGTGAGCCTGGATCTGTTGTGACTTACCGAAAAGCTCTAATTGTGTTTCATCTCTCCAAAGAATATTCTCCTAGGATTGTGGCTTCTCAAAGTGGCATTTTAGCAAACCCCAATCTGTGGTTTTTTTTTTTGTTTGTTTGTTTTTTTTTGTCTGCCTGTCAAAAATGGGGTCTTCTATCATGGATACCACTTTCAGATATCAGTGGATGGTGCAACTTGATATTGTTGTACTTGATTGTGGGGGTCACCCAGGATCTTTGAAATTTTCCTTGGTTTTTCTCCACCATTCAAACGATCCTTCTGTTTAACCTGGAGTCGATTTTCCTCTTGCAGCCATATTCAGGGAGGTTGGCTACAATCCCAGAGACTTTAAATATCTTGATGTTAATAATCATGGTCACAGGAGCATATAGCCCTTTGGAGACGAGTTTGCAACCTTTGCCGTTACCATAAAATGGCTTCTCAGTCATGTACTAGGATTGTCTGGAAATTAAGTCATGGCAACTAAACTTATTTTCTTGTTTTCGGAGATGTTTCGCTGCCTATCCAGGCAGCTTCTTAGTTAGGGGAATCTGAGTAGGCAGAGTCGTTGGAATGTACCAACTCCTAAAATTCTTAGGGCTACTCCTGTACCAACCTCAGATTTCTTCACCAAGGTGTGTTGTGGCAATATGCCGATGATGATTCTGTGTCATTCAGGTAGAATTGCCATGCACTTTAAGGAAGAAGCCATAAGGGTAAAATTCTACCTGACTGACTGAGAATCTTTATTGACATATTGCCATGCACTTTGGGGGGAAAAAAATCTGAGTTTAGTGCAGGAGTAGCCCTAAACATTTTAGGAGTTGGTACATTCCAACAACTCTCTGCCTACTCAGATTTCCCCTCAGCTCATACAGAAGAAGCGGTTTGGATGGCAAAACATCTCAAACTAAACGAAGAAAAATAAATACAGTTGCCATAGCTCAACTTCCCGACTAAGCCACAATGCTATTTATTATTTTAATTTGGCATATTGTGTGAATAAAGCCACTTCCTACTCCCTCATTTTTATTTGTATTTTTTTTTAAGGAGGGACATATTTCAGGAGTAGGCAGTACCTTTTCAGATGTACCCTATTTCTTTATTCAGTCCCTGCAGATTGAGAAATGTCAATGAAAACCACTTTAGAACTGTTACTGAGAAAATCAGAGAAATCTCCATTTAAGCAATCAGCAAACAAATTTTTTTAATTTTTTTTTAACTTCTCAGAGGCTGGTGGGAGGAACTGCTGACTGTGAGTGCAGGAGACTGAGAGTTAGTACAGAGGACAAAGGTAGCGACCCACATACCTAACGGTGAACAAATCATATAACTATAAACCAAAAATAGCAATATTACTTCAGGGTTAGGACACTTGAGATTGTGATTTTATTTCAAAATGACTGGCTTAGTTCAGTGCAATACTTCTTTTGCAGCTGTATACCGCAGTACTCTTCAAATTTGGGTACTGTCTTCTTTGTAAACAAATTACTACATGGACAGAATCTCTTAAGATGTGCTCTCCAAGCAGAAATTAGGTGACCAATTCAGCCATTCCACTCTATCGAGTTGCTGCACTATCAGCCCCCTCTACCACAAAGATCCTGCAGGAAAAGGGCAGGATGTCCCATGGACAACCGTGGGATCTGGCAAGATGAAAGCTGTGAGCTACAAACACAAAGCTTTTGCTGTGTCCCAGCATAACAGATACAGTGCCCCTACCTTAACAGGAACACTAAAGTGACAAGTCAAGGTAGTTGTGGATAATGATAACTCAAATAAGCAGTAATGAAGAACTTACTTTGGAAAGGGGGAAAGTGTGAATCAGGTATTACACATCAGTCACACAAGAAGAGCAAGGTATCCAAAAGAGAAGCCGCCTTCTGATTGGTGATCATTTGTATGGGATATAAATTCAGAAAAAGATATGGAGGTTTTGAAAAAGTTCAGATGTCTGCCAGGTGCTGCTGCCAGAAGAAACAAAAGGCATATTCTCAAGATAGTCAAAAATGTCAGTAAGGACTGTGATGTTTATGCTATTATACATCTTGGCGCAAATGATCTGTCCCAAAGCAGAATGATTTCCAGAACTTGGTGTATGAACTTACAATACAATACAATAGCAGAGTTGGAAGGGACCTTGGAGGTCTTCTAGTCCAACCCCCTGCCTAGTCAGGAAACCCTATACCGTTTCAGACAAATGGCTATCCAACATCTTCTTAAAGACTTCCAGTGTTGGGGCATTCACAACTTCTGGAGGCAAGCTGTTCCACTGATTAATTGTTCTGTCAGGAAATTTCTCCTCCGTTCTAAGTTGCTTCTCTCCTTGATTAGTTTCCACCCATTGCTTCTTATGATACCCTCAGGTGCCTTGGAGAAAAGTTTGACTCCCTCTTCTTTGTGGCAATCCCTGAGATATTGGAACACTGCTATCATGTCTCCCCTAGTCCTTCTTTTCATTAAACTAGACATACCCAGTTCCTGCAACCGTTCTTCATATGTTTTAGTCTCCAGTCCCCTAATCATCTTTATTGCTCTTCTATGCACTCTTTCCAGAGTCTCCACATCTTTTCTACATCATGGGGACCAAAACTGAATGCAGTATTCCAAGTGCGGCCTTACCAAGGCATTATAAAGTGGCATTAACACTTCATGTGATCTTGATTCTATCCGTTTATGTAGCCTAGAATTGTGTTGGCTTTTTGGCAGCTGCTGCACACTGCTGGCTCATATTTAAATAGTTGTCCACTAGGACTCCAAGATCCCTCAGTTACTACTATTGAAGACAGTACCACCTATACTGTACCTGTGCATTTCGTTTTTTTTTTTGCCTAAATGTAGAACCTTACTCTTTTCACCATTGAATTTCATTTTATTAGATAGTGCCCAATGTTCAAGTTTGTCAAGATCTTTCTGTATCTTAAGCCTGTCTTCTGGAGTGTTGGCTATTCCTGCCAACTTGGTGTCATCTGCAAATTTGATGAGTTCCCCATTTATTCCCTCATCCAAATCATTGATGAAGATGTTGAAGAGTACTGGGCCTAAAACAGAGCCTTGGGGTACTCCACTGTATACTTCCCTCCATGTAGATGCAGTTCCATTGAGGATTACACGTTGAGTGCGGTTGGTGAGCCAGTTACGAATCCATCTGGTGGCGATGATGTCCAACCCACATTCTTCTACTTTATCTAGCAGTAGGTTATTGTTTACCTTATCAAATGCCTTACTGAAGTCAAAGTAAACTATGTCGACGGCATTCCTCTGGTCCACTAATTTTGTCACTTTGTCAAAGAATGCAATAAGATTAGTCTGGCATGATCTGTTTTTGACAAATGAATGTTGGCTTTTGGCTATTACTTTGTTTACTTCTAGTTGTAGGTGATATTTTAAGCAAACAATGCATTATGCATTGTATTTAGAACCTAGGAATGATCTGAGCTTAACTGCATATGCTGTTGCAAGTTTTGCTACAGATGTATCTACACGGAAATCAACATCAGGGTTTGTTGTATTCCTGGGAAAGGCACTAATTAAATAGCGGTCTATTAGACAAAAACATTTAAGTCTATCAACCATGGAGGCTGAATTCTCATGTTTGTCATTATTATGTACAGATGTAGCTCGTTACAAATAACTCCTACTGGATATGGGAATTGACATACAAAAAGCCTATTGTTGTTTACGAAGACAATCAAGCAGCAATTCAGATGGCATCCAATCTTGCTGTAAAAACTAGGTCAAAACACACTGATATAAGATATCTGAATGTACGGCAAAGTGTGAATAGTAAATTAGTTTCACTGGAGTATTGTATGTCTGAAGACAACATTACAGATCACTTTACCAAAGCCCAAGGTACTATAAAGCATAAACGTTGTAAGATTTATATATTGTCCTACCCAAAGGGGAGAATGTTAGGAATATAATCTAACGGTTGGGTTGGCAATGTATAAATCATGTAACAAAGTTGTACCTGTTTCTTTAAAGCATACTGTAAAATGTGATTGGTTGCTGTTTTCCTCAATCGGCCATAAGAGGGAGCCAGAACGACTGTTAGCTCTCTGTTCGTTAGATGCTGGGCTGATCTGAACTGAGTGCCATGAGCTATTGTAAGTTTTGCAACTGCTAGCAAACTTTGTTTACTGAACTGATTATATGATACTGGACTATATTACTGGACTATAACTATATTATTTGGATTATCCCTTAACTGAAAGACATAGATGACTGACTGTCTTATCCGTGTATGACTTGGACTGTTTGATGGACTCTGATACCTCTATTTCCACGAAAGTAAAAGCCTATTTAAGCTGCAGTGTCTCTGTATGCTGGTGTGTGTTCTCCAACACAACTCTCACAATGCTTCGCTAAACGTACTCGCTCTCCCAACATGGAGCTTACCTAACAGTGTAAAAGGAAAAGCTTTGGTTTTATTGATGATGACTGTAGCTGGTCCAATGAAAAACTGTACAAAAGAGATGGTTTGCATCCATCAAAGAAAGGGCCTGAGTTACTTAGCATTAAATTCACAGATTTTTGGATGAACATTTAAACTGAACAGCGGGGACAGAGAATTAATTGATACAGAACATTTCTGCCCCTAGCAATCTAACATTAATAGGGTTATCAGTGCATGTAACCTAAATGTTTGCGCGGGTAAGATTATCAATCTTACTGTCAAGCAAAACCAAGCATTTAATAGTGCAGGGGTCCCCAAACCTGGCAACTTTAAGACTCCAGAGCTGGCTGGAGAATTCTGGGAGTTGAAGTCCACAAATCTTAAAGTCTGAAGATCTCTGTAATAGTGAGCCATATCATATGCACTAATCAAACAGGTGGCAAAAAAATACGGGCAGTCAGGCACAACACAGGTTATGTAGACAGTAAACGCAGGGTCAATCAAATTGGACTCAAATGTCTATACACCAATGCACAGAATATGAGGAATAAACAGGGAGAATTAGATTAGAAATTCAAGTAAATGAGGCCATATATGATATTGTTGCCATTACAAAAACTTGGTGGGATGAAACTCACAAAAGAAACATACAGCTAGAGAGGTTTAAATTATTTAAAAGAAATATACCAAATAAAAGAGGTGGAGTTGCACTTTATATAAGAAATAATTACATCTCTACAGAAATAGAGCACAACAATGATGAAAATTATCTTGAATGCATTTCGGTCAATATTAAAAGGGGAAAATGACATTGTCATAGGTCTCTAATATAGGCCACCAAATAGAGGAAATAGATGAACTTTTTTTACTAGTCAACTAACTAAGATATGTAGGAAGCACATCACAATAGTAATGGGGGACTACTCTGACATCAACTGGGAGACAAACTCTGTACCAAGTGGAAGATCCAGCAGGTTCCTAACAAACATAGCGGACAACTTTGTTTCCCAAAAAAGAGAAGGGAACAAGGGGATCAGCCATATTGGACTTAATTCTCACTAACAGAGATGAAATGATAGAAGGTGTTGAAGCTATAGGAACCTTGGAGGCAAGTGATCATGCAATATTAGAATTCAACATTATGTAAGCACAAGCATAGAACAAAGTCAAACTAGAGTCTTGGACTTTAAGAGAGCTAATTTCAATAAATTTAGAGAGAGCTTGGGAAGGATTCCATGGATGAGAATCCTTAAGGGAAAACAACTCAAGAAGCTTGGGAAATTTTGAAAGCTATAAAAGCCCAGTCTAGCACAATACTAATGAAGAAGAAAAATAACAGCTCTCAAAAGAAACCAGCATGGCTACCTAAAGAACTTTCTTTAGGACAAGTATAAAAAGTGGAAAGAAGGGCAAATAACTAAGGCAGAAAATAAGTAAAAAATAACAAAAAAGCTTCTTCCAACATGTTAAAAAAAAACAAGGAAACATTTGGTCCGTTGCTGGGAGAAAGTGGCAAGGTGACAAGCAACAATGAGAAAGCAGAACTATTTAACTTGTATTTTTCATCTGTCCTTACATAAAGAGAAAAACCTATCAAAAACAGCACCACAAAAAACAGCTTAGGAACACAAATTAAAATAGGGAAGAAAATGGTAAGTGAAACCTGTCTACCCTAGACAAGTTCAGATCACCAAGACCGGATGGATTATACCCCAAGGTTTTGAAGGAACTGGCAGACGAGAACCACTGAACTATATCTTTCAAAGACCCTGGAACACCGGGGAACTGCAAGAGGACTGGAAAAGAGTTGACATACTTCCCATCTTCAAAAAAGGGGGAAAAAATAGATCCAGGAAACTACAGACCTCTCAGCCTCAACTCTATTCCAGGGAAGATTCTGGAAAAGATAATCAAGCAACAAATCAGCAAACACGTAGAAGCAAACAAAATAATAACCAAAAGCCACCATGGGTTTGTCAAAAACAGATTACGCCAGACTAATCTTATTGCATTCTTTGACAAAGTGACAAAATTAGTGGACCAGAGGAATACTGTTAGTATAATTTACTTGGACTTCATTAAGACATTTGATAAAGTAGACCATAACCTACTACTAGATAAAGTAGAAAAATGTGCGTTAGACAGCATCACCACCAGATGGATTTGTAACTGCCTGACCAATCACACTCAACGTGTAATCCTCAATGGAATTGCATCTACATGGAGGGAAGTATGCAGTGGAGCATCCCAAGCCTCTGTTTTAGGCCCAGTATTCTTCAACATCTTCATCAATGACTTGGAAAAGGGGATAGATGGGGAACTCATCAAATTTACAGATGGCAGGAATAGTCAACACTCCAGAAGATAGGCTTATGATATAGAAGGATCTTGACAGACTTGAACCTTGGGCGCCATCTAACAACATGAAATTCAATGGTGAAAAAAGTAAGGTTCTACATTTAGGCAAGAAAAACAAAATGCACAGGTATAGTATATGTGGTACCTTGTTCAATAGTAGTAAATGTGAAAGGGATCTTGGAGTCCTAATAGACAACCATTTAAATATGAGCCAGCAGTGCGCAGCAGCTGCCAAAAAAGGCAACACAGTTCTAGGCTGCATAAACAAAGGAATAGAATCAAGATCACATGAAGTATTAATACCACTTTATAACGACTTGGTAATGCCACACTTGGAATACTGCATCCAATTTCAGTCACCACGATGTAAAAAAGATGTGGAGACTCTAGAAAGAATGCAGAAAAGAGCAACAAAGATGATTAGGGGACTGGAGGCTAAAACATATGAAGAACAGTTGCAGGAACTGAATATGTCTAGTTAATGAAAAGAAGGACCAGGGGGTGACATGATAGCAATGTTCCAATATCTCAAGGGTTGCCACAAAGAAGAGGGAGTCAAACTATTCTCCAAAGCACCTAAGGTTAGGACAAGAAACAATGGGTAGAAACTAATCAAGGAAAGAAACAACTTAAAACTGAGAAATTTCCTGACCGTTAGAACAATTAATCAGTGGAACAACTTGCCTCCAGAAGTTGTTAATGTTCCAACACTGGAAGTTTTAAAGATGTTGAATAACCATTTGTCTGAAGTGGTGTAGGGTTTCCTGCCTAAGCAGGAAGACCTCCAAGGTCCCTTCCAACTCTGTTATTCTATAAAATGAGACTAGGCTTATATGTGAAGCCTGATTATTATCAAGTATTGTACGGGTAATCCTTGCTTAGTGATCATTCATTCGGCGACTGTACAAACATACTGTACAAGGATGCTTGAAAAATAATTTTATAGCTCATTTACAACTGTTTATGACTTATGCCGTATCTCTCAGTCAAATAATCACCATTAGAGTCAAAAAGAATCGTTTTGTTCTTACAGATTTCCCCCCCTTGCAGAACTGAGAAATTGGAGAGGGGTTTCAAGAGAGTAAGCTGTTTGCTCTTCTACGGATCGAAAGCAATGTGATAATATCTCTTTTGTCTGACCTTTTCTCCCACCTCCGAAGGGGAGATTGGGGAGGAAAAGATTTCAAAAAGGAAATATCAGTTTGCTCTTCTACATATTGATAGCCCAGCAACAGGAAAGGGTCAGGCAAAGGAAAAACTGCCTACGGAAATCACTTGCTTTTTTTTCTTTTCACCTTCCATCAGAGCAGAGACTGGAAACAAATTTCAAGAGAGCACTGTAAGTTGTTTGCACAAAACATCTTCAGCATTCAAATCCTGGACTATGACGCAATCACATTACTTTAATGACAATAAGATAGCACTCCAGCATTTGGGGAACAGATAGGAGGCAAACAAAACAAACCCCAAAACCAAACCAAAGATGTGCAACTGATTCGTCTTGACCCTTTATGGCCGAAAAGCAATTGTAGTGATGTCACTTTGTGGTCACCCTACTTAGGGATCACTCTGCTTAGTGGCAGAGTTGCTGTCCCCAATTAGGTCTTTAAGTGGCTACTGTAAATGTAAAGTAACATCTTCACCTGATTCCATATTTGCCAATCAAGGCAGGAAAATTAGTTCAAAAGGACACCTGACAAATATTCATTTACCCCAAAATAAACACCACCACCCCGCCTTTCAGTTTTTATTAATTTTACTTAATATATTTATTTTCTTTAAAAAGTTCACTTTAAAAAGGTAAAATGATGTTTCCTTTATTTTTTTATACAAACTCCCCCCATAAACAAAACACAGAACTGTATCCCGGAATAATTAAAAAAGGGAGAGAAAAAAATTGAAAAGGCCTGAGCAGTCCAACTAGTCCACAGTAGAAAAATAAATCTTAAAAGGAGGAGAAGGAGGGGAGCAGTGGGAATAAGGGGAAGAGGACAGCCTTCCCAAAAGTGTATTTCATAGCATGATGCAATTCCATGGGGTGTAGTGACCAGTTCCCATGATTTTTTTGGGGGGGGGGGATAGCAGAAAAAAAAAGAGTATAAATATATATTCAAATTGGGGGGGAAAGCAGCCAACTTTCCCCCACAAGAGGAAACTTCAAGGGGAAAGGATTACATTCAGAAACTCCATACATTCACCAAGAAAGGCAGGGGTACAAATGATGGAAGTCAACATTTATCCTGGAGCTACAACCACTCCCATTTCCTCCAGGTAGTGTTTCTTGTGGACTATCCAACTGCAGAGGCTTGAAGAAAGGGAGGGGGTACGAGGAGAAAGAGGAGGAGGAAAGAGGGAAAGGACAGACCAATTTCTCAACAACCCAAACAAGACCAAAGTAGTGCAGACTAAGGGGTTGAAAGCAAATAGTAGAACCCCAAGAGGGTCATGTACCTAGATCGGTTGGGGAGAGGGGGTAAGCAAAAGTGAGGCTCGCTCCATACCCAGGGAAAGAGGGCAGGAAGAACTGAGGGGATGACTTCCATCCCCACCTCAAAGATTTCTCAAGGAAAGTCTAGAAGTCTGTTGGGTATTCAAGCCCATCTGGTACCTATGGTCAGCATCAGAACTTCCATATAGTAATGGTTAGAGTAAAAGGGCTTGTTCCCTTATGGTTTTTTCCCCCTCATAACCACTGGGTTCAAACAAATGAGTACTGATTGTTCACAGCCCTGGCTCGCCCTTCTGACTCCTCTGACAGAGGAAGGGATCCCCCAACTCTCACAGATGCTCCCTCATCCACCTCTGGCTCCATCTGGACTTCCTCTTCAGTCTGCCCTTTAGATTCCGGCAATCCATGGTCCAGAGGAGCATGAGGTGGCCGGGCTGGAGGGAGAGGAGGTGGCAGTGGCAGGTTACGAGAGATGCTCGGCTCTGTAGAGGGAGAGAAGAGACAGACGGACAGAGAGAAAGAGAGAGAGAGAGATGGTCTGGGTTAAGGCAGGAAGAGGGAATAAACAATGAGAGCCAGTATTATTTCAGCAAGATACTCTTCATGAACAGATTTAGCATCAACTATGTTGTGGTACCCAATGCTTGTCAAATGCAATCATTCAGGAATTAATAAAGGAGAATGTTTGACATGAGGAGTCCTTGATGCTCTCTGAGCTTGTGTTCTTGCTGACATTTGATTACCTAAACTAGGTAACTAGCATTGTTGATGTTACCTACTTTGGATAATGAAACGTCTGCAAGAAAACAAGCAAGTTCAGAGAGCATTAAGGACCCCTTCTTCAGGATTTGTTTGGAAATGGTTTTACTGTATTGATTTGGTTTCTAAAACTTGCGTTTTGCAGTAGCCCCTGAATAAAATCAGGTTATTATTGTTGAAAGCACATTTTTAAAAAGCTATACCAAAATAGATATTTTCTATAATCCATTATAATATGCAAAATTGGCATAAAACATTGTGCTTCTGCATAAAGTCAGCTTAAATCATTTGCAGGCAATCCTTTGGTTAGGCAGGTTCCAATTCAGGAACCTTGTGTAAACTGATTATACTGAACTTCACACTTTGCACATGCACAAAAGTACGTCAGTTTTACACATGTGCAAAAATGGGCGCATTATGTTTTGAACTCTATCCTTAGAATCAGGTTTACTTAAGCCAGAACCTATGTGGGCCAGAAATTGTTTGAACTGAATTATTATTAGGGATATTACCTACTCAAAAGAATCTTACCTATTTAATTTTAGGTGTTTTTACTGTCAGTGAGTGCATTTTAAGCATATAAAGCTCTTGGAACTATCATTCAACAAGGTGAAATTCTAGGCTATTGTAATGTTTTAGATTTTTTTTCTTATTTGACACCATTCAGAGACTGCAATTCCAAATATTAATAGAAAAAGATAGATAATTATGGAGAGATGGGAGGCATGATAAATGCAGCATTGAAATTCCTTTCCATTACTCTATCCTAGCATGTGTCAACCTCAGCAACTTTAACAGGTGTGGACTTCAACTCCCAGAATTCCATAACTATCTGGCTGAGGAATTCTGGTAGTTGCAATTCATACTTCTTGAAGTTGATAAAGTTGGGAAGGAATGCTCTATACACTTCTCACAGAATATTGGCAACATACTGTGAAATGTGAGCATTAGGACATGATTTTCCAATTAAGAGAGAATTTCAAATACTTCTAAAATTTGAAGAGATTCTTCATGTATTTTATAATGGCAATATTAGATAATTAATTCACTACACTACTTTAAGGAAAGGCTACATATACCAGGTGAAACCATAATTATTTCTTTTGTCCTAATATGCTGAATATTCTACTGTTTAAAGCTGGGAAAACTGATATTTTTTAATGAGCATAAATGTTCTAACTCCATTACAAATGTCATGTGCTATTTTAGAAACATGTTGTATTTTTCTTTTTTCTCCTCTATGAGACAATACCTATGCAATATACAGTACCTACCTTATTTCTATAACGTATTTGGGAGCCATAAGACTTTTCAATTATGGACACCTTCCTGTGCTTCATAGTGGGGACAAAAGTTAAAGCAATCATGCTGGCCATTTTTTCACTCTTGGTTGCCCTAATAATTTTTAAAATAAAGATAACTCTTTCTTGCTTAAAAGCTTGTGCTGACCAACTGGCCCGAATCTTCACCCGAATCTTTAATAAATCACTAGAGATGTGCTATGTTCCTTCTTGCTTCAAACATTCTTCTATGATCCCAGTGCTGAAGAAACCTTCTATCAAGGAACTGAATGACATCAGTCAGTTGCTCTAACATCTGTGGTTATGAAAACCTTTGTAAGGCTAGTGCTGGCCCACCTGAAAACCATCACAGATCTGCTGTTAGACTCCTTACAATTTGCCTACTGAACGATAGCAATAGCAATTAGACTTACATACCGTTTCACAATGTTTTACAGCCTGTCTAAGCAATTTACAGAGTCAGCACATTGTCCCCAACAATCTGGGTCCTCATTTTATCCACATCATAAGGATGGAAGGCTGAGTCAACCTTGAGTCTGGTGAGATTCTATCTGCCAAACTGCTGTCAGCCAGTGATCAGAAGTAGCCTGAAGTATTGCAGTCTAAACACTGTGCCACCACGGCTCTTAATAGATCGAAAGATGATGCAAATAGGCACTAGACACAAGGACAGTTTTTTCCCAAATGTCATCTCTCTGCTAAACAACTAATTCCCACAACGTTGTCAAACTATTTACTAAAACTATTATTATTATTCTCATCCTTCCTATTACCAATCTTCTCCTACTTATGACTATAACCTTGTTGCTTGAAACTCTATGATTTATATTGTTGGTTTCCTAGTATGATTTGATTGCTTATTTAGTAACCTATGACTATCACTGTTGTATCATGATTCTTGATTGTATTGTATTCTATTCATTTTTTTTTCAACCTAGAATTCATTTGATGTCTTGGATTATAACTCTCATTAATACCAAGCAAATGACGAAAACAGTCTAACCCAAACTGCCTTGAACGATCTGGTTGGTGGAAAACTGGTTTAATAAATAGTATTCTTCATGTTACATGGAAGGTGAGGGGAGGGGGTGTCAAAATTGTTTCAGCCACCTGAATAAGTAAATTTCCAGAAGAGGGGAGTAAAAGAGGCAGCAGTATTATTATTTGAAGTTTGGGTAGATAATCTTTAACTTTGGGCTGTCCATCACAAGTGAGTATTTTCTGCACAGTTCTGCTATATCTAATACAATTGAATTAAATTATAAAAGGAGTTGTCCAAATGATAATTGAAACATTAGCTCTAAGATCTTTCTCTGCAGAATACCAGCAGCTGCCTTATGCCAAACCAGATTATGGTTCCATTCAGTTACAGAACCTATTAGTGACTCTTCAGGATTCTGTACAGAAGCCTTTCTTAATCCTACCTGGAAATGCCAGAAGCCCCTGAAATCTCTTCCCTGCCTCCTGGTCTCAGACACGGTGGATGGCGTAGACAGTGCATTCACATGACCCATGGATAGCGATGGCTATGGCGTAGGGGCCGTGACACACGCACACACACGGTCATATCTCTGCCTTCCTCCTGAGGTACCTATTGCACACTTACACGCAGTCACCCGCGGAGGCAGCAGCAAGGATGGAGATGAGGTTGGGGGGCGAGTCGGGGTCCCCACTGAACCCAGACACTGGCGCTCGGCTCCCAGCCCGGTCCCGGCCTGTGACAGAGATGCCCACATCAGAAATAGGGATTGGGGATGAGGAAGAGAGGGAGCAGCGAACATGGGGGTGAACAGGTTTATCCTCCCTCCTGCTATATGCATGCCTGGGCTGGGAAAGACTGATGGATAAGGAGTGGGGCAACAAGGGAGGGGCAGACTGGAATGACAATGGAAAAATATGCAGGGAGATGGAGCATGATATGGACTAGCAATAATGTCTATGCTATTTCCACCCCACAGACCCACTTCATCCTACACTCACCATGCAGCCTTTGTGAAGCAACCACGTAGCTGACAAGCGTCACATCACTGGAGCCCCCTGATTCGAGGGGGATGGGGTGGACCCGGAAATGCTCCAGCATGTCAAAAATAGTCTGGAACCAGAGATGCTGAACACGGCACTGCCCTTCTTCATTCAGGGAGAGGCGCAGATGCTAGGAGTAGGAAAAGAAAGTTGGGTAGGAAACTACTCCTGAACCAGAATCCAGCCTATCTTGTCCCAAAGCCTCAAGTCTTGAGGCAAGATGGGAGGCAAAGAAATCTAATAAATAAATAAAACAAGCACCATTTGATAGATTCTCTGCCACCCCCGCTGCACTCACCTTGGCTTTCCCTTGAAAATTGAAGGTCAGGACGTATTCACCCCGCCGTGTCTCACTTTGACGCACTAAGAAGACGCCATGGCTGTTTGCTCCTCCTGCCAACACCAGCTGGGCGGCCTTGAGACGTGACAGGGTGCCATGGAACCATGGATATTCAGAGAGTGGGTGTTCAGTGTCACCAAGACTACCTCCACCTGGGTCGGGTTCACCTTGGAAGAGGAAGGAACCTGAGCAAGGAGAAAAACAACAGAAGGCAGCCAAAGCTCACTTAGAGGAATCTGGATCTTGTTTCCACAACATTCAACCCAAGATGATGCTGAAGCTGGGTGATCCAAGAGAAACCTTAACCGGGCGGCATGCAATTTCAGAGGTTATCTCAGAAAAAGAAAGTTCAGGCTAAGTGATACAAAACCTGCCCACTTTGGGCTTGTTTATAGGGATTGTCAACTAATCCTCCACCATTATGCCATCCCCAATAGGAGCTCCAGCAAGGAGGCGAGGGGAGTCCTCTGGCCCTCCTCAAATCTAGACCAAGCACCAATTCATCCCACTTCAGAGCATTACCTGTGGTTTCAGGGGTTTCGGGGAAAGTTGTATGGAGGAAGCCAGTGGAAAATTGTCCTTCATTGACTGGCACCCGAGGCAGCAACTGAGGAGGAGGAGGCAGCTCCATTGAGTCAAAGTGTGAGGCAGCAATAGAGACTGAGCTGGGAGACATAGAGGCTGAGGGGCGTTCCATTAGTCCACCGTAGGCACCTGGAAAGGAAACATTACAAGCTGGGCTCAGCTGGAAAATCAAAATAATAGGAAGCCTGCTTCCCATTATTCAGGATTCTACTTATAAGCAGTATATGCTTTGAGCTCAAAGCATCATTACAGACCCCACACACTCACTTCACGGTCTCTTTCTGTTGCTCCCCTCTGGGAGGAGGTTTCGAAGTATTTACAACAGGGCTACTAGATTCTGTAGCAGCTTTGTTCCTTATGCTATCCGTCTCACAAACTCACAGGATTCTTTTTTTCACCATGTACACATTCGAGCGAGACTGTGATGTTTCTCTGTGTCATATATGCGTTTGTAAGTGGGTATACGCATAATGGTTATCTTTTGAGGGATGTACGTAACAAAAATCATTTTAATGTATTCTGATTAGTGCACATTTAAAGTGACAATAAAGTTTCCATTCTATTCCACTCTATTCATGATTACAGTGAGTTGAAACCAGAGTGGATAAAAATCGATGATTTTTTTAAAAAAAACAAAATTTCAAAATCAGATATTTTTGGCTTAAATCATTTTTTAAAATTTAAATTGGATTTTAATTTTTTTATCAAATTTATTTTAATAAATTGCTTTTGGAGTAAAAAATCTATTTAAATATAGTTTTCTATTTAAGATACATTAATAATTTAGTTTATTCAGCATGAAATAGAACTTAGTTATATAGCATGAGATTGTATATTCTGCAATATTTATATTTTTGGTAAACTCATTCAATGAATCTGCAAGCTGAGATAACATTCACTGCATTACTGAATTCACAATTTCATAGTAATCATGAGATAAATCATAAAACAAAGTTCAAAAATATTTCTTTATCCCATTGTTTTACAAATCTATATACACTACAAACTGTATGATTGTTTGAAGAGAAATCCATCTGTACTGCCAGGCTCTAAGTATGAGGAGGAAGGGCAAGCAGTAAAAATGAAAGTGAAACCTTCTAAGCAGCATATACATACAATATTAAAGAGCACCAGTTATTTCGGATCCATCATGGCAGCACCTATTAGCAGGCATCCACTCATCTGCTGCCTGCACATCTCTCACCTGGTTGTGTCACTGCTGCATCACCAGCCGTCCCACTAAAGTGAATGAGACTGTCGGTGAGTCAACAGGGGTCAGAGGAGGAGCCGCTGCAGGACAGAGATGACAGTCGCTCTTTAAAAATTATGATTTAAATCGAGTTGATTTAAATCAAGCCTTTTTACTAGTGATTTAAATCATGATTTAAATCGACTTGATTTAAATCAAGCCTTTTTACTAGTGATTTAAATTATGATTTAAATCGACTTGATTTAAATCAAATCCACCCTGATTGAAACAGACAAGAAATACTGAATATTGGCAATGGAGACCAAACATTTCAGGCCAAGATATTTCAGCCAGTTTAAAAATGGTTGAAGAGTACATACACAAAAAGAACAGAGAACAGAGGTCCACAACTCCAAATCCGCAACCCAGACGCGGTTCGTGGCCCATTGGGAACCAGACCGCAAAGTGGCTTGCGAGCATGTGAAGCTCTAATTGCACAAGCAGTGGGAACGTGTGCGAAACCATCCCTTCTCCCCCTTCCCCCGCTTTCACCACCATCGGTTCGAAGAGCCAGAAAGATTGGGGACTGTTGCTCTAGAAGCTATTTCTGCTTATATTGATAGTTTTCTTCTTATTTCCCTATGTATCTTCTCTGTTAGTGTTTTGGGCTCCTTCTAAAACAAGTATAGGCCCTTTCTTGGACTTTCTGAATGCCTATAACTCCTTTATGCTTTTCAGTCAGAGATAAAAATCTTCCTTCTCAATCCATGCTACTGCCTTATATTTCTTTTCTCTCTCTTATATAGATATCCTCAACTTACAACAGTTTAGTGACTGTTCAAGTGCAACGGCAGCAAAAAAAACAACAACTTACAATTGGTTTTTGCACTTACAATGACTGTAATGGGATCAGACTTTAGGTGCTTGGCAATCAG
Organism: Thamnophis elegans; assembly: GCF_009769535.1. Lineage (NCBI taxonomy): Eukaryota > Metazoa > Chordata > Lepidosauria > Squamata > Natricidae > Thamnophis > Thamnophis elegans. The sequence continues at coordinate 116,360,242 of NC_045558.1, forward strand.
CCTGTATTGAGCCCACTTGCAGCCTCCCGGGGTCATGTGATCACCATTTGCAGCCTTCCTAGCCAGCTTTCAACAAGTAAAGTCAATGGAAGAAGCAAGATTCACTTAATGACTGTGTGAGTCATTTAATAATTGCAGTGATTATTTATCAACTGTAGCAAAAGAAAGGTGATAAAATTCGACATAACTCCTTAACAATCGCCTTGCGTAGCAACACGAATTCTGGTCTCAGCTGTAGTAGTAAGATAAGAACTACAGGTAGTCCTCAACTTACAACACAATTGAGCCCAAAATTTATGTTTCTAAGTGAGAAATTTGTTAAATGAATTTTGCTGCATTTTACGACTTTTCTTGCCACATTTGTTAAGTGAATCACTACAGTTGCTAAATTAGTAACATGGTTGTTAAGTGAATCCTATGAATCCTGTTCCAACTTCTTAAAACCAGGTCATTTCCTCTTCCAAAGTTCATAACTGTACCTAAACCGCAAAGGAGGAAGTATCTTTGCCATCTCCTCAAGAGAGCACATGCTTTGTGCTCATTTCCGTTGTTCCTAATCTACAGCAAACAGAAGCACCTAGCTGACCTTGACAGATTCTGAAAAAAGTTAAGTAAGGACAGAGTCAATTACTTGGCTGGGAGACCATCAGGAAACTCTACAGTTGTAGGCTTGATTCGAAGTTGAACATACACTGCAGAAGACAACTACAGAAAAGCACTTCTATATTGTTGAACAGTAAGCTTGATTTCAGGCATGGTTTTTTAAATCTTTACCTATTTTTCTTGGGAAATTAGTAGTGTTTATCTAAGTTTTACTTGGTTTTCTTTTCATAAATATCAAATCCTGGATTTAATACTAATTTACATTATTTTTCATGTGTTTATCTTGAATGGGTAGTTTGTGCCTGAAAGCTGGTTTTGGTTTAATGTGTTAAAAAAAAAGCTAAATAAATTTTACTGGCAATCAGTTATTGCTGGATTGCCACAGTATCCTATAAAGTACAAAGATTCAGTTGAGATTTACTGACTAAAGGTCACGCAATCAGCTTCTTATCTTGCCTGGGATTTGAACTCTGGTCTCCCCAGTTCTGATTTGACAGTCATGCCCCATGATGATTCCACCTACTTTTTAAACAATTTAGAAAATTTTTCTTGTTTAAAAACCCTGAAATTTCATCCAATATTTAAATGGTTTAAGACAAATTTCTATTAGCTGGTATCTTTGCTTAGTGTAGCTGGTTAACTGATCTAGACAGAAGCCTCAGAATGCTATTATAATACTTCCTCTGTTTAAGATAATTTACACATTATCCATTCTTCATCCATATTGGTTAAAAAATTGAGGATCAGCTTATCTGTAGATGGGCTTATACACGTATAATTGGGATATACACAAAAAAGTTGTATTACCTTATAAGTGGAATTCAATGAGCATGTGGAGGATGGGGGTTTAGCACCTACAATTCTTGGCTTCTTTGTAAGTATATATGGTAGTACTTCTATGCCTGCTGACTAAGGTATTGCATGATAGAGCTTTTCAGAGAATGTTGTCTTTGAGAGAAGCATTCTGCAGCATACAGGTAATCCTTGAGTTACAAAATTATGGAGCCTGCCAATTACATTCATAGCCCGAGGATTCATTGGAGTGAATCACATAAAACAAATGTGATCACTCCCTCCTTTCACCCACAAAATGTGTGGCTAGTTAAGTGCACATGAGTTATCTCAGGGTGGAGAAAGCCATGGGGGTGGTGGGTGGTAACGATGGAACAGACCACCTGCTTCAGACCACCCAAAGCCTATCCCAACCCCTGAGATATCTCATGCTCCCTCTCCTGGGGTTCCCATCATTGCTCCACCCCCCCTCCCCCGCCATACTGGGTCAGTTACCTTGTGAAGATCTAGTGAGCTCTCCAGCCTCTCTGCCACAGTTTCTTTGCCTCTTTGCAGTCTCGGTGCGAAAAGTATTTGCAAACCGGTAAGACTTTGGGGCAGCAAAAGGGCCAAGGTGGCGCAGTGGTTAAATGCAGCACTGCAGGCTACTGCTAGATCAGCAGGTCAGCGGTTCAAATCTCACCGGCTCAGGGTTGACTCAGCCTTCCATCCTTCCGAGGTGGGTAAAATGAGGACCCAGATTGTTGGGGGCAATATGCTGACTCTCTGTAAACCGCTTAGAGAGGCCTGAAAGGCCTATGAAGCGGTATATAAGTCTACTGCTATTGCTATTGCTATTGCTAAATCGGATTGCTTCAAGCCTCCCATCGGCTTGCAAGTACTTTTCAGACTGGAAGCTTCTGAGGGCCAAGATCTTGCACTACAGTACTTTAGCCTCTGTTCTCTATGAACGAAGGCCTGTACCAGATCCGTGGCAAAAGGTTTTGCAAACAGAGGGAAGGCCTCTCCGTTTGCAAAGCCTTTTTCTGTGGATCTTGTACAGGGCTCAGTTCACAGAGAACAGAGGCTTAAAATACTGCAGTGCTTGCCATTGGTTTACATATTTACAACTGAAAGAAAGACTTAAATTAGATAAAAAGAATTATGGGTTTAACTTCGTTAAAAATGAACTAGATATTCTACTGTATGGTAGTGATGAGCATATTATTGCTAAAATCAATAAAGTGTTATTGAATTTAAATCTGGAAAGTGAACATGTAAAGCATTGTATGATTCAGTGGGCAAGGAATTTTCCATATAATGGAGTGGTGGGTTACGGTACGGTGCAATGGGGCCGTGCATCCACCACATGAACGCGCACAGTGCGCGCATGCATACTTATTGCCCACGATGCTCCATGATGCCTCTGATGCTCCAGCTGCTCAGCGGAGCATCGTGCAAGCGGCGTTTGCTTCGTGCATGTGCGTGGAAGCCCCAAAAACTTCAAATACCAGTAAGGAGCGCAGGCGGGCCCCTCCGGAGCACCGTACCAGAACGGTAACTGGTGCTCCTGGCATGCACCGGTACACCCGTACCAGAGCGTACTGGTCATAACCCACCATTGATATATGTAATGCTTGAACAATGGAAGAATATATGGAATAAAGATTTAAACTTTACATTAAATTATAATTTTTAAAAATGTCTATAAGTTGATGTATCATTAGTATTTAACTCCAGATAAATTGTCAAGAATGCATAAAGGTACCTCAAATTAATGTTGGAAATGTAAATGTAAGGAAGGGACTTTTTATCATTTATGGTGGACATGTGATAAAGCAAACCTATACTGGAATAGGATTCATATCTCAGTACAGAAAATTCTTAAAGTGAATATAGAAAGAAAACCAGAAACTTTTCTTTTGGGTTTAATGGAACAAGGCTTGGAAAAAAATTCAGAACTCTGATGTTATATATGTTGACAATAGCAAGACCACGCTATGCACAGAAATGGAAGGTCACTTCGATCCCCACAATGGATGAATGGCTACAAAAATTGATGGAGTTAACTGAGATGGCTAAATTGACTGTTTTGATTAAAGAAAAAATACAAATAACTTCATTTCTACTTGAGAACCACTTCTGGACTTTATGCTTGAGGTGGAAAAAAACAAACTTCGAGTTTGGGTTTTACCAATTAGTTAGATTTGTTGTTACATAAATTACTATTTTTTATTATTATGAAAAAGTTTAAGAGCCAAGGTGGCGCAGTGGTTAAATGCAGCACTGCAGGCTACTGCTAGATCAGCAGTTCAGCGGTTCAAATCTCACCGGCTCAGGGTTGACTCAGCCTTCCATCCTTCCGAGGTGGGTAAAATGAGGACCCAGATTGTTGGGGGCAATATGCTGACTCTCTGTAAACCGCTTAGAGAGGGCTGAAAGCCCTATGAAGCGGTATATAAGTCTACTGCTATTGCTATTAAAAAAAAAAAAGTTAAAAAGTTGAGAGTAGATCTTAATGCCTTATTTTATTGCACCAATGCCTTTTTTTATTTTTCCCTTACTTTCCCCCACTATCCATTTTTCCTTTCCTAATTCCCTAATATTTGCTTTTGTATTGTCTTTATATGTCATATTATAAATTAATAAAACTATTTAAAGTGAAAAGGAAAAGTACTGTACAAGATCTAGTACTATACTACTTCAGGTCTCTGTTCTCCGCAAATGCACTGAAGCAGGTAAAAGAACCGACGGCTCGCTGGATCGTCATAAGGTAAGTGAGTCTCCACAGGCCTAAGTGTGAATGATTGCCATGGTGCTGCAACGTTCTTAACTTTGGACTATGTTGTTAATACTTGCGGTGGGACCCAGGGTGGGGTGGGGGGGTTATGTCATAACTTCAAATGGGTGCTAAGTGAACTGTTGTAACTCAAGGATTACCTGTATTCTATTGCAAACAGATTGCCTGCACACACAAAAATCATTGGAAAGCCTTTTTGTCTTTATCAAGAGATCAAAAAGGCATAACAGTCTGGGTATACATTGCATCGCATACACACCTTGGCTGAGCTGTTCATTGCTCTCACTTGGCACCAGGGGAAGTTCCCGGCTGGGCATGCTATCTGAGTGGTTCATGCATGGCTGCTCCAGGCTATCAGTACTTTCTCTGTGGAGACAAGTATCATTAGCAATGTTTTCATAGTCCAAGATCACATATATCTAACCATTTGATGTTACAAAGAAAGATTCTACCTTTTATTATATCAATCAAATCACACTATGCACCTGAAAAAGTGAGCTGAAGCTCACAAATGCTTATGCCTTTTAATAAATGATATTAGTTAGAAAAGGGGCCACCAGACAACTTTTAATTTTTGCCACCACACAGCACTTGCCACACAACATTTTTCCTATACCATTAAACCCTATCTGTGAATTTTCTGGAGGAATTAGCTTTTTCTGTTGGAAGCAAAAAGTCAAGCTCTTATCCAATTGCTTGTTTAAAGGAGTAAGAATCATGTACCTGTTCCACAGCCATCCAAACCTCAGGGTTGCACCACTGTTCAATTAAGGTAAAGTAAATATTGTTGTTAATACCTGCATATCTGTTCTCTGTCTCTCTTACCCTAATCTTCCTTCTATAAGCTGTCATGAGAAACTGCTTCATATAAAACTGGGTAATGAATCATTATTTATTATATCCCAATCTGTGGAGAAAAGACCAAGCCAGCATTGCCAATAATGAGAAATGATAGAGCTGTTGTCTAAACTTCTGAACAGTTACACATTTTTCACACCTGGTCTATTGTACAGAACCAGCTACTTCTCAGAGAGAAAGTCTCAGTCCATCAAGTTTTTATTAGGCCATATAACTTTTCTCTCTTTACTTGTTGACTGAATCTGGGACTTTAAACCTATAAACTATGTATTCCACCACTGAGTTGTGGCCTTCTTTGATGCTTAGGTTAACTTACCCCAGGCCCATGCATTCCTGAATGTCAGCCAACCATGATCGCATCTGCAGTGAGTCAACAGTCTCAAGGATGTACTCCAAGGAACTTGACAGCTTGGAGGAAGGGGGGGGGGAAATAATAAATATACAACACTATAGGATGGATTTTATTCTAAAGCCCCATTTCCCTCTGAAATGATGAACTCATATCAGTGAGGGTGGACTTGAAAAACATCAGAAGATCTGATCCCCATCCCATTCATTTCCTACCTCTCTCAGCTTTGGCTTTAGTACAGCTTTCAATAATATTTCAATCTGTGTAGTTTTAATGTTTTAATTGTTTTTATTTGTTTTATACCTTGCAAACTACCCAGACTTATTTTTCAGGAGAGACAGGTAGCATAAAAATTTAATAAATAAAAATAAATAAATACATTTTCAGGTATCATGCATGCACATAAGCACAATTCAAATCCAAGGGCTTAATCCATCTGTTCCTATCAAGGTGATTACATACACACAAAAAATATCAAGAACCTTCTCTCTGGCTTTTGGTAGAAGGGCTCCAACAATCAATATCAGCAACTGAAAAGATCTTTTAGCAGCTGATTACCCATCCCCTCATTCAGCTTTGAATTCTTTGCTAGATGTGTTTGTGGTTATCTGCTTGAATTCCCAATGGTTTTAAATTTAAGAATCACTGAGAACCCAAATCCCTTTCTCCAACATGCATATTCTCCAGCACATTGTTTAAGAAGTCATTTTATATAAAAATAGATGGATTCTCTCCTCCCAAAGACATAAAAAAGTTTGGAAGGAGTATATCTGCTCAGAAATATCACCACTGCCAATTGTAGGAAACATTGCTAGAGAGGGAGGCCAGAAAGGACCATCAATTTTCTCTAAATGAAAATGCAACAGGCAAGAAGCAGACAACTGCTAAAAACAAACTCCAGCCAGATGTTAGTGATGGATTCTGATTCAACAGAAGAGGAGATTCAATTCTACGCATCCCTTGGCTATAGATATATAACTACTACTGTTTCAATTATTACCAAATCTTAACTCTACCCCATCAATCTTTTTCTGACCTTCAGCACAAAAGTGTTCTCTTTGTCTGGCATCTCCAGTGGAGTTGTTGTCCGCACATCCATTACACAGGAACAAGCAATGCTGACCCGTGGCTTTGTTGCCTGATGGTTGGGGTAGAAAAAAAAGACTGTCAATGCTTAAATTAGGAATCCCAAGTTTTTGACTTTTCCCCACAACTTTTCTCTTGCCTGAACACAATGACTCATTGCTCACCTTTGGTGGTATGTAGAACTCCAACAGGTAACCCTCCCCTTCTCCCTTCCCTGCTTTGCGCAGGAGAAGACGGCATTTCTGCCAGCGTGTCCTACTGCCCCCGCCTGACCCATCATCAGCCACAATGTAGTTCAGTAGGCCTTCCCGGCGCACACTAGCCAGTTCGACTCTGAGAGTGGTTGGAGAGGCTTTATTGAGCCGAAGACGTTCAAATCGGTGAGTCCAACGGTCTGAGTCACCACCACCTGAAGAATTAGAATTACTGTTGGCTCCAGTGGGTGTCCCATCTCTGCCACCAGAGGATGATTCAGCCGAGGTCTTCCACTGAAGAATGCCACGTACGCTACCTCGGACACTGCGGCTAACACTGCGCAAAGAAAAGCGCTTCTTCAGCTTTGGCTTCGTAGCAGTAATGGTTGCCACAGCAGAAACATCTTCCGAGCTGCGGGACTGGCTGCTAGAGAGGCCAGAGGGTGGGCCCAATGGAGGTTCAACAGGGGAAGCCACCGAGGAGTCACTGCAGGTCTCAGAGAGGTCCCGTGCAGAAGAACAACCAGTGAAAGGAGCAATGTCACAGCGGGGTGGCGAGTCACTGGTGTAAGCCCGGCTCACCTCAGCCTCAAAATGTTCTAGGAAGTGCTCTGCAAAGCGGTGTGAGAAAGCAGCTTCGGCTCCTGGGGTGGCAAACTGGGGGTTCTCACCAAGGAAGGTCCGGAAACGACGGGCAAAATCAACTGCAGCAGCACGAGCATGGACTTCGCAGAATTCCCGCCAACCAAAGGAGGGGAGAGAGGCAGGTTCTCCCACCATCCCTCCACCAACTGGTGACAATGGCACTGCGCTTCCGTTCATGATCACCCAGGTGGGACTAGGTAACAATACATCCAGTGCCAGGATTAAGTTGCTATTAGTATCAGTGGTTTTGTGACCTGAAGAGGGAGAAACAGAAGTTATTATAAGTTTTATAGTAGAAACCATCTACATAAATAATGTCTTTCAAGGATTTTTTATGAACCAACCATTTCCTTTTTATGCATGTTTCTTATTAATCAACAGAGGATGTGTGTGTTGTTTTGTGTTTGTTTGACTGATAACTATAGCTGCTAACTCTTTACACTTTTGAGCCTTTCACACCTGCTTAAAGGATTAAGATACCACTCTTAAAAACCAAAATAATAGAAGAGTCAGATTATTTTTTTAAAAGGGCATAATGAAGAAAGCCATTTTTCTATCAGAAACATAATTGAAGAAACAGTGGAAACAAGGTAGGAACAATTGCATAAAAAATGACATCGAGCTTGCACATTTTGGGGTGGCAGAAGCATGTTGCCTAGATAACTGGACTAGCTAAAATAAGCACTTGAAAGCTAAATATTATTTTCTAGACAAAATAAATTATCAGATTGAATCAGTAAGCCAAGTGTCACCCTATATTTATTGTATGGATGAGGAGATGATTAAGTCACAATGGTGTGATAAATCTTATTATTAAGACTGAACCACCAGGCTTCTGTATAATTAATACAGTCTCAGGGAATAAACAAAGATTGGTAAAATATAAATTGCAGTACATTGGCAAGTTTCCATTGGATGAACAATCCTTTGCTGGATATTGAGACGTCGAAAGAATACAGAGACGAAGTACATTAGAGGGTGATCTTAATTTGCAAGACACAGTATTTTTGATAAGGAATGCATACTCCTGAAAATTATACTTCTTCTGCAAATCTAAATATCTGTTATCTGTTGAAATGATAACAAATTTAAGATTTAGTGAACCATCCCCTAAAATAGATAAAACAAAAAACTATGCTTACCTCATGAACATATGCAGTACAGTTCTTACTATAGTATTTCCCAAGCTTGAAATCATTTTTACACAGAGCACCTGTATATCAAGGGAAAAACGTTTTATGTTTTATGTTTTACATGGAGCGAGTTTTCAGTCTTGACATGTCTTTTCAAACCAGTGACCTATTTGCATTTCCAAAATGTCAAAACCTCAAAAAAGGAACTCTATAACCTCAACTATCAACTCATTTGGTAAAGCATACATTTGTAAATATTTCATGCAAGAACTTAACTCTTTCTACAGAATAGCTAATTCTCAAAAGCTATTCTATAATTATGCAATTAAATCTTCCCATGTTCTTTGAGACTAGTCAAAATTTTGTGGTCTCACAAAAGAGAACATGCTTATCTCTGTTCTCTCTTAGGAAACACCTAGGTCACTTTATTTATTTTCATCTCATCATTATTTTTATATAAGTAACTCAAAGCAGAAAACATACCTAAAACTGCTTCCTGCTATTTTTCCCCACAACAATCCTATGAGGTAGGTTGGGCTGAGAGAGAGCATCAATGGCCCCAGGTTACCGAGCCAGCTTTCATGGCTAAGGCAGGACAAGAATAATTGATTAGATTTGATAGTACCTGAACTATTTTATAATCTATTCTCTAGACTTCTCATTTTTAAAATGAGCGTAAATACTATCCAGTTCAGCAAACATGCTGAATCATCCTTGAAATGTGCATTTCTTTGAACATGGATCAGCATAAGTAGGAAAAAATGTAGCTAATGAAGAACAAAATAAATATTGTGGGATGGTCCTATATAGAAAAAGGTCCTACAACTGAAAATTTGCTATGGCAGTATCTTTTAGGCATATAACCCAGGACCTAGAAATGCCATTAAAATACAGGGCTCCTCCCCCCCACCAACTCATGAAAAGCAAAAGATGGTGAGATGGTGTACTTTTTCTGTGGTTTAGGCACTAAAGCAAAAATTGACAGAGGAAGCAACAAAACCAGTTAAAGATATTGGAGCGGAACCAGCTTATTTTTCTGCAAGCATTTGTGTGCAGACTGGAAACGCGGGAGTTGCTTGTCAGATGCATTTCAAAGGCGGGGCGTTACACTCCGTAAAGACCTCCTACATCGGAGTGAACCGATTCACATAACGTGGCTCCTTTCTCGTCACGCTCCTGCTGACGGGAAAAGCCCCGCTTGGCGACACGCTGCTGCGCTTCTTCAGAACTTGCCCGCGCGGCCTTCCGAGCGCCGTTGGTGGGAAGCAAGGAGCCGCTTGGTCGACGAGCCTCACCGCCGTACCTGCGAAGGCTGCGAAGTAAAAGACACCCCCCTTCCCCACCTCCAGATCCTGGACTCCGCAACCCAAGGCTTCCCACTCGAGGGAGGACAGGGATAGAAGACGAGTCTGCTCTCAAGGCGGACAGGGGAGCTGAAGTGTGGGGAGGGAAGGTCTCCGCGCGAGCGGGAAAAAGAAAAGGGGCCCCGATTCGGCTGGGCGCATCTGTCACTCACCATCCCGGCCTTGGGTTCCTTCCAAGAGAAAGGGTTTGTCTGTCTCCCCTCTCTCACTCTCCCTGGCTTTCTTCCACTATTTCCGCTTCCGGGTTTCTGTGTGTGTGTGTGTGTGTGTGTTGTTGTTTTTTGTCGTCTGTGCCAATTGTTTTCCTGTTTTCATTTCCGTCTTCGTCATCAACTCCGGAGGAGGAAAAGGCCGAAGCGATGAAAAGAACGAGCTTTATCATAGAGAGTAAATGGACCTGCGGCTAGAAGGGTCACGGGAAATTCAGAGGCTCTGTTAACGTAAGCTGTCCCTCTCCGTTGGAGGCTGCGTCCAAGTCGTTACCATGGCGGCCCGTGACGTAGATTGACGAATGCTCGTAGGACGCGGAGGGAGTAGGGATGTTCTTTGGTGGTGAGCGTCTTGCTTCGGTTGCTCGGGCAACGGCACATGCGGAACTCCCCGCCTTTCGCAATTCCCCGAATGGTAACGAGGAAGTACAGTAAACGCCACGCCGTTCAACGGGGTTGTTCTAATGCTAAGGCTGGAAGCGTTTATGTGCGATTCTTGAGCATATGCAGAGTGCTTTGTCTAAGGAAAGCCTTCTGTCAACCTATATTGTGGAATTTCCACACCAAAAATAGGTTTGGCAGCTAGTTCCAAACCTTGCCATCTATCTATTCTTTTTCCCTCCCACTTTTTTATGATTCATGCCTCAGTTCGAGAGCCCACTTATTAGTCACAGTTTGGTCTTGACAGGAACATACAGTCCTCGATTAGAACAGTTCATTTAGTGACGTTCAAATTTACAATGGCTCTTCTCTTTTTGTAGACAGGTAACATGACTAGAAGAGACAGGAATGAAAGAAAAAGCTTTTTAATATAGGATGAAAAGCTAGAGTAAGAAATAGAAATAAAGGGAATATAAATGTATTACATTTCTATTTGATAAAATGAAATTAATAATGAGAAATAGATGGAATAATTGAATAATGATAGACTGTAAACAAATATAGATCTATATTGTTATAGGAATTTTATGTTGATTGAACGTGTAATAATTTTAATTTGATTAGTTTTGTTCATACTGGAATGTATGGCGCCACTGTTCACGCATTAATTTGACATTTTTATTAAAAAAATAAAAAAACTTGAAGGAAAAAAATTACAACTGCACTGAAAAAAGTGACAAAAAATGATCACACTTATGACCACTGCAACACACACACACACACACACACACACAGCATATATCACATGGTCAAAATTCAGATGTTTGACACCTGGCTGATATTTATGGCAGTCACAGTGTCCCTGAGTTATGAGATCACCTTTTGCAAACTTCTGATAAGCAAAGTCAATAAGGAAGCCAGACGACTGTGTTACTAACTTAACAACTGCAGTTATTAACTTAATAACTGTGGCAAGAATGGTTGTAAAATGGGGCAAAATTCACTTAACAAATGTCTCAACATATATTTTTGGCTCAATTGTGGTCATAAGTCAAGGACTATCCCGTATGTTCTGATAAGTTTGTCTCCCCCCTCCCTTTTTGGTTGTGAGCCGCCCTGAGTCCCTCCAGGGAAAAGGGCAGCATACAAATAAACTTCAAATCAAATCAAATCAAATCAAATAATGTCAGTGTTCAGCATAACATCCAGAACCAATCAGTCATTGGGGCGGGGGGGGGGGGAGGTGAAAGCCAGGGCCAATTGTGCGAGGGAGAAATTATAAGGAGATGGTATAGCAGGAGTATAGCAGTGCCATGGAGCACAACTCAATGGCCATGGAAGAGCATTAGAAACCTGCCTTCCATCCAGAATTTATGTAGGGAGAGAGTAGTCACCCATCTTCCTCTTGAGATCTCTACACCAATAACAGGGAAATGCAAGGAGACCCTCTTTGGATAATCTACGGTATACAGGTGGGAATATGATAGTGATATGAGCTAAGATCTGTGCTCTGGCTCCCCATCTGCCAGTTGTAGTTTCACTTGGATACAATCTTGCATTGACACCTGAGGCAGAACAGCTGCCACTGCAGCTGAATATCAGCACCTGCCATAGTGCCATTACTGCCAAAAGAATTTTTTTTAAGTGTGTGGCTGTCTGAGAGAGAGTCATGCAGACAGAGACAGAGATATACTAGCAAAGTGTGGAAAGCTTGAACTGTATATATAGAATGCCTAGGAAATGTCTGTTATTTTAAAATGCTATACTGTGTGTACTTTCCCTAGGTATTCTATAAATAGGTAATCCTTGACTTTGTTTGTTTAGTGACCGTTCAAAGTTACAGTGACACTGAAAAAAAGAGACTAATGACGTTTTTCAGACATATGACTCTTGTGACATCCCCATGGTCAAGTGGTCAAAATTCAGATGGCAAATGACTCATATTTATGATGGTTCAGTGCCCGAGGGTCATATTATCCCTTTTTGTGACCTTCTGTCAAGCAAAGTCAATGGGGAAGCCAGAATCACTTAACAACTGTGCTACTAACTTGACAACTGCAGTGATTCATTTAACAAATATGGCAAGAAAGATTGTAAAATAGGGCTAAATTCACTTAACAAAAGTCTCACTTAGCAAAATAAATTTTGAGCTCAATTGTGGTCATAAGTTGAAGACTACCTATAAATGCATAGGCATTATGCAGAATGGTAAGAACTATTTAGGCAAAGTATGAAATGACAATCATAAAAAGGGTTAGAGACTAATCCTAACCCTAGCCCTTTATTGAAAAGATGTATATGATAAAAAAGAAGAAATGCAAAATAAAATATAGGACAGAACTTTCTTACTAAAAAAACAGAATAAAAAGATGAGTATTGGCCTTGCTTCCACAAGGAAAGCTACAATAGCATTTTAGTGGGAGTATTTTATACTTTATTGGTTTGCCTTTTGAGATTTCATAGAATCCCTAGGAAATGTCTGAAATTTCATGATTTGATGTCCCAGTTTTGGCATTCTATAGGCTTTCTAGACATTCTATAAATGTCTAATTTAACACATTGATGGTTTTATGTATAGTGTATGTGTATGTATATGTACATATGTGCATATACATACACGCACACAGAACTGAAGGTGGAAAACATACCTAACACTCTCTTTTTCCCCATAACAACTCTATGAGTTGTGTTGAACTGAGAGATGGAGAGAGAGATTGGCCCAAAGTCACCCAGCTGGTTTTTCATGCCTAAGGAGGGATTAGAACTCAGAGTCTACTGCTTTCTAGGCCACCACCTTAACCATTAAACCAGGCTGGCATATACTGTCTCTCCTGCCTTGTAGATATATTTATCTTTACTTTTATTTAGAAAGTTTATATTGCTGCCTACTCACACATGGCGATTCAAGGAAACTTACAGGAATGTAAAATTACCATATAAAATAAATAAAAATAATAAAAAGAAAAATAATAAAATAATAACCCCAAATCCCAGCGACAATACGCATAGTAGCCATTTAATAGGCTCCATCCTGCTCTGGGTTCCCAAGGCTTCTGATAGAACCATGTCTTCAGGGAGTTCCAAAGGGGTGTTACAGTGGAGGTCAGTCTAATCTCAGGAGATGTTCCAGAGGGAAGGAGCTACCACATAGAAGGCCCTTCTTCCCACCTGATGTATCTCCTAAGAGGACGGGACCCACAACATTCCTTGCCTTCCCAGTTTAGTGGGTAGGGTAGATGTGATCAGCAGATAACCTGGTCCCAAGCCATGGAAGGGCTTTAAAAATGACAACCAGCACCTGAATTGTACCCGGAAGCAAATTGGCACCAATGCAGTTCCCGCAGGAAAGGTGATACATGTGCATACCGAGGTTCACACAAAATCATGTGGGCCGTTGCTTCCTAATAGCTTCTGCAACTCCCTCACAGCTAAGATGAGCCTCTCACAGCTCACTCACTCCCAGTCCAAGACAGGTTGGCACTACCTTCCATGTGAAACTTAATGTAGGTATGGGATGGGTCCTGCTTCTCTTTTAGGGGTGTTCTCTATCTGACTTACATCTTCATTGGACAGAATACTTTCTTGCATGTCTGTCCATATGGGATGGTTTTGGAGTTATCCCCCTTTATTGCCCCTTCCTACTGATGTAATTCCAATTCAGTATGTGATCTCTCTTTTTCATGCTACGTCAGCTCTTCCTGAACAATTGCTATTGCTCCTTTAATGATTGCCAACCTGCTCTGGAGAGATATTTTGTACACACTGGAATCCCCTAGCACATATCATATGCTTCCCAGAGAGAATCCTACCAGACCTCTTCAGGTATTCCAACAAAAATGATGTAGTTTGGGTTAGCTGCTCAGCTTCTGCAGATTTGTCTCCCCCCACCCCCCGCCCTTGCCAAATGCAAGCCAAGAGACCAAAATATGCCCCTGCTGATCTGCCAGCTACTTAACTAAGGAGCATTTCAATAGTATGCATCATGCATTTCATCCTTGCCACCTTCTTCCCCCTCTTCCTAAAATCTGGTTCATTATTCCACTCCTGCACCCCAAACATCCTGTTTTCATTGAGCGAGCAGAGACTGGAGAGACTGCTGTCCTGAATCAGCCTGTTGTTGCTCATTATTTGGGATTCCATGTTGCTTCCTGGATCTTAGCAGTATTTGGGAAGCTAAAACAAATGTGGTTCAGTGGGTTTTATAAACCCAGCCAATAACTGTATATTTGAATTCACATGGCATGCATAAGTCATAGTTTCAGATAACAACGCTGAAGTCAGCATGCTAGGCCAAGATTATACCAACCATATTAGGCCTTAACATGATGAATATAGAATAGTGTTATAAGGGATATGCCTGAAATTCTGAAGTAACATATCAACTATATTTTTAGGTATATTTTAAGATGTACATAAATGTCCATATGAATTTTGGAAAGTCAACTTTTTGAAAAGTGTTCCCTGTTTATGTTGCTGTGGAAACTGAAGCATAATTTTTGAGGGGGAATGCTACAGTATTTCTTACTTGAATACTGGACAAAATAGACAATGTTTTCTAAAAACATCAGGATCATATCATATCAGTTCCAGACATCTAGATAATAAGTCTAATGTCAGTAAAGCCTATGTAAAATACTGTAATGAAATTCAACACCCGCTGGACAATTTCCTTGATAACTGATTGCCATGGTAATTCAACTGAGCTAATGCATTTGTCCAGGGGGAAAAACAAAAAACAAAAAGTACTCAGAAAGTGTCAGTCTAAATTGGGAGCTTAGATCGCACATTCACATAGTGGATTGTAAAAAAATAAAATAAAAAGCCAAACCAGGAACGCTGAAGAACATGAGGGAAGTAGTGGCATACCTGGAAATCACAGTCTTTACTGAACTACACAAAAATATTTTCAAGGAAACGTAAAAGGAAAGATAATGGTAAATCTTCCATCAATATTAAATTTAAGGATTAAGATTAACCTTCCTTAAAGGATAGTTCAGTGTTAAATTATAAAAGAAAAAGAAGTCTGGGAAGTGAAATGTCTTGTTTCTAACAACTTACCATAAGCATATCCAGGAAGTAATTGCTAGAAAGTAATTGCAACTTTTGGTAATAAACCTCAGATTTATCTATGCAGTTCAGACTCCTCAAACAGTTTTTTTTTATTAGAACTACCACCAGATCCAGTTTATATAGTGAATAGCTGTGCCATGGGGATGAAGGGGATTATTGTCTAGCATACCTGGAGAAATGCCAGCTTTAACTGTCACTGAATTACAGACATCGATTTTTAAATTTATATTACATTTATATCCTACCACAGTCAAATATTACTTTCAGAGGTTTACTAAACATACAGAAAATAACTAAAACTTCCACAATAGCCCTAATTAAAAGTAGGTAAAATCAATAAAACCATAAAACAAACATAATGAATTAATGTTAATTAATTAATTAACTAAGGAGGATCATTTCCTCCTTAGGCTTGACTTCCATACTGCCACCTCTCGCCGCAGGGATGTGGAACCGATTAGATGGATCCCTCCCTCCACGCGCAGGATGGACCCTGAAAGGTTCCTGATGAAGCTTGGAACTTTTCCTGAATCCTTTGCTCACAGTTCGACCGAAACCCTAGCAGAAGCCTGGGATGGGGCGGCTACTGGAGCCTTGGACTGCATTGTGCCTTTGTGGCCTATGACCCAGTGCCGATCCCAGGTAGCTCCCTGGTTTACCGAGGAGTTCCAGGAGATGAAACACCAGAAAAGACGGTTAGAGAGTGATTGGAGAGCCAGCCGGTCCGAATCCGACCGAACACTAGTAAGAATTCATATTAAATCCTACTTAGTGGCGATAAAAGCGGCAAAATGGCAACATTTTTCCGCTCTTAGCGCGTCCGCAGATAACTGCCCAGCTCCCCTGTTTAGGGTGACCCGTTCTTACTTAATCAAGGAACTGGGAAAGACCCCTTGCAGGGTAGGGCTGAGGAATTTGTTCAGTATCTGCAGGATAAAATCGCTCAGATTCGGACAGGCTTGGAATCTGACTGGGTAGATACGGACGAGTCGACGGGGATGAATCTTGTGGAAAGTATCTGGGATGAGTTTGACCCTGTGACTCCTGAGGGCATGGACAGGATTATGGGGAGACTCGGTGCTGCCACTTGTGTGCTGGACCCGTGTCCCTCTTGGTTAGTTTCAGCTTCCTGGGAGGTGACACGAGGCTGGTTCCAGGTGATTACCAATGCTTCATTGAGAGAGGGGTTCTTTCCCACTGCCTTGAAGGAGGCAGTGGTGAAGTCCCTCCTTAAGAAGCTTTCCCTGGAGCCAGCCTCTTTAACAAACTATCGTCCGGTCTCCAACCTTTGCTTTGTAGCGAAGATTGTTGAGAGCATGGTAGCACATCAGCTTCCCCAGTACCTGGACGAAGCTGCCTATCTGGATCCATTTCAGTCAGGTTTCAGGCCTGGGTACAGCACAGAGACAGCATTGGTCGTGTTGGTTGATGATCTCTGGCGGACCTGGGACAGGGGTTGTTCCTCTGTCCTGCTCCTATTAGACCTCTCGGCGGCTTTCGATACCATCAACCATGGTATCCTACTGCGACAACTCAGGGGGTTGAAAATGTGGGGCACCGTTTTACAGTGGTTCTCCTCCTACCTGTCAGATCAATCACAGTTCGTGTTGACTGGAGGGCAGAGATCGACACCGAGGTGCCTCACTTGTGGGGTGCCCCAGGGGTTGATTCTCCCACCCCTCCTATTCAACATATACATGAAACCGCTGGGTGAGATCATCTGTGGTTTTGGGGTACGGTATAATAAATATGCTGATGATACCCAACTTTTCATCTCTACCCCTAACCACCCAAATGATGCCCTCGATGTGATGTTCTGATGCCTGGAGGCTGTACGGATCTGGATGGGACAAACAGGCTCAAGCTCAATCCCTCCCAGACTGAGTGGCGGTGGTCCTCCTGGATATGCGGCTTAGTTTAGAAGAACACCTGACGGCCGTGACCAGGGGAGCCTTTTACCAGGTTCGCCTGGTACGCTAGTTGCACCCCTTCCTGGATCGGGATGCCCTGTGCACGGTCACTCACACCCTTGTCCTTTCTCACCTGGACTACTGTAACACTCTCTACATGGGGCTGCCCTTGAAGAGTACCCGGAGGCTTCAGCTGGTCCAGAATGCTGCTGCGCGGGTTGTCATGGGGTTACCTATGTGCTCCCATGTTACACCCTTTTTAGGCGGCATGCACTGGTTGCCGGTTGTTTTCCGGGTGAGATTCAAAGTGTTAATTATGATCTTTAAAGCGCTCCATGGCTTAGGCCCATGCGAGACCACCTACTGCCACCGGTAGCCTCCCACCGTCCAGTATGATCCCACAGAGTTGGCCTTCTCAAGGTGCCGTTGGCCAGGCAGTGTCGGCTGGCGACCCCCCAGGGGGAGAGCCTTCTCTGTGGGAGCGCCTTCCCTCTGGAATGTGCTGCCCCCGGAGCTTCACATAATTCCCGACCTCTGTTGCTTCCGGCGTGCCCTAAAAAGTTGGCTTTTCCAGTAAGCCGGCCTGGCCTGAATAAAATAAATTATTAATTTTAATTGTTATTTTTAATTTAATTTCTAAATCTTATTGTAAATGTCTATTGGATTTTTTGGATATTCTTTTTAATGTTTCTTTTAACATTTGTAATATGTGTTTTTATGTTGTACGCCGCCCTGAGTCCTTTGGGAGAAGGGCGGCATATTAAGTCCAATAAATCTAAACCTAAACCTAATGTAGAATCAATGCATTTTACATTATAAACTGTCCCTGTACACATATTAACATTGATAGATATACAAACTTAAATATAAATAAAAGGATTAAAAAATACCAGGACCAAAAATACCAGGGCAAAATACCAGGATTTTTGTCCCAATTTTCTGTTCCTCTTCTCACAATGCAGTGTCTTGTAATCACTAACCATTCTAAATTATCACTATTAATGGGGCTGTTTCAAGGCCCATGTTTATTATTTTAATGTTTCTGAAACTCCTGAAGATGTCAAGAACAATACTGAGGGTGGAGAAGGCAACAGCTTTATTGTTACTGAGAAAATAGTTTCCTCTTCTTTCACAATAGAAGTGTCTTTATATTCTGATACTACTGCTGTTAACATAGGCAGTGCTGTTGGTGTTTCAGTTTTGTCTGGACAGTTGCTTATTTTTCTTTCTTAAGTTTTTTTGCAGCTATTTGTATAGCATCAAATTCATTCATTGGATTTCTAAACTTCATACCACATTCCATAAAAGAATCAATCTCTTAATGCCTCATCAATCAAAATAGCTGGAGGCTATAGTAGCATATCTAAATTTTATAAAAGCAATTTCAGTTCTTCCGTCTTGCTTTTCTTAATTATCACATTCATTGATTGATGATGCAATCAGTTGTTAGATCCTAAGAATGGAAATACAAGAGGTGGTAACATTTGTTTGTATGTCTTCACATCCATCATCTATCTGCCTTCAAGAAAGCAAATCATCAACAAACATGAAAACCAATCAATTCACTAACCATCTTGCACCACCATTTCCTCTTCAGAGCATTAGGGTTGTTTTGTTTCCTCCAAAGATTCCTAGAAGATACAACTTGAGCAATGGTGTATCCTTTCCATGAACACTCAAAAGCCAGCTTTGGAATCAATTAAGCAGCTATATTAATCTGTAGCATATATAATGTAATAGTTTTTAAAAGCTTTCGCAGCAGTTTAGCCTGAAGGAGTAAAGTGATATTTGGAGGGGTGGGTGGGAATTACTTGGGATGTGCAAAATAGTATGGCCATTATTGGGGACCTCGAAAGCTATGGTTTGTTTTTTTTTAAAAATGCTTTGCTTCATTAGCAAAACAACGCTTAACTAGTTATGCATGCTTGCCTATTTCCCTTCCAGCAAAGGGAGAGAAGTCTTATTCCCGTCCTTAAAAGTACCTGAAGCTAAGAGTGCAATATAAAGGAATGGGCTGCACCATGAAAAGTCATGTAGCATTGCCTCACAGCTGTCTTGGCAGCTTTCCCTTCTTTCCCCCTCCTTGCAGTTTCTGTCATGTGCTTCTAGAAAGGGCAACTTTCGGAAAGGATGTTTAAAAGACCAGACCCCAATAATTAATTATTTATTTCACTTTTTTTAGTTTGGCAGGAAACTTGGATGCTGCTTCAAACTCTACTAAAGCCATCTCTTCTGCCAATTTTATGTCATGAAAATTATAGCATTTCTGAACACTTTCAATCCTGCCTTTGGTGGACATAAACATCCTAGCTTGACCCCTTTATGTAGTGGCCACAAAAATGTTGGTACATTGTAGTTTCTTTACTTTATTCATGATTATATTCACACTCATTGTCATTTTCTTCTGGTTCTGTTCTTCCACTGAAAGGCTGAGACCTATTTTCTCGGTTCCACCACAAAACCGCGGTCGACTAAAGCGCGCTCGATGAAACCGCGTACCTGACGTCATCACAGCGTGACGAAAAAAGCACGCTGTGAGCGGTAAAGCTAAAATTAACACGTAAACCTAAACCTAACCCTCCCAAACCTAACCCTAACCCTTAACCTAACCCTAAACCTAACCCTTAACCTAACGCTAAACCTAACGCTAAACCTAACGCTAACCCTTAACCTAACCCTAACCCTAACGCTTAAGGTAACCCAAAACCAAACCCTAACCTTAACCTAACCCTAACCCTAACCTTTACGTGAATCGGCTTGCTTTAAAAGCGCTTTTTAAAGCACCCTTTTTTCTCCGCGGTCATTGTTGTCGCGCTGCTGATGACATCAGTGATGCGCTTTAATCGGGCGCGCTTTAGTGGAACGCAGTTTTGTCGTGCCACGATTTTCTCTTGCTTATGTTTGGATCATATCTTGCATAAAAGACCTTAAGAACCATTGCTGCTCTATTTTTTAAAGATTTTTTTTTACAGCTCCTAATTTTTTCATTATACCGATAGTGGATTCCGAATCATCAACTAACAGTAATATTTATTTCTTCATGCAACTTATTCAACTCTCCCCCCCCCCTTCCAATATTCTACAATTCGTTTTAGGAATATGCAAGACAAATTGATTTACAGAACCTCCCCGCCCCCCCGATAATCAGATTTGTGTATGTGGGGGATAGCAGTAGACTTATATACTGCTTCATAGGCCTTTCAGGCCTCTCTAAGCGGTTTACAGAGAGTCAGCATATTGCCCCCAACAATCTGGGTCCTCATTTTACCCACCTCGGAAGGATGGAAGGCTGAGTCAACCCTGAGCCAGTGAGATTTGAACCGCTGACCTGCTGATCTAGCAGTAGCCTGCAGTGCTGCATTTAACCACTGCGCCACCTTGGCTCATTACTGTACTGAGATAGCTACATCTGCATTCATGCTTTCTTGTTAATCAAAGTCATGTCATATACTGTATCCATTTTGGGCAATGCTACCTGGCCAACTGTAAAAGTCTAATATGGCAACAATAGGGCAGAAATGACACAGAGAAGTTTTCATTATGCTAATCATGTTAATCCATGATTTGTTTTAACAGTAATTTGTTGATTGAGTCACAAAGGCTGGATTCACTTAACATGCTAAGCTAAAACCAATCTCTTGTTAAACTGTAAAAGACAGATGTGGAGCATATTAATGAAATAACTTCTTTTATATTTTCCTGCAATCTGCATGGACTCCAAATAATTTATATAGTACAACAATTAAAGATGAAAACACAAACCAAAAACTACATTATACCAATATAATAGATGAGATGGCACTCTCCCCAATCTTCCTCAAAACTCTACATGGAAAAACTCTGTACTAGTTGCCAAAAGTCTGTTAGATTGAGCACTAATCTTATTCAAGCAGGATACGGTTTTATAATATAATAATAAGGATGTAATTTAAAAAGTCTATCATTGCTACCCTTTTAATGACTTGGTAATGGGGAACCACTAGCATATTTTAGGCTTTATAGATTAAAAAAAACCTTTATGAGTGAATTGATGGGAACATCAATAAAGCAACCACTGCTGCTTTCTTAGACTTTTAAAATATTCCAAATGGTTGTTCATACTAATTACTTATTTATACAGAGTAGAAAAATATATTTCTTACTAGTTGGTTAACTTGACGACCACTGTATTAGCAACCATTAACAAAAGCCCCTATAAAACAGCAAAAACTGTTTTACCCTTGAGAATAAATCTTAATTTAATAGGCTTTTACCCAAATGAATATGTTACAATGAGGCAGCACTAGTCTTCCAGAATGTCAATCCATGAAAGTTTTGGGAGAGAGGACAGAGGTTTTAAAAATCTGATCCTGGTTTGAAAGAGAATTGTGAAAGAACAAAACAAATATGGTAGATGTGATGCCACACATAATCTTTATTTTGAGAGAGACTGTCTTGGAAATACAGTAATAGAATTTGATGTCTTTATACCAGGAGAACTAAAAATACATTACTTTCAGGATAATGCCTGCCTGATTCAGTTTCCTGTGGCAAACTTGTCAAAGATACGTCCTACTAGAATGACAAAATTAGAGGCAAATTTTGGACATAAGCAGGGGAAGATATTTATATATCCTGTATCTATTTAATCCATGTCCCTTTTACAGGAAGAAGAAAAAATGTTAAAATGAAAGACCTTCTTCATATCAAGAACAGTCCTACTCTTTAACCGAGCATGCGGATCATCAACCAATTGCAACTTTTCAAAGCTAATATGCTGTATAAATTCCAAAGTAACTTCTGCTGAGATTCAAATTAGTTGAGATCATCTGCATGATTTGTATTATCATGGCTTATTGACCAAATAATAATTTGATTATGTTCATATAATATATTAATATTTATGTATAGGTAGTCCTCAGCGTATGGCCACAATTGAGCCCAAAATTGTTGTTGCTAAGTGAATTTTGCCCCATTTTATGACCTTTTGTTCCACAGTTGTTAAGTGAATTACTGCTATTATTAAGTTAGTATCATAGCATGATTATTAAGTGAATCTGGCTTCCCCATTGACTTTGCTTGTCAGGACACGAAAAGTGAACAAATGACCCTAGGAGACTGCAACCAACATAAATATGAGTCAGTTACTAAGCATCCGATTTTTGATCATGTGGCTATGTGGATACTGCAACGCTCATAAGTGTGAAAAACGCTCATGTCACTTTTTTCAGTGCTTTTGTAACTTTGAATGATCACTAAGACAACAGTTACCCGTATTTAGCTATTATATTTATGCCTGCATTTATTTTGTGTAACTCTAGGCTGCATATATATTTCCTTTTCCTATTTTCCCCACAACAAAAATTATCTAAGATGAGCTGCACTGGCAGAGTGACTGACCCAAATTCATCCAGCTGGCTTTCTACATTTTAACCACTATCTTAAAACTGGCTTTCTAAACAAGTGAAGTAATCTGCTTTTAGGCCAAATAAAGGAGTCATAGTTTCACTTCTAATGCAGTGTGAATCTGGTCAATATGTGGGTCCAGTATTTTATCTCTCTGGTATTGTTTCATAAATACTTGAAACATATGAAGAGGAACTTGGGAAAGCAGGAGACACACATACAAAATGCATCAAATGATCTATCCCAGGACACTTGGAGGCTAATGCAGAAAACAAACAATAATACCTAGAAACCTGGGTGTTTTTGATTGAGTATCAAATCCCCAACTCTGCTCTAATAGAAGATCCAGAATAGAGGACAATATCTCTTTCAGCAATAGATAATAACTATGATTCTCCCCCAGGTCTCCTATTGTTTTCTGTATAAATACTAACTCTGAGCCAATTTCTACAAAAGAGGCTCCAATTCACAAACATATAGCAATAGCAGTTAGACTTATATACCGCTTCATAGGGCTTTCAGCCCTCTCTAAGCGGTTTACAGAGTCAGCATATTGCCCCCAACGACAATCCGGGTCCTCATTTTACTCACCTCGGAAGGATGGAAGGCTGAGTCAACCCTGAGCCGGTGAGATTTGAACAGCCGAACTGCAGAACTGCAGTCAGCTGAAGTAGCCTGCAGTGCTGCATTTAACCACTGCGCCACCTCGGCTCTAAATTCCCTGTAGACAAAGACTGTTACCATTCTTGGCCAAGTGCTCATGAACACTTTTGCTTAGCAGAACATAATTAGTTGAGAGAAATTGTTATGGAGGGCAGTATCATTTAGTGCAGTATTTCTCAACGTTGTTTGGATTTCAAATCCCAGAATTCCCCAACCAGCACGGGGAACTCCAATCCTGGGAGTTGAAGTCCACATCTCTTAAAGTTGCCAAGGCCTGATTTATTCTCAACTTTGCAAATCCAACTACAGGTGCTATGTACCTTGTATTTTTCCTTAGTTTATTTCATCTTTGTTTTTCACAGATTATTTTTCTACAGATACAGAGTGACTTCCTCATGCCATTTCCCAATCTCATATTTTCAATAAAGTGTAATGCTCATTTCTCTCATGCCTCTAGGGACACAAGAAGTGTTTATTTTTGCTGCCATTCTTGTATCTCCTGTTGGATGCTTTGCAATTACTTTCCCAGGAAAGTATAAGAAGGATATTGCCTAGGTCAGCAGCTTGGTATTATGCATGTAATTTACTTTATGTTTATGATACAGCAACTGTGAGGAGCATGAGGGAATGAGAGCCTTTCTCTAAGAATGCAGGAAAATTTGTAACTCAGATATTATGACCCTCTGCCATATTTCCCCACAACAGTCCTGTGAAATAGTCCAGGCTGAAAGCAACTGAGGTTAAGTTAAAATCCAGGTTTGCCTGTTCCTATCTCCAATCCAGTCTGTGGTAGTGGCTATCTTTCCAGTCACAATTACAACACAATAGAC
The DNA here is from genome assembly GCF_009769535.1 of Thamnophis elegans. Lineage (NCBI taxonomy): Eukaryota > Metazoa > Chordata > Lepidosauria > Squamata > Natricidae > Thamnophis > Thamnophis elegans. The sequence goes on from NC_045558.1 coordinate 116,384,493, forward strand.
TTTACAATAGAACTTTTGTGATTGATAGTCCTGTGACTATTTTGCATTTTATAATTCTTCTTTCAGAATGCCAGAATTAGCAGTTTCATTATTTTCATATAATGATACCTTAAGAAGAATAATGGAACATATTTCAGAGACAATTTAAATAAAAATGCATCTAGTGTGTTTTCATGTACACATTTATTTAATCATTTGGGTTCTGTCTCCTACACATCTGTGGGATTGCAGCTTTTGTTGACTCAGAGTTTAAAATATTTTTTTCTTAAATATTAACATGGCTAACATATCACTATTATACATGAATGTAATATGTGCATTCAAGTCACATCAACTCTTGGCGGTGTGTATCTGACACAGAGATACATATTTTCTTTATAGTTTTTAATATTTCTATCAAGTCTCAGTCATCCCTCCTTAAGACAAAGTGCCCTTGAGGTCACAGAGGCCAAAGCTTTCATACTGAGAATGAGGTCAACCGGGGTCAATCGGGTAACCAACATCCTGGCATTTTGGACTCAATTGGCGATTCTCGTTTTTCTCTCCCCCCCCCCCCGTGCGCACGCGCATTTTCAGTCAAACTACCATTTGTACGCGTCCTCCACATGGGCGACACGTTTCCTTCCCCTCATTTTGCACATGCTCAGACCGGTCCGAGGGAAACGACAGGCGCAAGCCTTTGTTTCCTCTTACGCATGTGCACTGGTCTTAGCCATTGACCGGAGGAACGCCCCCTCTCTTCCCCCAAAGCTCTGTCAAGGAACTGAAGGGGCTCGCTTTTCTTTCCTCGATTGGCTAAACACAGAGAGCGCGCGCGCGCGCGCGGCGGCCGGCAGGAACCCCTCTACCGAACGTGCGCTGCAGGAGGGCGCGCGAAGAGCGCAGGCGCAGAGCAAGGCCCCGCCCTCCCCAGGGACTCATTGTGCAGCAACCGGATTGACTTCTTCTCGTGCGCGCGGGCCAGCGGGATCCGTGTCGCCCTTCCCCTCCCCCCTCCTCTGCTTACTTCACAAGCAAGCGCGAGCCTGATAGGGGACAGAGCCGTCCACTTCCCTCGGCAGGAAGGGGTTTGAGAGCGCTCGCGTCGCGACCCTGAGCGCCAATATCACGACCGCCTCCCTCCCTCTTTTCTCTCTCTTTTGCGGCCTCGCTCTCCCCCCATCTTCTCCTCCCCCCGTCTTCGCGATCTTGCCATTCCCCTCACGTTGCCTGAAGGGGTTCAAGGCTTGTTCCGCCCTCTCTTCTTTTTCCCCGAGGCGCCGCCGGCTTTTAACGGAGCGCCCAAACGGCGCGCGTCCTCCCGGAGGACTCATCCCCGCGGCGGCAGAAGCAGCAGCAGCAGGTGGGAATCGAGGCCCACGTTCCAGGCGTCTGTTTTGCTGACGCGCGCCCAGGCGAAGCCAACAGAAAGCGGGTTGTGGGGGGGGGGGCAGAAACGCTGCCGCCGCCTCCTCCTCTCTCTTTAGCCCCCCCTTCCAGTGTTTCGCAGCCTTCAACCCTTCCCCGTTTCCGCGACGGCCGGCCTGCCAGCCTACCCGCCAGCCAGTCAGTTTCCCCTTCCGGGCCGGCAGGAGCGCACGGGGTTGTCTGGCTTAAAAGAGTCTGAAGCGGCCGGGCTTCTTGACGTACCGCGACTGCCTTGACGGATCGCCTTTTTTCCCCCTCTCTCATCTCCCCGTTTTTTCCCCCCAACTCGCCGCTTTAGCGGCAGCGCCTAAAGTCAAAGCCCGGGAGGCGCGCGAACGGGGCAAAGGGTTCCCGCTTGCCTTCCTCCTCCTCCGCTCGGCTTTCTTTCTTTTTCTTTTTATATTCTTTTTTTTTCCGTCCTCCTTTTCGCTCGACGGCCTTTGAACCGCGTGCTGCTGAGGAGAGGAGACAGAGAGAGCGAGAGAGAGCAGGGGCGCCCGGCCCTTTTCCTCGCCGCCGCCAGCGCCATGTTGAAACAACCGCTGCCGCCGCCCTCCCCTCAACCTGCTGCGCCTTCCTCGGGGCCCCCGCCTCCTCCGACGCAGCCTCCGGCCGCCGCCGTTGCCACCGCTTCCCGCAAAGCCAACCCACCCCCGGCCAGCCCCAACGGGAACCTCAGCCCCGGAGCCTCCAGCGGACCGAGAACCACTATGGTGGCTCCCCCGGGGAGCGGCGGAGGAGCCCCTCCTGGGGGAAGCGGTACCAGGTAAGGCTTGGCCGAAATGCGGCTGGTTTCGTGTGACCGAAGGGGGGGAGGGGGGGGAAGCCGTCCTGGCGGCAAAAAAGAGCGAAAGGGAAGAAGGAGACAGTGTCGCCTTCCCGCCCCAAAAGGGTTGACGGGAGGACTCGGCAAGTTGGCGGGGGTGGGAAGGGGGGGTGAAATAAAAGAGAGCGTATGTATAGACCCGATAAGCGGAGTTGGGCTGCTTATGCCGCTGATTGGGCGCCACTCTTCTCGGCACAAGCCCTGCCGAGACCGGAAGGCGGATGCCGCTAGACTTCCACCCACCACCCCCTGCCACGGGAGTCTTTCCCCACCTCTGGCCCTGTGTGCTTTTGGAAGAAACGTATGTGCCTCTTTCGAAGAAGAAAGATCGGTTCCTGCTCGGCTGAGTTGCACTCCTTGTCGTGGAGTAGTCGGCTTTGACTGCTTAGGCAAGGATTAATTTCGGAGGGTGCCAATAGAGCAACAGACCGATGTTTTCTAGGAAGTAAATTCGGTTGACTTGATTGCACGCCAAAGGTACAATCCAATATATTTAAAAGACATCAGAAAAATCATGGATCCAACAGACATTGCAGCGTCCTGAGCTGGGTTGGTCTACTTAATTAAAATAACTTCCTAATACAGGTAGTCCTCCACTTAATGACTGCAATTGAGTCCAAAATTTATGTTGCTAAGTGAGAAATTAGTTAAGTGAGTCTTGCCCCATTTTACGACTTTTCTTGCCACAGTTGTTAAATGAATCACTGCAATTGTTAAATTAGTAACATGGTTGTTAAATGAATCTGGTTTTTCCATTGACTCTGTGTATGAAAAATGGGCATAAGTCATTTTTTAAAGTGCCATTGTAACTTTGAACAGTCACTAAGCGAACTGTTATAAGTTGAGGACTACCTGTATATATGAGCAGGGATGCCTTCCAGAAATGACTTTCGCCCAGTGTGCTGCTTAAAAGGGGGGGGGGGGTCATTTCAGTAGCACATAAATCTCTGGTTTACTCTGCCATGTATCAATTTTATTAAGTTGAACAAGATCATGATTCTGACAGAGAACAAGTCATAGCAATGAAGCAGCTCATCAGGCTATTTAATATAAAGAGCTCTTTTTGTTATTCTGATTGAATTATCACCTAGTTATCTCCCACTTATTGTAATTGGCTGAGGAATTTTAATGAATTGTGCAAAATGTTATTCTGAATTTAGATAAAGTAATGTAGAAAGCGCAGAAATTATGGATTTGAGGCAGCGCAAATCCATTCTAAGCTTCTTTTCATACACAGAAAATTATTGGGTGCATGTGCCAGTAAGCAACATCTACTTTTATATATTTGTAGGGGATGAGTATCCATGTATAGTACATGCACTGATTTCTCAGAAAGTTGTCTCCATGGAAAGGAAGTTATGTCTTTCTAAGCTGAATTAGGAAGTCTGTTTAATTATTTTGGTAATAAAATATGGGCTTCTTGTTAGTGGTGAGAGCTTCCTTGAATTAGATTCATAAGGAATGATGAATTTATGCACCAAATGAAGCCTATTGGTTTAAAGAGCTTACATTTTGAATTATTAATTACATTTGTATCTGATTTATTTTCAGGGGCCAGAGTACAGGCAAAGGACCTCCCCAATCTCCTGTAAGTTGTACTATAAACCATTTGGGATTGTCATATAATCTGTATGATTTGTGTAACTGCTAGAAATTTGAGATTTCAATATTTGCCAATAAATATATCTGCTAGTAGGCTTCAGTTCTTACAGCTATAAATGAACCCCCTAACATAAGAATTGTTTAATCACGACATGGTAAAACACCCCTAGAATCTTATGTATCTGTTATGACTACAGTTAAAACCATTTCTGTGACTTTGTGTTCATTTGTATTACATTTCTTTTATTTGCAATTTCTATAACAATAGCAAAGTATAAATAATATCTGGAGTAAAATAATTTCTTGTAATAAATTTAGTTAAAAATTGTAATGGTTAAATTCCTGTAGATTTTCAGCATGATGTCATTTGACTGTTGTTGAGGTACAGCAAAGTCTGCGTATAAATACTTATCTCTCTTTTATCTAAATTTGCAACTTTGTTAAGATTAGTGGAGTTAAATCACTGAAAAGCACATTTTTTGTTTCGAAAAAGAGAAGTGTATTTTTCATATCAACCTGTATCATAAACCACTTCATTTTGATTTATTTTGTGACAAATATTTGAATGCTTCAATTTTAGATACAATTGTGAAAATTCCAATATAATTTCATTTTCAACTATAGACCTTCTATCCAAACTCTATGTAATACAGTTTGAATCTGTGCCAAGCCTCCTATATACTAAGGTTCCTGAAGGACACTACTTACTGAGAAAACAAATAACATAATGGTTATTTAAGCCTATATTGGTTACAACAGGTGTATACATTTTCTGAAATCTTTCAGTTGCCTACCTAATTATTTGGAATGTTGTAACATTGGGCAATGATGTCTTGGTGACACTTATTTTTTCATTCCTCCCAGGCTTTTGAGGGTGTTTATAACAATTCCCGAATGCTTCACTTTCTAACAGCAGTTGTGGTGAGTCTCCTAGTGATAAATTAAGGTTGTAGGAAAGATAGATGTACAAGTACGTGTTTATAGGGTGTGGAAGGTATATGATGGAATTTATTTTAATGTGTTGTCCTGCAGGAAGAGTTGAGCATTTGTTTTATATAGGCATTGCTCATATGAGGTAGTAATTCATGTTGTAATTTTATTTACATTATTCTTTGAACTCAGATCATCATGTTAAGAATTTTAGTTCCAGCTATTTTGGGTTGATTTTAAAATGGTAGACAATGCAAAAATTTCAAGGTTCTCAACCAAAGGAAGGTGGGATGCCCGCAAAGGCTAATAGTTTGCTATTTTCCCCTGCAGGTCTCATGGCAAAAAGTGCCTTAAGAATGGTGTGTGCTAAGCATTGTGCAAATGAGTCAGGGTTTTCTCTTGAATTTTTTTAGTTTACTTTGCTTTATTTTAATAGCCTTCCAAATAAGTAGATTATAGGTGTATGTTGGTGGACAGATGGGCAGGGAGCCTTTGATTTTCAATTTGAAATATCCTTGTATCCTTTTTAAAAAGTATTCCTGCTCTTTGGTTCTCTTCCCAGGGATCAACATGTGATGTGAAAGTGAAAAATGGAAGCACATTTGAAGGAATCTTTAAAACCCTGAGTTCTAAGGTGAATATTTTTTTTGCTGACTAGTTTTCTTAGAATGTTAGTTAACAGGTTCAGTAATGTTTATTTCTTAATTGCATTTTAAGTATTTAGTTTTATTTTATATTGGAACTTTGGATATAGGAAGCATTCTTTCTCCCCAAATTTCGCAAAGCTTACTTAAGCACCCTGAGATGACAAAGGTGAATATCTGGAAATAGATAGTGCTTAGTGACCAATGGATTGTTTTCCATATCATTTATGTGGTTTTCTATAGTAGGAATAGGCAGCCTGTATTTTTTTTTTACAGTTTGAGCTGGCTGTGGATGCTGTGCACAAGAAAGTGCCCGACCAGCCAGTAGGGCCGAGAAGGGAGGATATTGTAGACACTATGGTTTTCAAGCCTGCTGATGTCATGTTAGTGCACTTCCGCAATGTTGACTTTAACTACGCCACCAAAGGTAATACAGCCTTAAAATAACAGAAATGAGATGTGATGGGAGGAGGCATGAGGAAGAATTTGAATCCTTTCTATCCTGGACTTTCTTTGTCTCATGTATCTTAGATAAGTTCACAGATTCTGCCATCGCCATGAATTCTAAAGTGAATGGGGAGCACAAAGAGAAAGTACTACAACGCTGGGAAGGGGGAGATAGCAACAGTGATGATTATGACTTAGAATCTGATATGGTAAGTAACTGATAAGGCTTGAGTCCTCAAAATAGAGTTACTTAGAGCTGCTTTGCTAAGCTTTGTTGCAGCAAAGGTACTAAAGCATTTATCTGTGATTTCAGTCTAATGGCTGGGACCCAAATGAGATGTTCAAATTCAACGAGGAAAATTACGGTGTGAAGACAACGTATGATAGCAGTCTCTCATCATATACGTAAGTTAATTATTTAGCTGTGTGTGTGCCGTGTGCGCTTTTGATAGGTTATTAAAGTAGAGTCTAAGTTGTTTTTCTTTCTCTTTCACTTAATAAATGAGACTTGGTTAACATACCAGGACTTGTAAGGCTTTGATTTGTTGGCAGAAATCAGTGGTTAAAAAAAAGCAGACTCATTGTCAAGATAATTCAGAAGTAATCATCTCAACCCTTTGAATGTCAGTATTTAATAGTTTCATCCTTTATCCTCAGTTCCACCTGTTTATTACAGGATGTTGGCAACTGCTTTAAAAAAATGAAATATTTGATAGCAGCAACAGTGAATATTCTGTGATGAGACATGTCCATTGGAATATTATAATGCTACCCTTGCACTTGAATTCCAGGATTCAATTTAGTTTAGGTGCAGGACTAGGAACTGAGAGACCATTCTAGTCCTTTCTTAGAATGGAAGCCAGTTGGATGACTTTGAGACGAAAATGCCCTCTTGCCCAATTCACCTCACAAGGCTGCTGTTATGGGAATAATAATAAGAGAGCATTACGCATGCCTTCTTGAGTTGCATAAAGTAGTGCACAAAATATAGGCAATACAAATCTAATAAATACTGAATGCAGCGAATATTAGGGCTCACACATTTGGACTAAATCAATTCAGTTGTACTTGATGTAGTTAATATGCAGCTTGTCTCACTACATTACTAGTTTTTGTTACGCTCCTAAAATTTAACAGTATACAGCAGTAGTAGAAGCCTGTACTTGATTTTTCCTTGCTTGCTTGTTTATTTATTTATAAAAATTATTGGCTGCCCATCTTACCACAGGATAGCTGTTGGTGACTTATATTCATTCATAAAAGATATATATACACACACTCAAACATAAATAAGTTAAACAAGCCAAAAGTTATCAATTAAACATTAGGGGAGGGGGGACTGTGAATATATGTGTGTGCATGCGCAATATACACACAAATACATATTCAATTATTATTTCTTTTTGTATTAAATGTTTTATAAAATATTAAAAACAAGGAGTAATGGTCAAAAACATTAAAGGAGGAAATTAAAAAATGTTACTCTAAAACATAAATAGTCACCATTCACTTTTCAAACCTTTCTATGTTTGCAAACCACTCTTGCTTTCTTTGCCCTATACATCAGTTTATATGTTCCCTTTGTTTCTTAAATTTCTCCCTTCTGTTTTTTTGAGGCTTACAAATCCAGGGCATTACTTTCTCAGTCTTTCCCTACACTTATTCGTTCTTGCTTTATATATTTATTTTTTATTAGATACTCATTTATTTTCGCTATATAGCGAAGCCACCTCAGGGTACTACTTTCATACTTCTTTTTGATTTTTGTATCAAGTCTGCTTGTTCATTCTTGACCCTATCTTTTTTTGCTTTACTACATTCAAACATTCAAAGAGCCTTGATGGTGGCACAGGGGTTAGCATGCATTACTGCCGATTTAGACTTAGGCTAACTTTATTGTCATTTTAAATTTACACTAATTGGTACATTAAAATGAAATTTCATTGCATATAGCTCTCAAAGGGCCCCCATCTCCAATATATACTACATAAACATGACAAAATATAAATAAATAAAAATGATGCACATACCCACATATATTATATGACACAGAGAAACAACACAATCTAGACTGGATGTAAAAACGAATCTTGCGAGTTTGCCAGATGGATGCATGGGGAACAAAGCTGTTACCGAATCAAATAGTCCTGCTAGAAAAACATACTTCAAAACCTCCTCCCAGCGGAGAGCAACATAAACAAGACTGTAAAGTGTATTTGTGGGATCTCTAACAATGCCTTGAGCTCTGAGCACATAGTACTTATAAGCAGTATCCAGTACTTATAGGAAGTGAACTTCCTATAATCTTCTCAGTTGTCTTTACCACTCTCTGTACGGACCTTCTATCTGAGGCACTGCAGCCACCAAATCAAACAGTGATTCAGTTTGTTACTTCTACTGCTGTTTGGCAGTTCAATTCTCATCAGCTCAAGGTTGACGTAGCTTTCCATCCTTCTGAGGTCGCTAAAATGAGGACCCAGTCGCTAAAATGAGGACCAGATTGTCGGGGGCAATATGCTAACTCTAAACCGCTTAGAGAGGGCTGTAAACAACTGTAAAGTGGTATATAAGTCTAAGTGCTATTGCTATCTTTCAACAAATATTTATCCCTCTTAGCAGATATAGTACACTATATATTACCCATCTTTTTATCAGCATTTATAAATTTTAATGTTTTTCTATCTCTGTCCCCTTCTTTGGAGATATACTTCTGTTTACTTTTTTATTTTTATTGATTATCAAAATATAAAATACAAAGATATACTCCTAAAGTGAACAGTGTCTCCTGGCTGTAATATTTTGCCATTTATGTGTAAATGATCATTCAATCTTTCCTTTAGAGTCTCAGACTACAAAATGGCACTTTCTGCGATCAAAGTACATGTACATTCATATCTCCAACCAACCCTAGCTGACCATTTCAGTTTCACTTTTGACTATGTTGTCATTCCCATTTAGAGTTTAGAGTTTTATTTCATTTGTATGCCGCCCTTTTCCCTGAAGGGACTCAGGGCAGCTCACAACTCAAACAAGGCAAGGGAGATACAGACAGTTAACAACAACACAAAAACAATACATAATTAAAAAACGCAACTATCATACCATTCGAGAGGGGCAACGATTCTTTAGCCCCAGGCCTATCGGAACAGCCAGGTTTTAAGGGCTATGTGGAAGGCCTGGAGGGTGGTGAGGGTGCGAATCTCCACGGGGATTTAAATTTTTAAGTACTCTCCAAACTTCACTAACTTTGGATTTATGTCAATATAGCACCAATTCATACTGTGTGACAGTTCTTTTGTTCATAATTAAATTCACATTTTTACTTTATACCAATATCCATCAGTACCTCACAGAGTTAGATCAGTTACATTATCCCCTCCTCTCCCCCCCCCCCTTTATTTTTTAGTTTCACAAATACAGTTCACCTAATTTTCTTCCTTTGGTTAGTTAATTTATTTTCCTGTTATATTCCAAATCAGAATTTTTATATTTCCTGGTCAACCAATGACCTCATGTACCTGTTATGGCTTTCATCATTTAAAGCTTTTACATAGTACCTTTTTATTCAAAGAAGGAGCAAATTGTGTTACCATCTGTTGTCTCTGTTAATGGTAAGAACTACTGGTCAGTTTGGGCACCAAAAGTTTGAACTGTTAGGTGCTGAGGTGTTTTTTACCATGTTACAAATTAAGAAATGTTGGTGCATTTACAATAAACAAGTTTATTTTGTTCTTTTGTGTAGATCAGAATTTATTTGCTGCATTTTCTCCCCCTATCCTTCCAATGACCCATTTTTTCATGACAGAGTCCCTCTTGAAAAAGATAATACAGAGGCTTTTAGGCAACGAGAGGCCAGAGCTGCACAGCTAGCACGAGAAATTGAGTCAAGCCCACAGTATAGACTGCGTATTGCAATGGAAAATGATGATGGGCGCACAGAAGAAGAGAAGCACAGTTCAGTGCAAAGACAAGTGTCTGGAAGAGACAGCCCCAGTTTGGCTTCCAGGTAAGTTTGCAGCATTGGTGAAATGAATAAAAGTATGTATTTAATTCTATTCTTATATCAATGATATCAATTATTTTATAATTGGTATATTAGCTATTCTGGATAGCTCAGAACAGCATTTGTTAAGGTGATTCAAAACTGTAAAACAAAATAACCTTTGGGTAGCCATATGCCTCTCTAGTATAAAACAGGTACTAATTATGGCTAGTGTACCCTATATATTTGGGGAAGAAATAACTTTAAGGTTCCACTGTAACTTAGAAACTGTTTCACCTGTTGATTGACAATCTCTTTGTTTCAAATGTTCCCTTGCATTCAGCTTCTGGGATGAGGAAAGTTATGGTGGTGTTCTTTGAACTCACTCGGCAATTTTTTTATTTTTTATTTTGTAGAGAGGGCAAATACATCCCACTTCCCCAACGTGTCAGAGAAAGCTCCAGAGGAGGCATACGCTGCAGTAGTTCTAGAGGAGGGAGGCCAGGCATGAGCTCCTTGCCACCCCGTGGGAGTTCACATCATTCAGAAAGCAACACTGGCTCTGCTCCAGAGCAAAGAGGTATCAATGGAGGTAAGGCTGAGGATCTCTGGTTTAAAAGAGAAATACTTGAATGGATTGAAACAATCACTTTAACAGGCAGAAAAGCTTTGGTGAAGGTTGGCTCATCTGACTGGAAGTTCACATGACTCCCCCACCCGTGTTTCCTGTGTCTATTATGATGTAATTTTAAGCGGTAATGAATCAGATGAAAAGTCAGAGTAAGGAAGTTTGTTCTGCTTTACTTTTTCCTCTAAAGCAGTACTTAATTTTTTTTTCTCCCAAGGACTGTTTCACATTTTTAAAAATTGTAGAGAACCTCAAAGCTTTTCTTTGCGGGTTATATTTATCATATTAAAACTTAAAATTGATACATTTGCTACAATTGTGATTATTCATGATTGATGGGATTTTAATATTATTTTTCAACATAGACTAGCAAATAATTTTGATTTTAAGGAAACCAGATCTTGGTTCTTGAGGACCCCCTCAGTATTTAAGAAATACTGCTGTAAGGGAAATGCATTTTGAAATGAGATTGAGAAAGTTGAAGATAGTGCTTGCAGAAGATGACAGCAAAAAAGAAAATAATAGCTAAAGCTGACATGGGCAACCTGAGGGAAAACACTGGAAAACCAGTAAAAAGTCAATTGGGGAAGAATTTGGTTGAAGGGATTCTTCAGAAACCATTGGCTAATAGTATAGAGCTCCTATGGGAAGATAAGAGACCTACATGCCATGCAAAATTTCCTAATTATTTAGTAAGAAATGAAATACTAGTAACAATTACAAGCAGTCCTCTTTTAACCTTAATTGGGACTGGAATTTTTGTTGATAACCAAATGGTCTCATTAGGCAAAACATCACTTAACTGTATCACTTAGCAATCACAGCCTATTGTGCTTCCCTCCACTTCAACTCCTCTTTATCTCTCCTCTTTAGCGCCTCAGCAGCAGCAGGAGGAAGATAAAGGCAAAGGTCAGCTTAGGGCATCTGAGGTGAGGGAGTGCAGTGCAGCCAATAGGGCAGAGAGGTATGGGGTAAAACTGGTAAACCTGTGGGTGAAGTTAAACTGCATAAAGTGCACCCAAATTCTGATCATATGGCTGTGGCGGCGCTTCAATGACCATAACCCCAAGGATTGGTCATAACTACTCAGTGCTATTATAACTTTGAATGGTTGCTGAACAAATGATCATTAAGCAAGGACTACTTGTACCACCAATACAAATTAGGTTTAGAGAGAGGGTTACTTCCTGGAATGAGGAAATGATGATTTTCTGTCTTCATTGCAATATCAATCTGTTTCAAGTTACCAGGACTGAAAAATACTGTTAAGTTAATGAATAGACAGGCAGGGTGGGATGAATGGTACAGACCGGTTGAAATAACAAAGTGTAACAGACCATCACTAGGGAGAAAAATGGAAGGACAAAGGTTATAATGTCCGAGGTGGCGCAGTGGTTAGGGTGCAGTACTGCAGGTCACTTCAGCTGACTGTTATCTGCAGTTCAGCGGTTCAAATCTCACCGGCTCAAGGTTGACTCAGCCTTCCATCCTTCCGAGGTGGGTGAAATGAGGACCCAGACTGGGGGGGCAATTTGCTGACTCAATTTGCTAAAAATCTGTAAACCGCTTAGAGAGGGCTGAAAGCCCTATGAAGCGGTATAAGTCTAATAAACAAATAAATAAATAAATGTGCTATGGAGAACAGTAACAATAAGAAGGTAGTAGCATTGAAAGATAAAGAAAAAAATGAAGTGACACAGTTTATAGTGTATGGGATCAAAAAAGGATTCTAAATTGAAGGAGTCAAAGAAGAAAGGAAGAGATGTAGTGCAAATGGGGAGACATTAGATTTGAGGCCCAAACAGCTTATGAAAGACCTCAGAAAAAAATGATCCAAGGCTAATTTCTTGCAAAAGACATTGCTCTGTTGGTCTTCACAAAGTGCCTTCACTGAAAATGCTGGCTGAAAATAAGGAGAAGCAATAGGAATAGCACTTAGGCTTGTATACTGCTTCATAGTTCTTTTACAGCCCTCTAAGAGGTTTACAGAGTCAGCGAATTGCCCCCAACAGTCTGGGTCCTCATTTTACCAACCTCGGAAGGATGGAAAACTGAGTCAACTTTGAGCTGGTGAGATTTGAACTGCTGAACTGCAGCTAGCAGTAGCTTGTAGTAGTCCACTCTAACCACTGCACTACCTCTGCTCGGTGCAGTAACACTGAGCAATAACAATATCAGTGACAACTTTGCTCAGTTTAGCTGTGTCTGAAGCAGCCTTCTACTCTTCCACTGATCTCATGCTCACCTTCAGTTGCCCCTGTTCAGTCTTGCTATCCTACAACCTGGAACCAGGATTACTGCATCTCATCCTGAGTCCTTGTGACCTTTCTTTTCCCTTGTCTCTCTTCTCTGGATAGGGTGCAGCATTTCCTGCCTCTTCCCATTCATCCCCATATTTGTACAGGCCGTAGGATCAGTCACTTAACCACATTCATTAGTTTGTCTCTTGTAGATAAGAGTTCCATTTGGTGGATTGACTTAATCACCATTCATTTATTTTAAATTTCTTAATTAGTCAATTTGTAAATGCCAGTTGCAATTAGGTACCTGCTAATTTCATTGGCATGATAGGATTTCCATTGTTTACTAGTAAGGGAGAGCCATAGTTGTCAAAAGAACATTTTGTTTTCTTTGTATGTGTCTTGTTTGATTTAGGTCCATCTAGAATGTCTCCAAAGTCTCAACGACCCAATCGAGGGGCCAAGAATATGTCTTCCCCAACCAGCCGACCCATGGAAGTCTCTGCTGCATCTCCTACAGGTAGAAGCACGTATAAGCAATGAACCCGTTTTTTGTTTTTTTGTGAGCGCCTTGATTAAAAAAAAACTTCATATATTAGCCCTAATCTAATGCATCTTTACTGTATAGTGAGCCGTCTCTATCCTCCTCGTTCACCGAAGTCTGCCTCAACTGTTCCAGTCTCTTCCCAAGATCCCCCTGTGGGATCAGCTATCCCTATTGCTCCTGCATCACCTTCTGAGTCAAGAACTACCATGGAATCTAGTGCTTCCCCGACCCCACCTTCACCTAAAGTCCCAGCATCTAACCCAGTAGCTGCTGTTGAAGGTAAGTACTTAAACTGGGAAGTAAAGCAGGTTTGGTAGAAGGAACTAAGGATGGACCTAAACCAAAGCAACCTATAGGTGTTAGCTGGCCAGCTAATCCCAGATGTGCTGCATCAAACTCCTCAATGTGTCATATGATTTAAATGTTTCTGAGACTGTTGCGGATTTTGTTTAGATTTTTGAAACTTGCTGCTTGGAAAGATTGTTGACTTATAAACTTCTCGCTGTTTTTTCTTTCTTCCTGTTTTAGCCTAGTAAGAAGAATATTTGAGATTTTATAGTTTTTAATTACTTGATAGGTTTGATCAGTTGAAAAGATTTTAGAATACTAAACAAATTATTGTCTGTCTGAAGAAAGAGAACATGGGATTTGAATAAATGGTGAGGCTCTGGAAAGTTGCCATATTTTCCAAGTGCATTTCAAGTTTTTGTCCTATTTCCTTGCCCTGTATCTGGTTGTAAAACGTAGCATACATTTTGCCTCCTAACCCTTTCCTTCCTCTTCTAGTTAAAGAGGTTCCTAACTCTGCCACCAAAGAAGCTGGCAGGACTGTAGAAATTATGGGGCCCTCAGACTTGGTCAAGCAGACTAGCAAAGGTTTGTTTCTTTTGACTCTTTGAGCTTTTTGCTTGTTACGCTAATTGTCAGATTGGAGTTGCTTTGCATATTTTCTATGATACATTATATTTTGCACATTGCTGTTTTTTAAAATTATGAACTAAGTCAGGCACAGTCCACATACAAGGAGACAAATTCCTTGTGTGTGCAATCATACCTGATCAATAAAGAATCCTATCCTATTCTAAATGAACTAAACAGTTAATTAATAAACTCAGAATTCACTGGTTGACTTTGAGCCAGCTACTTCATTTCAGTGTAACTTATAGGATTGTCCTGGGGATAAATGAAGGAAGACTTGATTACACCATCCCCACCCCAATAACATCCCCTTACTCATTCAGAAAAGTGGAATATTAATACAAAATTGAATAATCACTGCTAAGTAAAAAAAAAAAATCTTATCAGGTGCATATAATTCAGTTGGCCACCAGAAACCAATACCATCTGTATTTATAGGAATACAGCTCCCTTAATCCTCAGCCAATTACTCCCATTAGAGTATCAGATTTGAGAAATTTTAACAGAACTTGGAGATTGATACAAAAATGCTCTTCAAGGTTTTGAGTTCTTACTCTTCAATTGTGGCAATTGCACTGCTCTAGGTCTCCAAAATGAGCAAAAGAGGAATCAGCTCGAGGAGTTGAGGAAGTTTGGAGCTCAGTTTAAGGTGAGCACATTTTCTTATCCCCCTTCATTTAAAGAGGAGGAAAACATTGAGCACTTTTAAAATAGAAACATAAAATAAAAGCAGTTTTTCTGATCATGGTTGTTTACCTCATGTCTCTTCCTAGTTACAGTCCAGCTCCTCTCCAGAAGCCACCCATGACCCCTTCCGGCCAAAGGAGTCTCTTGAAGGGAAAATAAAAGACAAATTGCCAGAGGTATTGATTGGGTCAGGCAGTTCGTGTGAAGTGTCTGAAGAGTCTCCCAAGCCCAATCTGGATTTCTGTGAAGGCAGCAGCAAAGAGGAGAAAGGATCCTCTGAGGGCATGGAACGCCAGACCCAGACTGCCAGTCCCCTGGGAAAAGGAGAAGCAGAGGACAAGGAAGATGGTCCTGTCTCAGAGTGAGTCTGGGGGGAACCGGGGTACATTTAGTCCTCGACTTACGACCTCAGTGGAAATTTCTGTTAGTAGGCGAAAGTGAGTTTTGCTCCATTGTATGACCTTTCTTGCCCCAGTTGTTAAGCGAATCAATGCAATTAAATTAGTAATACAGTTGTTAAAGTGAATCTGGTTATCCCATTGATTTTGTCAGAAGGTCGCAAAAGGTGATCACAAGGTCCCACATGACACGGTCATAAATATGAGTCTGTTGTCTGAATTTTGATCATGTGATCACAAGGATGCTGCAATGGTCATAAAGTCACTTTTTTCAGTGCTGTTGTAAATTCAAGCAGTCACTAAATGAACTTTGTAAGTCGAGGACTACCTGGAGATAAGACAGCTGCATGTTTGTCTTTGTTCCTGTCTCATTTCCATTGTACTCCCATCCAGGCAGGTGAAGAAATCAACATTGAATCCTAATGCAAAAGAATTCAACCCCTCAAAAACACTTCTTTCTGTGGTGCGTAACTATCTCTGGGGATAGTGTGGGTTGGCGTGGTGGGTTTTGGGATAACAGCACCTTCTTAACTGGCTTTCATAGTCAAATATCTAATAACTGCTGTCTTTTTCCCCAGAACAAATCAACAAGTACGCCTACATCACCAGGGCCACGCACCCATTCTACACCCTCGATCCCAGTGATTACCCCAGGGCAAAGTGGCATGTACAGCACACAATATATTTCTTACATCCCACAGATTCACATGAGCCCAGCTGTGCAGGTGAGGTGGGAGGAATGAGACCTAAATAGTCCTGTATATTATTGGTTCTTTACAAAATGTATCAGGTATAGTAATAAGAATACCATTAGAATTAATTAGTTTGTCACTATTCTCTGCAGACACCTCAGATGTACCCCTATCCTGTTTCCAATTCTGTGCCCGGACAGCAGGGGAAATACCGAGCTAAAGGTGAGGAAATTCTTTGCCAAAGCGACATTGATCATGGGAAATTTGCCCGGAAGGCTCAACTATTCTGCCACTTGGAGGAAAAAAAAACCAAGAACATAAAAGCCTTTTCTTAACCCATTTATTTTTCCTAAACAGGGTCTCTACCTCCCCAGCGTTCAGATCAGCACCAGCCCACCTCAGCTCCTCCCATTATGCAAGCAGCAGCAGCTGCAGGGCCTCCTCTGGTAGCTGCTACTCCATACTCTTCATACATCTACAATCCCCAGCAGTTCACAGGACAGCCTACTATGATGCAGCCCATGGCCCACTATTCTTCACAGGTAGATGCAATAAATTTCAACGGAAAAGAGAGACGTATGTTTTATCTATTTTGCTCATATATTCTATCTTTTTTCCTTCCTTCTAGCCTATGTTTGCCCCCATGCTGCAGAGTAACCCCCGTATGATGACATCTGGCAGTCACCCCCAAGCTATTGTCTCATCATCTACACCACAATATTCACCGGCAGAACAGCCTACACCCCAAACTCTTTATGGTACCTTTATTGTTAGCTGAAGTCTGAGCTTTCTTTCTTTCTACCACCACGTTGCCTTGTTGACTGCTGCTTGCTGCTTCTCTCCCCAGCCACAGTGCATCAGTCGTATCCCCATCATGCCACACAGCTGCATCCGCATCAGCCTCAACCAGCTACCACACCCACGGGCAACCAGCAGCAAACACAACATGCCGCTCCCAGTCCTGTGCAGGTACTTGGAGGGAGGGGGAGGAACCAAATATGGAGTTACTGCATAGGAGACACTTAATGCTTGACTTGGCACCCTGCTATTTGATTTTATGTTTGAAGTTCGTCCTAGAGCACCATAATCCTTGAAGCTCTAGAAGTTCTAGGTTGGCATGAAAAGCAATCTTGCTTTTAAAGTGATGTTCTGTTTATCTCGGTTCCTGAAACTTCTGTTATGGAATGGAAGCATCAGGGATAAACTTTATTAATCATTGCATGCTTTATTTGGGGGAAAGGCAATCTAGGAATTAAATAAGATGCTGCTTTGCAACTACTTTTGATTTGGGTATTAATATAAGACAAATTGGGGTGGGCGTTTTCTGCAATGGAAATGCGTAACTGAGAACAGGTGGGTGGTTGGAACCTACCCACCATAACTGATAAGTAACTTTTTTGGATATGATCTCTAAATAAAGATACTTTCTCTAGGAATTTATATTCAGAATGTGAATAATTTAAATCTGTGACATGATCAATGAGTGAGAGGGTTATGTGTTATATAAAGAAGATCAGAGAACCGGAAAGCTAATTTAATAAGAATGTTAATGTCATTAAAACATTTAGTCATTCCATTTATCCACAGATAAGTGTATGCTAACCTAAGTTTCAAATCTTACTTTTCTCTATAAAATACAAACATATTCTTTTGAAATAATATAAAAAGAAAAACTAATGCAAACTCTGGTAATGAAAGTGTGACTTGTGTTTTCTACTATAGCACCAAGGTGGACAGCCCCCTCATTTGGCCAGTGCTCAGCAGCAGCAGAACTTATATCACACAGCTACACTGACGGCTACACCACCATCCATAACCCCGGGGCCCAGCGCTCAGTCTCCACAGAGCGGTTTCCCACAGCCAACAGTTTATGCCATTCATGCCCATCAGCAGCTGCAGCACGGATACACCAACATGGCCCATGTCACTCAGGTGATTATGCCAGACCCTGGGAAGGGAAAAGGGGCAGCATTCTTGACCATGGAAAACATCGCCCGCATGTGTGCGCGCGCACACACACACACACAGACACTTTTTATTTTTTACAAACATCTCAATGCGTGAACAGTGTGGTACTTGGGTATAAATCATTCTAATACAAATAAAACTAATAGCATTAGTCATATTTATTACTTTCAACCAACTTATATATGTATTTTTAATACTGTGTTTCCCCAAAAATAAGACAGGGTCTCATTTTCTTTTTACCCATAAAATATGGCTTGGGCCTTATGAGGGGAGGGTTTATTGTTTTGGGGTTGCCGGGCGGCTGCTCTCTTGCGAACAGGCTCCCGAAGAGCTGGGCACAGCCTCATGGGCGAATGGTTGTTGCGCTGTCGCAGTAGTGCAACACAACAGCCATGAAGTGACCACGCTCATGAGCAGCCACCCGGCAAACCCTTTCCAGCCAGGCACAGCGCCATTCACTGACCTAGGGGTATCGCCAAACCATGTGAGCGCCTATTCACCACCGGCCGGCTCCCACAGCTTGGCGCCTTCAAAATGCCAGTGAATGGCGCTCTGCACGGCTGGAGATGCCCTGGCCCATCTCTCCCTGCAGAGCCAGAGCACTGCCGCCGCCTCCATCCCAGCATGGCTTTTTTGGCAGCTTCCAAACTGAGTCTTCCAGCAGTGGCCGCTCTGGCCGTACGCTCTATGGTTGTACACTCTGCCGACAGCTGGGCCACAACCATAGAGTGTACATCCAGAGCAGCCTGTGCCGGAAGACTCGATTTGGAAGCTGCCGAAAAAGTCATGTTGGGATGGCGGCGGCAGCGGAGGTGCTCTGGCTTTGCGGGGAGAGCTGGGCCAGGGCATTGTGAGATTGGGAGGTGCTCGAGCGGGAGTGGAACAGCCGCTCGCGCAACTTCCCTCTCCAGCTGTGCAGAGTGCCATTTACTGGCAATTCGAAGGTAGCAAGCCACAGGAGCTGGGTGGTGGTGAACAGGCACGTGGCTTGGCGATACCCCTAGGACAGTGAATGGCGCTGTGCCCTGCTGGAAACGGGGTTTGCTGGGTGGCTGCTCGTGAGCGTGGTCGCTTCGTGGCTGTTATATTGTGCTGCTGCGACAGCGCAACACAGCCATTTGCCCATGAGGCTGTGCCCGGCTTTTCGGGAGCCTGCTAGCAAGAGAGCAGCTGCCAGGCACTCCTCTTCAGCTGGGCACTGCGCTGCTCACCAACCTAACGGTCACCTTTGCCTCCTCCTCCCCCCCGGTTCCCGCAGCTTGGCACCTTGAGGATACCTCTTGGTTGGTGAGCGGCACTCTGCCTGGCCGGAGGTGTTGCGTTGTCCAGGGAGCTTATTTACGAGGGAGGGCTTATATTTTGCCCACCAGAAAAATGTGGCATGGCCTTATTATCAGGACATGTCATATTTTGGGGGAAACAGTAGTAATACATATTTATATAACATTGCAATCTATCATTCAATTATTCCGTTTTTTTACTATTGCTCTTATTTTATTAAGTGTATACACTAATATTCCCCTTTTCTCTTATTTCTATTTCTTATTCTAACTTTTAATCCTGTCATCCTTTATTAAAAAGCATTTTCTTTCTATCCTATCTAACTTCTAATCATGTCACCTACCTACAACAAAAAAAAAAAAGAGAGGAAAAGCAAAGCAAATCAAAACAACACCAAAAACATAAAATCATTCAGCCATTATCTCTTGCCCGCTTCAATACTTTAGTTGCTATGCTTTCTTCTTTTTGACTTATCTCCCACATTCCTCTCTAAGATCTTTATCTCTTTCTACATGTGCTTCTTGGCTGTTCAGTCTAAGTATTTTTCCCACCTTTAACCTCCCCACTGCCTAGTTTCATGGAAGACATTTCTGAGTGTGTGTCTCCCCATAAACACTCAGTTTGACAACCCAGGAGATGGTGATGACCAGTAACATTTTTGTGGCAATTGATGTATGAGAAAAAATGCTTTTGTCTACTAGGATTGCTTGGACAAACATTTAAAAGTCATCAACAGGGTACTATATAAGTTTGCAACGATTGTGACAGTATTAGTATCAAGAATGGCAATTGTTTCCCGAATTTTTTGTTATTTAATAAAATTTTGTTATTAAATATTATTTGAACAATACTTGGAATTAGGTTAAGTGCCTCATCTAAATTTCTTTGGCATGAGTTACATCAATTGCTAAATGTATGTTCTTAAAATTAGAAAATTTGTCATTTTCTCTGCTGCACTAATTTGTTGATAAATTGGCATATCATTTATTAAAATCCTCAAACCTCTTGTCTACTACAGGCCCATGTCCAGACTGGAATTGCAGCTGCCCCACCACCTCACCCTGGAGCTCCCCAAGTCATGTTACTGCATCCCTCACAGACTCATGGTGGACCCCCTCAAGGAGGTGTGCCCCAGAGTGGTGTGCCCACCCTTTCTGCCTCCACACCATCCCCCTACACATACATAGGGCACCACCAAGGTAAGCCTGTTATTTAAAGCCAGGGGTGGGGAGGTGGTGGAAAGATGAACCCTCTGATGTACCAACCTGATCCCCACCTAGCATGTCCACACGGCTGGAAATTAAAAGGTTTTGTAGTCTCGGTATTTCTGATCAGAGTTGATTGAATGTTGATGGCAATTGGGCAGGGCTTGCACTGCAGAGAACAGATAATACTGTTTTGGATTTTGGTGTGCCTTTGCGGTCCTCACTGTCTCTTTCTTCTCTTTTCAGTTCAGTCTCATCCCTCCCAGCAGCTTCCATTCCACACCCCTGGGAATTGATGTCCACTCTTCTCCCTGTGATCTGAGACCCCAGCCGGCTATGGCTCTGTTGCTGATCCCCACCCCCCCACCCCCAAGCCTGGGCCATCCCTTGTGCCCAAGGCAGAGGCCCCTGAAGGGATGCAGTCTGGCCCAGTCCCTTTTGGCAAGCACCTTCCTTTCCGTTGGTTTGGTGAAGCCTGCCAGGGCACTGTTGACCAGCGGGATGGAGCAAGACCCCTTTCCATTGCCCAGAGGAGGGCAGGGTTTATTTTCTTTTATTTATAACTCCATTGGGGTTTATAGAGCAAATGCCACTTTCCCACATTAACTTGACAAGGACATGACCATATGGACAAATCTTGACTTTTTATTAAGTAAAAATATTTAAAAAGTTAAAAAAATAAAATTTTAAACTAACTAATATTGGGCTTGGGGTGAATGTGTGGGAGGGCCAGTCTCTAAGCAACAACCCTTAATTGTGGTTCTGCAGCATCAGAGAGGAAGAATTTGTGACCTGTCCAGCATACATAGCTCAACCAGACTTGAAGAACAGTTTTGGAATTCAGCGTTGTTGTCTAGCAGCATAATTTTCCTCTCTGAAAATAGATCACCAAGGATTAGTAGTTTGAGTGACAGTGAAAGATTCTACAGCAGTAGTTTTTAGTGCTGGGTTATCCCATGAATGCGGTTACACACCAAATTAAAATTTTAATTGAAGCTTTTATTGGAATCAATGACACATTAAGTTTAAGGACTGGATATGGGCAAAAACAGTATATTTGTGCCATAATTCAATTTGGCCTCTGCAGGACTTAGTTGCTATTGTTTTTTCATAATTATAAAAAGAGAAGGATGATAGTGTGACTGACAGGTTAAATCTTTTTTATTTGTAGAGACCACTTTGAATCACTCAGTCCTGATTTTATGCCTCAGCTGGTCACCATCTGAGAATTCTTTTAAAATGAGCACAGGTTAAGTTCAGTGTTGTGGACCATGACCTTTTTGCTGCTCTCCAATGAAATTCAGTTTTCATTCGTCAACCTGCTTACAGTGTCATAGTCTTACTTTGATCCTGGATAGTCAATCTAAGGCAGTGGTAGTCAACCTGGTCCCTACCGCCGGCTAGTGGGCGTTCCAGCTTTCATGGTGGGCAGTAGGGGTTTGCTGTAACTCTGCTTTATAAATTTTATAAATAAAGTTACTTCCCTACTTTATAAATCACCGGTACTGTCGAACCGATGGGTGGTTAGAAAATTTTACTACTAACAGATACAAAAGTGAGCGATAGGTATAAAAAGGTTGACTACCCCTGATTTAAGGTATAGGGCAATGATGGCAAACCTTTTCAGCACTGAGTGCCCAAACTGAAATGTGTGTGTGTGCATGCACCGGGGCCCCAGAAACTCGAACAGTTGGCTGATGCGCATGCATGTGCCAGCCACCTGGTTTTTTGGTTTCCAGGATGTGCATGTGCACTGGCCAACTAGTCGAGTTTCTGGGACTGCAACACGTGCATGCGCATGTGTGTTCCGGTTTGGGCACTCTGTACCAAAGAGCAGCTGGTGATGGCAATGTGCCCACAGAGGGCTCTGCGTGCCATCTCTGGCACGCGTGCCATAGGTTTGCCATCATGGGTATAGGGGATCTGGCATTGTATATGTACAGCTGTAATGTGAACCAACAGTTGTGAAGTGGTGAATAAAGGAAATGTCCTTTTTTTTTAAACAGGAAAAAACATTTAAGTATAGAAGAAAACAAACTTTAGAGTTAAGGATATTAGTCCCTTCTCAACTATTATAATTCTGCTGATCATATTTGTGAAACAGGTTGGCAATGCTTAATCAGGCTAAAAACTTGTACATTAAATTTTATCAAACTCTTGTTAGTGATTCATGTAATTAGTTGCAAAAATAAGACTTGTGTATGGTTGATAGTATTTAAAATCACTTTTAAAAAAACCACCGTCAATGCATAGTTAAAATACTGCTGGGGAACAAATAGTGATTTCACTCCTTCCAATGAACACTTTAGTTAGTTTCCAGATCATCTGTGCATCACAAGCACATAAATAACCCTGCTATGCAACCTTAATCCATTACAGATAAGCAGCATGCAAAAGCAGCACATTTCCAACAGAAGATAATATATGTAGTTTGGGGTTGAACTGTGAGCTTCTTGGTGCTCTGGCCTTTGTTGCTTACTTGCAGACATGTCATTACCCAATCAGATAACATAGTTTTGGAGTGCCAAGAACCTCACAGAAGCTTTGTTATGTTTTTGTGCTGCCACGCATAGGAGAAAGGAAACATGAAATCACAAAGTCAACATATTGAAAATATAAGGGGGAAAAATACCTGCGTTTAAAAAATGGAAATAGGAATTATTGTCTTGATGAGAAAGAACTATGTTTTGTAGCTTCATCAGCACACTTGCATTGAGCCAGGGATGATTCTGGAGGGGAGGGGGGAAAAAAGCTTCTGCTCACTTTTGAATTATTTTTATTTAAACAATTTTCACCTTTGCTCTCCCACCCCCTGGTGGAACCCTCTTCTTTGAGCCAAGACTGCCACCTTCATCTACTGAGCAGACATGGATGCAGTGTCGTCAGTTTTCTAGGAAGTATTCATGTCCATTTCCAGCTACTGCAACTTAACTATCCCAGCAATCATCCCCTGGTTCTAGTGGCAGTATCTTAGTGACCACTCCAGTGCCCATGGTTCGAGATCCATCCCGGAGAGTGAACCGTTGTCCTTCTTCCAAGACCATGGGGTACTGCAGTACGAGCTTAAGGCAGACGTTCTCGCCTGGCATCACCATTTCCTACAGCAAACAAGAGGAAAGGTATGAAGAGATGGCAACCTACACTTAGACCTCCACAACTACAAGAAATGTGGCAATCTAGAAATATTGAGATAATCCCTGTTCAAACCCCGGTACTCAGCAGTGATCACGCATAACAAATTGGAGGGGAAATGTGTGATACAAACCTTTCCCTCAGGTAATTCTAGGCGACAAGTCATATTCCAGGTCAGCGAGAACATAATTGGCATGAACTTCGACACAAAAGATGCTTGACGGCCACCTTCCTCTTTGGTCAGGATATAAACCTATGAAAGTAAAGCAATTTATTTTTCTTGTCTTAACTTTACATGGTAGGAGAGCATGTTTGGGGATAGTAGCCTACCAATGCCTAATAACGTGTTAACGTGCTCCAGAGTTTTATGGACGTCTCTTTCTCAGCCCTCTACACGATGTGAAACAGCATGCTAGTATTCTGCCTTCCCACATATATTTCCCTCACTTACCTGAGCCTCAATCTTCTGATGTGGCTGGATGGAGCCAGGCTTACACATGACTAATCCCCGTCGTATATCTTCTCGTTTCACAGACCGGATCAAAGCACCCAAATTGTCTCCAGCCTGTGCCTGATCCAACTGTTTGTGGAACATCTCGACACCTAAAGCAAATTACACACACATTCTATGCAGCGTCCCCAGTTCCACAAAATTATACAGATAGTCCTTGACTTACAACAGTTCTCTTGGTGACCATTCAAAGTTACAATGGCACTGAATGACTTATGACCCTTTTTCACACTTAATGGCCATTGCAGTATCCCCATGCACATGATTTATATTCAGATGCTTGACAACTGACTCATTTATGACGGTTCCAGGGTAACGTTACCCCTTTGCGACCTTCTGACAAGCAAAGTCAATGGAGGAACCCAGATTCACTTAGCCATGTTACTAAATTAACATCAGAGTGATTCACTTAACAAATCTGGCAAGAAAAGTCATCAAATGGGGCAAAACTGACAACATATTTCACTTAATATAAATATTGGACTCCATTGTGGTTGTAAGTTGAGAACTAATGTATTTCAAGGATTGCCTCAGTCATAATTTTCAGGTCATAATTGTTTAGAAACATACCAGTAACAGGAGAAAAACTAAGCTAAAAACACACTGGAAGACCAATCTTGCAAAAAAAAAAGGAGGGGGGAATTCTACTTACCAGTCACAACTGAGCGTAAATGTGTTTTGTAACCCACAAATTCACATTCTTCCCCTTTCTTGAGAATCCCACGTTCAAGGGTACCTGCTACAACAGTGCCCCGACCTAGAACAAATTAAAACCAGTTTAAATAAAATAGTTATAGATCCCTACCTTTGGATGTGCAAGGTAGAATGTAATAATTTGGTACCTGGAATGGAGTAAGTACGCTCTATGGGAAGCAGAAAAGGTTGATCAAGGTCACGTTTTGGCACAGGGATGTATGAATCCACTGTGTCCAGAAGCTTCATGACAGAATTCAATCCCAGTTCTGGATTTTGGTTCTACAAAAAAAAAAAAAAAAAAAAAGAACCAGAGGAATTAGTAATACCTCTTAAGGGAGGAAATAAAAGGAACAGAGTTAGTGCAGCATAACACTGACCTCTAAAGCGCACAGAGCAGACCCTATGATTACAGGAGCTGCTTCCCCATCATAACCCAACTCTGTAAGTAGCTCGCGGATCTCCAGCTCCACTAGTTCCAACATTTCTTTATCATCAACTGCATCAGCTTTGTTGATGTACACAACCACATGTTTCACTCCAATCTAGAATAGTGTGGAGGGGAAAGAAGGGAAATTTGCTTAAATTTGCCCTGTCTGAGCAAATGTATCAGATGATCACTATGGTATTTTTTAGATCACAACCAACCTGTTTAGCAAGAAGAAGGTGCTCTCTAGTCTGTGGCATTTGTCCATCTGTTGCAGCCACCACCAGGATACAGCCATCTAATGGTGCTGTCCCAATGATCATATTCTATAGACCAAAGAATGGGAAACATGTCAGTTTCCAACACTAAGCTTAGAAAAACATTCATATTATTGTGGTTGGAATAAAAATATCTCAAACAGGAAAGATACTTCTGTGTGGGGTTTTTTCCCTTAAATCAACCATTTATTTAAATATATCTTTCAAGTACAATCACTAAGAACCTTCTGCCAGGGATTCCAAAACAGGAATATTGAAATTCTTAAAAAGTTCCTTAGCATCTAGTTCCTCATGCCTACCTTGATATAATCAGCATGCCCAGGACAATCTGTATGACCATAATGGCGGTTGGCTGTTGAATACTCTACATGGGAGGCATTAATTGTAATCCCCCGGGCCTTCTCTTCTGGCGCATTATCTATCTCTTCATATTTCTTGAACTGGGCACTTCCAGTCTCAGAAAGAACTGGAAGAAAAAGGTAAATATGATCATGGCATCATGGGTGTGTTTAAACTGATGTATCTGAAGGGCTGGCACTAGTCCTTGTGTAAGGGGACAAGTCAGCCAAACATTGCTTAAAGCTTCTTTTATTCCTTTTCTGAACTTTTGAATTAGCAAAAAGGACTTACGCATCTCAGCCTTTTTTTCCTTATACAATTATAAGAGGTGTTAATAGAAAATAGCATCAAAGTTTTTCTCGCACTTGATAAAAGTGGGGGAGAACACACTACGCTTAATTCTTCACCTGAGCCTCAAGTAAGGAGAAAGCACTAAGTCTATGTGAACTTTGAAATAATATTATACTTGGATAGATCTGAAACCCTCTGGAAGACTCCTGCTGTGTAACAGAGCCCTAACACCTTCAAATACATTGTGATAGCCATCAATCAAGATTATTATTGAAGGGTAACATTTTTATTCCAAATACAAAGGCTGAAGCAGATTCTAGATGTGAATCCTGATGACTGGAAACAGCCAGAGCACCCAACATAAAAAAAACCCTAACCCCTGGCAATTTTTTTGAATATTATGCTTTAATTTTAGAACATCTTGTTTACCAATAGCTCTGGATCAGCCTACTCAATTGCTTCAATACTTTACTGGTGGTTCTTTAAATCAATGGTCCTTTAGCAAATAAAAAGGGAGGTGCTTAAGATATTTATTTGGTCTCCTTTAACAACTGTGCCCATCTTTCCCCAACACTTACTTTTAGTGATGGCTGCCGTTAATGTGGTCTTGCCATGATCCACATGCCCAATTGTTCCAATGTTGACATGTGGTTTGTCCCTTACAAATGTTTTTTTTGCTTCAACTGCAAAACATCGAATTGGGAATTCTAGTCCACCGAAGCTTGTGCCATGTACTGGTGGCTGCGGGGGGAAAACAAATAGCATTACATCTCTATGAATTACTGCCTCTAACTTTTATCAACACATTTGTCTTTTCCACTCCCTGATGTAAATGTTTCTTACCTTGTATAGTACATTTTGCAAGTACAGAGGCAAGCAGCCACGTAGGCCTACAAGACATAAATACAATAATTGTGATAGGAATCTCATTAGCTTGTGGTATTCTGCTTTTACGCACTACACTGCTTCATATTCAAACATCCAATTTATACTTCACATAGCCCACTGAAATTGTTATACTTCCAACCAAACCATTATCTTTGGACGTTCTTGTTCTCAGTTCCATTCCTTCCCTTTTTGTATCTTTGCATACAACTCTCAGTATAGGCATTTAACAAAAATCATATACACTCAAAAATTTCAGGTAACTTGAAAAGCATATCTAGATAGGGCACAACTTTTATATCGCCATGTAATGATCTGGTTTATATTGCATTTAATCCAAGGAGCAAGTAAGTATAGATCAGGGGTCACCAACCTTTTAGCCTCTGGGACCACTAAATTCATAATTTTAAATCCCATGGACCACTAATATGAATCCAACACGCTTTCTCTCCCTCTTCCTGTTTCTCCCTCTCATCTTTCTTTTTCCCCATCTCTTCTTACACTTTTTTCTGTCTCATTTGTCTGTCTCACATACACACTGTCCCCTCATCTTTCTCTCATGTCTCATCTCTTTCTCTTTCATCCACCCTTTCTCTCATGCACACCTCTCTGTGTCCCTGTCTCTCTCTCTCTATCTCATCTTTGATTCTGATTCTCTGGTGCTCTCTGGGTCTCACAGGCACTTCTTCGGACTTTGTTGGTGCTGGATGCACCTCAGTCACTTAGGGAGACGCATGACCTGCTCTCCACACCGAGACACTTGCCTGCCCCAGCTGCAGCCAATGCTCTGCATTGTAATGGGCTCCAGGAGGAGGGGACACAGTGTCCCCCATTGTGAAGCACACTAAATTTAATTCTTCTGTGCAAAGTGCTGCAAGAGCCATGGAGGCGCCAACAGCAGCACAGAGAGAAACAGCCAGGCCAGTGGCACGGGGCAGAGGAAGTTGTGTGTTTCCCTGAATGACCGAGGTGTGCATAGCATCAAAAAGGGCCAGAAGAAGACCCAGCAAGAGATGAAATACAGGTGTGCTTCACACCCACTCTGTAATATGCAGCGAGTATCAATCCCCTCCCCCCCCCTTACCTTCTCAGGCCAGGCAAGGAGTGACTGGGATGGGAAGGCGAGGCCAGCCACTGATGGGTTCAATTGACAGGAAGCCACAGCAGGGGATGAAAGAGCTGCGGATTGCCAACACCCGTTGCTTCGGTCTTTCTGCACTGCCGCCCCCCCCTTGCTGCAACAGCACCATTACCTTGTTCCGCCTGCAAAGTTGCATGTTGCACGTACCACCCTCTATGGCGGAGCTTTCCAGCCCCATCACGAGCTGCCTGGCTGGTCCCATATTTCAGAGCTCTAGCCACAGGACTGGCCCATTGGTCATCCCGGAGCAGTTCCACCACCTGGGTGCATTGTGGACCACTAAAATTTTTCCACAGACCACCAGTTGATGATCACTGGTATAGATTATGTAAAAATATGTATAGCATATTTAAAATCAGCTTGTATTTTCTTTCATCTTCTCTACATTAGACACATCAATTGTTTATTTTGTGATACTAGTCATGTAAATATCAGAAATTCATTCAGAATTATCAAATTAATAGGCCAAAAATGAGCACACAAAACTTCAGAACTGTGTATCTATTGCAGAAAGACTCTTTTCAAAAGGAATTGGTTATACCGCAAGAAGGAATACAAAATGACTGAAACGTCCCTCAAGAGAGGAAAACAAAATTTATTTGGGATAAAAATCAATTTATTTCTCCCATAAAGTTGATAGATTCCAAATCATGTTAACAATGGTCCTTGAGCAGAAATGTAGACTGAAGTGTACACTGAAGTGTGTATGTATGTACGCACACAATATATATATCATATACATATATGTCCGTACATTCACACATCAATCTGCACTTCAATATGTGTGTGTGTTTTTATGTGTGTATATATAGTATACACACATATACATATATATGCATATAGGATCTCCTTATTGTCATTTTAAATTGTGAACACACTGGCATACATTCAAAATGAAATTCTGATGTCTGTCTCAAAAGAAACACAGACACATACACTACAAAGTGATTCAAAATTAAAACCGGCATAAATTAAAATCATAATTATACAAATGTTTTTTTTTTTAAAAAAAAAAACAAACCACTGAGTCAAGAAGCGAAATGCAAGATCGGTATGGTGGTAGCATATTCTCTGGTCTCGATCAAGAAAAGGCCGCCAAACAGCCTTTAATAAACTGCAGCGACGCCTCGCCCAGCCCCGGTGCTGGTAGTGCTTCGGCAACGCGGTGTCTCCCACGTGTACTGGAATCGATGCTTTACGCCAGGGCTCTCCAACCTTGCCGACTTTAAGCCTGGCGGACTTCAACTCCCAGAATTCCCCCAGCCAGCTGCTGGCTGGGGGAATTCTGGGAGTTGAAGTCCGCCAGGCTTAAAGTCGGCAAGGTTGGAGAGCCCTGCGTTTTAACGCAGACATATTATGGGGACAAAGAAGAAATTTTTCATGCGCGCGGGGACAGAGGCGGCTGTTTCTCTCCTTCCCCTCGACCGCCTCGTGGCCGCCTTCCAGCATCCTCCGTAGCCCAGCACTGAAGACCAGGTCAAGGCGCGGAAGGTCAGGCATGCTCCGGAGAGAACCCGTGGAGGATGGGAAAACGTCGGGCTTCCTTTCTCGGCCTCCCATCTGGTTATCGGAACGTGCCTCCACCCCCCACCTCCCCCCCGCCCGCACCGGGTTCCCCCGCCCCCCTCAATGTCCGCTGTGACTGACTGACCGCTACCGCCGCACAGCCGCCCTCGCGCCAGCAGCAGAGCAGAGGCCGCCATCTTCCCTTCCTCGTCCCGGAAAAATCGTCACCAGCCCGTGTGGGGAATGGGGAGGGGGGGGGCACGCGCCAGATCCAACTTCCGGCTACAAATAAATAATGTATACATATATATTTTTAAAAAGGCGCTCATTTTGACTGAGGAGGATCGGCCTTTCCGCCCTGCAGCCGGTTTAGATTAAATTATCCTGCGTAACAGTCTTGTTTTAGAGGCTTAGCTTCCGGTTGTCTTTGCAATGCCTTTTTTTTGAGCGGCGAAGGAAAGACATTTTTTAGAGGCGCGAGAAAATTTATTGGAGGAAGGACCTTTGTTTCAAATCCCATCTTTCGCCATAAGGAATACTGACTGAACTTCACCTCAGCCTACTATACAGGGCTGTTGTGGAGAAAGAATTGGAGACATGTACAGATACTAAAGTAGAAGTAGGGATATTTTAAAAAATGTCACCCGTCCTAGTAGAAAACGGGGAAAAGTGAATATTTCAGTTGAGTTGGAGTCCTGTTTAGAGCATGATCTAGAAGTGCGGACTATGTTTAGTCTAAAGCAGTGATTCTCAATCCTGGCAGTTTCACTTTCCAAAATTCTCCAATCTCTGAAATACACCATTACTACAAATTACTGTAGTAATGAGTAAGTAGTAAGAAAATTGCTGGCAAATAGATGTAGGCTAAATATATTAAGAATTATTATTTTTTGCAGCAAAAGACAGGCAGAGTGTTAATATGCCACACTGGAATATTTAATTAGTTCAGCCTTTCTGAAATGTGGCACTCTCCAGGTGTGGTGAGACTGCAATTCCCTCAATTCCACATTGGAACAGAACACCTGAAAATCTTGAAGTTTGAAGAAAACTAGAATTCTGCACATTCCAGGACTGCGGAATATGCACTCATCAGAAGACTGGACAAGATGACTGCCTGGAACCCATTCAGGTTAATGATTCTTCTTTCCCCACGCTAAATTATAAATTACAGTGGTTCCTGCTATTAGAGTTAGCTTGATTTAGTATAATGAAGGAAACGCATGACATGCATGTCAAAAGTGACATGCCACGATGATTTGTGACACATTAACATTCACCAGCACCCAGAAATTACCACGCAGTCTCTGATTTATAATATTAATGGAGACTGCCCATTCATGTCGGAAGTTGGAACTACATTAAATGAAGCACCTAAGGATCTCCCTGTCCCTGCTTTCACCAATGCATTCATTAAATAAATGAATGCATCGGTCTTTAAGTACAGCCTGGGGTGACTCAGGGATGGGAGAATCTGAGGGAGGTCTAGTGCAGGGACAGGCATTCCCAGGAGGCATTCCCCCACCCTCTAAAATATCCCAGGCTTTGCCTCCTGCACCTTGGTTTCCCCAAAGCCCTATGGGCTTCCTCCATACCCCATCCCATCACCATTCACTTACTTAACTTTTTGATGAGTTCAGGAAGTCTGCATAGAGAAGGACACTCCCTCACTGGACCATGTGGCATAATCAAGAAGAAAGCTGATTTCTTTTGTTTCCCCTAGTCAGCGTAAACCACTACAATATCTTCTTAGATCCACCAGCGCTAGTCTGAAGAGGCTTTACCAGCGAGGAGGAAAGCCCCGAGGGTTGCATACAGCAGTTCCAGCCTCCACCATCACCAGCAAAGGGCTGAAAGAGGCCTTTGCCAGCAAGGACGGAGGCCTGGAGGGACGGGTGCGCCCCTTGGCCTCCATTCTTGGCGACAAAGCATTTATGCAAGTATGGCAAAAGGGTTTGCAAATGGAGGGAAAGCTTTGGTGCTTCAGGCCTTTCATCCATGTGCAAAGCCTTTTGTTGCAAGTCTTGTCCAGACCTCCTTTTGCAGAGAACAGAGGCCTAAAGGCCCTCCCCTAGAGGGGGAGAGTGGTGAAGGAAATAGCCAGGGCAAATGTTGCAGCACCTCTGCGGTAGTTCATAAGTGTGAACGACTGTTGTGGTGCTGCAACATTTGCAATTTCAGGACTGTCATAAGTATTTGGGGTGGTTAGGTCGTAACTTAAAACAATCACTAAGTGAACTGTTGTAACTCAGGAATTACTTGTATTCTCAAAAGCACATCTAAGTCTTGTGTGATTTTTGGAGGCTGCTAAGGAAAATGGGGAGTGCTCTTGCACAGTCTCAGACCCTGCAAAAGTTGTGTGAGAGGGCCATGATTGTGAGGCCTCCAGAGCTTCCAAAAATCATGTGAGAACAGGAAGTGGTTTCATGCACTTTTTGGAGGCTGCAGAGGCCACAAAAGAGCATTCTCCAAACGCACTTCAAAAACAAACGCCTCCTGCAATCTGGAGCAGCTTTGGATAGGCTACACTATAGGAACCCATCAATGGAAAGAACACTGCAAAAGAACACTTGAAGGTGAGTGGTGTACAACAAAACCCGAGAATCACTGGGCTGCAGAGGTGAATGCTACTCTCAAAGTGAAACAATGTGAGATGACCCTTTGAATGGCAGCGTTGGTATGAGGATGAAATAAACCCCCAGGTTTCTATTTCAGACCCAGCTTAGTGCTGTCACCAAATGACACTGTTCAAGATGACTTAAATCAGTGGCCCCAATCTTTTGGGCACCAGGGAACAGTTCAACGGGCAAAGGTTTTCCGTGGACCAGAAGGCACATCCTGTGGATGGGGCTTTGCTTAGTTGCATAGCCCAATTGCTGGGATGCCACAGCCCATGCTAGTCCACGGGCCGTGGGTTGGGGACCCCTGCCTAGATCAGGGGTGGGTTGCTACAGGTTTTACTACCAGTTCGCAACCCACGCGCAACGCAGAACAATTTACAATGAACTGCGTACACAGTCACTAAAAACCAAAATGGTGGTGGCCCAGCGGCGGCGAGGGAACCGGTTTGGGGGCGTGGCAGGCCTGGGTCACTGCCAGTTCTGCAACCCAGGCCTGAATTCCACTACCGGTTCAACTGAACTGGGCCGAACTGGAAGCAACCCACTGGTGGCTTAGATGGTGTCTGTGTGTGTGTCTGTGTCAGAGAATTGTTTCTCTTTTGTTGGAGAAGAGTAACTGCCAGCAGAGTTCATTTTAGGCATTTTTTGAATTTTTGATATGTCAAACCCAAAAGGGTTTATCACCAGTCCAGTGACTAAGGTATCAGGCTAGAAACCAGGAAACTGAATTCTAATCCGAACTTCAGCATGAAAAAAAATTGGGTGATTTAGGATCAGTCATTGCCTCTCAATCCAAGTTAACCACCCAGGTTTGTTTTGAGGAAAATAGGAGGAACGAGTATTCAATATGTTTGCTGACTTGAGTTATATATAAAATAATAAAGATGAGTTAAAAAATTTATCAAGATTTTGATAGCAGTTTCTTGTAGTTTCCTACAGAACATGATGTTTATGTATCTGCTGTGACTTCAAGGAAGTGGATTTTTTTGTAGAAAGATCGAAGCTGAAACTGATTGTAGGGTGGAAGTTATTGAGGTCATGATGGAATTTGATTATTCTTTTCTATAGGTCTACAAAATGAAAATATTAAAAACCACCACTATTACAGAGCAGTGTGAATGTAATGTAAATGAGAACAGGTGTCAGTCACCTGCCCTAAACTTTTACAAAAGAGAACCCCCCGAAATAAGACAAATAACATTTGGTTTCAATTTCCTCAGTCAGATATTTGCTGAGTCAGATATTTAGGCTTGGTACTATTTCAGGCAGGAGTCCCCAACCTCTTTAGGAAAGTGGAGCATGTTGGGAAAATATTAAAGAGTTAATGTCATAATGGCTATTGGGCGAATTTACATTTATAACAATCCAGTTATAAAACATTGTGTTGCTAGAATGATATCTGCTAGCCACCTCCGATCTCTACAATATAAAACAGTACAATTATTAATAGTATCAACATGTTTCCCATTCTTAATGTTGTAGGCTGCCCAAAGTTGCCTTAAGTGAGATGGGCAGCAAACAAATTTAATAAATAAATTCTTAACTGTTTTCTACAAGTCTGG
Organism: Thamnophis elegans; assembly: GCF_009769535.1. Taxonomy (NCBI): domain Eukaryota; kingdom Metazoa; phylum Chordata; class Lepidosauria; order Squamata; family Natricidae; genus Thamnophis; species Thamnophis elegans. The sequence continues at coordinate 116,418,278 of NC_045558.1, forward strand.
TAGAAGTCCAAGAAAGTATCTCCAAATATCCTAGCATCTTGATATTGGAAACATCAGTTTTAAATCTAGTGGCACTAGAGAGATTTTGATTCCAGTCTACTCAGCCATGGAAACTTGCAGGGTAATTTCTGGTGAGTCATTCTCTTTTAATTCAATTTGCCCTATAGCAGTGATGGCGAACCTAAGGCACAGGTGCCACAGGTGACACGCGGAGCCATTTATCAGGGCACGTGAGGTGCTGTCCTGCCAGCTGGCCAGTGTGCATACGTGCGATAGCCAGCTGATTTTAAAAGCCATTTTTCACCCTCCCCAGCCTCCAGAAGCTTTATAGGAGCCTGGGGAGGGCGAAAATAGCCTCCCTCCCCCACCCTTCCGAGGCCCTCCGGAGGCTTCATGAGCTTCCCTGAAGCCTCTGGAGCGCAAAAAACCACCCCTATGGGGCATTGCCAAGAGAAAGATGAGAGACATGAGCCTGAACAATGCAGAAGAGCTGAAGGCCGCTATTGAAGCATCCTGGTCTTCCATAAAACCTCAGCAATGCCACAGGCTGATAGTTTCCATGTCACGCCGTATTGAGGCAGTATTTGCTGCAAAAGGGGCCCAAACCAAGTATTGAGTACATATGCATGCTTATACTTTTCAGAGATCCAATATTGTTCTATGTGCAACCCTTGTTTTATTGATTGCATGTAATATTCTAATTTTCTGAGATGGTGGATTTGGGGTTTTCTTGAACTGTACGCCATAATCATCACAATTATGAAAAATCACGTCTTGAACTATCTTGCTTTACATTTAATGAATCTTATCTCATATATTAGTTTCACCTTTTAAATTGCATTACTGAAATAAATGAACTTTTGCACAATATTCTAATTTTTCGAGTTTCACCTGTAATTGATTAAAGGATATTTCTATTCTCATGTAGCCTCTACATGTTTATAGTTTCCCCCTTTTTTGGTTTTATTTTAAAAAGTTCAATTTCTTCAGAGAAATTAAACAAAACACCCCCATGGAAGTACATGCTATTTATTTAATTCACAGAAACTTGATCTTGGGCTAATCACTCTCTCAACCCAACTTACCTCACAGGGTGGTTGTTGTTGTGGGAAAAGTAGGATAAATAACAAATGGCAAAGGTGAAAAATAAATGTTTACAACTTTTATAGTCCAAACTCTTAATGTGCTTTTTTGCAGCAAATTAACTTTTATATAGTTTTTTCATCTTTTCTTTTTCTGTTAAATAAATTGTGGGCCATATGAGCACTCACCAGATGGTCCAATGAAACTGCCATCCTGAAGATCAGTTACACTGGAGATAGTTATAATCCAAGATGTTTAGGAAAGTGGGATTTGGATGGTTTTTGCTGGGGCCATAAGCCTTCCTTTCATAGTTCCCAGTACTCTTTACTTACAATGTGCCTGCATATTTCTTTTTGATTCTTTGGACTTCCTCACAAGGAGCTGAGATCTGGATTGCACATGGGCATTGGGTAATCTCTGTTTTTTCCTTGTCCAGAAAAGCTCTGAGGACTGGACTCGCCACCAAGTCAGAGTTCCAGCCTCAGTATTGTCTCCATGCTTTCAAAGATGTATCAATCTGCCATTTTCTTCACCCAGAAGTTCCATATAAACTGACTATTTCCAAGGATATAGTACATAGGAGTACCTGAACCTTGAATCAGACTTGAGCTGGAGTTGCAAGTTTGACTTCACACGTTGATTTCACAGGCTTTTGGTGGGAACTTAGTTTTATACATCAGGCTAAACAATGTTGCTTATTTGGCTTTGATATAGGGATCTGGAAGATATAACCACTGTGATTTATTTAGCAATCTATAATTTGGTACACAGAGTGAAGCCATGCTGTGTGAGAAAGAGATTGCTAGGAGCCTCTGAAAAGAAGACAAAAGGAAGAAAGCAAGAAACAGTCACCACAGAAGCCCTTTCAGCTGAATTCTTTCCATTTGCCTTATATATAAGAGCTAGGATAGCATAGACACAAAATAGTATTTATTATAAATGTTTAAACTGCTTGCAAGCTGCAATTTTATCTTGAAACTGGAGGTGCCACTGTTTATAATGCCTTTGTTTTGAGTAGGACACTTCGATGCTCATGTTGTGCAGTTTTGCCAGTCATAATACTTTGTGCTACCCCACCACCTCAACCTTAATTAATCAACCTTGAAAGAGAGAGGCAAAGGCTAAGAAAGTTACAAAAAAGTCATATTTATTGTGCTCTGGAGGCTCCAGTATCCGGACAAAGGTTGGGGGAGAGTAACAAAAGAACCCAACCATCCCTACCTCCAGAGTTCTGATACTCCTATCCATGCAGAGAGAAGACCTGCAGAGGCTCTGGAGGAGCAAGTTGACCCATTGGTGCCTGGAAAGTCATGATTTCCCTGAGGTTCCTGGAGTGTCAGGGATAGGACGACAGAGAGGCCCAATTTCTTCATCGTCAGTCTAAGCCTCTGGCCTCCCTGGTAGTGTACTGGCTTCTCTCACATCAGGCTGCATCTAAAGTATAAAGAAGGAAGATGACTGAGTCCTACAACAATTTTGTTAATATTAAGACAATGCTTTCCATCTGAACGAGGCTTTGCCTTCAGACTTGAACACCATGAGAAAGGGCAATACTAGCTCTGCACCGTATCTCTGCTTTGCCTACATCCTTTCACATTTTTCTTCTCAAACTTTGCAATTGGTGAAACTTGAATCAGTGAAGGTGTTCCGGATGCAACACTTATGTCTATTGTGGTTGGACAGTCCACAAACTTGGGTCCTACTAAAGTGACTGAGAGAATGTCAGTTGGTCTTACCTGAACTGCATGTCTCGAGGGTGACGTGGGAGCAGTCACTTATAGGTATTAACATGGCCCATTTGCCCAGAGACTTGAGGTAGATCTGAGGACACTCCCTCTGTTCCTCCTTCTGACTCTCCAGATTAACCAATGGTCTAGTTGAAGTAGAACCTGGGAAGGAAGGGACAAAGACCACCCAATTTCCTCCCAGGTCCCTGACTGACCTGTAGCTAATCCACTCAGGCCCTGGTGCAGGGCACGCCTGACGGGCGGGAAGTGACTGCTCCCACACCACCCTTGAGATGTGCAGTTCAGGTAAGACCAACTGACAGTCTCCAAGGTGGGGCATGGGTGATGGGACGTACCAAAACTAGATGTCCATGGGAAGGATCATTGTGCCTGAGTCCCCTGAGTGCCCAGAACACCCTGAAGGACCCTCCTCCCGAAAGATGCCTCAGCCAAGGCATACGCATCTAGCCGGTAGTGCCTGATAAAGGGCAAAGGAGAGGACTAGGCGGCTGCCCTGCAGATGTCCTTGATAGGTGCCTGGGTGGCCCAGGCTGCCGAAGTGGCAGCACTCCGAGTGGAATGTGCGGTGGTGCCCTGCGGCACCGGCAGTCCTCAAGCCTCGTATGCCTTGGAGATGGTGGTCGGGGAGACCTTGGCTCTCCGGGCCAAGGGATGGAAGGAAACAAAGAGAGCCTCCGACCGCCTGAAGACAGCTGTGCACTTGAGGTAGATGCACAGTGCCCTTCTTACGTCCAGGCAATGCCAGGACCTCTCTCTCTCCAATGAGGGAGAAGAACAGAAATCCGGGAGTATTACTTCCTGTCCCCTATGGAAGGGGGAACTGACCTTGGGCATGAAGGCTGGATCGAGTCTGAGGACGACCCTGTTGCTGTGGAAGGTGCAGAGGTCCACCCTGGTAGATAGAGCATTAAGCTCAGACACCTTCCTGGCCGAGGTGATCGCCACAAGTAAGACCACCTTGAGGGTGAGGAATTGTAAGCTCACCTCCCTGAGTGGTTTGAAAGGTGCCTCCAGGAGCGCCTGAAGCACCGTTGAAAGATCCCACAAGGGAAAACAGTGGATCACCAGAGGCTGAAGGTTAGCTGCCCCTCAAAGGAACCTCTTGATGACCGGAAGCTGGGACAGGGACAGGGAACACACCCCCCCCTCCAAGGATAGTGGCTAGGGTGGAGACCTGCCTTCTGAGGGTACTGTGAGCCAGACCCTTCTCCAGTCCATCCTGAAGAAATTCCAGAACCTGAGGGACTGAAGCCGATGACGGATCTACCTGTGCAATCCTGCACCACGCTGCGAAGGAAGTCCAGGTTGCATCATAGATGCTTGTGGTGGATCTCCTCCTAGAGGCCTCAATGGTCCTGATGACTCTAGAAGAAATCTGAGCGTCTCTTAGTTGTTCCCGCTCGAGCACCAGGTGGTCAGATGGAGCCACTCTGGGTCTGGGTGCTCCAGGCTCCCCTGGCCAACTCACCCTGTGGAATTTTCCAATGAGGCAGAATCGACAACTCCACCAGGTCTGCAAACCAGGGATGCCGTGGCCAGTGAGGGGCCACTAGAATGATCTCTGCCCTCTCTAACACTAGCATCCTCAGGACTCCAGGAAGGCGGGGAAGAGGAGGAAAGGCGTAAAGAAGGCCCGCCGGCCATCTGCAGCACAGGGAGTCGATGTCCAGCGCCCCCTGTGTTGGAAATTGCGAGATGAACCTCGGAAGCTGGGTGTTGGACGGTGAGGTGAAGAGGTCTACAGTTGGACGGCTAAACCTCTGGCAGATCTGTTTGAAGATGTTGGGGTAAGGTTGCCACTCTCCATGGTCTCCCTGCTGAGCCAGACCGCCTGCTGGTTCTCCACTCTGGAGATGTGCTCTGCCTGGATCGGGGGGTTCCGTTCCTCCCAACTCCCCAGATATCTTGCCTCGTCATGAAGCGCCACAGAGTGCATACCTCCCTGCTTGTTCACATGGGCCTTGGCTGGCACGTCGTCCGTCAGCACCAGAATGTGTCTTCTGGCGACCATCTTCTCGAACTGCCCAAGAGCAAGGTGAATCGCTCTGAGCTCCAGCCAGTTGATGTTCTTGCGCAGGTCCATCGGAGTCCACCGGTCCTGGATTAACTGGGACTGCAGATGAGCCCCCCCCCCCAACTGAACAGCTTGTATCTGTCGTTAAGACCAGCCTGTCTGGTTCCCTGAACAGAGAACCCCTGGCCAGAGCCGGGGACATCCACCAGCGAGAGAGAAGAAGCACCTGGGAGGTCACAAGGACCTTGAAGTTTGCATCGCTTGTCCAGTTTCTCTGATGTGGGAGGAGGAACCACTGCAATTCTTTGGTGTGGAGACATGCCCAGAGAACGATCCTGATGCAGGAGATGAACTTGCCGAGAAGCCTGGAAAGCAGAACTACGGGAACAGATCAAATCCTGCAAATCTCTTGAATCAATTCAACAATACTGTCCTTATCTCCTGGGAGAGGAACACCTCACACTCCACCGAATCAATAATGGTCCCCAAATGCTGGAGTCTAGTGGAAGGGATTAGATGGCCCTTCTTGAGGTTGATTGAGAACCCCAGGGACTGTAAGGTGCTAATGGTAATACTGAGATCCCCCTCTGCTGGAGCTGCTGAGGGAACTAGCACGACGATGTCATCCAGGTAACAATGCAGACGAACCGGGATGGAATGAAGGTAGGCTGCAGCCATGGCCAGCACCTTGGTGAAGGTCCTAGGGGCAGAGGCCAACCTGAAGGGGAGGGCCCTGTATTGATAATGGGAGCCTCCGTAGGAGAACCTGAGGAACCTACGGTGATTAGGGGCAATCATGATGTGGAGATACACCTCCCTGAGATAGATGGAGGCTAGGAAATCCCCCCCAGGATAGACTTGAGGGAAGCCATTTTAAATTTACGGTAAATAAGCCTGGAATTTAACAGCTTGAGATCCAGGATAACTCTCCACCCCCGAGCTCTTGGAAACCAGGAACAGGTGGGAATAGAACCCTGATTCTTTCTCCCCCTCCGGAACTGGTTCTACTGCATTAATCTCCAGAAGATAACGAATGGCCTTGTGCATGAGGGAGCGCTTGACCGGGTTCTTGGAGGAGGGAAAGATGCAGAATCTATTCAGGGGTTGGGAATGGAGCTCCAGGCAGAGCCCCAACCTGACTGTCTGGAGAACCCAAGCATCCATGGTGATACCCTCCCAGCAGTCCACGAACAAGGAAAGGCAGGTGCTGATGGGGTGATCCAGGCCCGAATCACTTTGCTCTGCGGAAGGTGCAGCCACCCCCTCCCTCGAAAGAGCTGCTTACTGGGCTGCTGGAACCTATATCTGTCCCTGGAAAATTGCCTGTCTCCCTGCCTGGGATACCTGGGAGCAGAGTACCCCTGCTGCTTGAAATCCTGCTCAGGAAGTCAATAGAGTCTCCTGGAGTAAGGTGCCGCCCGGTGGTTTGAACATCTGGATGTAGATGGGAAGACCTTCTGCTTGTTCTTGTCCTCAACAAGGATGGGATCCAGGGAAGGACCATATAATTTGTCCCCTGTGTACTCTGCTTATGCCAAATGCCACTTCACCCAGAACTTGGCCTGCCAGTGGCGTAGCCACAGTAGACGTCTGGATACCACTAAGGAAGACAAGGCCCTGGAAGAATCTTTACCATGTCCAGGGTGGCATCTGCCGAGATTTGGGTGGCCGCCATCAACTTCATAATGTTCTGCAGTAGCCTCACGTCCAATGTTGGTGTCCTGTCTCGGATCTGTTCCAGCCATAGAAAGGTGGATCTGTTAAAGAAAGAGGCGGCGGCCGTCGGCCTAATCGCCCATGACACAGCCTGGAAGGTCTTACACATGACCAGCTCCACTCTTCTGTCCTCTGCCTTCAGGCAGTTAGATATATCCCCTGTCACAACAGCAGAGGAGGAAGCTAAGGCAGCCACTGGAACATCCACGGAGGGAACCTATAAGGCCTGGGCGAAAGAAGCATTGAGATTATAAAATCTGCGATCATTGCTCCCTGGAGTGGGGAAGGAGCCAGGCTTAGACCATCGAGACTTGAGAACCTCCAGGAAGAGGTCTGGAGTGGAGATCCTCTCCTTTTCCACCTGAGGCCTATGGAAAGAACCCTTCTAATTTCTCCCGCTAGTGCTGGGGGTACTGGGGTTCTGGCTTGGAATTGGTGTGGATCTGCTGTGGCCTTGGCCTTGCGTAACAAGGAACTGAATAAAGATGGAGGAAATAAGTCTGTGATGGTTGGGGCCTCTGGGGCTAGGGCATTCTCGTCCTCTGAGAACCCAATATCCTTCTGCTCCTCCCCCTCTGACTCTGAGCCCTCTCTGGCAGTGGAGGGGGAGGAAGCTCTGAGCTCTCTGGGGACTGAAGTCTCGGACTGGACTGTCTGCTCTCTTGGAGCTCCACGAGCAGACCTATGCCTGGCTCCCTGAAATTGGTGTTGCATGCCTGAAGCAATACCATCTGCAATCGCTCTGGCTATCACGTTCTGGAAGCTCTCAGAGAGTTGTGGTTAGGCAGGAGAAAGGCTTGGGGGCTCCAGCTCATCTCTAGTGTCTGAATATTGAGGAGCCAAGCGCTACCTGGGGGACCCTGGTGCCCTGTGGCCAAATGGATCTCCCCTTGCCCTTGGAAAGTGGGAGGGGGATAAGGGGGGAGATAAGGGGCTGTCCTTTCTAACGGGCCTACGTGAGCCCGGAGAGCCAGGATCCTCAGCTAGAGGAGAGGGCCTGCGAGGGGAACGAGATCTGCCTGGTGAGGGGCTGATGATATCCCTGGTCCTCCTACCAGCCGCTCTAGTTAAGGGGGCCTCCTGCCTGGGACCTTCCCTCCTGGAAGACTTGGAAGAGCACTTCCTAGGAAGGGATCTCCCCCTGGGCATGGGGAAGTCCTCCCGAGAGGATCCCTTGCTCAGGTCTGAGCCCCCTGGGGAGCCTGGAGCAGCCGCTCCTCTGCTCCTGGTAGAATTCGACATCGCGCTACTCAGGGTTCGTTTGTCTATCTCTACCTCCTCTCACAATGGTCCCCGGTCTCTCCGCTATTGCGCGGATTCGGCGTTCCTTCAAATCTGCGCTCTTCTCAGCCACCCGCCGATCTGCGGGTTGAAGAGAGACTGGTGCACCGCCGTCAACAGGGCCCTCCCCGGATTAGCGGCAGAACACAGGCCCAACGTGCCCTCCTGGGCGAACACGGTGCTGGAAGTGCTTGCAGCGACTGAAATCAGTGCGCCTCCCTACGCTTTGCGCATGCGCCCTCAATTCAAAATGGCGACCGCCAACCACGCGGTCCAATTGCCCGACTGAGCTGCTCTACCCGTGCCAATGATTCATCGCCTGGAGAATCCACACTGTCCTCCAGTGATCCCGCATGGGATCGCCTGTGGTGCGCGGCCTGGGATCCCCCCCACCGGATACCGGTGGCTCGGGGCTTCCTAGAGTGCAGCGAGCACAGCTTGTGCTAAGGCAAGGCTAGAAAGGCGCAGGAGAGAGAGTAGGAGGCTTAGGAAGAATTAGGAAGAGAAGTAAAACAAGGATAGTAATCTGGAGAGTCACCAAAATAGCTCCTTTGGGCCGAAGACTGAGGTTAATCTGGAGAGTCAGAAGGCGGAGAAGAGGGAGTGTCCTCAGATTTACCTCAGTCTCCAGGCAAATGGGCCGTGTTAATACCCATCAGTGACTCCTCTCACGCCCCACCTCGGAGACCTGCAGAAAGAGATTCCAGGATCTTGTGAGTCAGCCCTAGAGAAACTGAGTTAAAACATTTTTTTGAAGAACTGAATGAAGTTTGACTGGATTACTGTAACGTGCTCTACATGGGGCTGCCCTTGAAGAGTGTTCGAACACTTCAGTTAGTCCAGAATGCAGCCGCGCGAGCGATTGTGGGTGCACCTAGGTACACCCACGTTACACCTATCCTCCGCGAGCTGCACTGGCTTTCCATTGGGCTCCGAACACGCTTCAAAGTGCTAGTCGTTACTTTTAAAGCCCTACATGGCATCGGACCTGGTTAGCTGAGAGACCGCCTCCTGCCAATTAACTCCCAAAGACCGATTAGATCGCACAGATTAGGCCTTCTCCAGATTCCATCTGCCAGCCAATGTCAGCTGGCAACACCCCGGGGGAGGTCCTTCTCTGTTGCAGCTCCGGCCCACTGGAACAAGCTCCCCGCTGAGATCCGGACCCTCACTACCCTTCCGGCCTTCCGCAAAGCGACTAAGACCTGGCTGTTCCGGCAGGCCTGGGGCTGTTGAGTTGTCCAGCCCCACTTCAGGTTTGTAACTGTTGTGTAATTTTAAACTGTTGTTTATTTTTTTTAATCTATCCCACCTCCCTTTTATTGTAAGCTGCCCTGAGTCTCTTTGAGAGTGGGCAGCATACAAAATTTAATAAATAAATAAGTTTTGAAGACACGATAAACACACGGCCCTGGAAGTAGGTGATTATTACTGCCACTGTTCCCTCTAAGGTGCGTAGCTGCGCGGCCGCGCACGTGGCTAGAAACCCCCGCGCAGCAGTTTCTAACTGCTGCGCAGAGATTTCTACCAAAGCAAACGTGGGGAAGTCCTTTGCAGACGGCTAGAACTGGCCGCCTGCAAAGGACCTCCCCAGACTTGTTTTGATGAGCCGCCCGTGGCAGTGGTGCCTCTCCCTCCACGCGGAGCACGTGAGCTGGCCCCCGCGTTATCCCTCCCCCTTCCTCCTCTGCCGTGCTTTTGAGGCTGCGGTAGCTAGTAGGAAAGCGGCGGAGGTGGAGGCGACGGCAGGGATAACCCAGAGCCCAGCTGAGGTGCTCCGAGCGGAGGGGGAGGCACCACCGCCACTGCCATGGGCGGGGGCACCAGCGGGAGCTTTGCCGGTGAAGGAGAAGAAGCAAGAGGACTGGCGGCTTTGAAATGCAACCCCCTGGTCCCGCCGGCCGTGGATTTGATTCAAGTAAGCGGGGGCTGAACATATGCTGCGCCGATTTTGCGCAGTGAGGCGGAGTAATTTAAACCCCCCAAAAGAACGTGTGTGTGCGTGTGTGTGTGTGTGTGTGTGTGTGTGTGTGAGAGAGAGAGAGAGAGAGAGAGAGAGAGAGAGAGAGAGAATTGGATCAAAATTGGTGGCCAAAGGAGTGGAGGGAGGGAGGGAAGGAAGGAAGGAAGGAAGCCCTGCCCCCTGTGAAAAAAACTGAAGATGAAGCAGTGAATGAATAAACCATAAAAGCAACAAACAGTTATTGCGTAAGTAAGCTGAGGAGCAAGTTCTCAACTAAGGAAGCAATATAAGAAAGAAATATAAAAAGCTCAATATGCCAAAACACTTATTTTAGTCTTCATTTAATTACTTGTATTGTAGTCTGATGTAACATCTTTTTAAATTTAACGTTAATTAGAAAAGATAGGGTACAAAACTTAAATAATAAAAAAAATTGTACATTCATTTTGAAAAATAAATGTAATACTTGATTAATTTCATATCTTTATTTAAAATAGTTTTGGCATGGCATATGATTTTATTGACTCAGTTGGAAATGATGTGGATGTTGTATCTGATTCTGAGATATATATATTCTTAACATAACATATAGCATATTGTCCAAACTTGCTAGACTATTTAATTGATCTTACTACTTTAAAGGGGGAGAGTTTCATGATAAATTATTTTATTACATTTATGTTGCATTTATATATTATATTTATTACATTTATATTCCACATTATATATTTGTATTGTTATTTTAGTGTTTATTGTCAATTTTGATAGATATATTGATATATCAATACTGATTTTAATCATACTAAATAACAATTACTGCTATTATTTATCAGCATTAAATATTTACATTTTTAATATCGAGTTAATCATATTTTAGAATAATAGGATTATCTTTTAATAGGATAATTGGCAAAATCTAATTCAAATGTGATGGGTTGCATTCCAAAGAATGTGAGAGGACAGGTTGCCTGCAAAATGCCAGGACCAGGCTGGTGGTGCCATGTCTCTCTCTAGCCAGTCTAACAATCTAAAAGCTGAGCAGAGAGCCTTTTTTTTTCAGGGTGAGCAGAAAAGTATAGTGTTTGAGTGGCACTTTTCATGCCTGGCATTCATCCGGCTGAAACCTCGCTCACAATCGGCGCTTGACGCTTGGAATGTTGCGCAAATGTCCAGCAGACGTGACAGCAGTTCAAACTGTTGCTCTCTTAGGTGCTCAGGCATGAAACTGTGCAGCTCAAACACTGTACTTTTCCGCTCACACTGAAAAAAAATTAGAGGGAACATTGATTACTGCATATGTCATTCTTTAAAACAAGTGAGAGACTTTGGATTAATGAAGACTGCAACAGTAGTGGACTTATTTGGAGGGGGGGCACACACAGCTGTTCTCACCATATGGAATAATACACTGTAACCTGCCTATAAAGACAATATGAAATGTAACACATTTCTCTAGAGCACTTGCTACTGCTTAAAGTTGTTCTGTGAGAAAAGATTTACCGCATTAAATCTGTTGTGGGCCTCTCTTCTATGAGATACAATTTTGCTATTGTTTTTCAACCATATTCCCTTTTCATCTTCCCATTTCCAAATATTTGTACTTCTCCAGCTTGGGATATTCTATTGGTCAGGAATTCCACAGATCCTGCTCTAGAGGACTATGCCTCTGCATTTGCAACAAGGCTTGACCTAAAACAGTCTGGTCAGCTGCTAACTTTTGCAGTAGAACTACATTGATTTCTTTGGGGCATTTTAGAAATATTTGGGGGGAAATGTCAATGTGGTCATCTTTCTCAAACTGAAAGATGAAAGGCAATTTAGTAAAAGGCTGGAACAGTGGTGTCCAACCTTGCTATTTTAAGACTTGGGGACTTCAACTCCCAGAATTCCCTAGCCAGCATCACTCACTGGGGATTTGGGGAAATTCTGAGAATTGAAGACCACAGATCTTAAAGTTATCAAGGTTGGACAGGTCTAGTCTACAACTAAGCAATAGATTTTAACAGTTAATGTTATCAGCTTTTCAAATCCAGTTAATTAGGATCATTTTTGTAGACTCTTGAAATCCAACACAGGTATAACTGAGGAGATTACTAATACATTAAAGCGAGGAAGGTAGAATCCTAGTTAGAAGCAGGATTCTAAAATGCCTCAATTTTGTCCAACACATTAACAGAAGAATTTGCAACCCTCCGTAACTTGGTCCTTTAGATGATGCCTAGCAGAAGAATTGAAGCCTAATAGCGGAATTTAGAAAAATGTCTTTCTCAGCATCATTTGTGGGATCATGTTGGTTCTGAGGAACCATGGAGCATTGTAAGAAACATTGTGATTCTCTTAGATTCTTCTCTAGACTTTACATAACATGGAATCATCTAGCCTGATTTTTTTCTTTTTGTTTGGAGAAAACTCCCTTGCATTCAAGTTTGCAACAAATTTACTTAAACCAACCTTACATAGATAAGGAACCCACAAGCCAAACATAGTCAACTCAATGCAGTAGGCATTTCTGCAGGCCCAATTGCTAATGTTTATCAAAACTCAATGAAAAAGTCAAGTGTTCACTAAAATTATAAAATTAATTATATAAATAAATTAAAATAAATAAATTATAGGAGCAGCAAATTCCTTTATGATGTGAAATTGCAAGGTATGGGAGGGCAGAAATACATACTTTTTTCCAATGTGATGGCTTCTGGATAGGTTAGAATTTGAACTCCCAGTCTCGCTGAGATTGTATCAAACATTGAGAGATTTGTAAAATCTCTGAAAATTCAGTCACTGCAAGGACACCAGACTGAAAAAAATACAGTGGAACCAAGTTTTGAGAAGTGCAAGATTTTTGGATAGAAATTCAAGCATACCTGAATTCTATTAAGCTCTTCTTGCCCTTGCTGCAGCCTTTCCATCTCACTCTGAATACTATTCAAAGAGGCTGGAACGCAAGACAAGAAATCCAGTTTGTGAACATGCATAAATGGTACAATGGAAATATATGGGCCATGTAGCTTGAGAGCATCTTACCTTGCAAAAGCTCTTTCAGTCAGAAGTAGCGGAGAAAAGGAAACAAAAAGGAGAAGCTGTTAATGCTAAAGAGAATTCTCATATGAAGCTTCTAAATGCAGAGGAACTGTTTTTTTTTAAAAAAATTATCATTTGTCAATTTTAGAGATTCATTCCTATTATACAAACAGGATCACAATCATTCTTCACTTTCCCCTGCCCACCTCTTTCTTCCCGCTCTCTCTCCAGCGCCCCCTTCAGGCTTGACTGTGATGCTGTTTCTTCATCCAGCTGCTCCCGCAAGGATATAATTTCAATTCGCAGGCGCTCAGCCTGATGCTCTGCAGCCCGAAGTTGTAAGGCCGACTCTTGCCTCAGCTTGGACACCATGGCTTGCAACTCCTGAGGAAGGAAAAAGAGAGAAAAATCTGTTTTATTAAAGATGAAATTTAATCTCTGCAACACTAGCAAAGTCACTCCTCAACCTCAATATCAGCAGAAGTTGGTCTAGATACCGGCACTGTGCTTGGCAAGCTCCTAGTTTCATGATCTGTTGGGGGAGAATCCTCAGAACTCATCTCCCGCAGCCCTTCATTCTCGGCATTTAGACGTTGCACTTCGTAGCTGAGGCGTTTGTGGGATGCAGACAAATCAGCCTGGAAAAGAGTACCACAAGAGGAGGGAGGGTAACCAACAAGTATTCTTCCACTGATGTCTCCAAGAGAGGATTTAAAGGGTTGTACATGAGGACCTCTGAAAAACACTTATCCAGAATAGCAAGCACAGGAAGGTCTGGAATTGTCAAATCTACAATCCTGTCCCAGGATCACGTAATCACTTTGTGACAAGCAAAATCAATGGGGAAGCCAGATTCACTTACCAGCCACACAATTCACTTGATTGCAGTTTAACATTTGTGGCAACAAGGTCGTAAAATGGGGTATAACTGACAACTACCTTGCTTAGCAATGGAAATGGGCTCAATTGTGGTCATAAATCGAAGACTCTGACCACTTATAGGCTGCGCCTATTGGCACATTTGGAAAAAGAAATATATATGCCAACTTTTTAGAAGAAAACTATTCAAGCTATCTTGTAATATGTAAGACACACAAGCTCCTCATCCCTAGTAGGAAAACACTGCATGTCCTGGCAACAACTTGCACTTGCAACTCTGAAAAATCAGAAGTGCCACATACAGGTTTTCTTTTGTCCTCAAGTCCCCAGCGGTATATTATATAGCTGCATCTGGATAAGAGTGCTATACTGAGGCTCTACTCATCACAGATAGGCAATTCATTTCCTACCTTGTTGCAGAAGGCCAGGTAGCATTTAAATGAACAAGTCAGTAGCCTTGGACCTCCTCCTACCTAAAGTTTGAGTTCCAAAGATCCCAAATTGAATACATCAAAGCAGGATCATTTTTCCCAAGCATCTTTTCCGATTCTTCTGCTATCCTTTGCTGCATTTCCAGCACCAGCACCCATCTACCCTACTCACCATCTGCTCTTGGGTCTTCCGCTGGGTTTCACTCACGGTGGCTTGGAGGCTTTGGAGAATGTTTTCTGATGTCTGGATCTGAGTCAAAAGAACCTGAACCTACTCAGAAAAATTGAGAAAGGGAGACTGGCTTGTGGAAACTGGCTTGTGGAAAGTTGACATTCTGTGCACTTTGCTCTGCATGTGAAATGTGCCAGGTTAAAAATCACCAAACTGCCTATGTTTTTCATGTATCTTTAGCAAGTCTGTGACTAAGTCTGCAGAGTGTAATATGCTGTAATGTGGCTTGCTTGGTTTTGGCTTAACATCTGGTGTAAACGCAGCCTTACAGACTATAATTTATGGCTATGGCTTAGGGACTACAATACCTTATCTCTTAGCTTAATGTTTAAAGATCTATGCAGGCTGGTGCTTATAGTATCTCAAGGAATATTTCCTCCTGCAGAATATGCATCTACCTGGAAATCTACATTATCCTTGAGATATTTTTACCCACAAACCTCAGATGAAAGAAGTCTTGGGTCTTCTCAGTTGTGAGACAACAGCCTACCACTCACAATTATTTTTCAAATACCAAGCAGATCCTTTTGTCTTCTCATAAATAGAGACTGAATATTTATTTTTAACTACACTACTGATAGAATTCCAGAAAGTGACAACATCTGAAAGAATTTGTCCTGGATATTGGTCAGGTCTGGTTAGTACTTGGAGACCTCCAGAAAATTTTAGGAATGATAGACGAATCTAGGAAATAAAACATTCTAGTAGAAAACAATGACAAACCATTTCTACATGGATGTTTCTATGAAATTACTAGTGTTTGTTAATATATTTAAATTTTAATAGTTGGGACATTGAAGGGTTGGACATTGAGCAAGAATACAGTTATAGCTAATTGGTTAAAGAGCTGGCCATCGCATGTGGGAATCTGAGCTGTGATTGGTTGCTGTGAGTAAAGGGGGAGTTTCTTCATTTCCTGCCTTTTTTGCCCTTTGTGCCCTGTCTGGTCTCTTTCCTCATGATGTTCCCTCTGTACTGATTTACCTGACTATGCTCCTATTTGCCTCTCTTATTTACTGTAAATATATTTATTTATATAAAACCACAAGTTCTTATTAGCATCTCTGACTCCATTTGGACACCAGCTGTGCAATTCCCTGACAGTTTTTTTTAATATAGGTCATTGGGTATCAATCCTCATTAATATTTAGTATTTTATGTCTTATTTTCATATGCTTTATGAATATATGGATTTAATCCTGTATTCCACCTCAAGGTCCTTCGAGAAAGGAGAGATATCCAATTTAACATTAGAACAAACGTGAGTTCTAAGACATGGAGTTTACCTGCTTACTGCACTCTTCATTGCTACGTCTCAATGCCTCTTCCAGGTTAGCTTTCTCCTTTGCTCTTTCCTCCAGAGCTCCATGTTGCTGTTGCACCTGAAGAGGCCACCAAGGATATAGGGGATGGGGAAAGGAAGCCTTTAGCTTCGTATCTCTCATTTCTCATAATTCTTCTACGGTGGTTCTCATGTAACATTTGTTCAATGACCATTTCAATTTGCCATAGTGCTGAACAAGTGATATTTATGACTGGTCCTTAAAGTTCCAGCAGTTGCAGCACCCATGCAGTCACATGATTGCAATCTAGGCAATCAGCCTGGATTTCTAATTGTTGCAGCAGCATCCTGCAATCACGCAACTGAAATGTGCGGCCTTCCCTGCTGGCTTTCCACAAGCAAAGTCAATGGGGAAGCTGGCAAGAAATTAGAAATCGCAAACACATGAGGTCCTTGCTTAACGACCCACACAGTTCTCACTTCAAGATGACTGGGAACTTCCAGAATTGCTATTGCTAAGCAGCAGTCAGTGACATCACGTTTTATGATTGCATCACTTAGCAATAATAATTCCAGTCCCAATTACCCTTGTAAAGCAAGGATTACCTGTATTTCTCACTATGCTAATCAGAATTATCTTATTATCACTTGCAAATTATCCCTCTGGGAGTTACAGAGTTGATGACAATCTATGAAAAAATTGTCAGCTAGCTGTAATGTCTTCCCAAAAACTTTCAAAGCAACTAAAAATCCTCATTAAGACAATAACTAAACAATAAAAATACAAAGGCAGCATAGAGAAGCCAATACAACAATACTGATTATATAGAATCATTATCAAATAAATCCATTCCCACCCCACAAATCTTCCACCAAGGAGCCTGATAGTTCTCTTCCGTACTATGTGCCAGAAATTACAATGTAATAGAACCAGGAGGACTCAGTTAGCAGAGTGGTTTTTTGTTTTTTTTTTGGGGGGGGGGGAGCTACAATGAAGAAAGCCATATATAAAAACTAATTGCCCTTTTCATATTCCTATACTAGAGGTAAGCAATCTTGTACTTCTACAGTGCCCCTTCCTCTAAAGCAAGCAGGGCTGAAATTTATGGAGCCCTTTTAATGTATTTGGGGAAAGGGTTGAAGGAAGACAATGGATGCTTTAAGGATATGCAGTTATATAAAAGTTTAAAGGATTTGATTTAGGGCAGTATTTCACTTAACGATCACCCACTTCAAAAGGAAATCACAAGAAAAGGACTCAGGTAGTCTACACTTAATGATCCTAATTGGGACTCCAATCATTAAGTGAAGTGATCATTAGGTAAAACATACAACTGGGCTGGTTGGCAATGGCAATTTGAGTTGTCCCGGTTGTGGTCATTAGGCCTCATTTTTCCTGGCCTGACACATTTGTCTCTGCTTCAACTTTCCCCCATTTGTGTATGCACCCCCGCTCCCTTTGCCCTTTTGGAGGCCCTGTGCTCCTTGCTGTCTTCTTCCTCCTGCTGCTGACAAGAGGCATTGGGCCTGACCCTTTGTGAGGTAGCTGTTGTGACTCTGTGAAGCCTGGCAGCACCTTTTTAATTTTCAATATTTCTGAATAAAGATGATCTGTTCTCCACAAACATCCTAAAACTAGATTTTAAAAAACCATTTAAATAAAGGAGTCACAAAAACATTTTTACACTTTTGCCATGCATCAATATGTAGCTTTTTCAATAAAGAAATAATGTTTCAATAAATAAATGAACAGGTATAATGTTTTCATTCAATTAATTAGGTTCACTATATCTAGTTTTAGGACTTTTGTGAAGAAAAGATTACACTTTAGGTCATGTCTATGCAGAAAAGTTGGAAATTCCACAAAGATTCATAAATCTTTAAGCACCACTGTACATACTTGAAAGTTGCTCTAAACAGTTTTGCAATACTCCCAAATTCTTCCAACATCAGTTTAAGGTGCTTAATTCATAATGCCACAAAAAAATGCTATAGCAAAAGTGGGGAGAAGGAAGACCACCAGAAAACAGCATGAATGGTCAGAAGCAACAGAGGTAGTTAAATAAAAAGGAAGTTTATGGAATCTTGAAGTGAAAGCATTGGAAAGTAATTTAGAACATAATATTATTTCTGTACAAAAGAAATTACTATCTTGGATGGCTATACCCTGAAAGAGCACAAAAAGCACCTTAAATGAATACAGAGAAATATCTCTAATAATAAACTATCTTTGTCTTCCACACACAAACCTGTTCTTGGAGCTGAGCCCACTCTGATTCAGACACAAGCTGGTATCCCACTGGTGGTAGATAAATAGTCTCAGGCACCAGGGTTCCAGTTGAGGAAGCAATGGAACATGTCTCAGGACTTGGGGGACGTCTGCGTCGGACAGAAGGCCCAGAACTTGGTGTCAAAGAGGAAAATGAAGCAATGGAGATGCTGTCCAGACTACAGGCAAACTTCTCTGCTACTCCTCCTTCCATCAAAGGAACCTGGTGATTTCCAGGCAAATCCGTGGACACAGTCTCGGGATCAGCAAGAAGGGATTCTGCTGAGCTACATAGGGATTGCTGAAAATAAAAATATGGGAGTTAAAAAAGAATTCCAAGTGGCTCAGATTGGTTACTGCAAAGTATTTATAGCAGAGGCTCTCATTATTTTTAGGACCATTTATTTCAGGTTCATCATGGAGAAAATCTATACAATTACTAGGAGTTGAAAAAGATTTGATAGCACAATTAGTTTCATGTAGTGTTTGCCCAGTATGCATAACTTGAGGAAATAATGTACTGGGACCCCATATCAAAAGAAATCAGGAAGGAAGCTGGGATCCAGAAATTAACTTTCTCAGTCATGCAGCTCCCCCACTAGAACACCCTGCCCCTGCCAAGTTAGATGTGGCCCTGATATGTCAGAAGATGGGCAAAAGAATCTCACTTTAAGAAAGCATTCAGATTCATTTGACAGTAGTTGCTGGTTTACTCATAGTTTTTAATCAGTTCTGTGATTACTTAATGGGTTTACAAATGGATTTTATGTTTTATTTCATGTGTTATGAGCTGCCTAGAATCAGAAGAATAGGAAGCACATGCCTTTTGATTAAAAAATGTCTATAACTTGGCATAAAGGACTTTCCCTGAATTTTCCATCATTAATGGAAGACTTGTAAATTACCAGAAGTTAAACATTTGTTCTCCCACTTTTATATGCTGCACTGCCCAGAGTTTTAATTGTGCAGTTCATAAATGTGCTTGAATGAACAAAATTTTTCCATTAGTAATTCATCTACAACTTTCCCAGGCTTTTAATCATCCCGTATAATTTATTATGTCCTCACATCATTCATTTTCTGTCCCAGTCACACATCTCTGTCTTTCTTGCTAATCTATATTCTTTTTAGAGATCCACCTGCAACACTTGGGCTTAGAGTTGCAGACTAACATTTCTGGTATTACATTTACAAAGGCTTGGCATCTATTCTGAGATAGCCATCAGTTTCAGATATCGTTTGTAAGGTATTTTATTCTTCCTCTCCTTTTTCTCTGTTTTTTACCCTATTAAGCAGCTTTCACCCATCCCTTCCAATATTTACCTTTCCTTCTATACTTCTTTTCCATCTCACCTCCTCACTCTGCAGCTCCTGAACCAGACTCTCAGCGTGGGCCAATTTTGCTTTCAGTTCAGCAATTTCCTGCTCCATCGGCAGAACAATGGCCCGGAGTCGCTGAGTATCCTCTTGTGCCTGCAGAGAGAGACAGACATAGGGCTTGGTTTTTCCCCACTGTCCACTGGAAACTCAGTTTATCCCTCAAAGAGAGACTCTGGTTGAGTGCATCGCTTACTTTTTCCATCTGTTTCTCCAATGAGTCCAGAGGGTTGGTCCTTGGCAGCCTGCTCCAAACATTTTCCCGACTGTCACGCTGGAAAGCTGACAGACGGGCCTCATAGCTGGAAATGGTATCTATAAAGGAAATAAAACTTTTGAGCTGCCACCCACAAGGCAAGATCCGATCAGGTCTAGAAGGAAAGGCTTAAGGCACTTGGGCAAAACAACCGTAGCTCCTTCCCCTCCCCACCACACCTGCACTGTTTTCACCTTTCAAGATAGTCTGCAAGGAAGCCACCTCTTCCTGGCACCTGCGCTGGACAGCCTCCACTGCCTCCTCTTTGGTGCCTTCACTCACTGCAGCCACAGCTCGGACTGTCTCCACTTCGGCCAAGGCGGCTGCCAACTCCGCTTGCAGACTTCGGATGGTCTCTTCAGGATCAGGGTCCCCAGGGAGGTTGGGGGCGCGGGACACGCCCACATCCTGCACCCTCTGAGGCTCTTGAAAGGAAAACAGGGCTCGATGAATGACAAGCGGAGCTAGAATGGAACCCAGAACCAGCAGCCGTGCCCCCCCACCCCCGTCCAGTCTATCACATGGTTCAGCCAATAAACTTTATAAGCCCTGGACCCGACTTAAACATCCCAGCCGCGACCTTTGACCTTGCTCAGTGTGAGTGACGCCAACGGAATCTCCTCTCCATCAAGCCCTGTAGCCGCGGGGGGCGTGGCTTCGCACTTGGTCGCCAGCCCACCGCGGGGAGGGGAGGGGGCATCCGCGCGTACCTTCCATTCCGCCAAGAGTTTTCTAACTACTGCTCCGGCGGTGGCGGTGCGGCAGCTGCTGCTTCCCCGGAGACCGAGCGAGGCCGGAATTTCCCGAGAGGAACCGGAAATAGCCGAAGGAATTCGGAAATGGTCGAGAGTAAAAAAAAAAACCTTGGATGTGCCGAAGATGGCCGAACGATCGACACACCACGGCTCCTCTGTTAAGATTGGCTCGTTGCAAGACTCCCCGAGACTTCTCGACCGTTTCCGAAGAGAACCGAAGGGAAATGGCGTATGTGAGTGAGGAGGAACGGCGTTTGTCAAAGCGGTGTTTTTGCATATCCTGGAATTGTTTTTGAAGTTGGGCCTGAGGATTCAAAGAAGTAGTTTAATGGAGAGTTCAGTCGTTGGATTGGAAACCTGTTTTTTCACACACACACCCAAAAACAAACCCACCTTCCGGGACCGAACACTTTTATTTAGCCACTATTTTTAAACCTCCGTAACTTTAAAATGCAAGATTGGACATTGGCTGCAGTAAACCTCCCTATTCCGAATGAAAATCCATGCATCTTCTTAATGTTACTGAGGTTGAGATACACTGACACAATCTTTGGAAAATGTCTCACATTGGATACAATAGTGCAAGTATGGCCCTAGACTGCGGGTAATTTTACAAACTTCTCAAAGGCAGCTAGTTTATCTTCTGAACTGAATGCCCGTTGTGTTAATTTCTTATCTTGAAAAGAACAAAAAAACCCTCTTGGTTGTGGTGCAGATGCCATTTTTTACCTTCTCATGTATTGCTGTCTCCAGGGAAACATCTGCTGCAAAGTTTCCGCTAAACATAGCAAAAAAAATGGCAAAAAATAAAAAAAAATGTTATTTATCCCCACATCCCTTTTGGGATAAGCAACATTATGCAAAGTGAAGAAAGGAACAAAAAATAGTACCATATGCCTGAGAAATTAGAGGCACGAAATAAGAAAAGTTAGAAATACAACCCAATTGAGTTTACACCAACACCATTCACCATTCCTTTCTATCCTAAAGCCAAGCAAGTCCATGCATTGATTCATATATATCCTTCTTGTTCCTTAAACTTTATTGCTGTCTTTCTGAAAAACATATTAACCCCACCCATCAACTTTCTCAGTTTTTTCCCAGTTGCTATTCCGTAATATATGAACTCTTCAGTCTTAATGTGCTCTTTTTTGTTTTTCCACCCAAATTTGAAGATTCCATTTGCATTCAACTTTTATGTACATCTTAAATTTTCCCCATCTTTAGTGAAAATGGCATATGAATTCATCTACTTGCTGTATTTTTACTATTTCTATCTAAATTGCTATCTTTTATTGCATGTTCTCTGCCAAAGGTAACTAGTAATATTTACCAGATGAGCAACTCTATTTGGTTCCTCACAAATTCCAAATCTAATGAATTATTTCCCAGTTTCAGGAGGAAAGATTTAAGGGGCCAAAATCACCCCATAATCTTAAACCACAATGGAAGAAAATAATGTAGCCTGGAAGTCAAAGAAGATTGACCACCTACACCTTATTGAATAAGTCATGATTGGATGGATTCATGAAACTGGCTGACCCATAATGTCATTGTTAGTAAACTCTTATGAGCTAAGTTTGACATGTTAATTCACAAACAAGCATGCTAAGTTATATTTGGCTTATTGTTGTATGTGAACTAATCTTCAGTAGTGACTGGAGGCTTTTTTCCAAAGGGAAAAAAGTTTACACAGTGAAAATAGATTGTCATCTGACTAGTTATGAAAACAAAGTTTAGATCATGTCTGCTTCTCCATTTCCAGTTTGCTGCTTTTCATTCAAGATAATAATTAGTAAAACAAGGTGCTATTACCAAGCAGCTGACCTACCCATGAATGCTAAACACTATAAATAATAAAACACAACTATTATTCATGCTATAAATAATAAAAGGAAATCTCTAAGCTGAATGGAGACAGCAGACTAAAAGATATTCTTTGTTTTGGATACCAGGCAATTTAGCACTAGTCCTGATTGTGTAGAAGTATCAAGAAGTATCTGGAAACCATCTACACTTGTCTGGAACCATAGTTTCCATCTGAAGTCAAGGTAGGCAGACTTTCCCAAACTTGACAACTTTGAGATGCGTGGATTTCAATTCCCAGAATTCCACAGCCAGCAGGCTGACTGTGGAATTCTGGAAATTAAAATCAACACATCTCAAATTTGGGGAACCCTGAGGTAGAGGCAGACTGATGAAGCACCCTTCTGGATTGGGGTTACAAAAGGTCAAGATTCCAACTGTACAGTAAAAGTCCCATTATAGCAAGTGAAAAGGGGCAGGCTATAATTAATACAGTTGTAGCCACAATTTTAGTTTCTTTCATAACCCACCTTCCCTGTGATCCTCAGTAAGAAATTTATATTTTCTATACTTTCAGCATTATCCAGCATGCACTGACTGAAAATCTGCCATGAAGGCTGCACAACCATTTAGGAAATAAGTTTTTTTTTAAAGTTTCTGACAAGATTACTGTAATTCTTTTTTAAAACATCCTTTTACATACAAAGATTAACCAAATTTCCCTTGAAAATTCACACAGTAGTCGAAGAAAAGAAGCTTTTCCTGCTGTGTGTGTCTCGGTGCAACACCGAATCTGTGATATATTTCCATATGCATGAAAGTTTTATTTTCACCATCCTGATTATTAACCCTTGTCATTCCCTTTTGGATTTGACTAATCCTTTCTGAAAACTGAGAGTGCATTAGAACATTTGCAATAGGGATTTTGAAATAGTAAGTATATATTGAATCACCTGTTTCTATCTTTCTGAAATACAAATAGCATTCAACTTACAATAGTTCATTTAGTGACAGTTGCAGTATCCCAGACTCATGTGATCACCTTTTGCTACCTTCTGACAAGCAAAAGCGAATTGAGATGCCAGATTCACTTAGCAACCATGTCACTAACTTAACAACTGAAGCAATTCACTTAACAACAGTGGCAAGGAAGGTTGTAAAATGGGACAAAATTCGCTTAACAACTGTCTTGCTTAGCAACAGAAATTTTAGGTTCAATTATAGAGGATTACTTGTATGGTGTCAGCCCACTTCACTGAGTAATTTTGAATTCTTATATTACAAGAGGGAAAAACCTACTTACATTTTCTCTCTATTATTGTATATAGTACACTTTTTAGATATAATAATCTGATATATGGAAACAACCACCATTAAATCCAAGGGAGATTACTTCTGAGTAAAATTGTCTGCAGGATTATCTATTTGCATGTTTTTTGCTCGTTGTGCTTCAAGAATTGAATTAAAATGATGTTGCAAATCAGACTGGGCAATATGTGGTTTCTGAGATTATGCTAAACTGCAGCTTCCATCATCTCTTTCTCTTAGTCATGCTACCTAATGCTTCTGGATTTTATGGAAGGCTACCTGCTGCTACGTATTCCTGCTGAGAGACTTGGTGAAGAAAGCCCCCACAGCTCACAGAGCATTCATGAGGCTTTGCAGAGAGCCACACAGATGACTTCAGAGAAACTGTGCAGAGATGGTTAAAAATCATATTGTAAAGCTTAGAAACAAAGAAAAGGTTAGGATGAAACCTAGACTAGCTCTGCTCTAGTTCTGTGGGGTATAAGAAGAAGAGAAGGAAAAATACAGTCAACACATTAAGATTCTATTACTGTAGTCTATCAATATGTACAGTTTCCCCCAAATGTGTGTAGTTTGTTTCCTGGTCTAGACTACCTCAAAGATCTTACATAGGTCACCAAACCCTGCCAATGTTTTTCCTTCTCTCTTTTATGCCCCAAGAAATTACGGTAGGGTTTGTCTTATTTTTAATGCCTTGATTCTTTGGTTTAAAGTATGTTTTTAAATGTGTTATTGTAATCATTTGTGTAGTGAAATTTTGCCTTGCATCTTGGAAAACCATCTGGATTTGACCAGCCCCATTCGATATGGACCATACTGATCTGAATTCACACTGGGCAGATGTCATCCATAAATAAAAATACCATTACCAAACTGTGGGTCTGAAAAATAAATTATCTAACATATCAGTGGTAGAAAGCCAAAATAGAGCCTATAATGGAGATTTTGGTGATTTCCTGGGTGTGACAAATGAAGGGGAAAAAAGGTATCTCTGAACCAGACAAGTGTTTGTAATATTTTAGACCTTATATTTCATATTTTGTTTTTTTTATCTCTTGTGTTTTTATCGAACTGTGATGTGAATGTGCCATATGATAAATAAATAATATGTAGTGAGATCTCTAAGGTCATTTCTATAGCTTTCTACAAAATATATTGTTGCTATATTTAAAAAGAAAGCAGATACAAGACTGATGAGCTAATGATTTTATTGCCATCAAAGGGTCTTCAGCATCATATTGGGATCTAGATTAAATTCAGAAGTTTGGCTCCTTGAAGCTGAACCCCTCCAAAAATACAACTCTTTAAGTTTGTCCTGCATTTCTCTGCAACACTCTCTTCCTCCTGCAAACTCTGTTAACCATGGGAGCCAGGTCCACATTTCCCAACCTTGGCAGCCAGCAGGTCCAGCTTGGATTTTACTTGATCCAGGCCTTGTACTAATTGCTCCAGTTTCTGCAGCACATGGGGGTCAGTGCACGAGGTGCAAGAAATTGGGGGTGCTAATGTGGGCTGTGGAACCACAGTACCTAGAAGACACAAAGCAGACTTTCTCACAGCGATCTGCCATTCCATCCTCTCTTTATCAATTGCTATAATTCTTTCCTCACCACCACCCTATATACATTTACATATACACAGAGGTAGTTGTTAAGGATTCAGCCACATGAGCGCCATTTTGGAAAGGGGTTATGATTGTTAGGATTGTAACCTATAAGGAGAAGGAGATAGTGACTGATAAGAACTATTTCTGTCTCTGAGAAATATATCATCTATGACTGAATTTTTGCCCATCACATTACTCTAATGAAGCTGCAAGCATTTTATTAAGGAGAAAAATTGGTTGTTGTTTTTTATGTTTATAACAATTTTATGGCTGGTGGTTTATCTTGAGATGCTTAATAAAATAATTTTCCTTCGCTTGGCAGGGATTTATTTCTCATGATCAGTTTTTAAAAGGTAGAGTAAATTTTCCTTCAGGTTAAGCCCAACTCCTAATGACACCCTGGCCATGTCCATGAAGTTCTGAAGTAATTTTCCCTAGCCTTCTCCCACAATATATTTTCAACTACTTTACCCAATATATCATACAACCTTGGTATTGTGCAACTTCTATCTAAGAACCAACTGGGTTTAGTTTTGCAAAGCTTTTCAATATCAGCCCAGTTGCTGACGTTGTTTTCCTTCAGATTCATCAGCCCCACCCCATTCAAGCCAGACAGGAAGGCAATTTTGCCTTCCCTTGAAATACAGCAAGTTACTTCAGCTACCCCTCAGAAATATTGCTACATTTTGCCTCCATTTATTCATCTAATGCCATTTTGGTGCCATTTATACTGGCTTCAAAATAGAGGCCATCATCACACCACCTGGAATTAAATTCCTTAAATTCATTCTTGTGCCAATAAAATTATTACCAGCCCAATCATTCACCTAGTCTTTACTCTTAAAGTGCAGTCAGAAATTAAAATAAAACAATTTCTGCAATTCTTGATCACAATGCAAGTAGTCCTCAACTTACAACAGTTCATTTAGTGTCCATTCGAAGTTACAATGGCACTGACTTATGGCTGTTTTTCACGCTTAACGACAGTTGCAGCAATACATAGTCATGTGACCAAGATTCGGACACTTGGCAACTGAGTATTTATGATGGTGGCAGTGTCCTGGGATCATGTGATCCCCTTTTGTGATAAGCAAAGTTAGTGGGGAAGCCAGATTCATTTAACAACCTTGTTACTAACCCAACTATTGCAATTATTCATTTAACAACTGTGGCAAGAAAGGTTACAAACGGGGGCAAAGTTAACTTGATAAATGTCTCACTTAGCGAAATAAATTTTGGGCTCAGTTGTTGTTGTAAATCAAGGACTACCTGTAATGCATGCATAGATTTGCAAGCTGCCCTTAGCCCTTTCTGGGTATATGAATGCGTACTCCTCCTCTATTCCCCAAGACCCCAAATCCTATTACCGTGACTGGCACAAATCTTCTGTTTCAGTTGGATATCCATAAGATCTGAGAACTGTCTCAGCAAGATGGTATGTTCCGTGACAGGTTGGGAAGCCATGGTGTGAAGCTCCCTCTGGAACACTCTGCTTGCCACCATTGTACCAACCTTCCAGGAAAAAGAAAGTCAGTGAAATGTTTAGGTTAGGTTTAGGTTTATTGGATTTATAGACCATTGAGTACTTATTGTCCAAGGATGTTTGTAGAAATGAAGAAGAAAATAGGCTTGAACAGTGAGCTTCAAGGACTACATATGACCCAGAACTCATCTACTCCAAATTCCCAGTGCTCTACAATTACCGGTATAGGAAACATTGCTGCCTTCATTTAATATATTTTCTTGAAACATTGTAAAAGACCTGAATGCATGTTGTTGGATAGTGGAACAGTTTACCTTCAGAAGTTGTGGGTACTCCATCACTGGAGGCTTTTAAGAAGAGGCCAGACAGCTATTTATCTGAAATAGTATAAGGTCTCTTGCTTGAGCAGGGTGCTTATCTAGAACAGTGTTTTTCAACCTTTTTTGTGCAAAGGCACACTTTTTTTCATGAAAAAAATCACGAGGCACACCACCATTAGAAAATGTTAAAAAATTTTAACTCTGTGCCTATATTGACCATATATAAAGTGTTTTCCCCACGGCACACCTTACACTATGTCACGGCACACTAGTGTGCCGCGGCACAGTGGTTGAAAAACACTGATCTAGAAGACCTCCAACGTCCTTTCCAATTCCATTATTCTCCTATTGTTGACTTCCACCAATTCTGGAAGTCAAAAGTCTACCTATTTTAAAGTTGCTGAGTATGAGAAACACGGCCACAATGCAACCATGCTCTAAAATTTATCTCTTAATCCAGGAAATCTGGAAAGGAAGGTGAAGATTGTTGCAGGATGTTATGGCATCCTCAATAGGCAAAAACAGAATAAGGGGTAAGGATTTACCAATGAGGACAACCAGAAAACACAGCCTCTGCTTGATAAACTGGCCTAGAGGCATTTCAGTCAAGTTGCAGGAAGCTGGTGTATTACCTGCCACAAAACAACACCAAAACAGCTCTGACAGAACTCGTAAAGGAGTGTTCAGTTTGCAAATGTCAATAATTACACATCAACCTTCCTTAGGTTTTAAACAGGTTAATTATTAACTGTTACCATCAGGCTGGACTGATTTTTGGAAAACACAGTTTCCAAACACCCTTGCAAACTGCAGACCAAGCAGTTTGCCGACTCTTACTGAGAACAAGAAAAATATCCTATTGGTTGCTACATGATTAGTATGCTGGCACCAGTGAAACTTTGGCAAGCAGTTGTAATTAGAAAATCTGTGTGTTTCAGGCTAGCTTTTGAAATACAGGTAAGTAAGAAACCTCTTTAAGCAACTCCAATTGGGCCTGACAACTCAGTTGTTAAATGAAACAGTTGCTAAATGAAATTGCAATTTGCTTATCTTGTCACTTCAGCTTTCCTTTGCTTTACTGACCTGCAAAGGTCTTACATGCAAGGATTGATCACAAAGTTATTTTCCATCATTGATGTAACTGGAAACAGTCATTACATGAGGCATCATTAAACAATGGCTATTTGTATTACAGACAAGTAGCCTTTCTGGGTATGTTTGGAATCTGATATAGGCATAGTCACAAAATGGTGGTGGTTGGGAGGGGAAATTTGCTTATTATTGATGAAACAGCTGCTCTAATATTTTTATAAAACATCCATCGTATATAGCAGAAGACAAATTGGTGACAAAGCTTTGTGCTATCCCTTCCGGCTCTCCCCTCAGGATATTCTTTTACCAACCACATCTTACTTCTATTTATTTTTATTTTTTCCTGGACTAGTACACACTTTCAGAGAAAGCACTGGGTTGGAGCTAATGGCTATTTTTATTTTGGTAGCAATGATGATAATAGATGATAATGATAGTTATTAATCTGTGTGTTTGCAAAGGTGTGGTACAATTCTGAAGAACCTAGTAATTACAAAACTCCATCCAATAAAAGTAGTTCATGAAATAAAAATCCAAGCAGTAAGTACATATTCATACTCACACAGACCAAACACAACGACTACACACAGGGTTCAAACAACATACCACAATACCTCCATTAATTCCAACAAATTAAGAATTAATGTAGAAATAGTTAAAAAGAGGAGGGTAGCCTCATTGCAATTAGATACTTATAGCTATAGGTGTCTATGCATATGTATGCTACACAGCTTTATTGATTTCCTATTTCCTATACAATTATACCTCGATACTTATTGGTTCCAGGAGACATGATGAGTACCAAAAATGATGAGTACCAAACAATTTTTCCCACAAGAAATAATGTGAGTTAAAGGCAGCCAACACCAACAAGTTCTAGCTTGTGCATTGAGTACCAAACAAACAATGAGTACTAGATAAAATTTTCACCTGATGCAATGGATATCAAATTAAATGAGTTTCAAAGAAGTTGGGTACCAAGGCACTGTACATTATTCTGGGCAGCTAACAATTAAAGCAAAGTAAAAAAAAAAACAATAAAAGCAACCAGAATGAAAAACAACAAAACTTGAGGCTGTAAGCTGGAAAGGTGACTCTGGTGGACTTTTCTCTGATCCTGGTTGAATTCTATCATCCATACCAGTGTTTCTCAACCTCAGTAACTTGAAGATGGGTGGAGGATTCTGGGAAAGATGCCATGTTCAAGTTGCTAAGGTTGAGAAACACTGATCTAAGCTCCCTGAGGATAGGATAGCAAAATGTGAAAACAAAGGACAAGACAGGCAAATAAGCTGAACCTCACCCCAACAGCAAAGCGTGTGATTCCAGCTCTGTTAGCCTCCTGAATAACCTCTGGATAGTTCAAGGGATCCCCAGTTTTCTCTCCATCAGTCACAATCACCAGGAACCTCTGGGCATTGCTGCGAGCGCCTTTCTGTGGAGTGAACTGTTCCCTAATAAATAGGAGATGGGGGGAGAGAGAGAGAGAGCAAAGTGCCATTGCCCACTTCCTTTTCCAGACCTGTATCCTGGTCCAGCAGAAGAGATTCCAAAGATGGAGGATTCTTCCATGGCAATGGCTCCATGATAGGGGATGTGAACCCCCAGACCCAACCAAGCAGGGAGGAGCCAGACCAGGGTTGGGGAAGAAGAAAGACTGCCCAGAGACCTACACAGCTTTCTTGATGGCAGTGGCTGTGTAGGAAGAGCCCTGCAGCTGACGGGCTTCGTGTAGGATGTTGTTTAGGTTTCGGTCATTTTGGAAAGTTCTAAAGTCAAAATGCTCCTGAAATTTGTTGGAGAACTGCAGGAGGGAGAACTGAGGAAGAAAGGAAAAGGAGGTTAAAAGTGGAAGCAGCCATCTGGATTATCTGAAGAATTCATATTCATTTTTTAATTAAATGTGTGTTCCCACAACAGGCAAGATCAGACTTTCCCATGCTGATGCTTTTTGGATGGTCTGTTAGAACAACCCTCAACTCTTACAAATCCAATTCAAACTATACCTGGGACTGGTTTATTTGTGGCAATATATTTTAAGGCCTGTTTTGACATTCAGACATTCTCAGTATGGTCCTATTTGTGAGTTTAGAACTCACAAGAACCATTAGCCAATAATCACTTGCTTTTCATGGCTGTTAAAAGAATTTTAAATGTAAAAGAAACAATAAATAAAGAATCAGAAAATAATTACCCACTCACCAGCCAGCAGTTGAAGGTGTGATCCCACCTGTTCAGGTATATGGTTAAACCAATGTTTCTCAACCTGACCAACTTTAAGATGAGTGAACTTTAAGTTCCAGAATTCCCCAGCCAGCATGCTAATTAGCCAATTAAGCATGGCATAGCATATGAACACAGACAAGGACAAGGAAATCTGCTTTATATATTTTTTTACAATCCAGAGGCTGATGCTAATCAATGGTTAGTTAGCATCCCCCTCCTCCCTCCCTCCATTCCTCCAGCCCTCCCTCCTTCCATCTTTCCTTCTTTTCTCCTTCCTTCCTTCCCTTTTTCTTTCTTTCCTTCTGTTTATCTGTCCTTCCTTCTTTCTTCCCTCTTTCATTCTTTCTCTCTCTCTTTCTTTCCCTCTTTCTTTCTTTCTTTCTTTCTTTCTTTCTTTCTTTCCTTCTTTCCTTCTTTCTCTGCAAACTAAATTTTAAACCTTTTAGGCAGTTCTGTTCTTTGCACCATTTCTTAATATAGCTCACGAAGGTATTTCCCTCCTCCCCAGGTCTATGATGAGCTATCTCAACTGTCTTATGAAAGTCCAGCTCAGAAGAACAAAATATTTTCCCAGCGCTTCATTCCCTTCTATTCCCTTGGCTTCAAAGAGCAATCCAAATATTATCCCCCTTGTGTGGTTCTCCATTCTTCCAACTGACCAGAGTATTGTCAGGAAAAGTTTTACTGAAGAGTGCAACAAATAACTTTTGTGAGAGAAATTCCGAATTTCGAACACTGCTAGACCCATCAATCAATAACACAATGTCTCGGGCAACATTTGGACACTCTGGAAAGAAAGGAACAAAGGAAAGATTCTCATTTCAAAGTCAAAAGTATCCTCTACTGTTCTCAACTTATCACAACCAATGTCCAACTGAGGGCCTCTTGAATATTTTAATAGCTTCCTAACAAACAAAAATTCATTTTTTTTTCATCTTGGTATTATAGCCTATTGTAGGGGGTGGGGGGGTGGGGGTGGGGGGAGTCACAGGTTAAAGGTACTGTAATCTTGCCAGGGGGGAAAATGCTGGAAATATTCTTTCTCATCCTCAAAAAAAATCTCTTTCCAAGATAGTCCTGATATACGTAAATGAGCAATAAAAAACTGTGGTTGAGTACATAGAAAATGCCCTTTTCATGACTTTATTTTGCTTTCAATGCATGGTCGATAGAACCTGATTTTACTCATTTGCCTAACACTGAACCGCCTTCATTTCTAATCAATATAAAGTTAGAAATTATGGTTGACAATTCACTATATATGGCCTATATCCAAGCTTCTTCAAGAAATTTGAAAAATCTAATTTGTTAACAAAAACGAAACTGAAATTTCTAAAATGCTGGATTAAAAAAAAATCTCCAAACATTAATAGAAAAAAATGTCATTACTTATTTTCAGTGAATCTAAGAGCACTCCCATTTAAAGATAAATTATAAAATTTATAGAATCCAAATTTTTATTTTCACCCCCACTTTTTGCTTACCCTGATTTTCTGGCTTTCTTGGGGAAACTGTTGTGGTATCTCCATCAAGAGCATCAGAAAGATCAAAAATGTCTCTTGACGCTGTACAAAAGGAAAATAGTAAAATATTATCAAAAATATCAATGCAATTTTGAATAGAATTTTCTAAGACCAGGACAGTGCTAACATACATACATACATACATACATTCATACATACATACATACATACATACATACATACATACGACCATCTGCATATCAGTTGTGTAAATGCATGTATCAAAGGAGAGAAAAAGAAATTTAAAGAATCTAATAATTTTGTCTCTATTTATCTATCTCTGTGCCTATAAATTATATAAATATTTGTAGATACTTAGCAGGATTGGCTGATGGCTAGGTAACCAAATGGTCTGCTAATTAAAAAAAATAACTCTGATTAATCTTAGCATAAGATTAATAAGATAAAATCATGAATTTTAGGAGCTACTAAATTGTCAGTTCAGTAACTACATTTATCTCATTCAAATACATAAAACCATTAAATCCAGACTAAAGCTTTAAATCATTGCAGCACTATTTATATGCCAAGAAAGTATTTGTTACATATTCTTAAATATGTGTATTCTTAAATACACATGTTGTTTTAGTCTAATAAAGATGGGGTAAATATGGTTTTTCAGCTGCTGTACTCCAACTTCCATCAGACACAACCAGCAGTGGCATAGAGATAATCAATAGAGTTGGAAGGAACCTTGGAGGTCTTCACGTTCAACCCCCTGCTCAAGCAGGAGACCCTATACCATTTCAAACAACTAGCTGTCTAGCCTCTTCTTAAAAACCTCCAGTGATGAAGCACTCACTACTTCTGAAAGCAATCTGTTCCACTGGTTAATTGTTTTCACCATTAGATTAGAAAGTTTCTCCTTAATTCTAGGTTGATTCTCTCCTTAATTAGTTTCCATCCATTGTTTCTTGTCTTGCCTTCTGGTGCTTTGGAAAACAGGTTGAACCCCTCTTCTTGTGGCAGCCCCTCAAATACTGGAATACTGCTATCATGTCACCCTTAGTCCTTCTTTTCTCTAGACTGGCCATTCCCAATTCCTACAACCGTTCTGCATATGTTTTTGTCTCATTTTGATCATCTAAGGGATATTCCTGGTTTAATGGAGATTTAAATCTCTGTCCTATTTAATCCTGTACATTCTTAATTAGTAGACTACAATAATTTTCATGTTGGTTTGATTAAGGATTTTTTTAAGGGGTGGGTGGACTATGACCCCATGCTGTTGTTATGTTCCACATATGTGGTCTCCAGAACTCTGATCAAGACTGTGATCACAACTGCTGAAGGATGAATGCAGACTGCACAATTTCCTGCATTTCATTTTCATGAAAAGTATAACATTAACTCTAAAAGAGATATGTTGTCCAAAGTCACGTCGCCCTTAAAACTTCCCCCTAACCTTAGATACTACCGTGTTTCCCTGAAAATAAGTCAGGATCTTATATTCTTTTTATCCCCAAAATAAGCACTTGGCCTTATTTTTAGGGAGGTCTTATTATTTTTGAGGTACAGGAGGCGGCGAGCATGGTCGCCTCATGGTGGCTGCTGTGTTGCAATATTTTCTGGGGAGGGCTTATTTTAGTGCATGTGCTCAAAAGCCCGATTGGGCTTATTATCTGGGGAGGTCTTATTTTGGGGGAAACAGGGTACTTGGGGACTTTAGTCTGCCCTAAAAAAAATTGTGATGCCAACTGATCACTTAAAGTTTGTCGATCTCTGGCTTCAAGGCAGTGGTGAAATTATTTTTTTAACTACTGGTTCCCTAGGCGTGGCTTGGTAGTCATGGCAGGGGAAGGATACTGCAAAATCCCCATTCCCACTCCACTCTTGGGCCAGCCAGAGGTGATATTGCCGGTTCTCCGAACTACTCAAAATTTCCACTGTTGGTTCTCCAGAACTTGTCAGAACCTGCTGGATTCCACCCTTGCTTCAAGGAAATATTTAGAGAGCTATCAACTATGTCCATCTACCTGACACAATCATCTCTCTTTACCTGACCACAGCACCTATTTGTACCCACCTGATTCTCCAAGGAAAAGGAAGGTGACAATAAAAACTCCAAGTGCTCCCATAGCTGGCATTCTCAATTGTTGTCAGTTAGTTTTTAGTTCTGAGGGCAAAGGCTGTTTGCAGAGTAAGCTGGAGATTGAGCAGAACAGGTCACTTTCCTGGTACTAGCAGCCACTCTCTGATATACAAACATTTGCTCCATTAGGTCATTGAACTCTTGGGCAGTAGCCATGTTGGGAGTTACTATACAGACAGTCCTTGACTTATGATTGTTCATTTCATGACCATTCAAAGTTACAATGGCACTGACCTGTTCTCAAAGTTGCAATGGCACTGACCTGTTTCCACACACATATGATTGTCGCAGCATCTCCATAGTCACATGATCAAAATTCAGACACTAGACAACTGGCTCATATTTATGATGCTTGCAATGTCCTAGGGTCATGTGATCCCTTTTGCGACCTTCTAGCAAGCAAAGTCAATGGGGAAGATAGATTCACTTAGCAACCATGTTACTAGGTTTACAGCTGCAGTGATTCGGTTAACAACTGGAGCATGAAAGGTTGTAAAGTGGAGCAAAAGTCACTTCACTTGTCACATTGTAACATAAATTTTGGGCTGAATTGTCATAAATCAAAAATTACTTGTACAGAAATGCAGAAATATGAGATGTAAACATCAGTGGCACCTTTAACGATGGATGGGTATCATTATATATACCTGGATAGATCCTTATTGAATATCCCCATGATTAGTTTGCCAGACTTAATTCCAAGATTTGCTTTGACCCTTGGCACCTTTGATCTCACAGTGGATTGTGATTCAATTTCTCCCAGAAGTTTTGCTACCCATCAATTATAATACCAACCACTGCTCTGTCTAATACTTATCTTCTTATCTTCTAAGTGCCCTGCTGGCCACTCTGCAGAAAGATATGTTGTCACTTGTACAGTAAAGTTTGCAGGGCTTTTGACACTCAGAGTTTCAGAAATAGCACAGAGGCAATTATTTTTAATCCAGCACTCTTGCCTTGCTATTATTTTAATGTGAACCAAAAGAGCAAATTAATTCACATTTTAAAATCTCTCAACCAAATCAATGTGAAAAAGCATGGTTAACGTATATTTTGAAGCTCCACTTTTAAAGTGGAATTCTGTGTCTAATGGACCACTTCCAACTGGTCAGCTTATTTGTTGTGTAACGTTTAAGAAAGCATGAATTAGTTTTGGAATATTTGTACTTTTATTATTCTGTGCAGAAAACTCATACTCTGCCCACTCATATGGGGAGCTGGACAGATAGAATATTTATTGACCTTTTGCTTTGAATAGCTATTTCACGATCTGGTTTCAAAAATAGAAAAAAAACTTAAGGTTTATCATCACCATAACAGGTTTGGGTTTAAAATGAATCTAGAAACTGAATTCAGGCAGAATTAAATTGTATTTTTCCACTACCATCTCTCTTTAAATATTTGATGTTACCTAATGGAAATCAAGATGACCCTGGAATCAAATGTTAAGGGAATATTTACCTATGATAATTTCAACTGCTTGCATTTCTTCATTCTACTGACCTAATAGATTAGTGAAAACCAATTTATCTGTGGCTCCCTTGCATTTAGTGCTCTCTGGTGTTTGTATATATTCCCTCATGATCCAGCAATAATGAAGTATATCCGGATGGCACCTAATTAAAAAAGTATTTTTAAAACCGATTGGACTCATTTGTTAAATAAATAATTTCTAAATTGTGTGGCACAGCTGATTGTCGCACAGCTGGTTGTCAGAACAAAACCAGCTGTAAAAAAATGCTATTGGTTCAGGTGAAACGGTAGCATTTTTTACTACAAATTCAGGTGAAACAGTAGCATTTTTTACTACCGGTTCAGGTGAAATGGTAGCATTTTTTACTACCGGTTCAGGTGAAACGGTAACATTTTTTACTACCGGTTCAGGTGAAACGGTAGCATTTTTTACTACAAATTCAGGTGAAACAGTAGCATTTTTTACTACCGGTTCAGGTGAAACAGTAGCATTTTTTACTACCAGTTCAGGTGAAACGGTAGCATTTTTTACTACAAATTCAGGTGAAACAGTAGCATTTTTTACTACCGGTTCAGGTGAAACAGTAGCATTTTTTACTACCGGTTCAGGTGAAACAGTAGCATTTTTTACTCCCGTTTCAGGTGAAATGGTAACATTTTTTACTACAGATTCAGGTGAGACGGTAGCATTTTTTACTACAGATTCAGGTGAAATGGTAGCATTTTTTACTACCGGTTCAGGTGAAACGGTAGCATTTTTTACTACAGATTCAGGTGAAATGGTAGCATTTTTTACTACCGGTTCAGGTGAAACAATAGCATTTTGTACTACCGCTTCAGGTGAAACAATAGTATTTTTTGCTACCAGTTTGGGCAAACCGGTCTGAACTGATGCAAACCAACCAACTAGCCAACCAAGTTTGTCATTCCTTGACCAAAGTTCAATCCTCCCTCTGAACTTTTCTCTGAAAAGCCTAAATTTTCTGGGAAATTAGCAGGATTCCATCAGGCACTTCTTCATCCATGAATCCTCTGAATTTGGCTTAGTCATGCAACTTCTAATGGTGGAAGAGCTCAGCCTGAAACAAGCAGAGTTGTTTCCAGTTGCCACATGCCTTGACCTTTATCTGCAGCTTGAGCACGCAAGACGTAATGTCTTGGCTGAGATTTGTAATCATGGAGAATAATCCCCCCTGCCATGCCTGTCCACAGAGAAATAATTTTAAAGATGATGAGCAAGTATGAGATGGACGGGGAGGGCTCCATAACTGAGATAGAACAATCCCCTCACCTCCACATGCTTTGTGGTGGGGCACCTGTTAAATCTGTCAGCAGGGGAAAAAACAAGATAATTACACAGTTCCCTTGAAGCTAGGGCTATATAATTGGAGCCCTCACTCTTCTCCTGTGTTTTACAAGGGGCTCAAGACCATGAAGTTCCCAGCTTGGATTCTCCTCCTCCTGAAGATGCTGTTTCCCTCAGCTGCCCAAGGAAGAATACTCCGCTTCGTTACGCTGGTACACAGACTGGGACAATGACAGAGCTAAGAATCCCAGGGTCTCTGGCCAGAGAATGGGAGAATGGGAGAAAGCTGGTCAAATCCATCTTGTTTGGCCAAAGATGGTTTTTACCAGCCTTCTCCCATTAAGTTGTCAAACCCATTGTTTTCTCTCAGTCAGGTCAAGCTCGCTGGAGTCTGAAGAGCAGAATGCAGCAGCTACAGAGAACATCCTGTTAGAAGACAATGCTGGTCTCTTGGGGTTACTGGTTTTTTTCCAAAAATAGACTGGACAAACATTTGACTGGGATGGTATAAGGTTCCTGCCTTAAGCAGGGAGTTAGACTAGAAGATCTCTGGAGTTCCTTCCAGTCCTCTAATTCTATGTTCTTTGTTCTGTTTAGCCCAGCCTGTAGCCAGGGATTGGAAATAACTGTTTGGTTCTTGGGATGGGTTAATTGGATCTCAGGTGAAACAGATGGAGATCTAAGTTGTGGACTGTATAGAGTTTGATCTGGTAAATGGGTACCATGTTGATTGGGTTTAATTCCTGTCCAACATTAAAATAGTTCAACAAAAATGTTGTATATTTTTACTTTATCATGTCTCCTCTTAGTCCTAGCTAGTTGCATGAAAAAAAAGAAAGCAAAAATATCAGTCTTGTGCAAGTGACAGAAGAGAACTGAAATATACTTCAGAAGGATGGATTTTATAGCAACAGAAGTTCTAATATGCTAGCGTGTGCATGATCTATAATGAGGTCTAGAAGAATGTTTCTGTGTGTGTGTGTGTGTGTGTGTGTGTGTGTGTATGTATGTATGTATTTATTTATTTATTTATTTATTTATTTATTTATTTATTTATTTATTTATTATTTTCTAATGCTGACAGAAAACCTACTTCTTAAGAGTCCACTACTATTATCTTTCCATGCCCGTTTAGGATATGGGAGAAGCAATCTTAGTTTGGGAGTATGGTATATCTTGACTCATCAGCAGTATCATAGCTGTATCTTCCTCAGAAAAAAAGAAAATATAGAAAAGAAAGCCAAATTGGGGTGAGGGTGAGAATGTGTCTGACTGTGTCCGTGTAAATGAAAGAGAGAAGTGGATTTAATACAAAAAGAAAAATTATAGTAGGAACTATTTTGCATTTGTGGCTCAAGAGGGTTCTTACCTCTTTTTAAAGTCCATGACTTGTGACACAAAGTACTTTATTATCTTATTTCTGAACATTATGAATGAGCCTAGATATCACAGTCCTCCATTTCTAATTTATGCTCATCTGGGTGTTGATTGCTGGTAGGGAGGTGTTTTGGGCCTTTTGTTTATTACCATGGCTTGCCCTGTCGATATTGGTGGGAGTGTCTTGGAGGTTCTTTGATTGAGCTGTTCACTGTTAGTTTGCTTGGTAGTTCCTTGCCTGGAGTATATTGCTTACTTCTTGATTGTTGGTCTGATGGTAATCTTGGGGTTAATCTATGCTCATCTGGGTTTTGATTGCTGCTGGGGAGATGTTTTGGTCTTGTTTGTTCCCTTTTTGGATTGTTAATTGTCCCTTTTGCACAGCATGTAGAGGTTATTTATGTCTATGTGTCTATTGATTGCTGATTTGTCAGAATGCCCAGGTTTCCAGGAATTCTCTAGCATTTTTGAACTTCGTTGTAGGATGGTCATGGTTTCCCAGTTGAACTCTGTCTATACTAGGGGTGTCAAACTCACATAGTCACGGTGTCGTCATATGACATATCATTTTCCCCAGAGGTGGGTTGCCAATTTCTTTATTACTGGTTTGGGCATGTTCTCATGTGCACTCATGCATGCTCATGATATTTCTGCACAGAAGCATCGAGATGGGTGGGCGGAGCCTCCCGCCGCTGCTGCTACCAGTTCGGCTGATCCGGGCCGAACCGGCAGCAACCCACCTCTGATTTTCCTCTTCGCTAAACCAGGCATGAGCATGACCAGTACGTTACGTACCCGGCCTGTGGGCCACGAGTTTGACATCCCTGGTCTATATGTTGTGAAACCAAAGATTTTTCATCCTGTCTTCTGACTGACTGATGTTCATGGATTTGCTTGGCTAGTCTTTTGCCTGTTTGTTCTACATAGTGGCTCTTGCAGTCCTTACATATTATATTGTAATTGACTCCTGTTTTTTTCCTCTGGGCTGCTGGGTCTTTTGGTTTACTTAGGATGTTTTGGAGGGCTTTAGTTGGTTTGTGTACTACATCAATGCCACGTGGTTGTAAAAATCTGTTGGTGGTTTCTGAGATGTTTTTGATGTATGGCAGTGTTATTCTTTTTATGACATGTTGGTTGTGCTATGTTGGGTTGACTGTTCAGTCCCATTTTGATGAAGTTGCAGATTATTACAGAGATATAGACATAAACATCTACATACTGTGCAAAAGGGACAATTAACGGGCCAAAAATGGAACAAAAAGACCAAAACACTTCTCCTGCAGCTACCAACACCCAGATGAGCATAGATTAACCACAAGATTAACATCAGACCAACAACCAAGAAGTAAACAATACCCCAGGCAAGGAACTACCAAGCAAGCTAACAGTGAAGAGCCCAATCAAAGAATCACCGAGACCACTCTCACCGACTTGATAGGGCCATCCACTAGAATTGAGGGCAAACCCCGCTCCCTACTAGCACTGATGATGTTACCTAATTTGGGTAATGAAATGTCTGCAAGAAAAGAACTCAGAGAGTACCAGGAATTCTTCATTTCAATCCTGAGCTACTAATCTTCTCCTTTATCTTCTAGGTGGGTTTGTACAAGTTGTTATGTTAGGCTAAAAAGTTGGATAACTTGTGATTGGAATTTTAGCTTTGGCATGTGTAAACTAGCCCATTCATCCTAAACTATAACTGATTTGACTGATTTGGGTATCCTATGTTGGATGAGCAGAGTAATGGGGCTTTACTGACTCTGGTTTAAGGTAGTTATGTAGTTAACCCTCCTTAGAGCCAAAGACAAATTACTTGGTTGTTTATAATTGCCAATCTTGCAACTCTTCCTTTCTCAGGTTTATCGCCATGGTGACCGATCTCCCCTCAGCACCTACCCTACAGATCCCCACAAAGCAGCAGCCTGGCCACATGGTTTCCAGCAGCTGAGTGAGGTACATTCAGGGGCGAATTTCAATTATTGTTATGGCAGCCTGTGCCAGAATGCAGAAGAAGGGGCAAAATGACAATCCTCGCTTGGTGCCAGCTGAAGCCTGTCCTACATAACATCTGCCTGCCCCAGGTCTTTGACTCGATAAGTGGATAAAAATGCTGAATGCAGTCTAAACATTTGGCAACTTTTCGACCCACCATAATAATACTAGTAGTAGTTTCCTGGAAGTAACCTTATAAAGTATCCTGTTGCCAGCAATAGCCTGTGCAGGAACTAGATAAACGTTCTTGAAGGCAGCTATAAATCTTACGACAATGCAGGAATGCATAAGCTAAGGAATAACAAACAAATGCTTCAGAAGCTTAAATTCCTTGCAGACAAATCCAAGAAGCAGAGTAATGCCAGGTCTTGTATCAGACCAGAGGTCAGCCAAGAAATCAAGTTTGCACATATTCAGGCTGTTATTCGGTTTATATCTTACTCTGCAGCCCCAAAGCGAGCCTATTTCGGAGGGTAGTATTTTAATATTTGCTTTTTTCCTTGTTTAGGTGGGCATTTTGCAACAGAAGGCTCTGGGGAAATTCCTCCGGGAGAGATATGCTGGATTTTTGAGCCCTTCCTACAAACCACAAGAAGTAATCTTTTTTTAATAATACATTGGTCAACATAATTCAGCTCCTTTGAATTCCAGAGGCAGCAAACAAACTGGATGAAACTATAAACAGGGGAAGACAAATAATAATTAAAAATAAATAGCAACAACTAGTGAATCCAAGCCCTGACCACAATCTTGCCCAGACTTTTTAGTTTGGGGGTGGGTGTCTTTGGCTGAATCTATGAAAACCAACACTTCTTAATCTAAGACCAACATTTCTCGAAAAGTCATTTTAAAAATAGTGAGGAAACCTCCCAAATGTTTCTCCCTTGCTCAAGTTGCCACAGGTTGTCAATAATGGTATTTGCAGAAAATCCTCTATTACGGTAAATTTGTAGATTAAGGTCAAATTAATGGAAGAGAGTAACCAGTATATATGGGTGAGTACATACATATGGGCTGTAAGGGACTGCTTTACCGCTGCTTTTCAAATAAAACCTAAATACTTTAGCCAGCATTGGTCTCTTTCCTAGTTACATTTATCAATGCAGAATGAAGATTGGCTTATTAATAGTTCTTAAGTTGCATTCAGAAATGCTGTACAATTAAGTAATACAGGCAAGGGAAGTTTTAAATGCATGCACCATACACATAGTGTGGAGTACAGGTAATCCTCCACTTATGACTGTAATTGAGCCTGGCAATTATGGTCATAAATCATGGCAGTTGTAAGGCAGGACATCACACAACCAAGGCAATTTTATGACCTTTCAGTACTGCATGCTTAGTTCTGGAAAAAAATGCTTCTGCGCATGTGCAGCAGCAAAAAACATGATGGTGGTGCCTGTAGAACCAGTTTGGGGGTGTGGCAGGCCGAGTTACTACCTGTGTGGTAGAGAACTGGTCCGAACCGGTAGGAACCCACCTCTCCACATGGCCACAGAACACTGCAAACTGACAAAAATGGTTGCTAAGCACCCAAAATGCAGTCACATGACTAAAGAGGGGGAAAGGACTGTCCATCCATACTTTGGAACATACTTTGTAAATAGATTTTGGTGGGCCTGTTCTAATTTTGAACAGTCTCTTAGTGGCCAATGATAAGTCCAGGACTGCCTATAGTGGTTAAGGAGCCAGACTAACATGGGAAAACTCCCTTTGTAGTTCACTCCATTCAGACCAGGGGTGAGTTGCTGCCCGTTTTAGTATTGCTTTGCTTTGCATGTGTTTTGAACAGTTCAATGTAAATTGTTCTTTGCACATACACAGAACAATTTACAGTGAACTATGCACACACAGTCACCACAAAAAAATATGGCGGCGAGATCAGCAGCAGTGAGGATACCGATTTGGGGGCGTGGCAAGCCTGGGGCGCTACCGGTTCTGCAACCTAGGCAAAAAAACCACTGCCAGGTCAGCCGAACCAGGCCAAATCGGGAGCAACCCATCTCTGGTTCAGACATGGAAGATAAGTGGGCAATCTGGGGCCAGACACTCTCGGTCAGCT
Organism: Thamnophis elegans; assembly: GCF_009769535.1. Taxonomy (NCBI): domain Eukaryota; kingdom Metazoa; phylum Chordata; class Lepidosauria; order Squamata; family Natricidae; genus Thamnophis; species Thamnophis elegans. The sequence continues at coordinate 116,460,251 of NC_045558.1, forward strand.
CAACCAATTTCACAGGGTTATTGAAGGAAGAAATAGGAGGGAGCACCAGTTATGTATGCTGCCTTGAGGTACTGTACCAAAGAATTTAACTAATAACATATTTGAATATTGCTAATATCCTACAGCGACTACAGTTATAATAAACCAGCAATAGTCATTTCTTCAATTAAGGCACACATACAGGTAGTCCCTGACTTATAATCATTCATTTAACAAGCTATTCAAAGTTACAACATGGCTGGAAAAATGGATTTATGAAAAAAAACTCTTGCATTTGCAACTGTCCCTGTGTCCCTGTGGTTACGTGATCAAAATTTGGGTGCTTGTCATCCAGTCTATATTTTTGAAAGTTGCAGTATCCCGGGATTATACCATCGTGATCTTCCCAGGGGACTTCCAACAAATGAAATCAATGGGGAAAACCATATTCATGTGATTTACTTAATAGCCGCAGCAAAAAAGGTCATAAAAATCTGGCATAATTCAAGTGAGCCTTCATCACTTAGCCACGAAGTTTTCAGTCCCAATTGTGGCTATAAATTGAAGGCAAGCTTGGTCCTACCATCCCCGCTAGTTCTGTGGAGGAAGAAATTGTGTCCCCCAAGAAAGGCTACACTAATAAGTAAAATGTCAATGGTTTGGTCACCTTGTGGCCAATACAGGTAGCTCACTGCATGGTTATCCACTGTTTCAGATCTACGTCCGCAGCACCGATTATGACCGCACCATCATGAGTGCCCAAGCCAACCTGATGGGACTCTATCCAAATTCACATCCAGAGATTCCTTGGAAACCTGTTCCCATCCACACTGTGCCTACTAAGTATGACAAAGTAAGTGAACACAAGCCGTATGTGGTCCATTAAATGTTTTTCCTCCCTGTTTATATGGCTGCTCGTGACACATTTTAAGGAACAGTTCAGTGAAATGACATGTGGAGCAGTAGAACATTAATTTGCAACAACAAAAAGTATAAATATGTAACTTCATAAATTTGTGGTATGATTGTTTAAAAAATAATATATAATATGGATTACAAAATATGTATCCAAAACTTTGGTGAATGGGTAACAGCCTTAAGTACCATTTGCTAACTGAAAGGTTCCCTAGAAATAAAATACTCAATTTATGAGTATAGTTCAGGGGTGGGTACTAACCTCTTCTATAGAAGAGGTTCCACAAAACTACAGTGCCATTTACAACCGGTTCCAGCTCCCTCCCCCCGCCCGTCCGCTCTTCATCAAGATGAAGAGCGAGAGGAGGAATTCTGGGAGTTGAAGTCCACAAGTCTTAAAGCTGTCAAGTTTGAACACCCCTGGGCTTTTTTTTCTAAAGAGTTAGGGGTGCAAGGGTCTTGTAACTTGACAGCTTTAAGACTTGCGTACTTCAAATGTCAGACTTTCTGAGCCAACATGACTGGAGGAGGAGTTCTGGGAGTTGAAGTCCACAAGTCTTAAAGCTGTCAAGTTTGAACACCACTGGGGATTTTTTCTAAAGGTTTAGGGGTGCAAGGATCTTGTAACGTGACAGCCTTAAGACTTGCATACTTCAATGCCAGAGTTCCTGAGCCAACATGACTGGAGGAGGAATTCTGGGAATTGAAGTCCACAAGTCTTAAAGCTGTCAAGTTTGAACACCCCTGAGGTTTTTTTTTCTAAAGGGCTGGGGTACAAGGGTTTTGTAACTCGACAGCTTTAAGACTTGCGTGCTTCAAATGCCAGAATTTCTGAGCCAATATTTTGGTTGCTAAGCAAGAGCGTTGTTAAGTGAGTTTCACCACATTTTACAAGTTGGCCACACCCACCCAGTCACATGGCCAGCAAACCACTCCCACAAAGCAGGCCATACCTACAGAAGAGGTTCTAAAAAAATTTGAAACCCACTACTGGTATGGTTGAACCCCAAATTTCCACTGCTAAGCAAGGCAGTGAGTTTTTAATGAACTTTTTTGCCATGATTGTTAAGCAGTTTACTGTGGTTGTTAAGTGAATCTTGCAGTTGTTAAGGGAAACTGATTTTCTTCATTGACTGCTTGTCAAAAGCTCCCTAGGAAGGTTGCAAACGATAGTCCAAGAACTGCAGGACACTGCTGCCACCGTGAATATATGCCAGTTACCCAACACCAGAAGTTTCATCATGTGAGTGTGGGAATGCAGCAGCGGTCATAAGTGTGAGAACTGGTCATAAGTCACTTTCATAAGTGCCATTGTAATTTTGAAAAACCATTAAACAAATAGTTTTAAATTGAGGACTACCTTCAAACATTTTCAGTATACTTTTGACAGTTGGGGTGAACCTGGTCAGTGCCACATATGGAAAGAATATACTATTTTAGAATATGCCCTGCTAGTGACATTGGGACAGTCAGTTTCTCTTACCCTAATCTTCTTCATAAGAATTTTCTTTTGGAGAATAACAGGAGGATGAGGATAAAGCACTATGTATTATATACTGCTTGGGCAGTGATGTGATTCAAATATTTTTACTCCAGGCTCTGTGGGCATGGCTTGGTGGGCGTAGCATGGCTTGGTGGGCGTATCAAGGGAAGGATATTGCAAAATCTCCATTCTCTCCCTACTCCAGGGGAAGGATACTGCAAAATCCCCCTTTCCTCCCGATCAGCTGGGATTTGGGAGGCAGAGAATAGAGAGCGGGGCCAGTCAGAGGTGGTATTTACCGGTTCTACGAACTACTCCCACTACCAGTTTTCTAGAACTGATCAGAACCTGTTGAATACCACTGGTGTGCTTGAGTCTCCTATATGAACCACAGGACATAAATTTAACAATAAGCAAACAAAATGGATAAGGATAAACTGGAATTTTGTGCATTCTTTTTTTTCTTGGCCCTAAAGTATCCCAGGGGCATTATTTTTCTAAAGAATCAAAAGCAGGGTTATGTAGACAATTCGTTCCACCTGGAATCAAACATTGGCTTATCATAAAAGAGAGTTATAGCAGTGCAATAAAGGTTTTTTTAAAAAAATAATGAAAGAAATGCCGATCACAGAGAGATTTAATTCTCCTACACTGCTTCTGTAGCAGCGATCTCTCAGCGATTATTCCAACATATATTTTAATTAGAATTTAGGGAAAACCTGCTTCAGTAGAGGCACAACCTGTTAGCTTTCTCATTATTTGGATTCAGGAATATCTGTAGAGAAGTTGACAATTATCAAGCTCCTGCATATGCAACATACATAAAAAGATGTGGGGTTTTAATTGCCTGGTCCGTGTGTATATGCATCCTCTGCATGTATTGCTCATGAGTAGAAAAATGAAAAATAAAATAAGGCCATCTTTTACACTTATTATTTGCACATACAATATTTCACATTTTTGAATTTAGAGTGCTTGTTGACTAAAATATAATTTTAGGCCAGTTACTACTTATGTGTTCACTTTAGGGTTTGAAGAAACAGAATGAACACTAAATAGAGGACTAACAATAAAAAGAACAAATGAATAAATATATGCAATTTGCATCACATGAAAAAAAATATTCAGAGGTGTATCTTCTCTTTTAGAACGTTTAAATATGGTAATCCTAGTTTTAATATTGTAATTTTGCTTATTTTTATTCTTTATGCTTCCCTGGAAGTCTTGCAAATTATGAAGGTAAATTATAAATGTATGGGAACAAAGTTCTCATCTACGTATTTCTTGAAAGTGTTTTTTTGTTGTAGGCTGTGATGGAGAACTTATGACACATGTGCCAGAGATGGCACTCTGCAGAACTCTCTGTGTGGGCACGTGTGCCGTTGCCAGCTGCTCTTCTGTTTCTGGCACTGGTCTTCACAGACGCTGGAGTACTAGAAAATGGCCTGAAAAATGCCCCAAAACAGGCTGGTTTTGGGACCATTTTCAGTCCATCTTCCAGGCTGTTTTAAGGCCATTTTTGGTGGTTTTCATTTCATTTCTGGGGTTGAAAACGGCCCCAAAACAGCCTGAGAACAGCCCAAAAAATGGCCTGAAAATGGCCAAAAAAGGCATGTGCGTGCTGGCCAGCTGGTCTTTGGGTTTGTGGCACTTCGGCACACGCACACGCATTTTCTTTTTCTGCCGAAAAAATTCACCATCACTGTTGTAGGTGATCTCATAGGGACACAGTGGCTCAATGGCTAAGACTTGTTGATCAGAAAGGTCGGCAGTTTGACAGTTCGAATCCCTCGTGCCGCGTAATGGAGTGAGCTCCCGTTACTTGTCCCAGCTTCTGCCAACCTAGCAGTTCGAAAGCACGTAAAAATGCAAGTAGAAAAATAGAGACCATTTCAGTGGGAAGGCAACAGTCTTCCATGTGCCTTTGGTGTTTAGTCATGCCGGCCACATGACCACAGAGACATCTTTGGACAGCGCTGGCTCTTTGGCTTTGAAACGGAGATGAGCACTGCCCCCTAGAGTCAGGAATGACTAGCACACATGTGTGAGGAGAATCTTTACCTTTAGCTAGGTGACCTAGATACTTCTCCTCTGGTTATTTTACTACGTTTTCTTTGCTATCCTACTATAAGTGCATTTTTGTACGATTCCAGTCTCTGCTAGGTATTTATTCTGCTCCATAGAACTTGGGTAGACTCTCGTCTCTTAAGCCTACTTAATTTATCTTCAGCTCTGCATGGTTTTTTTAATAGCTATTGATTCTATTGCTAGCACAAAATTACTACAACAGTAAAACCTTAATAAGGTTTTAAACGGGCACAAAGCATGTATTTGATTTTGGCAATTGCAAATCTGCCATTCAAATCTTTATATTGGAAATAAATTATGAACTGAACGAATGAACGAACCTGTGAAAGATTTAGTAGTACAGGTAGTCCTCAACTTATAACAGTTTGTTTAGTGACCTTTCAAATTTACAGCACTGAAAAAAGTGATTTATTATGACCCTTTTCCACCATTATGACTTTTGCATCATCCCCATGATCATGTGATCAAAATTCAGATGCTTAGCAAATAGTTTATACTTACGACTGTTGCAGTCTCACAGAATCATGGGATCACCTTTTGTGACCTTCTGACAAGCAAAGTCAATGGGGAAGCCAGATTCACTTAACAACCGGCTTACTAACTTAATAACTGTAGCGATTAACTTAACAACTGTGGCAAGAAAGGTCATAAAAAGGGGCAAGACTCACTTAACAAATATTAACAACATAAAATTTGGCCTCAGTTATGGTCCTAAGTTAAGGACCATATTTGTATTTTGTCCAAGCATCTGATTTCTTTAACAGTGAAGTACAACCCAATAGTTTCAGCCTGGGACAAATGATCTAATTGTCTATATTCCCTACTTCTGTTCCCAGCTTTTAAAACCACCAACCAGAACCTGCCAACGATATCAACAATTGATGGAAGAGACTATTCATTTGCCAAGCTATCAAGCTAAATTGAGAGAATGGAAGGTATGGTGGAATAGGGCTAAGAAAAAGGAGAATAATTTAAATCCGAATTCTAGAAGTAGGATTCCCCACAATCCAAAATTGAAAAAGATGTTGCTGAGTGGTAAAGACAATCTAATCTTCTACGTGTTGTAGGAAAGGTAAATTTGTAGAATATCCATTATCACCAACATTTTTTGCTCATGAAAAGTGATAATGTTTTCATACCATTTTAATTGTCCCAGTTTTCCCCCAAGGAATCATTAAAATTATTATGATTCACTTCCTTGATTACCCACACAGTTGTAGTCTCTGAATTTCCTTGAAGTCTGAATATCAAGTCAGTGTGCTATTTTATGAACATGTGCTGAAAATCAAAGTCTGGAAGAGATCTTCAGAATACATTTACATACGCTCAAGAATTAGTCAGCCAGTCAGTCAATCAATAAACCATTTCCCTGTCCAACATGGTCTAAATAAATTATTGCATACCTATACAATATGCTCCAAGTCTTCACTAGCCAAAACAGATTCTCCCAGCCATCCACTTCAATATTAAGTGTAGACACTTTGGCTGTAATTAGGCTTTTTAAAAATCATGGTAGACAAAGCAAATGGGTTGTCTTCTGTGTAGTTGAAATCTTGCAACCCTTTAAGCATAGTTTAACAAAATATAATTAATATTTCATTTAACATGTTATGTCCAAACAAACTATATTATGCTTAATATAATATATGTTTCCTAAAATATGGCACGATAATGTTTGGATTCCCTAAACAAATTAGAAAACAAATTATCCAAGTTCATTTTAGCCTAATTTTGCATGTTGTATAAACTATGCTTGTAAGTACTTGATTTTTGAAAAAGACAAGGTAACATCAGATATTGCTGAATTAAAGTATTTAATAGGCTGGAAACAGTAAGGAATCCTGGGACTTGTAGTTCAATAATATCTGAAGGACCCACAAATCATTTAATACTGATTAAAATGCTTTTATTTCACCTCTTATCTGGATGGTTCCATAGCGGCCTGCAAAATAAGAACAAATAAAAATCCAAAGCATATGTAATAACAAAACAAATGCAAAACATATTAACAGTGGCCAAAATATAAAACTATAGCAATACAGTGAAACTTCAGTTTATGGACTCCTGTGTAGTAGACCAAAGGATATCTTGAAATAACAGTCAAGTCTATGGCATCTGAAATACTCCAGACAAGACAGTTAAATATAACAGTACATTAATTGTAATTAATTTGCAATTATTTGGATCATTTGACCTTGAATGACAACAATTCTATCATTCATCAATTCTGAAACAAACTGATCTATTTTACATCAGCCTATAACAACATTTTTATGCAGATGTCATTTCCATTAATTTTAACACTTATTAATAACAAATGGAGTTAGTTATTGTAAATGAGTCTCTGGGTACCAAACAACAAAACAGCATGGAATAGAAATAATAAAAATCTAGGAAAAGCAATATCTTAAAAAGTGCATATGCTAATTTGCATCATTTGTATAGTCGTGTTATAGTACAGGCTGATATAGTGTGTTATTTAACAGGCATTTAGGAATGAAAAAATACATCTTCATCAACTCTTTCATTATATTTAAGTCTCCCTTTATTTGAAATACCGTATATACTCGAGTATAGGCCGACCCGAATATAAGCCGAGGCACCTAATTTTACCACAAAAAACTGGAAAAGTTATTGACTTGAGTATAAGCCTAGGGTGGGAAATGCAGCAGCTACCGGTAAATTTCAAAAATAAAAATAGATACCAATAATGTTTTTGAATATTTATTTCAAAGAAAAACAGTAAACTAGCGGTGTATTCAATGAAATACTTCACTCACCTCATGATGCTGATGTCCCGCTGTGATGATGATGTCCCGTGCAGCCGCGGGAGCGATGTCCCGCCTCCTATGACACACGGCACAGTGATTCCTATCATTGGATCACTGTACCAGAGGAGGTGGGACATCGCTATGTGGCTGCTTGCCATAACAAGGAGGAGGTGGGACATCGTTGCAGAGCGGCAGGAGGGGGAGGAAGGGGAATCGTAAGACAGCCCTGCATTACATTAGAACGTGAGGAGGGGGGATGGTGCGGTGCGCGCTGCGCGGCAAACTGACACAGAGGGAGGGGAAACTCACAGGGGCACTGGGCCATTCACGAGTGTCACCCAGCGGCATGGCCCCGCCCCTTTTTCTCCTCCATTTCGGGCAAATTTTTCACTGACTCGAGTATAAGCCGAGGCGGCTTTTTTCAGCCCAAAAAGTGGGCTGAAAAACTAGGCTTATACTCGAGTATATACAGTAGTTGCCAATGTCATCTTAGATGGAATCATTTAAAAGAAAACATCTTTTTTATCAGGAACTATTTGATTAGATTTGTGATTGATTTGCAAGAGAAAAGTTTTAGTTTGGCAATAAGACGATTTAATGTTAAGCTTTCTAAAGGGAGAAAAGTTTCTTTTGAGCCATCAGAAATAATCAGTACTAATTTACAAATGGCTTATCCCAGATGGGATACAGGACAGGGCTTGAGTAGGACTACTTCAGTGAGAAATTGCTTAATATAAAGTTTACTTGTTGAAAAAACATTTCCAGATTTCAAGTGCTTCATAGCACAATTGTAATATCTCAAATAAGGATAACAGTGTGTATTTTGATTAGGCTGTATAAAAATCTACAAAACTATTAAATGCATCAATCCTAAGTCCCAGATATGATTTAGTAGTTTCTGAAATTAACCTCTGTTACTGCTACAGGGAGAGGAACCTCTGCTAGGCAGATCTAAGTTTGGGGAAACAATCATAACTTCTACATTACTTTGACCTAAACAGTTCACGTCTGCTTAGGTTCACCCTGAAGATCCGCAATGAATGAGAATAAGACTGCAGGGTTAGTTGAGACAGAAATAATTGAGCACAATAAATCTTGAGTATTTTAGTCAACTATTTCTGTTTTCCTCTCTTGCAGGGCTTTATGGAAAAGATGGCTAATTATACAGGGTTTAAATCTGAGCAGCTGAGCCTGAGAGGCCTCTGGAAGGTGCATGACACACTCTTCTGCCAGGTAAGATGCAGCATTACAGATAGTCCTCAACTTACAACCATTTGTTTAGCAACCATTCAAAGTTAGAACTGGAAAAAAAATACAGCCGTTCTTTACACTTACAACCATTGTAACATCCCCATGGTCACATGATCAAAATTTGGGCGTTTGACAATTGACATATGCTTACAAAGTTTGCAATGCTCTACGATCATGTGATCACCATTTGCAACCCTTCCCAAAAGGCTTACAATGAGCGATGTCAATGGAGGCAGTCAGATTTCCTTAACAGCTGTGTGATTCACTCAACAACTGCAGTGATTCACTTAACAAAATGGCAAAAGAAAAGGTTCTGAAATTGGGAGCAACTCACTGAATCAGTCCCTTAGAACAGGGCTCTCCAAATTTGGCAACATTAAGACTTTTGGGCTTCAACTCCCAGAATTGCTCAGCGTACATAGCTGAGTATTTCACATAGCACGGCTGGCTGAGGAACTCAGGAAGTTGAAGTCCGCAACTCATAAAGTTGCCAAGTTTGGAGGCCCCTGCCTTAAAAAGTTTGGTTCCAATTGTGATCGTAAGTTGAGAATTACCTGTGTATCATAGCAAGATCACCATTTAATTAGAAAACTTCTCTCCCACCCACCCACCCACCCCGCATTTTCCACACAGAAAACCCATAACATGACTTTGCCTAGCTGGGCTACACCGCAAGTTCTGGCAACTCTCTCGGAGATAGAAGTGTTTAATATTGAAGCGCATGTGGGGATGCATGCTGCCCAGGAGAAAGCTCGATTCATTGGAGGTACAATTAAATTTTAATTATTTGCTCTGTTTGGAATCAGGACCTAGAAGTCTACAGTAATTGTCTCTAATGTGCTCTTTTTTTTTTCTTCAAAAGGCAACTGGGCTTTGTTTTTGTTTTTTTTCCCTTGAGAAAGAAGAAGAAAACATTTTGTTTCTCATTCAAGAAGCTTCATCAGTTCTGATGGCTGGGAGATGGAAGAACTGATGAAGCCTCTTGAATAAGAAGCAAAATGTTTTCTTCTACTACTTCAAGAGGGGAAAAACAGTCCAATTCTCCACCTTTGAGATAACTATGACTTGGATGACTGAGAATCTCCATAGATACGTACAGTAGCCCTTGACTTACAACAATCCATTTAGTGACCATTCAAAGTTACATAACTGAAAAAGTGATTCATTTTTCATACTTACAACTGTTGCAGCAACCTCATGGTTGGGTGATCAGAATTCAGACACTTGACAACTGAGTTATATGTATGATGGTTACAATGTCCCGGGATCACGGGATCACCTTTTGTGACCCTCTGACAAGCAAAGTCAATGGGTTAACCAGACTCATTTAACAACCATGTTACTAACTTAACATTTGCAATTATTCACTTAATAACTATGGCAAGAAAGGTCGTAAAATGGGGCAAAACTCACTTAACAAATGTCTGACTTAGCAATATAAATTTTCAGCTCAGTTATGGACGTACTTAGAAGACTAACTGTATGGTAAATTCTATAATACTAAGTTAAAAAGTAAACATAGGACAGTTTGACCAAAAATGACTGAAAGTACAAAGTATGTAGCAGCTTGGAAGTCTTTTTCTTTTTCTTTCTTTCTTTCTTTCTTTCTTTCTTTCTTTCTTTCTTTCTTTCTTTCTTTTTCTCTCTTTCTTTCTTTTTTTCTTTCTTTTCCTGTCTGCCTGTCTGTCTGATTTAAATTTCTATACCACCCATCTCCCCTACAGTGACTCTTAGCCATGTAAACTTACCACATTTCCCCATTAGCAATCTGTAGAATGATGCTAACAGCTAGCATAATTGTGCCAAATGAGAGGTTTTCTATCCTTGGTTGAATGATGCCATAGCGATGCTATTATTTACTAGCAGGGAGTAGTGTAAAATTCCTTCACACTTCAATGGCATTGGGAATTCTGCATTTCAGGGTCCAGCAACTAGACAAGTTAGGTTGATAGCGCCACCATGTGGCAGGAATTGCTGTTTCACATGCCAAAACAAAGCCAGTGCTGGAGTGAGAGCAGGACCCCTTCAACTTCCTTTCTAAGCCTTTAGTATATTTTCTGATACACCACTGTGCAGCTCCTCTCTATTTGGTACTTTTCAGTCTTGTGCTTTTCTGAATGTCAAGATACATTTCAGTATATTATCTATCAGCATATTTTCCTCTCTGCAGGGTTGCTGCTGGGTGCTATTTTGAGCAACTTTTCCAAAATGGTGTGCCAGGATCTGCCTCTTAAGATGATAATGTATTCTGCTGTAAGTTCTCCTATTCCTTAAAATTGCAAAGATCCACTTTGGAAAATGGGACAGTCCAGAGAATTTAGAGCCATCTTTCCCTCTCTGCAGCTATCATTATCTGCAGCACAGAATTGGTTTTGGGCAGAATTTGATTGTTTTTCTATAATCTTGAGAAACCCAGCTGCTGCCTTGCAGGGGTGCTATTATGGCAAAATTTCAGGGCTTACCAGAAAAAGATGGAGCCTCACCTCCCGCCTGCCCCAGCTAAGTAAACATCTTATTTCAAAATAAGCAAAGGAACTCAAACAACGATAGATCAAATCCAGTCATGCTTCCTGATATAGGTGATTGAATATTTACCCATTCCTTGGTTTATTTCAAATCTATCTGCCTACCTACATCACCCTGGTGATTTGGGGCAGGTGCCCTGTTTCCCTGAAAATAAGACCTCCCCCGATAATAAGCACAGTCAGGATTTTGAGCGCATGCGCTAAAATAAGCCCTGCCTGAAAATATTGCAGCACAGCAGTAGCAAGGGTGGATTCCGGCTTCTGTTACTGCTGGTTCACTCAGGGACGCACTTCGTTCACACACACACTTGATGTGTGCTACATGCGCATGCACAGTAGTAAAAAAATTGCTTTTGCGCATGCTCAGAAGCAAAGAACAAGATGTCGGCACCTATGGCGCCGCCAATAGAATCAGTTCAGAGGTGTGGCCGGCCGAGTTACTACCTACTCAGCCGAACCGGTAGGAACTCACCTCTGAGCAGCAACCATGAGGTGACCATGCTCGCCGCCTCCTGCACCTCAAAAATAATAAGACCTCCTCGAAAATAAGGCCAAGCGCTTATTTCGGGGGTCAAAAGAAAATAAGACCCTATCTTATTTTCGGGGAAACACGGTAACATAAACAAGCAAAAAGAGGAAAATAGCTATAATTTCCAATGAAAGAAACAAAACTGAATAAGCAGAAGTTACTATTTAAAAACAAAACTTTATCTGGACTTAAAATACCTTTCTTCACTTTAAAAACACCTTTCCTTCCATGGGACCCTGGCACTTTTACTCCAATATCCTGCCCTGGCGGTACAGAGAGTGCAATTTGATATGCCAAGTTTTATTAAAGAATAAAGATAAGGGCAGGAAAGAAGTCATGGACGTGAGAAGCATGGGAAGAAGGAATATTCTGGTCTATTCCAATATGTTAATGGCATAGTAATTGTTTCTGCTTGTTTTCTTTAGCACGACAGCACCCTGATTGCTCTGCAGGCAGCCCTCGGGGTTTACAGTGGCCGCCCACCACCCTATGCAGCTTGTCATGGATTTGAATTCTACCAAGAAAGTAACAAGTAAGTTTAACAAAAGAAGGGTGGGCAGGTCTCGCTTTTGCAAGTGCCAAGATGCAGACATGGTTCATTGCTATCCACCATGTTCAGGACAATAAGCTTAAAAGGTTGAGCACATACAAAGCCTTGTAAATGCTGAACCATAGGATCTAAGGTTGGGCAGATCACCTGGTGTTAATTTGACAAACCAGAAGCATATCTTCAGCTTGCAAAGATGTCCAGATAGGGCATTTAAAGGAGCTTAACTGGTCAGTATCCTACACACGAAAAAGATGGTTTAACTTTTGCCTTTACGTAATTATATGGTTCACTGAAGTATGTTAAAATGGAAATTTTTGCACAACCTGAACTCGAGAAGGTATTAGATTCTAGACAAAGCTCATTTCCATTTTGTCATTTCATTTTGCTCTTTCCTTTCTTACAATATCTTTTCCGAGCCAGACTTTGCATCACTTTCAAAACCATTTCCTTGCAGCAGAGCTGGCTGCCTTCAAACAACCTGTCAGCAAATTTAGTTGCTGATGCATTAGTCAGACTGTAGCATCACGATAGAGAGGCTGAGGTGGCAGAACCTGAATCTTTTCAAGGATTGTGCAGCAGCAAATAAATATATCTTTTGGCAGATACGCAAGGAGGTAAAGCAGGTTCCAGAGCGATGTTAAAACTTTAAAATTTTCACATTTCAGCTCTTTCAGCGTTGCCATGTTCTACCGCAACAGGAGTGACCAGAGGCCCCATATCCTACCTCTGCCTGGCTGCCCCACACCTTGCCCATTGCCACTATTCATCCATCTCACCCGTACAGCTGTCCCAGAGGACTGGGATACCGAATGCCAAAACCCTCAGAGCGGTCCAGGTAATGAGGTCATCATCTTTCCCCTCCCCTCTTAGCACAGAGCTAGTTAATCGAAACTTTTAAGCCTGATCAGATATTCTATTTGCAGGGCGTGCGGTGATCGCCCTGGCTGCAGCAGTAGGTGTGCTGAGTGTGGCACTGCTTGGCATGGGTGCCTTGTATTGGAGGAGGTGATAATGAAGATAAGCTGAATTGGCAACCATCCAAACCCCATGGAGCAAGAAGCAAACTGCCTTTTTGTATATATTTTTTTTAATGTGGTGCAATGCAGCCATCTCAGCTAGCATTCTAATTGGGAGAATGTGACAAAAGAGGGGAGCTGACAAAGACTTTGTGCCAGGCAGTTCCTCACCAACTACTTGGAGGTCAATGCCAGCAGGAAATTCAGCACAGGATGTTACTAGGAAAAGGAATGCAAAGCGCTTAGCTGAAATGCCAGTGTTAAATCTATGGCACAACCGTGTTAGATTTTAGCTCATAAACTACATGTCCTGCACTCAAAATTCCTAGATGCTTCCTCCTTTTAGCAGGTTTGAGTGTCCAACTCAATTAAGGTTCACTGAAATACACTGCATCAGATTGATATTGTCCCCACTTATTTCTCCCCGTCACACCCAATATTCCATAAGCTCTGCACTAAACACAGGGATGGCTTCATTATGTCATTCCTGTTCCCACTCAACGCTGCACTCAGTAGTTTGAGAATGTTGCCTTGGCCAAAAGATCCTGCATTTTCATGCCTTTAATAGTTTCTTACCACCCAGCAGGAAAGCTGGATTTTTTACTTTACATAACATGCATACTACAATAGAAGGAAAATTTTATTTAGTAGTTTTGGGGTTAATTTCAGTACTATTTCAGTACTGAGTTACCAGATTCACAGAACATACTGTATAGGACACGACTGTTAAGCTAAAGTGCAAAACCCAGTTAACTGTTGCACTACACCCAATGCTGCAAAGGTAAGCCGGTTTCACCCACCTATTCAAGGAACAAGTTTCCTATCAAGAAAGAAGGCATCCTGGGGGGAAGGGAACCCCAAACCCATTTCAAAGATCATGTTCTTGGGGTCCACCTGACATAAGGCAAGTTTAGAAAGCAAAGGGAAACAGAGCAGTTCAATGGCAGGACTACCCACTAGTGCAGTGGTTCCCAAACTTGGCAACTTTAAGACTTGTGGACTTCAACTCCTAGAATTCTCCAGCCAGCAGAGCTCTTAAAGTCTTAAAGTTGCCAAGTTTGGGAACCACTGCACTAGTGGTATAGCATAGCTAATTTTGACATCAATGAACCAAAGGCAGCTGCTACTTTCCCATTACTGAAGGACATCATTATGGATACCTCATTCATACATTTAGTCTTTCAATAGGAATAACCACCTCTTTTATTTAAGGTCAATAAGCTTGCTGCAAACAAGCTTATTGCAGACAAGCTGCATGAAAAATGTACTTTAGTTATTTCATTTGTGACTAATGCTTGCAGGTGCCATGAACTCCCAAGAGATGGCTATATTGTCTCGCCTGGGATCTCTAAGGGAACACAAATCCATGAATACAGGGAACCGGAAAGGTTGCAAACAACCAATTGTATGGAAAGGCAGTGCCCTTGAAAAGAACATTGCTTGGAAATTTTCTGATTGGGCAGCTGTAATACATTTAATGGGCCAAGATCACCTTCCAAAAATGTAACTGCTACATTTTGCTGCAAATCGAAGATTCTCCCCACTCTGCGGAGTAATTTTTGCTGTTTCTTTCCCAGCCACTGAATTTGGCTGCTTGACCCAGTTCTAAGTGGCATCTACAGCAGAGGTTCACCACCCATTGCATCAGATGGTATTTTAAGTAAGCCGCACAGCTCTTCACAGATTACCCCTTTTCCTGCTACTAAGAGCAGGGGTAAGAATCAGAAAAGAACACTTGGAAGAAAGGAGTTCGAAAGTACCCCTTTTAAGAAGGCATGCTTTACAGCAGCATTACCAGCTAGTGTTTTTTCAGATGGGTGTGCGTTTAAGGTTGCTGCTGGAGTCCAAAGTTATCACAAGTATTTTGCAGCAATTTAGTAGTATTACCCTTTGCAGCTTTAACAAACATAGCAGTTATTCACCAATTAATGAAATATTTATTGTGTAAGAGAGTAAAGTAAATAAACCTCCCACTGCTTTCTAATCGGGATCTGATAAGCCTCTCACTTCTGCATGAAAAACAGAATAAGGGGCATAATGCATAAACAATGCCAAATCCCTCCCATCCCAAACACTGGATCCAGGAAAGTTTATGAGTTGCATTTCTTCTTGGGGGGAAGAAGTTCCTCCACGTAGGTTTCTTCGATGCGCTTGTTAAAATGTGGACAGGCATTTTGGTCCGGTCTGAATGAAACAAGTAACACAAAATACATTACCATCAAACACTTAAGTTTAGACAGCCACCCCCAATCAAGTATCATGAGATTAGTTGGGTTTCAACCGCCATACATTCGATAGGCACCAAACTGGGATAGACCCGTGAAGATTACTAATCACCTTCACAGTACATAATTACTTACCAACAGCCTTTCAAGGATCCTAGTAGGCTAAACTGTATACACTCCAGAAGAGCCTGGCTCACATTAAGCCTGCCATTTCACTTTTCACTTACACCTATAAAAAAATAAAAGATGGCCAAGTTAGAATCCTACTGAGGCTTTCTCTGTAGTGGCTCCCTCCCTGTGGAACATCATCCTTTCAGAGATAAGATTGGCCCCCACTTTGGCACTCTTTCCCAAGGCCCTGAAGACACGGTTCTGCCAATGAGACTGGGGACCCCAGAGTGACATGGAGACCATCAAGTGGCTGGTCTAATTATTGTCATGGGGGGGGGGGGGTGTTGTATTGCTTTTGTATTGGGATTTTATCTTGTAACCCCACCGAGTTGGGTGGCTGTATAAAGTTTCTTAATAAAATCTTTAAAATGTGCTTTGCTTAAATTCTATTCTCGAACAATACCATGTTACAAGAGTAATAGTAATTGATGCTTTTTGCCCATTAAACAAAATGAATGGTTACAGTACTCAGCACCTAAAGCTTTACATAAGTGATTACAGGTAGTCATCAGTGTACGATCACAACTGAGAAAAACCTCAATTGCTAAGCAAGACAATTGTTAAGTAAGTTTTGCTTTCTTGCTGCAGTTAAGTGAATCACTGCAGCAGCTAAATCGGTTACATAGTTGTTAGTGAACCTGGCCTCCCCACTTTGATTGTTAGGTCGTCTCAAAAGGAGATCACGGCAACAGTCATGAGTCAGTTGCCAAGCATCCAAATTTTAAGCACGCGCCCAACGGGGATGCTATAAGAGTTGTGTTGTAAGTCACTTTTTTAATGCTGTTGTAATATTGAAGTCACTAAACAAAAGGTTGTAAGTTGGTGACCAACTATATAAAAGCATCCTAATCTATGGAAAGGGAAAAGAGGGAGAAGGGAAACGGAACATGGGGGAAAAAAATATTTGAAGATTATTCTAACCTGGAGTCCTTCCCTTCTGCAATTAATATTATATCCTCACCTTCCATTATGAGATCCTCAGTCTCTCAAGACATTTGGAGAAGGCATGCTAGGAAAAGAAGAAACCAACAGGCCAGGCCATTTCAGGAGGCAAAGTGCAGATCATCTTCCTCTCTGTTCTCTCTCTCTCCCCTTTATTCCAAGCCAGGAGAAGTACGCAGGCAGAGAATTAAGTCTGAGGCAGGCTGCATTTTGAAAAGGAGGCCTCTGTCTATTTGGTGTCCAGAAACTACAATAACAAAGCATATACACTTAAAATGAAGCATATACCACAGGGGGGGGGGGGGGGGAGTGTGTGTGTGTATTTTTCCCAGAACTAAGAAGAAGAGGGATCATATCTGCAGTTCTTTCCCCACCTTTTGAATCCCTCACTTCAGTTCTGGGATAATCTGCAGATGAAAATGAACAGTCACAGGATAATGCACACTGAAAAGAATGTTTCAGCCCTCTACTACCAATCGCTTAGAACACCAGAGAGACTCTTTGAGACATTTATTAGGCTCAATGCCTTTCAGGAAAAATGACATAAAGTAACTGAAACTGCCCAAACTTCTTCCCTCCTAGAGCATGTAGATAAAAAGGAAACTATTTGAAAGAATTTACTCTTTGCCTTGCAAATACCAAGTCTTTCCACTCAGTTACAACTAGCTTTCTTTCTTTTTCTTTCCAAATGCAGATTTAATTGCAACTGGAAGTTGTTCCTTTAGCTGCAGTGGGGGAATCATTCAGATTCTATTATCATTTAACTCAATAGGAATCTGTAGAGCAATTGGGTAGGAAATGAGATGGGGAAGTGGAATGGTGTGGGGTGAATAGTTTTTAGGCAGAATTTGGAAAGTCCAAGATATTGTTGGAAAAAGAGTGGCTATTTTCCTGCTTGTAAACTGAAATGAGCTAACAGGAAAAGGCACATGCACAGGCAAACAGACGTGAGGACAGAAATAAGTAGGCATTTGTGATACATATTCCCTGGTTTACAGACAACCAAAATCCACCTACAAGATACTTAGCTAAAACATACATACAATTAAAAAACCTTTACTTTTAAATGAGTTTAGAATATTCCCACCTGATAGACTTGGACTGTCCTTAAAAGGGCAGGGAAAGAATAGGAAACATAGTTCTCCTCACCCCTTTTGCTTATTTTTTTAAACATTTTCCTAACAAGGTTTAAAAATTGTTTTCTTTAGGGTTTATAGCCATTTAACAGCTGTGCTGATCTCGAGGGCACATGAAGACTTTGATACGCAAGGGAAAGATAAAATAATCAGAGTTTACATATCCCGGTGATTCTCACTGTAAATCTTAAATTAGGAAAGGCAAACATTAATTGACCAGTGATTGCATAGAACAGGAGAAAGATCAATGTTACTCCTTTCTCTTTATTTTTAAGTATCTTTATTTAGCCAAATTGGCTTTCCCGCTTCATCTCTGAACAAAGTCCATTTCCTACATAACTGGCGCATGTGCTTCCCGCCTGGGCAGGCAACTTCCTCAGATCAAAAACTCCCATTAGTCCCTCTAGTGGAGATACAGCAACATGTTTCTGGGATGGCTGGCTACAGAATGGCACATCAGGAAAGTTTATATACAAATTTTTAGCCTTTGGTGTGAGTGAAATGCTTTTATGACCAGTGGGGAATATAGTTTTTATGGTTAGAGGAAACATTCTGTTATCTTCTTTATTAGCAAAGATCTTCCTGGCTAGGCAGAGGTGTTAAGAAAATGGGCACAAGTATTAAACCTGCCATGCTTTTAAAATGTTGATTCTAGGGCTGCCTTTCAGCATTTTATTTCCTTAAGAAAAAACTGTATTTTATTAGTAGGGATGGGTTTCTGTGACTTCAGATCAGAAAGCTGTTAAAAGGAGGGAAGATCAGAGACCTTTAAACTTCTATCAGTTCTTTTTGTGCAACAATAGCGTAACACAAATCCAAGCCTTGCTGGTCCTACCTACCTTCAACCATTCCACATGTAGAATAGCCTCCTGTCTTCCATTTGCAGAAACATCTGTGTGTTGTTTGCTAGAAATTTCCTGTTTCCAGGATCTGGTACAATCACATCTGCAAAATCTAAAGGAGACACAGATATTTTTTGGGGGGAGGGGAGCATAAGTAGGTTACTTTCATAAAGATATAAGGCAAAAAAAAACCCCACCCCTTTCTACCATGCTCACCTGATTGCACCTACCATTCAAGATTTTTATTTGTATCCCACTTTTATTTTACAAACAACCCATCAATAGCAATATTCCAATTTTCCACACAACCTTGTGCAGTGGAATTGGGGTAAGAGTGACTGGCCCAAACTCACCCAGATGGTTTTCATGGCTAAGACAAGACTTGAATTCAAGTCGCTTTTTGGTGCCTTAACCTGTAGACCAAACTGGCTTTCTTGATACTCTCAATTAAATTTTTTGGGGGACAAGGCAACATTTTCCCCTCTGTTGGTTGGCCTTTTTCATGATACCTAGAAGGTCTATTCATTAAATGAGTATGTAATCACATTTTGTGTGCATCTAGAGCAGTGCTTCTCAACCTTGGTAACTTTCAAAGGTGTGCAGACTTCAACTCTATAATTCCTCAGCTGGCCATAACACAATGGGAGAAACCTATTCTTCAGTTAGCTTAGCTGTTATGGCAAATAGAGGTAGTCCTCAACTTATGACCCAAATTGAGCCCAACATTTGTTGCCAAGTGAAACATTTAAGTAACATTTGCCTCATTTTACAACCTTCCTAGCCATAGTTAAGTGAATCACTGCAGTTAAGTTAGTAATATAGTTGTTAAATGAATCTGGCTTCCCCACTGACTTTGCTTGTCAGAAGGTCACATGATCATGGGAATATTGCAACTGTCATAAATGAGTTAGTTGCCAGGTGTCTGAATTCTGACCATGTGATCATGGGGATGTTGCACAGGTCGTAAGCATGAAAAACCGTTGTACGTCACCTTTTCAGTGCTGTTGTAACTTTGAACAGTCACCAAACAAATTGTTAAGTTGAGGACTACCTATACTGGTGTTTCCCTAACATGGCAGTTACCACCAGCAATCAAACACTACCAAGATCTTTTTCCTCAACCACAAATTTTAACAGGCAGGCCAGGATTCTGTTCCTCAGTCCCCCAAGATGTCAAAGGCAAGGGGGGCACTGTTATCATCATAGTAGTCTGTGCCCAGTGCTAACATCATTGGAAGAATCCTGCTGCCATATTCTTCTCATCTATATATATAGTAATACTCCTATCCCACCTACCAAAGGAAAAGAAAAAGATGCTTAATTCAATTAAACTAAAGGTCAAGTACAGATTAGACAAAACTTGGCTCAAAACAGTAACTGTGAAAGGAACCTTGGAATCCTAGTGGACGATCCCTGAAACATCGAGCCAGCAGTCTCTCTGTCAGCAGCCAAAAAAGCTAATACAATCCTCGTTTGCATAAGCAGAGGCACAGGATCAAAATCACATTAAGTATTAAGCACCGCTTTATATAAAGCCTTGATAAGGCCACACCTGGAATACTGCATCTAGTTTTGGTCATTACATTACAAAAAAGGAGTTGAGGCTTTGCAAAAAGTGCTAAGAACAACAACTAAGATGATTAAAAGGCATGTAGACTAAAATATATGAACAACGGTTGCAGGATTTGGGTTTGGCTACTCTAAAAAAAAGGACTAGGGGGAACATGATAGCAGTATCCCAATATTTGAGAAGTTGCCACAAAGAGGAGGGGGTCAATTTATTTTCCAAAGCACCAAAGGGCAGGAAAAAGAAACAATGGATGGAAATTAACCAAGGAGAGAATCAACCTGGAATTAAGGAGAAACTTCCTAACAGTGACGACAATTAACTATTTGCCTTTAGAAGTTGTAAGTGCTTCATCACTGGAGGTTTTTAAGAAGGGACTGTGGGCAGCCCCTTTTCTGAGATGGTATATAAGATCTTCTGCTTGATTAGGGGGCTGGACTAGATCACCTCCAGGATCCCTTCCAGCTCTATTCTGATTGATTGGATTCCCATTCCTTAGATCCTTCAAGGCTTTTTCTATAAGGGTCGCATCTTCCCTCCCACATCATAGACCTATATTTCTTATCTCAATCTACCTTTGCGAAGGAGTCCCTTTTCCCCCTCCCCTATTTTTAAAACAACCTGTTGGTTGTTTTAAGGCTTTCGCCTTTTCCTTGTTAAAATAAAATGAATAATTACTGAATGTATCACAGTAGCAAATAAAAATGATCCAAATAATCCTAAAACCCCCGGCAACCCAGCTGCCCCCAGCGCAAGCACCCACCTGCAGCTGGCCGCCATTCGAAACAGGAAGAAGCACCGCTGCACGTGGCCCTTTTATACTACTTTGGCCCCGCCCCGCTTTTCGGGAACCTTGCTCTCGCAAGACCACCATTTTACGCATGCGCGCTATCAAGGAACGCGCGCGCGAAGGGAGATAAAGTCTCCGCCCTTCGGCCGGTCTAAACCCACGCGTGCGCGAAAGGAGGTAAAGCGAATTGAATTTTTTATTGAAGGCATAGAGGCGAAGAGGAAGTGGGATGTGAGCTCGCTTGTGGTTTTCTTTTAGTTTCTTTGGCATCTGGTTGGTCAGGGCAAGGCTTAATTGATAAAGCCATAGGATTGTTGAATTTATTAACTTGTCCAGCGTGTCTCAGCTTTTCAACTTTTAAAATGTATGGACTTCAACTTCCAGAATTCCCTTGTCAGTAATTCTGGTTGGGGACTTATGAGAGTTGAAGTCCAGATATCTTTAAATTGCTAAAGTTGAGACACAACTACTTTTGACAATGTAAACTGGAAAAGTACATGTGTAAAGGAGTATATTGCAACCAAATAGGCAGCAACTTTTAAAAATCTTAAATTAAAAACATACTATTGATTGCTTTCTTCTAAAAACAAGGAAAAAATGGAATGGACTACATCCTCTATGTCTAATTTTGGTTTTACGACTGTAATTAATGTATGCACATTTATTGGGATTTAGGATTAATGATTTGATAATGTATTTCCATTTAATAACTGCTGTCCCCCTTTCCAGGGTGTAGGATAGGATAGGATAGGATAAGATAGGATAGGATAGGATAGGATTCTTTATTGGCCATGTGTGATTGGACACACAAGGAATTTGTCTTTGGTGCATATGCTCTCTCTGTACATTAAAAAATATAAAATAATTCATCAAGAATCATAAGATACAATACAGTGATAGTCATGGGTTATTAATAAGCAGTCAAATCATACTCAGAAAAAATTAAACAATATAAATTGTAAAGATACAAGTAACATGGTTATAGTCATAAGTGGGAAAAGATAGATACTAGGAAGAATGAGAAGAATAATAGTAATACAGTCTTAGTAAATAATTTGACAGTGTTGTGGGAATTAGTTGTTTAGCAGAGTGATGGCATTCAGAAAAACTATCCTTGTAGCTAGTTATTCTGATATGCAGTGCCTTATAGTGTTGTTTTGAGGGTAAAAGTTGAAACCATTTATGTCCAGGATGAAGCGAACAGCAAATTATTGCATTGCAATGCAAATTTTAAGGCTGGTAGCCTACATCATTTTAAAGATGAATTTTTTCAAATTTGTGGAGGAAATGTGTACTACCAATTAAATTTAAGAGAGCCATTTTTTACTGTAATGGTTAAAACCACAGGCTAGAAAATAGAGAGTGAGTTCTAACCCTGTCATAGGCACAAAAGCCAAGTGAATGACTGGGTCAGCTCTAGGGCAAAAGCAATGCAAACCATTTCTGAAAATGGGATTGCTAAGAAATAATGAGTCACCTGGAATTAAAACTGACTTGAAGATGCACACAGAAAATATTATTCTTTGAGGAACTATTAACTATTATTTTTCAGAAAGCACCAAGAAGAATACTGTTTCCCAGGTGAATAGGATTATCCACAGAGGTAAAATGCTATAATTAAAATGTCTTTCCTAACAATAATTATTTTATTGTTATTAAAATGCTTCCTTCTGTCAGAGAAAGATATTAGTTATGATGTCTATATCAATTTATCTTACAGTTACCACTAAAAAATGTTATCATGCCTCATAAATCACATATTTGGAAACAAAACTAATTTAGGGAAAGCTAAATCTTTGGCTCTCTTGCGTTGAATAATCTTTTATGGAAGTAAACAGAAAAAAATATAGACAAAATCAGATTTTTAACATGCTCAAATAGCTGGCAAAATCACAAAGGCTACAAAATGTCAATATCAACTAATCAGATGCTAACTATATAGCTTTAAGCAATAGAAAATTCTACAACAGAATTATTGTAATTCAAAATCCTGAGGGATGTTTTCAGACAAAGTAAAAATAAGTGACATTAAGTACTGCAGTAGGAATTATTGGCGTGCAGCGGTGCTGATTGAACGTTATTTTAAAGCCAGAAAAATTCTATATTTGGCCAACAGCTCCTTGAATGTGACTTGCATCTGGAACTTCAGCCACTGTACCAACCACTTGGTACAAAAGCAATGCACAACACACACATATACGTATATATAGGGGTGAGTGTGTGTGTGTGTGTGTGTCTATTGTATATAGATATAAATATATAGAAAAATACACTTGCATCTGGGGAGAAAAACCAAGATGTGCAGCGTCGTAGATCTTTACAGAGCTACTTATTTTTGGGCCTTATTTTTGCGGAGGTCTTATTCTTTTTGAGGTGCAGGAGGTGGTGAGCATAGTCTCCTCATAGCTGCTGCCGCTGTTATAATATTTTCAGGAGAGGGCTTATCTTACCACATGTGCTCAAAAGCTCAATTGGGCTTATTATCTGGGGAGGTCTTATTTTTGGGAAAATTTGGGTACTAGGCAATCAGTCAGCATTTACAGACATTTACGGACATTTGTAGTATTCTGCACACCTGACCGCAATGTATGGTTCTACTGAGCATGCCCAAGATGGTGTCCTTTTGCTTTTGAGGAGAGCTTCGGGGAAGATGATTGTCCTTCTCAAAATATAAATATATTTTGTCTTTCACAAACTTCTTCTTCTCTTTGACAATTTATAAAAATATTTGGCTTCTCTTGCTGAAAATTCCTAGCATGCTCTTCCTCCAAGTGGCCAAAAGAGAGACAGTCATTTTTCTCTGTGGTCTTCAAACAAGCACACCACACTCTGGGCAGTTCATGCCCTCAAAATGGCAACACAAGGGACTGAAATCAGATACGCCCCCAAAATAGATGGTTAGTGAATTCCTGACCCTGGAGCTGGGCTATGCTGTGGAAGCAAATGTAAGGACCTTTCTAGCTGTGTAGAGGGAAAAGGAACAGAATAAACAAAATCTAAGTTTTGATTTTCTGTCGGACTTCCTAATATAGCAATTTCCACTTGTAGGAGTGGGTTGCAATAGCTACTGTAGAGGTTGCTGCTTTACCCACAGAAGTTGTTGGTAAGAATGCACAGGGAGAATAAGCTTCTACCGTAAGGACCATTTTGCCAGCCCAGAATGGATTATCTTAATCTGGAGTTTGGAATCTGAGCTCTCATTGGTTTAAAAAGAGTAAGTGCTTAGTTCTTATAATCTTGGAAGTGGGGAAAAAGTATTTGTATTTGCTAACGACAGGCCTGCGAATAAGAGGTTCTGTACAGAAAGTCCTTAATTTATGAGCATTCATTTAGCAACTGTTCAAAGTTACAATGGCACAAGTGACGACAAGTCCTTGCATTTAAGACCATTGCAGCGTCACATGATTTAAATTTAAGCACTTGGCAACGTACATAAACTGTATTTATGATGGTTGCAAGTGCTGGAGTCATCCGCCATTTTGCAACCTTCCCAGTCAATTTCTGACAAAGTCAATGGGAGAGGTCTGCTTTAATTAGCAACTGTGTAATTTATTTAACAACTGCAATGATTTTCTTAACCTGGAAAACAAGGTTAAAATTAGGTGAACTCACTTAACAGCTGCCTTGCTTATCAATGGAAATTCTGGTCCCAGTTGCGTTAAATAAGTCAAGGACTACTTGTAGTAAGGATTGCAAAACCGAAGGACTTTAAAATGGTACTTTCTGTTTTTTCCATTATTACATACTACTTGCCTACTGCTCGTAATATATATCCCAATGTCCCATGTCCCTTTAATTCTTGCACACATACATATGGAACATACGTTCCATGCACATGCTTCAAGCAGTGAAACTAGAATTTGATATGGCGAAACAAAATAGATCAGCCAGTTTTACTGACAATCCCAGCATATTCCTGGACCTGCACAGATCAGTTTACTGTGGTTGTATGCTTTCCATTGTAGTTATTTGTAGCTTTAAGGTGGAGCTTTATACTTTGGGCTCTGTCCCCCCCCCTCTTCCCTATATATTTCATGTGAGTGTGTTGGTTTTCATTTGTAGTGTTCCTAGCACAAATTGTTCACAGAGTAAGAAATTTATCTACTCTGGGGGTCTTAGAGAATTGAGAGAGAGAGAAAAAAAACAGAATATACTCCCTTATGTATGCCCCGTCAGTTTCCTGGAATAGAAAAGCTGTTCTCTCCCAAGTTTTGGAAAAGATCCAGGGGTACAGCTGTGGCAGCTGTCGGGGCGTGGAGGGAAGAATCTGCTGGGACAGCACGTAAAGATCAATGCTATGCCTGTCTGGGACACTGAGTAGGAAAGGTAACAGCTTCCTCTTAGCATGTCCCAGCCAAAGGACTGTGCAATACTCAGAGCAGGCTAGCATCAGTGGCTTGGTAACAAAGGGTTAACTAGTCCTCCCCCCCCGCCCCCCCCCCAAAAAACCTCCTGAAGATTGACATTCCCCAGCAAGGAGGAATTTTCCAGGCCTAAATTCATCTCCTACCAGCAACAGCCCTTTTTCCAAGTTTGGAAAACACTGGAAGACTGGAAATCGCAACAGCATGAAAGAGAAAGCAGAACCGAACAAGGAAGACGGGAAAGGTAAATTCAAGTAACTTGAACTTACTTGTGAATGTGTGCAGCAGTTATGAGAGAGAATGAGGATAACTTGGAGAATCAGGGAAGACATCAGGCTCCAGAGGCCACTCCAGCTATGGGAAGAAAGACAGAGCTGAGAGGGAGAGGGAGAAAAAGCAAAGAGAAATATGAGAAGAGCAAATATTGAGGGATGGATATGCTGTGTGAAGAGAGACACAGCAGAAGCAAGTTAATGTGGCAGGGAAGAGCGTGCAAATCTGTTCCATTGTCCATGAATTAGATCACTGCATCAGATCTCCAATTAGGAAAGTGGAAATGATCGTACAACGTGTTTCATAGTATTGTAAAAATTAGGAAGAATTAACTAAAAAAATTGCTGTCATGAAATTATCCAGACCACAACTATTTATCTCTATTACATCATGTGCTTTATACTGTAAAAAGAATTGTTTCTTTTTGCAATTTGGCAATAGCAGAATCTGTACTGAATACTATAAGAATACGAAAAGAAGGCTAGGATCAATTAAATCAATAATGACTGGCCACTGGCCAGTTAATCTTAATTTAGTAATATTTTAAACTGAAGTAGATGATCTACCTTAGACAGTTTAGTGGATTTATTTGCATGCACAAGAATACTTACACATTTGGGGAATAAGTCAGCATAAGATTGTTGTATCTGGACAATAAAATAATAGTGCATCATTATAATGATAAGTGGATGAATCATCAGATAGATAATCATTTATTAGATCTGAGGTGCAGCAGATCCACAAATTGTTAACATAACTAGAATTTTTAAAAATCATTATTTTTTGACAAGTATATTTCCTTGACAGTGGTGATTACTTCAATGATGATTATTTCTAATTAAATCTACTGCTGAGATTATCTTTAAAATTGTATTTTACCACAGTTTTTATTGCTATAATTTGTATTGTTTGGGTACTTGCTTTTAACATTGCATTATTCCCTGCTCTTAGGGTTTTAAAAGACCTTTAAATAGAATTTTTTAGCCATGGGTAACTCCCATTGAATGATTGACTGAAAAGATTAATCTTGTACATGAGTCAAGAAAGATACATTTTCAGGATAAAATAGGATTAGGTAGGTAAGATATTAGGTAATATCTGTTCGAAAGGGGAAAGGAGTGCACAGTACAGAATGTACATTCATCACAAAAGTTGTAAGGAGAAAAAAGAAGAAAAACTGCATTTGGGGACCCGATGTAGAAGATTAAATATTGTTAAATATTTAATCTTAAATATTAAAAGAGAATGACAAATAGTAAAAGGGAAAGCTGTCCGGGATAAGTGAAGAAGGGGAAGAGATAAAGGGGGAGGATGATGCTGAACTAGAAGGAGGTGCTATGAATTAGTGAGTGTGGCAGGCACGGATGGAGAACAGAGAGGCAAGGAAAGGCAAGAGAGAGAGAGAGAAAAATGGGAAGGGAGTTGGGGTGAGGGTGACTGGGAGGAAGAGCGGCACAGCTAAGTCCTCCCTGGCACCTGCCCCAGCTCTCTCTCCCTTCCACCATCCCACTGGTGCTGAGCCACCATCTGTTGCTCTGGAACGGAGCAAGCGGAGGACGGGTACGGGCAGGATGGGGGCTCCACCAGAAGGTAGGTTTTCCAGCCAGAAGCAAAATTGCTCAATGGGCATTTGTAGAAATAGGGGAGGGGGGGGCAGAGGAAAGGGGTGGGCTCATAAAATGGAAGTTTAGATGCATTTGGAGAGTGGCTGGGGGTGTTCAGTCGTCTTCAAACTACTATCTTCCACATAGGTTGGATTGTAGCCTCTATGGTATCCAGCAGGCCAGGGATGATGGGAATTGTAATTGAGCACATCTGAGGGATTTTTCCAGACCTGGGAGAGTTAGTGTCCACTTCCCTACCTGTGAATGTTAAGCAAAATAAATTGGAGGAAAGTTTATAGGGTAGATTTTACTATAAAATGAGGTGCAAATGGAGAGACTTAATTGCTTTATGTCAAGGAAGAGAGAGAGAGAGAGATGTAACTGTAAATTTAATGCTGGATATAATCCTAAATTAAATTATTCTTACATTGTTTTTGTTATATTTCCTCTATCAAATTTTTATTGCTTTCCTTCGAAGAAGTCTGGGTGGCTTCTGTGGTTCTCTTTCCTCCCCAATTTATTCTAACCACAACCCAATGACAGGAAGGAAAAACTAAGAGAGAATGCAGTACAAAGATTTAGAAGGCAAGACTATAATTTGTGGGGCTGATATTTGGGGAGTAAAATGGCTGCGTGTGGTAGTTATAATGGCTGGGACTTTTTGGACCGTAGATAGCAGTTGGAGAGTATTTTTCAACCTTAGCAGCTTGAAGATGTGTGAACTTCGATCCCACAATTCCTTAGTCAGCATGCTGGCTGGGGAATTCTGGGAGTTGAAGTCCACACATCTTCAAGAGGCCAAGAAACACTGAGAAACACTGCACTAGGGTAAAGCAATGCTCCAATTAAAGTTGGCCAAGGCTCATTAAAAGGATCATCAAATGATTGTGGTGTTTATTGAAACGAATCCTTGGATGAGTCGATGCGGTTTGGATTTGGGGGTGATTTGGGATGCTTCCCAATGGACAATTCATAGCACTGGTGTTAGAAAAAATATGTAAACAAATGAATGAGTTTTCTGTGGGTATTTTAAAAGACGAAAGAACCAGTACAGAATCATTGAAGGGAATATGTGCAGAGCAAGGATGGGTTCCTACCTGTTCGGCCCGGTTCCCTGGTCGGCGCAGCATGTTTTTTTTTTTTTTCATTTTTCAATGTTCTGCACATGCACAGACCTATTTATAGGCAACTGCATAAGCATGCAGAGCGAACTGAGCACACACATGCAAATTTGTGTGGGCACTGAACCGGCAGTAGTGGGGGAAGCAACCCACCATGCAGAGGTTTCTGCATAGAAAAAAAGTGGGATTTTGATGACAGGGTGGTGGCTACCATCTTGACTTTTTTGACTTCTTCCGGCATCCATACTTACATGGAAACTTGGACTTGCTTTTCAATAAAATTCCAACAGGTTGATTGGGTAAAAATGTCCCCTTCTTAAAAAAAAAACAGTATGCTGGGGAGCATTTGGAGAGATTAGTGGGTTGTTGCATTTTTTAAAGCAGGATCTAGTTGGGTAAATTATTTCAGTTTGATTTGGATAAACTTAGTAAGTGCTGATCATACATTAATGGGGAAACCTGCCAAAATTAATTTTTCTACTTAAACAATGCCTGAATTTGTTTCCCCCTCTCTTTTCTATCCATTCCTCTGCTTGGTATAATATATGCAGTCTTGGTTATGCATCAAAAGACAGGGATTATCCCACAATCTATATTTGTAAGCCAATTTGGGAGCCTTTATTTTTCCCAAATGAACAGGGAAGAAATTAGTAATGATTCAGGCGAACTGAAACCAAAGGAAAACTGAAGTCGTAAACTTTAACCAGCTTTGACTGACTTGGAACTGAGATTCTAAGTGTCATGGACAGTTGGGGGTGCCAAGTGGTTTCATTCTGAACCATCGAAGAAAATTTGGGTAGATCTTGGAAAGCTGGCAAGTCATTTCCTAGAATTTGCTTTGCCTCTACCCTGCTGTGGGAAATAAAGAGACAGCCTCCATCTGGCAATTTTGACCAGTTTTTTTTTATTCTCCCCCAATCCCCATTTTTTCTTAGTTGGATGGAAAACTGCAGGCAGTGCAGCCAAATTTGAGAGGCAGAGAGGAGCCATTTCCCTAGAACAAACCCTGAGTCTTCGCAGCCCAGCCCTTGCCAACTCCAGCTGGGAACTGCCTTCTCCCGCCTCTTCTTATTTTCCAGATTCTTTTTTCTTTCTTTTTTGGCTTGTGGAAAAAGCAATTGGAGCCAAAATGAAATTAAGTCGCAGTGCTGGATCTCATTGGTAGGAGGGGAGTTTAATGTAGTCCTGGAGGCTATAAGGAAAAGAAAATGGAAGAAATGGCCATTCTGTCTACCCCAGTAATGGAGCCTGGATGAGGAGTAACTTTGGTGGGATGAAGCATCTGAATAACATGTGAGTTGCTCAGAGCCGTTTAAACTGAGAAATGCACAGTTTTTAGAAAGGCAAATATATACTTCGTGGCCGGACTGCTAAATCTTTAACAACTTCTGGCACACAACAGTTCAACAGATGTAGATTTTGGACGCGCTGGCGGAGAAAACTGTATCTGCTGATGATATCACATTATTCGGAGAAGTTAAAAACAACATGGGGGCTGGACAGAGCTTAAAACAAACAACTCCAAAATGCAGGAATGAGAAGAATACAGCAAATGCAATGCAAAGTAACTAAATATAAAATGCTAAGGTGCAAAAAAAAAGGCTTAGTTGAACCTTCAAGTATAATATATACAAATAAAAAGTCAATTTGGTCTAGCAATTAAGGTACAGGCCTAGAAACTAGGAGATTGTAAATTCTAGTCCTGCCTTAGGTACGAAAGCCCACTGGGTGACTTTGATTCAGTCACTCTTTCTTAGCCCAACACACCTCACAAGGTTGTTTGTGGGGAAAATGGGAGGAAGAAAGAGTATTATGCATGTTTGCTGCTATTTATTTATAAATATGAATTTTTATAAACATTTATAAAAATAAAAAGCATAACAATCTAACGAATACATAATCAACTTGAATATCTGTTACTCTGAGAGATGCTTTGGGATCCTGATGGCATTACCAAATTCCCACTGTTGAAGTATTGTATGCCTCCCACTTTCCAATGTGGCACTTTGTACATATGAGATTCCAACAATGGTTTGCCACTTTAAACAAGGCTGCTGAATTGCATTAGAAAATCTTTGGATCTCTATTTCTCACCTAGCATCCCTCATTTTAGTGGTCAGCATCATTAACCATATTGATTGGAGACTCCTGAGAAGTCAGACATCTGAAGGGCTGCAGTTTTCAAAGCAGCTCGGATTGCAATTTAAACTTATTATTATGAACTAGAAAAAAAGAACAATTGAAAGAAGAAGCAACATTAATTGTTCTTTGAGAATGTGTTAACAATGATTGGACTTTTTTGCTTAAGAAAAGGGGGCATGATATATAATAATATCTCAGTTTAACAGACAACACCAGCCATTTAGCAGGTTCTGGAGGGAACAAGCCAAATTTTTATAGGATTTGTGTAAAGCCTGAAAATGGGTTAATTGAATAAACTATATTTTTCTGGGTTTGGAAAACATACAGAACCATCAACTAACTACACAATCTAGGTTTGGGCAACACATTAGGCTGCAGTGCAATTGGTTAAACTGTGTCTCCATATAGCGTATAAACCCAGATTTGTCTTGGAGTTTCCTAGGATTCGGGAGCTTGCAGAAGGAGGAATTTAAGAATTCCACAGAAGGAACAGGTCTCCTAGATAAAAGCCACATGGGCGGAGGTGATATTCAGCCAATTCTAACAGGTTCTAGAGAATCGGTAGCGGAAATTTTGAGTAGTTCGGAGAACCGGCAAATAGGCTGGCCTTGCCTCTGCTCCACCCAGCCTCCCAGCCAATCTTCATTTGTGGCCCTGAACAGGAGAACGGAGCTGTAAAGTAGGTTAGTGGGATGAGGAGGGAATGGGGATTTTACAGTATTCTTCCCCTGCCATACCCATAAAGCCACACCCACAAACCCATGTCGTGCCCGCAAAGCCACACCCACAGAACCGACAGTAAAATAATTTGAATCCGACCACTGATGGAAGGGGATATAAAACAGATCCTATATGAAGTTGTCTGTGGAGAATTAGGGGGAGAAATATCTGTATATTAGGCATTTTGGTAAACTATATAACTTAGTGGGTTTTGATTCAATATAAAGTTACCATATTTGAGCTGAAAATGCAAGATGACCACCAAATGGCAGCAAATGTTTCTTTAAAGCCCAGATCCAGTAACCCAAATGAGCAAGAAAGCAGTTGGAACTATCATTTTTGTAGGCTTACTGAATGAAACTTTGCTTCTATGCAATGACTTAGAGATACTTGCTTAGTATGTAGTATGTCTTCTTCCTGCCACGTTTTTGAGCTCCATTAAAAAAAAAAGTCTACCAGATTATAAAGACAAGAGCTGCTAAAAAAAAGTAGAGAAAGCAAACCATGGTTGCTTTGCTCTGCTCACCTGTGAGACTGATTACCTTATTTCTGGTTTGTTTGCAACTGTAATTAAAATATAGCCTTTGTCTTCAAACAAAAATGCTCCATAAATATGTGGGCAGAGGAGAGAAGAATGAAGGGTTCTGTCTGAATGCAAAATTGGATTCACACCTGAACTTCATCATATGACTGGTTACAGCAAATGGAATGCCACACTTTTGTACCTTTCTCCTTAGGGGTTGCAGTGGAACACCACCCACCCACCCTAGAGTGTGCAGAGCAAAAGTTTCCTTTCCATGCACAGGCAATAATCTTGCAAGACAAAAGTGTGCCTGCTTCTTTGGCCAACAGAAGACATTGTGGCAGAACGTTAGACCTTCATAACACAGAAGTTATCAGCTGGGACTCCTGTGCAAATGCCTCCTTCATGCCCCACCACTTTTTTCCTAGTGTTTCAAGGAGCCTCAAGTGATATTTGAGCCTCCTTTATAATTGTTCTTAGTTTTCTTAACACTGCGTCTTTGTTTCTGGAAGGAATCAAAGAAAGAAATGTTAAGAAGGAAATGAAATAGCAACGCCACCATCATTTTCTCCCTCAGGGGTCCTTTATCTAGATTCTGTATCCCCACAGTGAGGCAGTGGAAAATGAATATTGGAATAATGTTTGATTTTATTAAATTTGGTAGAAGGAGTGATGGGGAAAGAAAGGAGATGCATAAAGTGGTTACATTTTGAAGTCTGGCTGTCCTCTTTGCACACTTACTAATTGTGTGGGGCAGTTTATTGGATCCGCAGCCTATTTTGTATAAGTAAAGGAAGAATGAACAATGTGCTTCTGTTTTCCTGTGCTTGAGGGAAATTTAATGTTGCAATACCCTGATGTTGTGCCAGAGGTCCATTCCCTTCTTCTCTTCATCAGCATCCCTTACCATTTATGTAGTCCACGTATACTAGGATAGAGAAATTGTGCCAGAGCACATTACAGGTACCCCTCGACTTATGACTGTAATAAAGTTTGCCAATTATGGTTGTAAATTGTGGCAGTCGTAAAACAAGTCATGTGACCAAGCGATTTCACAGATCTCTCTTTGTGGCCGTCATAAAGCAAACGTCAGGCCTGGAAGCCATCTTTTGCATTGGGCCTTCAGGCCTGCCACATTTAATGCTGTGGGAAATTGTGAGGGGGAATTATATGGAGTGGGATAGATATAGTCACAATAACATTCTTTTCTCAGAAAGTCAAGGACGTCTTGCCCTGCACCTGGAGTGGTGTGACTGGGAGGCATCCCCAGTTGGGATGGTGCCTGATTGGGCCATGAGATGGACATGTGGGTGCTGGGCAGAGGCTTGAATTTTTGTTTGGGTGGGGAAAACCTGGAAACTTTCAGATTCGGGTTTTCCAAGATGTGCCAATATGAAATGGAACTTTGAGGAAACTCCAGCCTCGGAGTCTTCTTTTGTCAGGGGGGGTTATTTAGAATCCTGACAGCAAGCACCACAATTTTTAAGCAAATGCTGCAGTCATTAAGCAAATCCACTGTTCCCTATGAGTGCGTTTTTTGCCAGAGACTAGAAGTAAATGCTGGTTTTCAGCATAATTGTCAAAAATTGCAGTCACATGCAACAGCTGTTAATGAGGGCTGGTTGCCAAGTGCCCAGAATGCAGTCACATGATCATTAGTGGGGAGCCACCAGCCATCGGAACCTTTGGGGTGGGGTCTGTTGTAACTTTCAACAGTTGCTAAGCAACTGATAGAAAGTCAAGGATTACCTGAATCGCCTCTCTTGTGCTTGCTCTTTTAACGTTTTTTTAAAGTGATGTGATTTTCTATAAAGGGGTGGAGAATTACATCGGTAGGGAGACTGTTGGTAAAGGGACTACTTCCTCTTTCCCGCAGCTATGAAAGGAAGGGAGAAATTTTCAACTACAATTGGAGCTGGAATAAAGTTGTACAATTCAGTGCAGTCGTGTCCATGAGTTGGAAGTGCATAGCAGGTAGCTGAAGTGTGTTCCTCCTCCATCACTCTGCTGGCCTAGCCTTGCCAACCACATGGTAATATGACATCTCTAATGATAGCACATTGCTCTCATTCTGCTGACCATGAAGTTATGCTCAAACCCATCACTACTTAGCTGGCTGATCTCTTGGCACTTTGAGCTTTTTAAAAATCCCAAATACTTTACAAGTTAGAATGCAGGATTTGCTGGATATTTATTCATTCATTCATTTATTTATTTATTTTGAAAGATGCATGCAGCTTATGACCAAATTTGGTTTTAGCCAAGCGAAAGGTTACAAAATTGAGCTAGCAAGAGAAGAATTTACATCTGAGTGGTATATTTTTAACATTCCTAAATAATTTCTTAGGATGGGTTTCAAATATATCAACAGTATTTCTGTGATTATTTTTGGGATCTAAAACAAAAAGGATCAAAGGAAGGTTGGATGCCCACCTATATTGTGCTAGGCGCACAATGCATGTCAATAACTGGATTTGCACCTGGTTGGTAGAATGTTAGGGGTTTGTTTCACCATAGTTAATTGAATAAACAATAGATGGTTGGGTTTACATAATATGCATTATGTAGAGAAACAATCTGGGTTCCCAGCCTTCCTCAGTTACCACCTTTTTAAGCATAAAAATACATTCAATTCAAGGCTAAAGAAGGCAGGATGTTATAGGATTAGAAACATAATCATCACTAGAAACCATTACAGTTGAATATATTTTGCAAAAAAATATGACAGCAAATTCCAACAGGTTCGGTTAAATTCAGTTATGTCTTTATAAATTTACTAGAATATTATAACCTGTGCAAAGAATAATGCACAGAAACTTTGTTTAAAAAATGCCAAAATATTAACCATAACAGGTTTTTTTGAGAGTTACAAAAATTGCAGGAGGGGGATTTGATGTTTGAATGTGATAAAATCTCTCAATGAACTCTTTGTGCTATAAATTGGTTTTGAATCAATTTCAATATCCTTTAGCAACTACTATGAAGATAATCTACATAACAGCACTATAGTCGACTAAAATGAATTACACACATTGTACCTTTCTAGACTGTTTTAATGATATTGTAAGCAAATTAATACATGCTGTGCTTGTCTGTTTGTGCCTTTTAATCAGCTTTTGATCCCTGAATAATGGGTGGATTAATCTCTTTTTAAAAGATTTTTCAGAAGCGCCATTGCCTCCTTCCCAGGGCTGAGAGAGAGTGACAGGCCTAAGCCAGCTTCCTGCCTAAAGTAGGACTAGAACTTCCAGTCTCCCGGTTTCTAGCCTGATGTCTTAACCACAGCACTAAATTAGTTCTCTTATTATCTTTGATGCAAGTAGCCAATTACAATATTTTAAGAAATCAAAAAAGTTACCAAACAATATTGGACAATTTATTAGATTCATATCCCATTTTTAATTTAGGAGTTGAAAAGCATCCTGTTGATCCCTTCTCTTATTTCTCCCTACAAATACCTCCTGTATGGTGGGTTGAGTTGAGAGAGTGACTAGGTGAGTGGATGAGCCTTTGCCCCTAATCCAGCATCTTCAACTCTGTACAATGCTGATTTACATTGTATTTGTTGGTTTGTGGTCCATTTTTAAAAGGAAGACACATCAACATTTAAAAAAATATTCAATTCCTTTTTTTAATCGCCAGATTTGCTATTGTAAATCACTAGAAAAGCATTGTGCATCTTATTTAGATCAATAGCATTTAAAATATGGCTATTCCCTTTGGCTATTCCTATTACCATAACAACAAAGAATTATCCAAAACCTATTTCAATTTTTTAGCCCTTTAACCATGGTTGCGTTAAATATTAACTTCATCTGTACAAACATCTTTCTGGAAAAATACATTGAAGATGAATCTTTAAAATATTTGTGTTTTTCCTTAAGACCCCATACATATTATATGAATGTTAAGTTATAACGGCCAAGTTTGCACTGCACATTATGGCATAAATCATGATTTGCAAACAGCAAAGCTGCTAAACCAAGACTGAGACAACCATTTTATGGTTTTATGTCACTCACTTGTCTGGATGGGCTTCAGGGGAGTTCACAGGCCAATTATGCAGTATTCATATCTTGGGAGTTGTCATCATGATAACAAGATAGCAGTTGCAGGCCAGACCATGGAAACAGTCCATAAGTAATCCCAGGATTTCAGGTGCCAAACATGAAACAATTTGTAGCCTGAAATAACCACAGTCCATGTAGAAATGAAGGTTCTGCCTTCGCAGGAATATTTGTTTCCAGTTTTGTCCTGTTTAATTGCATAGTCTTATCTAATTGAAACCTACCGTTTTACAGGAGAAAAATTGTTTTCTTGTTCTTGCAGTTCTAACAGATTTACTATTTCTAGGTCTCCCAAGTGAAAGGAATGAATACCAGTTTCTGACACTTCTCTTACTTAAATTAAGCCTGAAATTGAAAGAATGGGGTGGAAGCAGGGTGGGGCGTGGAAAACTTGTCTGTGGCATGCTGACAGCTGCATAGCAGAAGATAAATAACAAGAATGTGGGATAATGGGCTAATTGCTAGGAAGCCCCTAACATAGCCCTCTGGTCACTCAGAAATAATTAGATGGACTTTAAATGAAGGGTGGGCAATTTGGCCGGTCTACCAGCTAAGCTCAAAATCCCTACATAAGAGATTAATTCAAATTTCCAATAAGAGACATTTATCCCTTCTTTGAAATCTGCTGGTTGGGAAAGATTATACGGTAAGTGTCAAAGCAAATATTGGGCATCATGGGGGGGGAAATGAAACACCCTTCCCCCAGTTCTGACACTGATGTCAATCCACTTCTTCACAGTTCTCCTTGCAGCTGAATTTCCTTCATGGATAGGCTACCAGATATACAGATAATTCAGAAATTATCACAAAGGTGAAGATCAGTTATGAGGTCATTTGGTCAATATGATCTGGCCTACCCTTAGGGCTACAAATCCCCCCCCATTTAAAAGAACCCCCCAAACAGAGTGGAACACAACTCTATTGGCCCTGCTGGCGTGGAATTCTGATCACTGTAAATTTAATACATCTGCAGAAAACCAGGATGGAAAAAAATTATCCTAGAACAAACTCTCAAACAACACATGATGACTTTTTTCTATCTTAGTAACCACAGCTGCAAAATTCCAGGTGCCTAGTGTCTCTCGAATCTATGGAGATTCTCAATCATCCAGGTCATATTTGTTTCAAAAGTGATTTTTCAAAAAGCTGTTTTTTTCTTTGAGGAAGAAGAAGAAGTTTCACTTCTCATCCAAGAAACTTCATCTGAGTTCTGAGAAGCTTCATTTCTTCTTTCTCAAGGAAAAAGCAGTCCAGTTACCATTTGAAAAAGCACCTTTGAGGTCTCTGGTAGTTTCCGCTAGCTATTGAGTAGCGACCACCGGATAGGTAAAAAAAAAACCAGTTCCTTCTTCCCTTTGACTCACAGGAAATTGCACTAACCCAAGGTTTTTTTAATTTTTTAATTAACCATAATTGATAAGTTTAGAGGCACAGTCAACCCCAAATCAAACAAACATTTAAATTCTGTATAAGAATCCAGGAAATGCTGAGTTTTCCGTTTCTCAAAATAGTGCATTCCTGATTTGTTATTTGAGATTAAAGTCACTTTCAGAGAAGGAATAGCTTTCAGAGTTGTTCAGAAAATTCAGATGTCTACAGCACATTTCATTCGGATGGAGCTGAACAGATCCTGATTTTGCTGTTTGCATCCTTGCTGGGTTGATGCTACTGCTGTGCTCTTCTCTGCAATATGCTGTTTATTTTCCAGCCTGCAGTCCCAGTTAACTGCAAACACATGTTCTCCCATCTGCAGCCTTTCCCCATCCCACATTCCTCTTTTTCAAATGGCTTTTCCATCTAGTGTTCAATGGATCAGTCCGTTTTCAAGCCGTGCTGTCCAAAATCCCTTGGCAGGCTGGCTGGAAGTTCAGGGAGAGGAATGGTGGGGGATGAGAAGGAGAAGCACAAACAATGCCAAGAAAAGAAAATGGAAACCCACAATCAGGCAAGACTTTTATTGGGGCCAACCAAGTACAATTATGGGCAAGATTATATGGTTTTCAGATCTCTTCATCTGATAAAGATGAAGATGCATTTAATGCATCTGCTTAAATAAAGCAGATGCATCAGGCAAGGAGAATGAAAAGACAATATACAAATCCAGGTGTGCATGGTTAGAGTTTTATGGTGGAGGAAAGGAAAAATCAGACTTCGGTATATTACCTCAAGGGTGGATCTCTAAATCCTCAAAAGTTATGCCAAAAATTACAGTAGTAAAATGACTTTTTGGCAGGAAACTAAACAGAAGAAATGCATTCTAGCCCCAATCAGTTCAATATTACTTTAGAAATAAAAAAAGAACCATTTACCAGTAGAATTGAGGGAGGGGACACTGCTGGTATATTACCAAAGCCTGATTAATCCAGAGACTTAGGGAAATTTCTTTTATGCTTCGTCATTCCCTGTTGGTTCCCAGTTTCCCCTCAGTTTTTGGTCCAAATACTGATTTTCGTTCCCTTGAGGAAATATTTGTTTAAGATTTCTCAATTCTAGATTAATTTGACTAACTGACTTACCTAAAATTCAACTAAATTACAATTGAACTGCTGCCCCACGAAACCGGGTTTCCGGTTTGCCTGTGTGCTAGGGAAGTTCTGTCCGGACTTCTCTATCCTGCCCAGGGCTTGGGAGCTCTGTCCGGTCCCCAGGCCAGCGGGGGTGACAGGCTCTGTTCTTGCAGCTCCGCGGGAGGGCTGCGAAGAGCGATTTCTTGTAGAAAGGTCTGGATGGGGTCTCTCCCATAATACCCTGAGACGTCAGGTGCTGCTCTGTTGTTGGTGCTCGCCGGAGACGAACTTCCTTTCCCACCTTCCTTTGATAAAGAGGTTTCTAAAGGGTGAAGCCAACCTTAGGCCCCCTCCAATCCATAGTTTCCCCATGTGGGACCTGCCCCTGGTTTTGCAAGTTCTAACCGGGCCTCCCTTTGAACCATTACGGACGATCCCCCTCCGTTTCTTATCTCTCAAGGTAGCCTTCCTAGTTGCGGTGACTTCTGCTCGTCACATTTCTGAGTTGGGGGCCCTCTTGTCCAAGGATGATCTATGTCAGTTTCACCACGATAGAGTGGTCCTGCGCCTGGACCCTACTTTCTTCCCAAAGGTCAATTCCCCTTTCCATCAGGCCCAAGAGGTCATCCTTCCCAACCTGTCCTGCTCCTTCCCACAAGAGGGAACGCCTTTTGCATTGTTTGAATGTCCACCACGCTCTACTCATTTATATCTGATGTACGGCGTCTTTTCGTAAGTCTGAGGCCCTCTTTATTTCTTTTCAGCCCGGTTCTCTGGGAGCTAGGGTTTCGTCTGCCACTATTGGCAGGTGGTTACGCCAAGCGATCTCCACAGCCTATGATTTCTTAGGCCAGTCTCCTCCTGCGGGGATCACGGCCCACTCCACGCGGAGTGCCGCTACTACGGCATGGCGTGGACCACTAGGGCCCCGTTCGAGGACATTTGTCGGGCGGCCGCTTGGGCATCTCCGACTCCCTTTATACGACATTACTGAATAGACTCCTTTGCATCTGCTGATGCGCCCTTCGGGCGCAGAGTTCTTCAGCAGGTAGCAACCGCCCCCTACCCCTGGGTCTTAGTCCCTCCCTGGGACTGAGCTTGGGTACGTCCCAGCAGTGACCCCTCCCTCAATACTACTGGTAAAAGAATGTTGGTCCTTACCTGAACGTTCGTTTTAAGTAGAATTGAGGGAGAGGTCACATCCCTCCCAAATAAGACCTTAGTCAGATAGTCAGGTGGAGGGTCGGGTGGCCTGTGGTCTGTTAGTTTTTTTGCAGATTTGTACTGTGACTTTGAGGAAATTGGGAACCAACAGGGAATGACGAAGCATAAAAGAAATTTCCCTCAATCTCTGGAACAATCAGGCTTTGGCAGTATCCCAGCAGAGACCCCTCCCTCAATTCCACTTAAAACGAACGTTCAGGTAAGGACCGACATTCTTTCTCTATTAAATCTGTGGCTTTAAAAATGTGTTAGAATTCAACATTTTGGTAGTACTAATGCAGTACTTCTGGAAGGAACCAGGGTGAAGAAGGCAGTTTCATTACGTGTCGCTATAAAAACCCAAAAATGCAATAGTTAATCAGAACTGTCTCCAACATTAGACAACAAAACAATCCATACTGCTAAATCATCACATCAGTGGTTTATTTGGTTTTGGGTTAGCATATTATGTGGACTCATCCAAAATGAGTTTTAGTTTATGGCTTAGGGTTATATACTCAGCCAGTCACAGATTAATCAATAAGCCATTGTTTAAAAAAATCACTTAAATCAAGGTAAGGAAGTGGATATGGTTGTTGAACAAGATTGAACATTGGAATTCCGTAATCAGAGGCCCAGGGATCAGAAATAGCCCTCAGGTGCCTTGAACAAGACTATTGGAGACCTCTAATGGTTATTACAAAATTATAATTTCCATGCAATAGAAGTAGGAAATAATGAAATATGTAACAAATGAATTTAATTATAATATAAATCTAAATTTGATTAAATCGGACTTAATTGTTCTCTAAGTCCCAATGCACCACTTAAAAGTGAAATATGGCATTGGCCCAGAAAAAGTGAGGCACTCTTGCACCAAAATCCTGGTTGCTCTCTAGCTCACAAAAATAAGCTGATTATATTTGACCCATTAAGGCCCTCCCTATTTCCAGTAGTAGTTGCTTTGCTCCAGCAGAATGGTGATATATACATTTTCAATCTCTGTCAGTTCTTGTTAAAAGACACCAGGTGGCAAGTATTCTTGTATAAAATATTTCAAAGTTGTATACAGTTCAATTGAGTAATTACACCCAATGGTTTTTGAAGTTCTGTCCACTTCTTATGGTGCTTCCCACCAAAGGATTTATTTTTGGAAATGATTGCATCATGATTTTGCATCATGATTTTCATCCCTATATAAAATGTTTATTCTGCAAAATGCAACAAGTCCATAATAAATCTTATTTGATAAGTAGGATCCCTACATTTCCTGAAAGGTTTCAAAGAAAGGAAAATCAATCATTGAAATATATCACATCAGCAGTATGAATGTCTATAATTCTTTTGCTAATTTCCTGTTTAGGTTAACTATAAATTGTCAGGATTAGCTAAACTGACAGTGGACAATTAAGTTTAGAATCTTGTACAATACCTAAGAAAATATCTGAGACATTTCAGACCAGAAGTCTATCTAATCAAGCATATTCAGATGCTTCTAGGCATCCAGTAATTAAGGGTGTGCCTCTTGAGTTTTAGCATATGACATTAATCTATCTATTGTTGAATATGGAAAATTTTGAGCTTCACTTCAACCTCCTGATCTTAAAAGGCCACAGGACAGTTTTTAGGGATGTTACAAATAGGACAAGGTCAATTTTTGGTGTTGGGGAATGCAGATGGCTGTAGGATGCCCACCCCTAAATTGTAATTTATGTATTGTGTGAAAAAATGTTTATTGAAATTAACTGTGGTTATACGGATTAACATTGTGATCTTATACTCAGCACCTTTCACTTTGTTTAAAAAATGCTAAATGAATGTAAAGGAAAGTGTAGATACATATAATAATCATGACAAAGTATAAGTATAATTAATTATAATACAAAAGGAAAAGGTTTGGAAAATTACTAATAGAACAACTTTAATTTTCAGCTGTATTATTTGAAAGTTTTCTTCTTTGCCCCTTTGTAAAAGAAATATGTAAATATTGACAAACAACATATATTAACAATTCATTACTAAAGAAAGGATTTAGATACCTACTTCTAGCCATATATATCTATGTATATTAATTGATTTCAAATACAGGAATTAATATCTCAAAAGAACTTGTGATTTATTAACACATTAATCAATTCACATTGAACAGCAGCACCCCTGTTGATTTCAACACCATATGTGACAGTAGCAGACAAGATCAAACCGGGTCTGTATGACAATTTGCTATGGCCAACACGCCATGGACAACTCACTGCAGGACAACTTGCTGTGGGGCAAGAATTACACTAATATCAAAGAAATTGTGGAATAGAATCATTAAAGAAAGAATGGAAAAGGAAGGGCAGAATGAAAAGTGAATGGCAAATATTAAAATAAATTTTATTTATTTTAAATAATAAAATACAATTTTTAAATTCCCCTGCAGCAAATTGTCCTGCGGCAAGTTATCTGTGGCAGGTTGTCCTGCAGTGGGTTGGCCGCGAAGAGTTGGCCTTGGTGAATTGGTTGTGGCAAGTTGTCCCATTCCTGATCAAACCATATATGTTAATGTTCCATATCCTGTGTGTCTCTCCAATTACAGTCAAAATCAACCCTTTATTAAACATTCCCTGAAGTGTCCAATATATGCCTAATTTTAGATTAGAGGAAACGTTCTGATCTTAACATGAGATGAATACCTTCAGTGCTTAGTCTGCTGAGAGACTGACACTTCCTCTACTCCTTCATAAAACTCTGACCAAACAATTCCCATTAGTGTGCTAGCACAGAACATTCAAACCTGTTATTCCGGAGGTGACATGTATGACTAAGATAAATTTTATCTGCTTCTATAAAAAAAATGATTGGAGCCAGGTCACAGTTAATTCCTCCCCAAAAATTCCAGATGCAGCAAAAGCATCTGGACTAACTAAACAAAGAGCAAACACTTAAGTTTAATCAACTGCCAAGAAACACTCAGGAATAAATTAAACTCATTTTAATGCTGCAAAAAGTTTGAAAAACAGCTTCATCAGAACAGTTGATCCAAATTGCAGTATTTGAGAGATGCAATTTAGATGCTAATTTTAAGCTCAGATTACCCTAGTATCCCATCGCCATTATTTTTCCTTATATGGCTTTGAAGCTTTGAGTTCAGCTAATCACCATCATTCTTGAAAAGAATTTTCATTCGTTATCCCTTACTTTTCCTCCTGGCCCAGATATAGGGCAGGAGGAAACTAAACTAAAAAAGTTCTTTTTTTTCCCTGTATGATTAAAGCTTGGAAGGAAAAATAGCGATCTCCAAAAATCCAGGGAGAATCTTTGCATGGGCTGATGAAATTCAGGGTAGGATCTGGACTGCAGTCAACCATGATAGGCATTGGATTGCCAACTGCCACAAAACTTTATTTTTACTACATCGTATAAAGCTCCCTTTTTCTGAGCCACGCAGTCCTAAATTGTTTGACTGACCGGCCAGGTTCTAAGTAAATATAATCTTGTTACTTGAGGGATGCACTCAGAACATTTGCATCAGTAGTGGGATTCAATATTTTTTACTACCAGTTCTGTGGGCGTGGCTTGGTGGGTGTGGTGTGATTTGATGGGCCTGGCAGGAAAAGGATACTGTAAAATCTCCATTCCCTCCCTCAGCTTGGACTCGGGAGGCAGAAAATAGATGGGGGCGGGGTCAGTCAGAGGTAGTATTTACCAATTCTTCGAACTACTCAGATAATTCGCTACTGGTTCTCCAGAACTAGTCAAAACCTGATGAATACCACCTCTGATCTGCATCACACGTGTAGACTGGTTCTCTTCAAGTATTCCTACTCTAAACAGAGGAATGTTTCAGTTCTTAGAACATGGTCAATCCTCAAGTACAAATATGAGGTTTTCTTGGAAGGTGGGGGAGAAGAACCCCATTTTCACAGGGTTCTGATAAAGAAACAACCATTTCGTGAAAATTAGCTGTTTTTGTATCCAGAATGGCATCCCAGCTTTTTTGATCAGCAAGTTAATAGCTGAAGTCAGACTCTTAATGGATCCTTCAATTGACTGCTAATAAAATGGATCTATTTGCAATGGGATCCTTCATGGCAAAAAAAAAAAAGCGTGGATGTATCTTAAAGACAAGGATAGAAAGTGACACCAAAATCAATAT
This sequence comes from Thamnophis elegans, assembly GCF_009769535.1. NCBI lineage: Eukaryota > Metazoa > Chordata > Lepidosauria > Squamata > Natricidae > Thamnophis > Thamnophis elegans. Next base: position 116,503,696 of record NC_045558.1, read on the forward strand.
AGCAATTGAGAAAAGATGTGGACTGTTATTCAGGTTTTTTTTTACACTGTACTGTATAAAACTCATCAAATTCTCTAGGGGCACTGTTGAGCTATATAAGTACTATTTAGAAATATGCAATTTCTAAAAGAGCCACCTCTATACTTCTGAAAAGAGAAGGCTGAAATAATGCATGTCATACAACGTTAATTGTTATAGTTGGGATAAGAAACTTCTAAAAGATCAGAAGATAATATACGGAGAAAGATAATTTCTTAAGATAAACGTATGAAGGGTAGATCCTCAAATTGTCAAAGTGAGCAGGCAAGTCCCAAGAGTTTTTATCTATTGCTTTATGAAGCCCAAGATTGGGAATGTCTCAACTGAATTCAAATAAGTACACTATGGATTTAATTATAAGTTCTGTTACATTTCTTCAATAGTTTGCTTATTCCAAATCATCTGTGCTGCTAATGCATCAGCTTTTATGTGATCTACGTGGTTTGAATCTCTCTTGTAATTAGAGTTGCAAAAAAGTGTTTATTATGACAAGTATGTGTGTGCAGATGTATTTTCTTACTCCATTTTCTTAAATCTGATCAATGGAGTCATTTATTTCATAAATAGAGAGGGGAGATTTTCTACCTCATCTCATATGTGGAAAATCTGTGAATGAGGCAAGCTAAAGAACTTGGGCAAAAAAAGACCCAGCTTTTTCCCATGTAGTGGGATTTTTAGTCATTGAATCAGGATAGAGCTGGAAGGGACTTTGAAGATCTTCTAGTCCAGCTCCCTGCTCAAGCAGAAGATTCTGTATCATTTCAGACAAGTGATTCTCCAGTCTCTTCTTAAAAATCCTCCAGTAACAGCATACCTAGAGGTGTCTATATGAACAAAGTTGTTCAAATTCAATGTAAGGCACATTTGAACATTTAGGACCAAATACTTGCAGTTTTCTTCTGCTTTCAGAGGGATTGATTGGTTTAGTAAATTTATAGACCATCTATCTCATACACAGGACTGGATGGCTCACAATAAAACAGAATGGAAAAAAAAGAAACCAGAGTAAACAACAACAACAACAATAATAACATAAAAATAGCAGTCAAGGAGATTCATAAATGCTTGTAACAAGCCATGATACAGACTCATCCATGTAATTAAGGCCCCAGGCTCAGTGCAAACTCAGTTTTTTAGATCCTTGTGTAAGGCCAACAGGATTGGGGCAAGTCTAATTCCGAGATGATGTTCCAGAGGGCAGGTGCCAAGGTAAAAAAAAATATCCTGAGTCCCAGCACATGATTTTTTATTTTTTTGGTAATAGGACCAGGACTCTCCTGCCAGATCTAACAGGATGGATAGACACCACTGGGGAGAGACAGTCCTGTAAAAGGGTTGTTATAATGGTGGGCAAACAGATACCTGTAGGGTATTTTTATGGTCTTCAGTGTCCTTTCCCAAAGATCTGTAAAAACCAACTTTGCATCTTCTTGTCATTTGAACTGAACATATTTGGAAGAGAGAATGAGGGGCAAATAAATGGGTCTTGAGATTCTCCCTTTTCATAGGGAGATCCCACTTTATCAGGGCATCCTAATAAACTGCTTTTAAATGATCTTCTGACTCGGTTGCTTATTGGGAAAGTTAACCGAGGCAGAACCTAGGGCCAGATTTTGATATTAAAAGCACTTGAAAACTGTAATGGTAGCCCTTTAAAAAATTATCATAATTTTAAATTCAAAGAATTTCATTTTCATCAAATGCCCCAGGATAGGAGGGAAATTAGAAAACTGACCCAACCTCAATATGTATAACAAAGCACCTTCCACTTTCTATAAACTTCTCATCTCTGGAAACTTCCACTTCCAAAAAAAGGGTACCTCCATTTACCAAACGTTTGCCCGAGAGATAGGAAGCCATATCATTACACCAGTGAGGCTGTGCTATGTTCGCACAATACTCTTAGACTGGCCAGGCAAAATGACAGCCAAAGCGGCATTCACCTTGGTTAAGGGTTAGTCTTAGGTTGGTGAGTCTATTATTCAGGATTTTTATGCAAACTCATCCAAGGAAAATAAATGAAATTATATTCTATAAACACAGGACCTGGGTGTCCTAACCAATGCTTTGGTTTATGAGGAAACTCTTGGAATTCAGACAGAAAAGAGAGGGTTTAAAAAAACAAACAAACCCATGTTTCACTTGAAAATACTGCATGTAGATTAGATGGTATATCTGCCATTAACTTACTCATATTTAAATCAAAAGGATCTATTATTTATGCAGGGAGCACATTCTCTCCCTATATCTTTTAAAAGTCCAGGATTTCTAAAGAATTCTGGACAAGGGAACAAAGTGAAGACGGAATACGTTGTTATCGACAGTATTCAACCTAAAGATGAATATTAGCTCTTAAGAATAATCCAGAGAAGAAGCACAATCATAAGAACTAACTGGTCTCTATTATAAGATCACAGTAACAGAATCTTGCAAAGGTTATGTGAGGAACCGCTCCACCACCCTGGGATTGGCCTGTCCCACTCATGCCAACAGAGGAGGCATGGCGCGGGTCCCATCAGCCCAGGAGGAAGGTCTTCTCTACTGTGGCTTTTGCCCTCTGGAACATCTTGCCCTCCGATGTGAGATTGGCCCCAACCCTCCTATCCTTTCATAAAGATCCAAAGACCTGCTCTGCCAGTTGGCCTCGAGCCCCCAATAGGGGAACAGCACAGAGGAGGTGGCATAACAACAGATCCCACATTCCCCCCATTCCGCCCTCATCCTCTCCATGTGACCTTGATTTTAATTTTTGATTTTAATTTATTCATGGTTTTAATATAGGTGCATTTTTTATGTCTGTAAGCCATCCAGAGTTACCTTATGGCAAGAAGGGGGAACCAATAAATTTTATAATTAATACAATAAAATAGCAATAGCACTTATATACCGCTTCACAGTGCTTTACAGCCCTCTCTAAGTGGTTATTGCCTCCAACAATCTGGGTCCTCATTCTACCCACCTCGGAAGGATGGAAGGCTGAGTTAACCTTGAGCCTGGTGAGATTTGAATTGCCAAATATCAGGCAGCCGGCAGTCAGCAGAAGTAGCCTGCAGTACCATACTCTAACCACTGCTCCACCGTGGCTCATAAATAAAACTGAAATGATTTCCCCCCTCTTTTCTTTTTACTCTCCAAAAAATAGAGAGGGATCCTTCTGTAACACGTCCCTCATCCTTCTCCTTTGGTGGCCTGAGATATCTTTTATGTGCCGGTTGCCTAGTCTGTGGCTCTCCATTCTGTCTTCCAAGATCATTCTCACATATTATTAAGTTAGGTTCTTCATGATTACATCTGGAATGTGGTTGCAAAACAATTGTTGAAGATGAGAACTTTATTTGATACTTTTGGATACACTATGAGACCTGTTCTCTCTAAACAGGTGATACTATGTCTGTGATATACAGCGAGGTGGCTGCCGATGAGCCAACTACCAACAGCTTCTGGATGGTGAGTAGCTGATAAGAGGGTCAGGGTGGCAGGAGGGGAGGAGGTTCAATGTATGTGTATGCAACATGTTTGACTCATTTCCTGAGCTAGCCCATTTTAGATCACCAGAATACCTTGAATCTTAAGCTAACCAAAAGGACTGAGTTTGCACCACATGCCGAACTACAAAACAAAAATACAAAATAACATCTGGTGGAACGTATTGTATGAACATGGCATCTGAGAATGATGGAAGGTATCTTCCTTCCTTTCCTTTCCTTTCCTTCCCTTCCCTTCCTCTTTCTTTCTTCTTTCTTTCTTTCTTTCTTTCTTCTTTCTTTCTTTCTTTCTTTCTTTCTTCTTTCTTTCTTTCTTTCTTTCTTTCTTTCTTTCTTCTTTCTTTCTTTCTTTCTTTCTTCTTTCTTTCTTTCTTTCTTTCTTTCTACAGGCCCACCCAACTTGTGAATGTTATTCTGAATGGCTAACATATTTATAAAATAATTTCAAAAATTTATTACCAAGGAATAAAAAAAGCATTGGTCACCAAACAAAACAATTAATAGAATCCTCTCAAAACTCATCTAACCTTCAACCTTCACTTCCATCCTGGGTTTTAATGCTTTATGAAAGGCCAGCAAAATCAGGGCTAATCTGATCTCAGGAGGATATAGGGTTTCAGAGAGAAGACACTATGAGGGGGGGGGGAATCACCTTCTTTAATTGAAGGGGTCCAGAGTGTGTCCCCCTTATCAGACCTAATGGGGTGGGTGGAAAAATCTGGAATAATTAAAAAAACATTTATTTGTTTGCTTATTCGCATCCTGCCTTTATTATTTTTATAAACAATTCAATGTGACGAACATATCCAACACACTTCCTCCTCCTATTTTTTCCACAATAACAACTCTGTGAGGTGAGCTGAGCCGAGAGAGAGTGATTGGCCTAAAGTCACCCAGTTGCCTTTCAAGCCTAGGGGTGGGGGGAGGGAATTGAACTCACAGTCTCCTGCTTTCTTGCCCGGTGCCATGGCAGACACCAGACCCAACTGGCTCTGAATTTCATCCAGAAGCACCCGGGAAGCTTGTGTAGGTCTCAGAGGAGAGGTGTAACATGGGCATCCCAAAGGCCACCTATAAGCTGCCCATTTTGCAATTTCTGAACTGGCTACAAGGGCCAGTTCCTTGGGATAAAAATTAGTGAAGTGAAGACTGCATGACATTGAGGAAAGGGTAGTAAAAAGATAAATTGGGAGAGCTGAGGTACTGAAGGTTTCTGATTTTCTTAAAGGCATATCCAAGTTGTAGGCTAGATTAGAAAGTTGGGTGGGGGGAGAAGAAAGCAATAACAGTCCCAAATTACTGTGAAGAAAGCCACATTAGGATATCATTAGTCTGCTTATTCAAAATTTCCCTTTCTCTTAATGTGGATTTTTCATTATCACATCACTTAATCTTAAACAGGAAAAAAGAACTTGACTATAGCACTGCAAACTTCAGTATCAGAATTTTTTGTTATGTCTGGCAACATTTCCCCCCATTTATTTAAAAAATAAATGATACATTAAAAACAATGTTCCTTGAACTTCAGACTAGCTACTCATACTTTAGCCTACTGGGTTGAGTGAACCCAGCTCATAATTTATGATTCTCTTGTGTTGTGCAAATTCTGAGAAGTGGGTTAATTGAGCACATTGTAATTTGGTAAATTATGGATTAGCATGTTGTGCAAAGACTTCCAGTTTTAAAAACACATTTATCCCATATTCTTTTAGAATAATTAAAAGTCAAAATACCTAATTTATACTTGTTTTTCTGGAACGCTTAATGATAGTGCTTGGGATTCTCTGTTTTTCAAAAACCTCAAATGGGGTTGGTTTGATTCTGGTTGGAATTCACAGGAGGACCCCAGAGGAGGTAGAACTCTGTGGGATTTGGAAGGGAAGGCATTAAATGGTAGGCACTGTTTTGAAGGGGCATTCCTCCACCACAAGACGGAGACCACTCCCCATCCCTTCTTCCCATCCCTTCTCCTGCAGCCCAATTGCTACCAGAGCACAGTCAAACGTCTGGATGATGGGTACCGTGTCTGTGACCAGATTGTAGCTTGCTTCCAGGAACGGGCAAAGATTGAACGTAACTATGCTTTGATGATGGATGAATGGTCTCGCAAATGGCGGCCCCTGGTTGACGCAAGTGAGTGGCTTCATCCTTTTTCTGTGGCTGTTCCAAATTCTGGTTTGCTTTATATGCGGGTTTCATTTGAAAGAAATGGGGATCTGGGGGGAAAAACTGATAGAAATGTGTGTTCTAACTATAAATTAGTATGTTTGCTATTTCCTCAAGGATTAAGGCCAACACTTTGCCACACCTAGAATGTTTATTCTCAAGTTATTTGCAACATTACTTGTTGTAAATTACGTGTTGTAAATCCAACCTTCCTTGTATCTTTAATGCATGTCTATGTCTCCAAGTTCTGAGTTATGCAGTTTTACCCTGATTTATTTCTGTAGGCAAAGCATCAGCCCACCACAAAAACAGAAAGCAATATAGGGAATTGGAGGAATTAATTATTACCCCATCAGCCTTTTGGGGTCTTTCCGCACTTATACCTAACTATTCCCCCAAAGCATTCTTGCAACATCTTTTTCCTACCATGTGCCCATGATGTTGCCTTCAATTTGTCCCCAGTCCATGAGTGAAATATATTATTATTTGCTATGTTAAGGGGCTCAGTGACTCAGTGGCTAAGATGCTGAGCTTGTCAATCAGAAAGGTTGGCAGTTTGGCGGTTTGAGTTCCTAGTGCTACATAATGGAGTGAGCTCCTGTTACTTGTCCCACATTCTGCCAACCTAGCAATTCGAAAGCTTGTTTAAAATGAATGTAGAAAAATAGGGCCCACCTTTGATGGGAGGGTAATAGCATTCCATACACCTTCGCTATTTAGTCATAGTGGCCACATGACCACGGACATGTCTTCGGACAGTGCTGGCTCTTTGGCTTTGAAATGGAGATGAGCATCGCCCCCTAGTGTCGGGAACGACTAGCACATATGTGCGAGGGGAACCTTTACTTTTACCTTATGTTAAAAGGTATTTCCCTTTTAGTCCAAAATCATTCAAGGACAACCTCGAGGAATATAAAATCAGGTTTTATCACCAGTTACATTACATATAATGGTGATTGCAATGATTAGGAATGGTGGAAACAAGGGACAGCAAATGTTGTAGAGTTTTTTAGAGATCCCATGGATGTAAAAAAAAAAAAAGCTGGAAAAGTCTCTTTTTCTATTTCAAGATTCAGTAAAGTTTGTTCTTGCCATAAACTTTTAGTTTTTTCTTTTTATTCCTAGAATATACTATGAAACCATTTCAAAATATGTTCCAGGAAAATTCTCCTTTCAACTTTCCCAGCCCTGCTGTATTTATCTAGAATGTTGATATAGCTAGTCATAATACTATAATGAATTTCCCCAAACCAGCCCTAGTTGTAACTTCAAAAGATGGGTAGATAATTCCCATGATATGGGACTGGGTGATTTTTCCCCCCTTTGAAGTAATGATTTCATCGTGATAAAGTGTATGGGAGGATAAGTGTTTCTGACAGGATGGTAATATCTTTGCTCTGATACCTACAGAAGAAACTGGTTTTTCCAAGGATAGTTGCTGTTGACAACCTATGCAATTGAAAAGCCAAATAAACCGTGCCTTTTAAAAGTTATCTAAGAAAATCTAGATGTTCTATATTCCAGAGACTTGCCCTGCGGCATTTTAACATCTATTATATGAGAATGCTGTTAGGTTTTTTTTAATGTACCTGAAACTGCAGTCTTGAGCAATTAGTAAAATGCTGGGACTCATCTGCAAATAATTCAGGATACATATATTTTTGGGAATTATCTCCTAGAGTCCAGGTGATGTCATTCCAAAGGATGCTGTCATCATGTTATTATAGATTTTAAAGCATAGTTGGGTAGTCTGTGATCAGGAAGTGTCCTCTCAAAAATCAGTAATAAATGTTGCACTATATAGAACATCATGAGGCCCATTTCTGTAGCCCAAGAGCATAGCTGAAATACCTGATATAAAATTCATGGCTGCCATTTGGCCAATGGTGTTTGCAAGGTGTGATTTAAAAAAAATCAAGCTGTTCACTATGATAAGGCATGATAAGGCAATCAAAGCACCTTGATGAAACATTAAAAAAAACAGGTAGAGTTTCAATTACACAGTCACAGCTACGTACCATCTTGGCTTTTTAAATCATATTCTAGAGACACTCCTACAGCTGCCATATCATTTATCTGGCTGATTCCACTTAAATAGCAATAGCAGCTAGACTTATATACCGTTTCAGGGTGCTTTATAGCTTTCCCTAAGTGGTTTACATAGCCAGCATATTTCCCCCAACAATCTGGGTCCTCATTTTTCCAACCTCGGAAGAATAAAAGGCTGAGTCAACCTTGAGCTGAATTAGCCTGCAGTACTGTATTCTAACCACTGCACCACCATGGTTCTTGTGGTAAAGCAGCACTTCTCAATGTTGCCCCCTCCAAGATGTGTGGATAGCACAGGTGGCTGAGGAATTCTGGGAGTTGAAGTCCAAATGTGGCCAAGGTTGAAAAAGACTCATTTAGAGTAGGCCAATTTTCTGTCCTACTCTAGGACAGGAATATGGATTTCTGCCCACCTCACTTCCCTTGTACTAACATCTGCGTTAGTGGAGAAAATCCCGCACATGATTACAGCAGAGTAAAAGTTGCCAGCAAAGTCAATTTTTAAATGGCTTCTCTGCCTAGTTCACTTCTCCAGTTTTCCGATTCCTCAATAAAGCATCAAGTTTGCATTCTTCAAATCCCAAGAAATCACTTGTTCTCAATTTTGCTGCAGTGAAGGAATTTATGAATTCCTGTCATTACCCATCCTTCTTCCTTCACTTCTAGGCCCGGTATATGGTTCCCTACTCCGGGCATGGCAAGCTTTCCTGGGGGCTTCTGAGCGGTTAAGCCAAATACACATGGAGATGCAAAGGGCTTTGGTCTCTGAGGATGCTGGACGTATCCGATCCTGGCAGCATGACTCCTATCACCGCAAGCTCTTTGGGGGCTTCAAGGAGACTTGCGAGCTAGAAAATGGTTTCCAGCGGGCTCAGAAACCCTGGACTAAGAAGCTCAAGAAGGTAGGAAGAACCTTTGGGAATTCTCTAGGTGTAGAGATAGGTAAAGGGATGCGGTGGCTCAGTGGCTAAGACGCTGAGCTTGTTGATCAGAAAGTTTGGCAGTTTGGCGGTTCGAATCCTGAGCGCCTTGTAACGGAGTGAGCTCCCGTTACTTGTCCTAGCTTCTGCCATACTAGCAGTTCGAAAGCATGTAAAAATGCAAGTAGAAAAATAGAGACCACCTTTGGTGGGAAGGTAATAGCATTCCATGTGCCTTTGGCATTTAGTCATGCCAGCCACATGAACACGGACCATCTTCGGACAATTCAGTTTTGGCTTTGTAACGGAGATGAGCACCGCTCCCTAGAGTCAGGAATGACTAGCACAAAAGTATGTGGGGAACCTTTACATTTACCTAGAGATAGGTAAAGACATGGAGGAATAGAATCCAAGGATCTAGGTTTCTTAAGGAAACAGAAGAAGCTTTAGAGAAATAAAGGTTTATCTTTATTGTGAGCTTGTATCTCTCTTTCCCTTTTACCCTGATCCCTACCCTTTTCCAACCAGGTCCAACATGAAGCAATAGAATGAGGTTGGAGGGAGTCCTCAGTTTATGAATAGTAGGAGGCTAGCATTGGCTGCCTATGTAGACTTATTTCCTTCCCACTGACGCCATAAATTAAGAGTATATGGAAGCTAAGGAGAAGGATTTCTGGGACTACTGGGTCCCAACTGTCCTGACTTTTCATCCCTTTCCTCCTCATCCTCTTCAACTTCTACATTCAGGCAGAGAAGGCCAAAACTCTTTATCACAAGGCCTGCCGCAAAGAGCACATTGCAACACTGCGGGAGAGTGGAATCCAGACACCATCGGGGGCTGAAGTATCTCCAGATCGGCAGCGTACTTTGCGGGAAGAGCATCAACGTTGTAGCCAAGAAACCAACAAGGTAGGGGAGTGTTCGTACCTCTCTATCTTTTCCATTGCTCCTGGCTGGTTGGGCAGTTTGTCAGATAGGCCAACTACGTTGGCTAAACTTGTGCCTGTTATGTACATCTATTATATGCTACTGTTGGCTTCACCATCAGCTGGCCATGACGGGTACTGCTCAGTTGACGACCACAATTGAGTCCAAAATTTCTGTTGCTAAGTGAGGAATTTATTAAGTGAGTTTTGCCCCATGTTATGAACTGTCTTGCTACAGTTGTTAAGTGAATTGCTAGAGGTGTTACGTTAGTAACATGGTTGTTAAGTGAATCTGTCTTCCCCATTGACTTTACTTGTCAGAAGGTTGCAAAAGGGGAATCACGTCGCCCCAGGAAACTGCAACCGCTATAAGTGTGAGTCAGTTGCCAAGCATCTGAATTTTGATGACATCATCATGGGGAGGCTTCAATGGTCATAAGTCATTTTTTTCATTGCTGTTGTTTCTTCAGACGGTCACTAAATGAATTGTTTTAAGTCAAGGACTGCCTATATTTTGTTTAAAATATAAAGCAGAAACAGAACTACAGTTCCCAGCATTCTTCATTTTAGGCCAGAGTGGCACCAGTTGTTCTGAGTTATTTTTTAGCAACATCTAGAGAACTAACGGTTCCCTGATACTTTTATCAAATATATCAATTGACTGGTGGGGTTAGAGAACATGTCCCACCGCTTGCACCTTCAGTATAAGGGTGTGTGTGTGTCTCTGACTTAGGACACAGTTGGGACCAAAATTTCCATTCTTAAGCAAAGCAGTTAAGTTAATCATACCCAATTTTGTGTCCTTTTTTTGCCATGGTCATTAAGCAAATCACTACATCCGTTCACCACGTGGTTGTTAAATGAATCCTGATTCCATCTTTGACTTTGCTTGTTGGAAGTCAGTTAAGACTAAGGTCGCAAATGGTGATCACATGATCCCCCCCCCCAAAAAAAAACTGCAACTATTGTAAACAAATGCCAGGTGTCAAGTGCCTAATTTGATCACGTGACCATGGGGCTGCTGCAAAAATCATAATCAGAGCCTCGGTGGTACAGTGGTTAGAGTGCTGCAATGCAGGCTACTTCAATTTGGCAGTTCAAATCTCACCAGGCTCAAGGTTGACTCGACCTTTCATCCCTCCAAGATGGGTAGAATGAGGACCCAGATTGTTGGGGGCAAATATGCTGACTCTGTAAACCACTTAGTGAGAGCTGTAAAGCACTGTAAAGCGGTATATAAATCTAAGTGCTATTGCTATAAATGTGAGGACTGGTTGCAAGTCCCTTTTTCAGTGCTATTGTAACTTTGAACAATTGCCAAATCAATTTTTTACTGTGCAGTAATGATTGAGATCTTTTGCTAATATCTGAGTAATGTTTGGGACTTGGGGATTTATCTGGAATAAAAAATCCGCAATGATTTAAAGCAAACCGTTTTTCTTTCCTTTGATTGGAAATGCAATTATGCAGAACAATACTGTTGTTGCCTGAGTGCAGCAAACTAAATACAAAATCTGTTTGAAGAACAGTGTGACCTTTTAATATTCTGGATTGGGTTCAAAAAGAAAATTAAATAATTATGAATTGCAGATTTTTTTTCCAAGTCAGCCAATTCAAACCTTTTTGCTCATCAAGATGCTGGGTGTGCAGAGTTTTTTTTTTTTAACGCAGAATTGCAGAACAGTAAGAGCAAATTATGAACACATATTACAATGTGAAGGACACAATTCTACACATATGATGTATATATAACACATATCGAAGATAAAACTTTTCACACAAAAATTAGTGTCCTCACCAAAATCACCTCAAATATTACAAAGTGTTGACAACCTCATCCCAAGATCTGACAAGATCTCAGAAATCTCAAGAGTCAGCCAGAATCTTGTGAGATTGCATGAATTTGTAAACATTCAGCAATTATAGACACACACACAAACATACATACATACACGCACACACATATATATACACAAACATACATACATACATATACATATACATATACATATACATATACATATACATATACATATACATATACATATACATATATATATATATATATATATATATATATATATATATATATATATAAATAATGCTAATTTAATTTGGAGTGGTATGATGCGATTTGAGTGGGAGTGCATATTCTAACACTCACAGGCATTGATCTCTGCCTACTTCCTACATTCATTCAAGTTTCCTGGTCTAAGGCAGGAGATAACCCATCAATCTTATTTAGCTCCCCAAAGCATCAGATGAGTTTCTTCCTCCCTCACCCTGCAATGCAGCAAAACCAACCAGCCTGGTTACTGTGGGCCACAAGGAGTGGCCTGCAGCTGAATGAGCATTGCCTTGTCCAAGACATGTGAGAGCATATGTTTAGGGATAGGGATTCCAAAGATTGGAGAATTTGAAAGCCTATAAATCTTTTTGGCTCTGGTCAACAGATCCGTGAACGTTATCAGAAGGCCCTGCAGGAGCTCGACCGTTGCAGCCCTCGCTACATGGAAGAAATGGAGACTGTGTTTGAGCAGGGGCAGGCTCTGGAGCAGAGACGGATTGTCTTCCTCAAAAGTGCCTTCTTCGCCCTGCATCGGCGTCTGGATATCACTGCAGATTCCAGGTGTGGAAAAAGGAGTCTTGCATCAGGCCCCAAGAATAACACATAGAGTTGTTTCTTCATTGTTGTTGGCCTACAGACAGAATCTTGCCTGACTAAAACCACAATCTACATAGCTATAGATATATATTGTGAACTGCTAGGGAGGTCTGTCTTTGTCTTCTTCCTGCTTACCAGACATCCCAAGCCAATGCCCTTTTGCCTTCTGGAAAGCAACCTCTCCTCCTGTGACTGTAACTACATTTCCACCACAACTTGTGGGCTATATAACTCATACAGCTGGCCTCACATTGTTCAGATCCATTGATTAAAATGAAGATACTGGTATTAAACTTCATGCAGCAGGATTTCCTCTCATTAAAAGAGCCATGCCTCATTGAAAGGGGTGGTAAAATGGCCATTACTGGACACCATGGACATTTTTAAGTTAAAAATGCAATTTATCTACTTCATGCATGACTGAGGAATTCTGAGAGTTGAAATCCTCATATCTTAAAGTTTCTAAGGTTGAGAAACAGTGATTTACTCTATCCTCATGAATGCCAGATATGGATTGTGGTACTGGCTAAAAAGGGATGAAAGGCCACTGCTCCAGATGTGCAGTATCACCATTTGCCATTAGATGGAGGAATAAAGCTAAGGGTGACCATTGAGGAGGGATCAAAAAAGGCAAGATGCTGACTTTAACTATACAGTCAAATCATCATCTTGACTTCTTTGATCACCAGATGACCTGGTGCTTCCTTTATTCCCTTGAACCTATCTCTCCACAGGCAGCTACACCATAGATGTCCTCTGCCCTTTTTACCAGAATGCCACATTCCACAAAAGAACTTGTAATTGATTCACAATTAGATAGTCAGAGGATGCTTCCAGATGTATACTATAATGCTATTATAATCCTAGCTACAATATTGGCACCTGTCCTGGGTTCAACAACTCCTTCCCCATTGCCTACCTTATAGAATATATTCTGATCACAGCTGCCCTGAACTTTCCACTAATAGAGAAATTCATTGGGATTACTTTCTTTTTTCCTGCAGCAAAAAAAAAAAAAAAATCACAATTGTCATGTTCTACAGGCAGCTTTTACTAATTATTAGGCAACAATTATTATTATTATTATACAATTGTATCACAGCGGCCAGTTGTTTCGCCGGATTTGGCATTGGTTACTAGTTGGGCCCCACCCAGGCTTTTATTATTTTATATTATTATTATTATTATTATTATTATTATTATTATTATTATTATTATGCAACAATTTATAAGTACATGAATGTTATACTGAATTATTGAATGACCTGCCCAGAACTAAACAGCTCTCCTTCCCCACCCTTCTGAAATCAGCTCACTCTACCGTAATTGTCTCTGCCCATGTTTCCTGCAGCTGGACACTTGGTGTTGAAATGGGACAACTTACCCTGGCTAACTCGCCCTGGCCCTCTTGCCGTGGCTGACCATGGTCGACTCTGAGGGACAGCTTTTTTCAGCCAACTCACTATGGGACAATTCAATGCAGGATAATTCAAGAGAGGGACAAGGGATACAGGTGATGCCATGTTTTGGCTCACCCCAGCCTGGAGGACTTCTAACTTGAGAAGATTGAAACCAAAAACAAGACAAGGCCCCCTGCAATTCTCTTGTCCCTCTCTTGAGTTATCCCCAATTGAATTGTCCCACAGTGAGCTGTCCTATGGTGAACTGGCTGAAGCGAGTTGTCTGGAATGAGTCAGCCAGGGTGACACAGTTGGGGCAAATCAGCCACAGTGAGCCGACTGCGTCAAATTGTCCTAAATTCCTTGGTTTTAAGGCTTAGGTAAGTCTGCCATTTCCCCTTTTCCTTTTCCTCTCATCCAAACTTCTTATATTTGAGCTACTTCTCCCAACTTCTCAGCTTCTCATAGATAAACCTTCTTATAGATGAAACCTCACTGCTAATTGATTATGTGAAAATGCATCATCAAGCCCAACTCTTAATGATGAGCTTAGGATAACTTTAGGTTTGAACCTTAGACGTCCTTGAGGCTAGAGTGAACCAGAGCTTGAGTCACTTGTTCCTCTTTTGTTCCTCTGCTGAGTTATCCCATGTTGAATTGTCCTACTCCTATGACAAGTTGGGAACAGGAAGTTGGCCATGGTGAGTCGGTTGCAGGAAGACGGCCAGGGCGAGTCAGCTGGGACGAGTTGGCCATGGCAAGTTGTCCCATTCTGCTTAGTGACCACAGAGAGGTTCTCTTCATGACAATCAATGCCTAACCTGTTCTTGCCTCCACGATTTCTACTAAAAAAGTCTCCATTCTACACTATTCCCCCATCTCATGGCCTGACCTTTAAAACAGGAGCTAGTTAAACTATACCTTAGCATCCCTCCCAGGTAAATCTTATCTCTTCCCCAAATATATACCTCCATTAACCTTTCCCCCACCTGATCTTTTTTCCTACATCCTACAACTGTGATGGCGAACTTATGGCACATGTGCCACAGATTGCACAGGGAACCATACTTGCTGGAATGGCAGCTCCAGCACACATATGCGCGCCGGCCAGCTTTTTCGGCCTTCTGGAGAGTCGAGGGAGGCTGTTTTCTCCCTCCCCAGTCTTCAGGAAAGCCTCCGGAGCCTGGGGAGGGTGAAAAACAGGCTCAACGGGTCAACCAGATGTTTGGGAATGAACTTCCAGTTTGCCCATGGGGCCTGTTTTTCACCCTCCCCAGGCTCCGGAGGCTTTCCTGAAGACTGGGGAGGGCAAAAAAAGGGGCCCAAAGGGCCAACTGGACGTTCAGAAACGATCTGTTTCTGCCTTCCGGAGGGTCTCCGGGGGGCCAGGGGAAACCATTTTTGCCCTCCTCAGATTTCAGAAAAGCCTCCAGAGTCTGGGGAGGGTAAAAACTCCTCCCTCCCCATGCAGGAAGTCGTACACGAATTTGCTGTGTGGGTCGTGCGTGCATGCACAGATGGGTAGGGCCAGGTGTGGGGGGGGGGGGAATCACAATTTTGGTACTCCTTTAAAAATAAAAATAAAGGTTAGTTATCCCTGTCCTACAATCTAGCTGCTAAAACTGCAACCTGCCTTGCCTTGTAGCCAATTTTCCTGAAAAGCACCAGGTTGCGCTGTCAATCAGAACATGTTCAATCTTTCTCTCTTGGATACATATTTTGTAATGGTTGGAAAGCACAGTAGAATTCCACCTGGCAAATGTTGCAACTCAGTACATCCTGTAGAAACCTGCAAGTCAGTTTCACAACTTTGTAAACGCCTTGAAGGCAGCATCCTCGGTTAGACTTGTTTTGTACACATTGCTCCTAAGTGGGAATGTTTTGTGCACCCTGCGTGCTTGTATGTGTGATGATTTTCTCATCTTTATCTCTCATTTTCTCCAGTATCCAAGCCGTTTATGGTGATTTGCATCAGGCCATTGAGGAGATAAATGACCAAGAGGATCTTAAATTGTGGCGTAACCGAAATGGCCCAGGAATGCCCATGAACTGGCCAAAATTTGAGGTGGGAAGCATTTCTTCTTCAATGGTAGGAGAACAGCATGCTGCATGTTCTCAGAATCCTTCCGGTTTCCATTTTATGCACATATAGAAAAATGTCCCAGCATAGTAATACAGGTAGTCCTTGACTTACAACAGTTTAGTCATCATTCAAAGTTACGACGACACTGAAAAGAGTGATCATTTTACTCACTTATAACCGCTGCAGCATCCCCATGGTCATGGGATCAAAATTCAAACACTTGACAACTGACTCAGATTTATGACACCTGCAGTGTCTTGGAGTCATATGATCACTGTTTTGCGATCTTTTAACAAGCAAAATCAGATTCGCTTAACATCCATGTTACTAACTTAACAATTGCAGGGATTCACTTAACAACTGTGGCAAGACAGGTCATAAAATGGGGCAAAATTGAGAGAACCCAAAGATATTTCACGAGAGAGTCCTCCATTCATCTACCGCAGTAAAATACCTTGTGTTACCAGAGTTGAAATTTTGGGCTTAGACAACTTAGAACTATGTCGCCTTCAGTCTGACCTAAGCATAGTACATGAAATCATCTGCTACAATGTCCTACCTGTCAATGACTACTTCAGCTTCAACCACAACAGTACACAAGCAAACAACAGATGCAAACTTAAGGTAAACCACTCCAAAGTTGATTGCAGAAAATATGACTTCAGCAATAGAGTAGTGAATGCCTGGAATGTACTACCTGACTCAGTGGTTTCTTTCCCTAACCTCCAAAACTTTAACCTTCAACTGGCTACTGTTGACCTCACCCCATTCCTAAGAGGTCTGCAAGGGGCGTGCATAAGCACACCAACATCCCTACTGTCCCTGTCTTAATGTCCCTTTTTATTCCTATCCTTTTCATGTATTCAAAATCATGTTTATACTTTTATCTGTTATCTTATAAATATGCTTGACAAAATAAATAAATAGAACAAATGTCTCACTTAGCAACAGATATTTGGGGCTCAATTATGTTCATAAATCAAGTTCTACCTGTAGTTTCCAGTAAGAAAAAAATAAATCCACTGTTCAGTTGATTCTAAATCCAGATATTCTCACTTCTCCGTGGTTTTTTCCCTCAGAGACAAAGAATTCCTTCTCTTCAGAGCCTTCAGGCTGACAGTCAACTGTTGTTTATAACATCCTCTGTGACAAAACAATTCAGCTGATAGCTAGGGAAATATTTCAGATTGTTTGATAACAACAGTAATCTCCTTTCTCCCTTTTCTGACAAGTTGCCAGAAATAACATGAAAGAAGTAAAGATTTTTGCTTTCATTTAACATCTCATTTACACCTCCTAACAATTATGGTTTAATAAAAATTAGATTATGTTAAAAATTAGAGCTAGACCCCACAGCTTGGTTTAGGAATCTTCAGACTCTTCAGGCTGACAATCTGATTTAATTAATTATGCTATTTACCTTTGTATTTCTTTCAAGGTAAATTATAGGATTTTACTGTAAAAAAAAATCTTGGCACCAAATGAAATATAAAAGACACCTAAGTTCCAACACCTACGCTCTTCTCTAGGGTTTTGTATAGTCTTGTAAATGGGGCCTGGTTGAAGGAAGGCTTTAGGAATCTATTTATATGGAATACAGAATAACATTTGGAAGGGATCTTGGAGGTCTTCTAGTCCAACACCCTACTCGATCAGGAGCCTTTATAACATGCTGGACAAATGGCTGTCCAATTTCTACTTAAAATCTCCAATCATAGAGCACCCACAACTTCCAGAGGCAAGCCATTCCACTAA
Source organism: Thamnophis elegans (assembly GCF_009769535.1). Lineage (NCBI taxonomy): Eukaryota > Metazoa > Chordata > Lepidosauria > Squamata > Natricidae > Thamnophis > Thamnophis elegans. The sequence goes on from NC_045558.1 coordinate 116,521,184, forward strand.
TTAATTGATTTTGAGAATTATTAATGGCTTTTAAGAAATAGCGACTACAGGTAGTTCTCAACTTACAACCATAATTGAGAGCAGAACTTCTGTTGCTAAGTGAGGCAGTCGTTAAATGAGTTGTGCCCAATTTTATGACCTTTGTTTGCAGGGTCATTAAGTGAATCACATAATTGTTAAGTGAATCCAGCTTCCACCATTGAATTTGTTTGTCGGAAGCTGCCTGGGGAAGCTGCAAATGGCAATCACATGGCCCTGGGACTCTGCAGCTGTCGTAAATATAGGACAGTTGCCAAGTGCCCAAATTTTGATCGTGTCGCCATGGGAACACTGTGACAGTCATAAGTGCAAGGTGGAGTTGTAAATCACTCTTCCCAGCACCTTTTTAACTGAACACTAAGCAAGTGGTGGTAAGTTGAGGTCTCTTTATATTTCCATATATACAAGTCAAGAGGGAAATTGCAAAATAATACTAAAAATTGTTGGGGGCATTAAAAAAAACCCCACTAAACAAATTGCTAGCACGTTTTGATGAAAAATTTTATCAGGGTAAATGTATTACTTTATTAAAGTTCCCATACATTTTTCAATACTTTTTTTTAGAAGGGCAGATTTTATTTTTCTTCTTTGGACTAGCTACTGTCCATCTCTTGAGATAATGTATGGTGGAAAACCCACTTCACCTATCTCCAAAATGTTATAATGCTTTTCATCCTGTGGTGATTAGAGACTTCCTGCGGGTGACTGACAGGTCCAACTACCCAAAAAGGTATCCGCATCAACCAAGCTCTGCCTATTGCAAGGGTGCCCTTTTGATTCCTAACCACTTTCAACTTTTCTTCTTTTTTTTTTTTAATTCTGAATGGGATGCATCCCAAATTCAGATTTCACATTTTCTTCCTCTCCTCTCCTCTCCTCTCCTGCTACCCAGGATTGGAGCCCTAATCTTGACAGGCTACAAGTGAAGATCAAGAAACCCAAGGAACCAGAGAAAGTGACACCTTGTAGCATCTCCCCCTCCCAGAGCTGGTGAGTTGTATCTCCACCTTCCTCTTCCTTCTCACCTTCCAAAATCAGTGAAAGAGCTAGAATGATAAAATAATGTTGGATAATGTGTAACTTGTAGTGTCCATCTTCCAAACTCAATAAACCTACCATATTTTTCGGAGTATAAGACGCACCTTTTTTCCCTCAAAAAAGAGGGTAAAAATCTGGGTGTATCTTATACACTGAATACAGCATTTTTGGCCTACCGAAACCCTGCCCCCTTCACCAAAATGGCTGTGCATAGCCTTTAGGAGGCTTCCAGAGTGCTCCTGGTTGCTGGAGAGGGCAAAAAAGAGCAAACAAAGGGCTGTTTTGCCTCCCCCAGCCCCTAGGAGCACTCTTTAAGCCTCCCAAAGCCTCTGCACACCCTTAAAAAAAATAGTGGCCCATTTTTGCAAAAAACAGGCCATTTTTTGTTCATTCCCCCCCCGCCCCCAGGAGTACTCTACAAGCCTCCCAAAGCTCTGCATTCCCCCCCCCCTTTTTTTTGTTGCAAAAAATGAGGCATTCTGGGGGTTTGGGACACCTGCAGAGTGCAAAAACTTTTTTTAAAAAATTACCTCTTCAAAATCATGGTGCGTCTTATACTCGGGTGCATCTTATAATCCGAAAAATATGGTAATCTTCCCAGGATAAGAGGACTTCTCCTTTCATGGATTGTTAATTGGTTCATAATAAGAAAGCACAGAATAGAAATGGATGGGCACTTTTTCCGATTTTTTTTGGGGGGGGAAAGGGGGGAACAGGAGCTGGAATGATTTTGAGAGAGCTACAAGCCGCCAAAGTTTGCAGATATGATTACAAGCAAGATGGTGAAAACTAGAAATAATTATGAAGAGATTGAATAATCAAATAGCAACTATAGTCCAGTTTAAGTAAGTGTGATGCGATGCCCCAGTGGGGCAGAAAACCCTAAGTTTGCATAAACCCAGAGTTGCTTGTGACTAACCGAAAAAGGATATTGGCCTCAAATAGAGAACTCATTGGCAAGGAAAAGACTGACAATTTGCCAACATGATAATGCAATATATCAAATTCCATGTTAAGGATTACAAGAAAATGGATTGAAAACTCTGAACATTGTAAAGCAATAGCACAAATCTATGTTATGTCTACAGTTTATAGTCCCATCTGCCAGGTTTAAAAAGGATATGGTAAGCTTTTTAAAAAGTGCAAAAGTGAACTCCCAAATGATCTGGGAGATGAAACATTCTTCCTGCAAGAAAAAACTGGAATATTTGAACTTGAAAAGAGGAGGAAGGGGCCTGATTCACATATGGCATAGGAAACCCCTAATTCCTAAACATTAGGGTCAGGGGTCATGTAGTGAAATTGAGGAGATTTGGCTACAGAAAAAAAGCAAGAGTTTCTTTATAGATCATATAATTAAAATATATGGCTATCACTCAGATGCAGTGACAAGCACAGATTTGGATGGTTTTAAAAGTCTTTGGGCCTCTAGCAGGCTCTCTCAACTGCCTTATCTTGCCGGGAGAGGGGGGGGGGGCATCAGAGAAACAATAGGGAGAGGGAGGAACAAAGACTTCAGAGACATCTGGCTGACCACTGGAAAGTTGGGGTGTGATACAAGAGGGTAATCTTATGTTCTTAGTGATCAAGACACTCTTCTACTGGAATACTTGCAACCTCGTAAAGTAAGTGAATAATACATGACAACAGCAGGAAGCCTGTAATTAAGAAAGGGTGATTTGCCTACAGCCACTTATTTATCTGATTAAGGCACCATACCAACCCATGATTTGCTTAATCATTATGAAATAAGCCACATTTGGCTGGGTTCAAACTCTAACCATAAAGCACAAAGTATACAAAACAGGATGGTTGGATTCACCCAGTATGTGTGCGTGGTTTGGACTAGGTAGTTGTAAAACTGTTGAATTTCAACAGTTTTACACACACATAGACTCCCAAAAATTGAGTCCTCCATGATTGATAAGTCTACTCCAATGATTTTGAGGACTCCCAGAATTTCCCGTCAGTCTGTTGCATCATATTCTCTCATATTCTCTTCCACTCGTACCTATTAATTTATCATTAACAGGTACCAGAGGAAATGAGAAGGCACCTTCTCACTTGTGAGCAAAGTCAAAGGATGCCTTCCTTGTCATCGCCACAGATATTCCATCCTACAATCTGACATTGAAAGTTTTGGATCTAATGAAGTCCCTTCTCTTTCTGAAGGCCATCCCTGATTGGCTGCAGGGCTTGCCTTGCCCTTCAATCGGCTTGGATGCTCAGGTCTTTGAGACAATTCTACTTGTTCCTACATGGAGCATTTTTATTTATTTCTGAATGCATAAAATTTCAGTCATGAAAGGAGATCATCAGAGCGAGGCCACTCAAAAAACATGCACTTCAAAAATAGCTCCACATCCCCGCATATAAAGTTTGTTCTGGTTTAACACAAGAGGACTGAAATGGGCATGGGAATGGCAGAGGAGATGCATGTTCTGGTCTCTTTTTTGAGATTTTTGAGTTGCTATAAAACATTTCTCAGAATCTGGGCTTGATAATAGAGGGAACATTTCACAGCTATGCAATTTATTAAACTTAAATGTGGTTAGCTGGTTTTGTGTACTGTGACACCAGAGATGGGTTCCTACTGGTTCAGACTGGTTTGGCTGAGTAGGTAGTAACTTGGCCGGCCACGCCCCCAAATCGGTCATATCAGTGGCGCTGTAGGCACCGCCATCTTGTTTTTTGCTTCTGCGCATGCGCACGTAGTACACATCAAACACACACGCACCCGAAGGGCATCCCTGAGCACATCGGCAGTAACAGAAGCCGGAACCCACCCCTGTGTGGCACCCACTCAAGTATGGTTTATTCATTTTAAAAACTAGGTTGTGACATGAAACGTGATGTCAACTGCCTGGGTTGGTAGCCATGTTTAGGGCTTAGCTACCTATGTGGATGTAGCCAACTGTATTTCATAAACCATTATTTAAAAATAGTTATTACAATGTACATGCTACATCTCTACTATAAGGTCACATGCATGTTTCTTGTTGTGCTTTTATCATAGTACAATACTCCTCCAAAATGTGTATTGGGCCCACTAGAAAGAACATACTCTCTGTGCCAACAGCACTTCCTTAGTTGGGACATGGGTTTATTCCTGTGCAGCTCATCTTTCTCCAATCAGATTTTGAACCTCTGAAAATGCTTTTCAAGTGTGTGTGGGGTGGGTGGGATTAAACATTAGTATCAAGACTTGAATCATCTGTGGTTTGATCCAAAGAAAGCTTCCTAATGCCCTTTCAAGTATTCAGCAAATTTTATAATATGTGATAGGATATGGATGTAATAATTAAAGAGATTTACCTCTCAGTTGCTGTGTTGTTATTATAACATGAGTGATGACAAGAAGACAATAAAACCTTCTGGTCAGGATTTAGTTTTATTTGAAAGGCATCTTTCAGGTTGTGGCGTTTTTTTAAATAAAACTTTAATTTGAAAATCATCTAGGCTGAACTTAACTATTTTATAATACAACCAAATGCTCTGTGGCCAGTTTAGAAATTTGTGCTGATTATTTTTGTGCAGTAAGTTATTTTGAATGTTTATGATTTACTAAAAACCTCATTTTCCAAAGAATTGTGGCTTTAAGTTTGCTTTCAGGAATATTTGAAGACTAATGTTGCTCCTTTACTTAAGAGAGCAATGTATACTTTGTAAGGCAGCCCTGCAATTATAGAGCTGGAATATATTCTTTCTGCTTAATCATGTCAACAGGACTTGCAAAGTAGTCCTTGAGTCACAATCATAATGGAGCCCTGCAATTACAGTGATAAATTGTGACAATCGGAAAGGGAGTCGTGACAAAACTTGATTTTGCAACATTTTTATGGTGGTCATTAAGCGAATGTTGAGGTCATTAAGTGAACCCCTTGTTCGCTATGGGGCAGTTTTTGCCAGAAATAAAAAGTAAACTCTGGTTCCCAGCAAAATGATTGTAAATCATGGTTGGGTGACCACAGGGCACTTCCAACTGATTTGCCAAACAGTCAAAATGCAGCCATGTGACTATGGGGGGGCAGGGGAAACGAACATCGGAACTTTGGAACCGGGTCAAGTTTTGGCAGAGGCCACTGTAACTTTGATCAGTCGCTAAGCAAACAGTCGTAAATTAAGGACTACCAGTACAGGAGCAGGAAGCTGAATAAAATGCTAACTTCAAAATTAAACTTGTTCTCAATTTATACTAACACAAGAACCATTTTTCCCCGGAAATAAGCACTTCCCCTCTTCCCCTCTTCCCCTCAGTTTTGGAACCTAAAATGAGAGATTACAAACCCAATAGTGTAATAAACACGAAAGGAATTTTTAAAAAAATAATTAATGAAGACAACAAAGGGAAGATTTGCAAGGATAGTTTCACTACAAGCAGTTTGTAAATGAAGATTTAATCACCCAGGCCAAAAGTCTCAGTTTTAATAAACGTTGGTCCAATTGCTATGATTTAATCTTTTATGAAACTACAAGCAGTTCTATGAAGCTATGATCTGCTTGTAATTCGTAAGTAACCCAAGCAAACAAAGAGACAGAGATACAGAATTAGAATGCAGATAAAATTACCCTTGTAAAAAAATGAAATATCCCTCAGAAGACTAACTAAGCAGTCGGTCACAATTTTACCCACTTCCTGGTTTTTCTAGGCCCAGTGACATTAAATCTGTTCTCAGGGACCTGGTAACCCATGTCTCGTGCAGACCAACAAGCCAAGGCTTATTGAAAGAAATAAATTATAAGTAATTCTCAACTTACAATCTTTGTTTAGTGCCTGTTCAAAGTTACAATGGAATTTTTAAAAAGTGACTTACAACAAGTTCTCACAGAGACAATCATTACAGAATCTTTGTGGTCAGGCAATCGAAATTCGGGTGTATGGCAACTGGCATGTATTTATGATGTTTGCAGCATCTCAAGGTCATATGAACACCATGCAACTTCCTTAGCCAACTTTTGACAAGCAAAGTCAGTGGAGGAAGTCAAATTCGCTTAAGGATCAATGATTTGCTTACCAATTGCAATGCTCACTTAATAACATAAAGATTGCAACAAAGATTATAAAACTGGGCATGATTCACTTAATAACCACCTTGCTTTGCAGTGGAAATTCTGATCCCAATTGTGGTCCATAAGTCAAGGACTATCTAGAATCTCTAACGTCCACTTCCTGGGATCTCATCTTGGAAGGACAGTTCCTGCGTTTATGGTGTCCTTAAGAAAGTTCAGCTGGCTAGCAGGCCATCCAAGTTTCAGAGTCCCTTTAACTACCGGTATTTATAGATTTTCAGTCCTTTGTTAGTTCCTAAATTTATGATTGTCACTCACATGATAAGGCAAAGAAATGACCAGGTGTCAACATTGATGATCCACAGAAATCCAGATGTAAATATCCTTTTCGCCATGAATTTCACTTGGTAATCTTCAATAAGTCAGTGTCAGATGTTCTTCATACTTCACATTAACCTATAATATAATAACATATAATGTGTTTATTTGTGGCTTACCATGTACCTTACTTTAGCCTCTTGTAGGATATGCAGAAAGAGCCGGGTAAGTATAATAAGCAAAGGTTAAACAAGGTCACTTATAGTCACATTCTCCCTCCTTTCTACAGTCCCAAGCCAGCACCTGCACCAATAGCAGGCCAGCGGGTTCGTGCCGTGTACGATTATATTGGCCAGGAAGCAGATGAGCTAAGTTTCAAGGCAGGTGAGTGTTATCTTCATAATCCTTCCACCCAACGTCATTCTTCAAAGGAAGTCTCATTTCCATAGAAATATTAAAATGGATATGAATGTATTCCAACCTCCTAAAATGGACTCTGATTTCCCTTCTCTTGTCATTTGTATTATTGCATTCTCTTCATTTCCTCAAAAATGCGACCTCCCCCCAAAATAAGCCCCACCCTATTTTTATGTATGTGCCTAATATAAGTGTCGTATAGGGATCATCTGCCTTCTATTCCATGCATCAGGATTGCCTGCTTTCTTCTTTGCACAGCTCAAGTGTGTGTTGACTAAAGGACTGGTGGGCTACAGCTGCTGCCTATCCCCATGCGCTTGCCAATTTTTGTGTGTGTGCCGGGGAGTGGGGTGCACAGCTGGGCTGACCACCCCGAAATTGTGTTTTCCCGAAAATAAGCTCTAGTGCTTATATTGGGGCCCAAAAGAAAGGCAGGTTTTATTTTCTGGGAAACAGAGCATATGAAATTCTAAGGATGGAGATAAGAAATCCATTGCTTAAGGACTTGAAAATCTACCAGCCAGGCTGGAAGGAGTCAAACAAGGACCTAACTTGGAGTCCTTGTGTTGCTGCAAGCAACCAAGATCCATGAAGCCTTCTTTAATTATTCCCAGGGGAAGGCAAGCATTCTGATGAGATTTTTGCAACATAGTGGTAGATAATAAAGTTACTAACTATTGTTATTCATGAATGGGCTGTGGTTGTTTGCACTTGACAAGGATTAGGAGATAGTGGTGTTTCCAGTTACAAAGGTGATTGGTACAACCTTGCTCATCTAATATTATTTTCTCCTATACCAAAGTGATCAGGATAAACGGACAATTGTCCTGCCTCTTCCCAAGGTTGCTCCATACAACTTAGATACAGTGCTATCTACCAATTCTTCAGATGACAGAAAACAATACTAGCATAACAGTTGTTGTCCCACTGTTGGATTTTATTCTGCCATAGAAGAATACCATTAAAGGGCATCCTTGTTTACAGTGAACTAAGGAAAGGACATGAGGGTTGTACTGACTTTGGTTTCCTTCTGTCCCACTAAACATATCAGCCAATGTATTTGAATGGGTTGAGGCTGGGTAACCACTGAGTTCTGACGGAAGATCAAAGATGGGGTTCTGTCTGTCAGAAGTTATTCTAGCCAAGGCTGAAAAGAGTGGTATTAAGCCTGCAATTTTATCCAGACAAGACACACAGCCAGGAGTGCTAGTTCTACTGTAGCTTTATTGTAAGGTGTTTGGGTTTGGATTTCAATTTGTTTTTTGTGCCCTTTGAGTCACTGTTGATGTTAACCAACTGCCTGGATTAGTCCCTGCAATTTTCTTGGCAAGATTTTGGAAGTGGTATGTCATTACGTGTTTCCTAGGGCTGAAAAGGTACGATTGGCCCAAGGTCATCCAGCTGGCCCTGTGCCTTAGTCACTACACTAAACTGGCTCTCTGTTGCAATGTTTCATTAAAAGAATCTTGCAGACGAAAGTATTCTCCCCTTCTTTAATTTCCGGAAAGCTAAGGAGAGTCCCTTTTGAAACATCTCCCACACCATTTCCTCTTCTGTGGCTGAGGTATCTTTTACATGGCAATTGCCCCATGTGAGATTCTCCCTTCTAAGGTCATCCCTCCATACCACCTAGACAAGATGGGCAGCTTACATATCAAATCATAAATAAACAAACAAGCAAATAAATAAATAAATACAGGTGGCAGGAGAAAGGAGGAGTTATCAATTTTTCACTAGCCTCAACCTATGGCACTCATTAACTGTCCACTGGGTGGGTAACGACTTGACCCCCTCCTTCTCTTCAGCCCGGGGAGCTACTGCTAATACTGGGAAGGGCGGCAGGAGAAGAGGGCAGCCAATTCATTATTAGGATTCTTGGGAGGCAGGCTAGACTTAAACTTTATCCATCCTCACCTTTGCAATACTGAAAAGTGCTGTATCTTCACTACAGTTGGCAGCAGGAATTTTAATTTGGATTTGCATAAGGCAGGTAAGATTAAAGTATTCCTCCTTCTTGCCTCACAGCCCTGTTGAATATTTATTTATGCTGATTCTAATGGGAAACCTGTTCCCCTTTGTCCAACTGCGGCTGATCAGCAGAGTAACTTGAGTTCCTTCAATCAGGAGGACCATGACCAAGGATCTTCTCCTTCTTTTTGTGGGTTTCATTTAGTGATGTTCGAAGTCACAACGACACTGAAAAAAGTGACTTGTGACTGTTTTTCACACTGTTGCAGCATCCCCATGGTAATGTGGTCAAAATTCAGACTTGGGCAACTGACTCATATATTACAATGGTTACAGTGTCCCTGAGTCTTGTGATCACCTTTTGCAGCTTCTGGCAAGCCAGGTTAATGGGGAAGCCAGATTCACTTAAACTACTGTGTTACTTACTTAACAACTGCAGTGATCCATTTAATAAAGGTGGCAAGAAAGGTCATAAAATGGGGCAAAACTCACATGTCTTGCTTAGCAACAGAAATTTTGGATTCAATTGTGGCCATAAGTCGAGGACTACCAGTAATATTTATGAACAAGATGGATGCCTTACAAACCAAACATAGAAGGCAAACATCATGCCTACTACTTCCAGCGTCAGAGTTGTTACCCTGATCTCCAAGGTATTTCAAGCCTCAACTAATCGGCATCTCCGTCCCTTGTTCCAGAACATAGACTCATGCATACACACCTCTTACTCATTAAGGCTCAGCAAGGCACATGTGGCTCATTTTCTCAAAGCTGTGGGGGCTGATTCTCAAGAGATCTTTCCCAAACATTATTTTTCCTTAAGGAAACATCAAGACTCTGGGCCATTAACAAGCAATCTTCTGAACAAAGGCATGGCTAGCCAGCAACCACAATGCTATTGTGAAAGTATTGTAACACCACAAGAACAACGAGTTTAGCTACAGTTGCCTACTCCTAGGCATAATTGAAATTGGTGGGCATGCTGGCTCCCTTGAGCAATATCTAACCTGAATTGGGAAGTAAGGAAGTGGCGATCCACTAGATCTGAAGAGTTCCAGGATGGGAAAGACAATTCTTAAATCTGATTGATTTTAGTCTTTTTTTAGTTAGCAAAACATTGGTGGTATATTAGAACTGCTGGTTTTTGACATGTTAGAACTTGAGACGAGATGGCTGGCTTTGAAATTACATATGAGTGTGTGTATGTGTGTATGTGTATTCTTTTACTTAAAATTCATGTTAATAAAATGCAAAGAGGTATATGGGCCTGGAAAAGGATGCAATAAATAAAATGACTAAAAAAATATTACCATCTTGATCTTCTGTTAAAAAACAAAACAAAAATTCATTGCTTTAAATCAGATGTACAGTTTTTCTTCCAGCACTCTATGTTAATTCTTTTGGTAAGTCTCCATGCTTGCTTTAATAGATTCTAAATTAATCCCTGGGAATATAGCCAAGAAAAAACAAATGCATTCCCAACACGTAGTCATCAACCCAGAATCATATTAACAGTCCTACTATTCTAAATGTGACAATACCAGAACAAGGCTAGTATTAATAGCAATACTGTTTTATGTATCTATTTTATACATATCTTCAATTAACTAACTAGTTCCTTACAATATCATTAATAAATATTTAAAAGGTTTTCACTGTATTTTTTTTTATTTTTAGAAAAACATAAAACAAACAAACATAAACACGCACAAAATAAAAACCCTTCTCCAATAACTTACAGTGTGTGGATTGGTTACAAACTTTTGTGCATTCTCACAATAGTCTTCAATTGCAGTTTACATACTCATACCATCAATCTAATATATATGTATGCAATTGTTAGGGTTATTAAACATTCATTTTACTATAGCTATTATTACATCCTTTTTATGTAAAATATTCTAAATTTAAAATAAATTTATATTATGGCATTTCATTACATCATCCTGAAATCATCCAATAATATTACATCTTTATATTCCATTCTATATAGAATTGCTTAGCCTTTATAACAAAGCTTTTAAACATCCTCTCCACGGCCCTCACTTACAATTTGTATAAAATTTCATATTATCCATCTATTGTATATATATGCATTATTTACCATTTTTAATCATTTGTTTAGCTATAACTATTATTACTTTATTTTATACATAATACTCTAAATTTAACTAAATTTAACTTAATTTTTATTCTAACATTTCATTTCATCACGTGGACTTTATTGTTCATTTCATATCTTGTAAAGACTCCAAACCTTCCATCTGTTCCTTCCATCCGCTTGCCTTTAGTTATCACCGATGTTTCTGCCAGAATTTCTCTCATTGTTTCTGCCAGATTTTTTCCTTTTCTTCTTTCATGTTTTGAAGTTTGAGATAGAGTTCCAGTTCGTTAATCTCTCCTTTCAACATTTCACTCCTGGCATTTCCAACTATGCTTGATTTGCTGTCAATATCAACAATTTTCTTATCACTTTGTTCATATTTTTCTTCAATTTTATGAACGCTATCCTCAAATTTCATCATCATTTTGTAAATATTCTCAATTCTTCCCTCTATTTTTTCTGTTTTTTGTTCTATGTTGTCCATTCTCTTTTCAATGTTTTCTGTACTTATTTGTACTTTTTGAATTTCTAACATAATGATTTGCAACATTAATTCTTTTTCTTCTTCATGTTGCGCCATTCTTCCAGGTTATAAACACTGCCACTAAAACATCCAAGGCTTTTTTGTTAAGTTTCAAACAAGTTCACTATAATGTTTCAAGTCAAGGCTTTCTCTTCACTCCAGTCCAGCTATTGATAGTACTCCAGAAGAGCATCTGCATAAACAATCTGTACTCTTCCCACTATCCCTTTTAATAAACAAAATCAGGAGCCTTGAAATATAAGATGTGAGTTAGATGTTCAAAGGAAATAAGAAAAAAATGATGTTTCCAAGCCTCCAGCCTCTAGGTGTTGTTACTTCTTTTTCCTCTGCTTTTATCCCTCTCTTTAAATTCCAAACTTAAGAAAAAAAAGTGGTTAAAAGCAAACAATCCAGCCAAGCATTGTAAAAAGAAGAGAAAGAAAATCATAATCCACTAATATGAAAAAAGAAGAAAAATAGAAGAGGGAAAAAAGAAACCAGTCCAATTTAAAAAGTAAGAGGCATTTGTAAAAGTTCCATTGATATTTTGTTTTTAAAAAATATAATATACTAAGTTTAATTCAGGCTTAATTCACCACTTACTCTCTTCTGTCTTCAATTTTAATTTTACTCCAAGTCTTTTTGGGTGTCAGACCAGTTTATTGACTCAAACTATTTCACCCTTCCCATTATCTGTAATAATTTATGAGATCTTCCCCTGCTTTTTCTTTTCAGGAGAGCTTCTCACCAAATTAGAAGATGAGGATGAACAAGGCTGGTGCAAAGGAGTGACTGACAGTGGACATGTGGGCCTCTACCCTGCCAACTATGTGGAACCCATACAGGGTTAGATAGAATGGGCAAAAACGGGGGAGTGGGTGTGGAAGGGAAGATGGGATGGGATGCGGGGGGGGGGGGGGGACTTACCCAATCAGTAAAATTACATTATATATAATTTGCATTTCTGAGATCACATTTTGCAAGACGAAAGATGCAAAATTCAGTTCCTTCAGAGATCCAGTTGCATTTTGATAGTCATGAAGGTTGTTAGCTTATGCAGGTGTGAAGTTCACCCTGAAAACTGTGGGAAATACTAGTGAAATCTCAGAAGCTGCAGTGGGTTGGTGGGTGGGTCCACATGGAACCTCACATGGGTGATTCTGGCTTTTGCATTCAGCATAGCTTTTTGTCCCTCCCTTTAGTTGTAGAATAAATGAATTGCAAAGCAAGCCCTCTGAAGCTCCATTTACATATTGTATTCACAGAAAGCAAGCCTTTTGTTGTTTCGAGGGTGGCACAAATTGTTAAAGTAGACTCAAATAATAAAGACTCAGAAACAAAGCTGTGTAAAAGTGTAGTCACTAAATTCCTCTACGTAGCACTTGTAAGTAAATACAAACACATATTCACATACATCTACTGGACACATACATCCGGTCTAATTTATAACTCGGTATGCCTGCAGATTTTTATGTGCTTACGTAATTATTCATCCCTTCTTCTTGTTTCTCTGACACACAAACAAATCAAGGTACCTTAAAGCTCTCCTTTATTTGCCACAGAGGTTGAAAGCACCCTGCCCTGAAGGGCTGGTCAAACTTCACAAGAAGCATAACAAGAAAGGTATCTCACAATCCCACAAATTCTCTTTAGTCATATCTTAATCCAAAGATTTGCAACACGTGAGATGGATATACATTTGAAAATGGCCCTCACATGGCAAGTTAGTGAAGTATGGGAAGTTTGTAGGATCCAACCACACCGTTCTTTCAACATATCCCTGAATGATTGACATTTGGGGAAGAAAAACCATTCAGAGGCAACTGCACTCCACCTATAGAAGTACACTCCATCCATCAAAAGTGCAAAAACAAGGCTGAGACAACTAAGGTGAATTTGTGAACATCTGTGGGTTGTTTTTTGAAATTGATATTTTAGCAGCTTTGGATTTTGGAAAATAAAGAAATAAATAAGCACGGTGGCCAATTTTAGTTTTCTTTTTGTTTCCAAGCTTCTAGTTCTTGTGACATAAATTTAATCTTACAAATACATGGCCAGGGCTGATAAAATTCAGTTGGTATACTTGTGACTTGTTCCAGCATTTTATTTACTCTTTTCTCAAGGTCTCTATTGCCAGTTTAATTGATAATAATCCAGAAGCTGAGTTAAGATACAATATGTATGTCATACCAGTCCTAGCCAAGGTGGTTGATCTCCAAAAGCTAAGTGGAGTTCTAAGCTGCTTAGGACTTGGACAAAAAGCATCAGGAAATCCCAAGGCTATAGACAAGACTGAAAGTTGAAAAACCATGAATGAAGAAGATAATGACAATGCACTTCTGTACTATAAGAAAACTGCATGGAGATAGACTTAGCAGATTTGAACTAGGCTCAAAGGAAAACATCTCTCAGCTGAGCTTTGCCTCATAGTCAACTGTCACTTGATTTCCCACTTCAGATTAAATAAATCTCTCTTTAAACATTAAAAGAGGCATTTCTCCACCTCAGGAAACATCTGAATCTCCCCTGCAGAAATTGGTAACAGGGAAACATAAACCAAGGGGAAACACCCTCAGGTTTCAGTCATAGAAACACCCTCAGGTTTCAGTCATAGAAAATCTCACCAAGATTCTGCCAAATAATAATGATATGATATGGAGGGAAGAATTAAACACATTAACTATTTAAATGTGCCATTAACTATTTAATCATGTTAATTAAATTGCTAATTAACTTTTATTAATTATACTGTTAAAAAAGAACACGAAACAATGTACAATATATGAAATAAAACAAAGTACAAGAGCAATAGGAGCTCTAACAAAGCACATGCTTGGGGCAAAGATATAAATAAAAAAAAGTAATACTTCTAGTACAATTACTGAAACAATTACTTAACAACCAGCCAGTGGGACACCCATACCTCCCAGCCCAAATTTGTGTAGGGAAACCTTTAGGTCTTCAATATTTTGCAAAAGATTTAACAGGATGTGCCATCCAAATCTCCAGGGAATGTTGTTTCACAGGACTGGCATGGCACCAGATACCCATTCTCCCTGAAGTTAGGGAAAAAACTAACTACAAATAGTTCTCAACTTATGACCACAATTGGGAACAGAAATTCTAGCACTGTGCAAAGCAGCTGTTAAGTGAGTTGTACCTGATTTTACAATCTTTTTTGCCATGGTTGTTAAGTGAATCGCTGCAAGTTGCTAAGTGAATCAGGTGGCCATAAAGTGAATTCAGATTCCCTCATTAACTTCGCTTGTTGGAAGCCAGCTGGGAAGGTTCTAATTGGCAATTATGTGATCCCAGGATGCTGTAATTGTCATAAATGCATGCCTGTTGCTAAATGCCCAAATTTTGATCACATGACCTTGAGGATGCTGTGATGCTTTTTAAGGCTAGGACCCATCATAAATCACATTTTTCAATGCTGTTCGAATGGTTGCTAAATGAATGGCTGTAATTTGAGGGCTACCTGTAATTATTCGTTTGTCACACCTTATGATTTGTGTGAACTGCACTAACATAACTTCCTAGGATGAACTGGAGCATTTGCACACAAGGTCTTGCCCTTCGCCTGCAGCATCAGTTCCTGGCCTGAGTAATGCCGCCTTCTGTGTTCAGCAGCTGAGCTGAGTTAGTTCCAGCTCAGCTATGGTGGGATTCAGCTGGTTCACACTGCTTCGGCAGAACTGGTAGCTAATTTTTTTGGGGAGTTTGGCAAACTGATTCCTAAATGGCCAGGCTAGCATGCATTCACGTGGCAGCAGCAGAATAAGCTATATCAGATCATGGGTGGAGAAGTTACTAAATTAAGTAGGAAAGTATAAGAAGAGAGGGGAAAGGGAAGGGAAAAGGTAGGTCAGTGGAAGGGCTTTGCCAGCTGCCTTCATACACACTTTGCTCCATATTTGAGAAGCAGCCACCGAGGTTTTCCAGTTAGCAAGCAACGCTTGATTCAGCAAATGCTCTCTTGAGCATGCGCCAGAAACCCAATCATGCACGATGTTGCAGAGGACCCTCTTGCTTGGTGTTGGAGTTGGGCATTGGGTCACGTCTTCTTGAGCCCTGGTCGTCCCCACCCCTTCCCACGATGCTGATTCCTGGTTGGCCCAAAGTAGGACTCAAGCCTGCCAAGCCCCATTTCTCCTAAGATGAAGGATGAAGGTGACAGCATGGGAAGGATGGCTGGAATAGGCAGCGCTGCCCCTTTGGACCTATCGGAGCTAGTTGGGGTGAGATTCAGCTCCTGCCCAAGAGTTCATCCTTTGCATTTGGCCGGCAGCCACGGCAATATGCATTCCTAAAGCAGCTGTGTTCGATAAAAGGACTGTAACCCAGAAATGCCCCGGCTCCAATGCTTTTATTAGCCCACTTTGTTCACACAGTAGAGGCTGCTCCTTTCTCTAGTTCTTGCTTCTAGTTGCCTGAGATCCACCCCAAAAATGGGTTCTTGTCAAATGGGACTGCACAGCTGCGCACTACACAGCGCTGTACATACATGCTGGGCAAAGCCCACTTAATGGACAGGCAAAAAAGAAGGGTTTTGAGGAGAGTCAAAGTGGATCCTGGGCGCTGTGCTGTAATGGAGAAATGGAAAACGGAGCAGCTGACATGAGGGGATGACGAGGAGCATCGAGAAAAAAAGGGGGAAAGCATCCTCCTTCCCTTGTGTCAGCCGCTCCGTTTCCTGTTTCTCTATTGCAGCACCCAGGATCCACTTTGACAGTGGAGTGTGTGTGTTTGGGAGATGGTCAATCCCCATTCATGGCAGAACAACCTCGATTGTTAAATTATTTGAATCCCACCACTGGCTATGATGCATTTGAAAATCACAGATGCTGTCAGCCTCTGCTTCACTTGATTGCTATTGGCTGCCATAGAAACGGGGTGGGTGGGGGCATGGTATTTGGGAAGGGAATTGTGTGGTACTGGAGGAGTTAGAAGGGAGTTTTGTTCCCACCATCCTCTGTGCATGCTGATGGCTGATGTTTGGTCTTGGTCAAGGCCAACCGTCTCCCATACCAACCCGATGAGACCTTTTGAAGATGCACCCTACATGAAATCTTAGGGAGTTGCAAATTGGACACTGGCCTGAGGTAATTGAAGGGAGGGGGCTGGGTAATCATTTGATATGTACTTATTCGCCCCTTTTTGACTCAGATCTTGCTTTCCTTTTTGCTGCTTTAAATTCTTATCTAGTAAAGTACTTTATCTCTATTCAAATGGAGTTGAGGTTTTTCTTTCTTGGATACTGAAGGAGGCGTGCTTGTCAGATGCAGAACCACTGGTCCACTGGCAGGCGCTCTCAGCTCAATCCACCTCCCAGGTCATGGGTTCAAATGAATTTCCTTCCCCATAGAGGTTCAGATGTTATAGCAACAGAGTTGGAAGGAGGAGACATACATGTCCAGTCTCTACTTAAGAACCTCCAGTGATGGAGCACCCATAACTTCCAGTCATGCAACCTTCAGTGATGGAGCACCCATAACAGTGGAAAGGCAAACCGTTCCACTGATTGTTCTAACTCTAAGGAAATTTCTCCTAATTTCTAAGTTGGTTCTCTCCTTGATTAGTTTCATCCATTGCTTCTTGTTCTGCACTTCAGATGCTTTGGAGATAGACTGACCTCCCCACTTCTTTGCAGCAGCCCCTCAAATATTGGAACACTGCTATCATGTCTCCCCTAGTCCTTCTTTCTATTAAACTAGACATACCCAGTTCCTGCAACCGTTCTTCATATGTTTTAGCCTCCAGTTTCCTAATAATCATTATTGCTCCTCTATGCACTCTTTCCAGGGTCTCAACACCTTTTTTATATCATAGTGATCAAAACTGAATGCAATATTTCAAGCATGGTCCTACCAAGACATTATAAATCACACTCGGACACTATTAATTCACAGGTATTTTCAGAGCAATAGAAGGATGGTGCCTGGATGGCCTCTTATAGAAACCTTTTTGCAAGTACAGATGTACATAACAGAAGCCATAGGGAAGAACTATTGACTATTATGTTCTTTGCATTCTCTTCCTGATTAGTTGGAAACCAATGTGGATATTTTGAAATAACCAACAACAAACACACCAGGGACTGAATCCAAACAACTTATGAGGGACTTGAGAGAGGAAACATCATCTTCCTAGCGTTATTCCCACACTATGGCAGGGTCCAGTTAAAACTCCTTTTTAATGACTGTCATCCCTCAATTCAAGGTAGAGTTGGGGCAACTGGATGGAGTGTGAGCATTTACTGACCGGGTGCCTGATGCCATGTGGAGTTAGCAGCAGATATTTTTTTCTTTGCACAAAAGGGGTCACATGACCCCAGGACATCGCAACCACCATAAAGATGAGTCAGTTGGCAAGTATCTGAATTTTGATCAGGTGACCATAGGATTGTTGCAACGGTTGTAACTATGAAAAATAGTCATGTCAGTTTTTTAGTGTTGTAACTTTGAACAGTCACTAAATGAACTGCTGTAAGTCAAGGACTGTATTACAGATAGCCCTCAACTTACAAATGATAGCTTAGTGACTAAAATTACCAACTGACCTCCCCAGAACTACTTACAATCAAGATTTGAAGTTTCTATGATGGACCACCCCCTATAGGGGGGGCACAGTCATATGATCATATTTTGACTGCTTGGCAACTAACCTACATTTACAGCTGTTTGTACCATTCCCTGATCACATGACTGTGCTTTGTGATCGCTTTTTTGTTTTCATTTTTTTTGCCAGAAACTGGCATTTATTTTCAGTTTCTGGTAAAAAATACCCTTTAAAAATGGGCTCACTTAATCACCATCCCAAAAAAGATAATAAAATCAGACATGGTCACTTGGTGACCAGCTTAACAAAGAGCACAATTTATGACTGGCTCAATTATGGATGTAAGTTGAGGACTATCTATAGAAAAGAGAATGGGACTTTAGGCAAACAGATGCTGATATTGGCCTTAAGTTCAAGAAAGACCTTTAATTTGCAAAATGAAAAAGTGAGTCATTCTTGAGTCCTTTTGGTTAGCTGTTTCGCTCTGCCTAACATAATCAACAACTGCAGCTGTCTCATAGGCAAAGCAGTTCACAGTTAGTTGTCTCCAAAAACCCTTGAGTGTTTCCTCAACCCTGCCTTAGTGGCTATAATATTTGGAAGTCAGATTGAGATAAAATAATAAATACACTGGGGATTGTTGCAGTAACTTCATTTTAATGTAATGTAGTTTTTGTTCTCTCCTGAACAAAGGTTTGCAACATCTGGGACAACAGGGAAAAAAGAGAGGGTGGATTAATAAGGCCTCGTCAATTGCTACATAGAAAAAAAAACTACAAAAGTTAAATTAAGGAGACATCAGAGCTAGGAACCATATTTTATCAAACTGGATGGGTTTTGGGTTTATCTCGATGGCTAGATGAGATAGTCTGATGAGAGGGAGGGTGAGGGTGAGGGAGAGAGAATTTTTGTATGTATAGTATCTTTGTGTCCCAGATTTGTATAAGCATAGTTACCTGATTTTGTTTTTAAAGAAAATAAAAAACAGAAAACAGGGGGATTTCCTAGCTTTTCTCCACTGATTCATATAATATCTGCTGTCAAATAATCTCTCTGTTTTGATGGCAAGAGACATATCACACCCATGATGGCTCTACTGTTTAAGGGCTTTAAGGAAAATCATTTTGTTTCAGAACCCTTTTTGCACATCACAAACATGAAACCTCACAAGTGTTAGCCAAACATTACAGAGATCTGCTTTCTGACTGAGCTCCCCTGACGACCAAGGAGATTCAGAGCTATCAAAGTTCACTGCTCATTAATTAGAGTGGCAAAGCATTTTTGCCTCAGGTGCTCTTAGCCAATTGAAACATGAACCCCAATAATTACATAGAATAGAGGCGGTAACCCCAGCAGTCCTAACCAGTCAGGATCTACAACCCACATTCCTGGGCCCCGTGGGCGAGGCAATCATGCTACTCCCCAGCCGGTGTAAATATACAACTTCTCCATCCCCAAGAAAAATAATCCAGGTGTAGTCAGGACACAAGGAGGAATTCCTGTTGGAAACTGAACTGAAGGACTGAACTGACGGAAGATGGGAGGCAGAATCTGGATCATAATGCTGCTGGCAATTGGGATTGAAGGGCAAATCCGGTGAGATAATGCAAGATGTTATTGAACTTGGGCTGCAGAGGAGTATCTAGGAATTTAGATCCTCATAGAAGATAGGATAGCCTCTCTTAGTTTCAGAAGCTACAGCTGACTGGACCAGTTACAGTAGTTCCCAACTTTCTGGCTAGCACGGTGAATTCTGTAAACTGTAGTCTTCATCCTTTGGAGGTTATTGGTTTGGGGGGGGGGGGATTGAGAAACTTGTGGCTTGAGGGACCCTTGATCGAGAAAGAAGAATATGATTGCAGAGAATATAAAGAATCAGGCTGTAGGGACATACAGCTTGCATTTCAAGGAAATGGTCTGTGTAAGACACCAACTGTGAACACAGAATATGGGATCTAAGATAGCTAGAGGTAATTTGAAAACAAAATAAAGTGGCCTAATGATTAGAAGGATGTCTCTGTGAGTTAATGTAATGATCTACTTTTTCCTTTCCTTTGTGCTGGGCTACAAAGGGAGATCCTGCCTGGAAATTGTAGATTTTGTAGTTTCGATAAATCTGGAGGATCACCTGATTGTAGAAACTTAGATTAAAATAATAGTTGTCAGTCAAATCGATGGATAATATTATGCTCACTCTTCTCTCTCTTGAAGAGTGCTGATAGCTTAACATGTGAATCTGTGGCTGTCCATATTTGGTTGGACTCTAACTCCCAACTCCCAATATCTGGAAAAGCAGAAGTTCTGCCACATTTGAAATTTCAGGTGTGAGATTTAAAAAAAAGGGTCTTTCCATCATACGCAGGAAAGTATCCTCAAAGGAGGCAGGAGAAATAAAATGTAGAGATTCAAGATAAAATTAAAAAGTTGTATATACTGAATAACCAGTGGTTGGTAGTAAAAGCACACCTTGCCTTAACAAAGATTTTAAAAACTGGGATGACTCAAACACTTAAAAAGAAATTGAATTAAACAGGTTAGAAGAGAAAGATTTTAGCTATAGGATTGGGTTTAAAATATAAATAAATTCTTTTGTTCTGTAAAAAGAACAAAAGCTGTGAGAAACAGAACTCTTTGGTTCTTTAAAAGAACAAGGGAGGATTAAGTTGAATTTTAGGCTTGCCAGAAAACAAATTGCCAGATTAGGATGCTAATGGATCCCACTGAGAGTCCCCCTTAACTGAAAATCCCTCTAGCACGTGTCCACTTTCAAGATAAAACAATGGCCTTGAAATTACCATCCATATTAAGCAGCTGAGTAGCCAAGCAGATATATATGGTTATTCTCTTCAAAATTCAACTGAGACGAATTCTATTTTTACTTAAATTATTGTACAGGCCAATTTGCAAGTCCAAATTTATACAAATATACATTTGTCCTCTTTCAGGTTTGCGCTTCATCTTTTTGATGATAGGTAAGAGGTTTAATGTAGATTTCTCCCACTTTTGATAGAGAGATGAAATTTTGGATTCCATAGGGTTAGGGTTAGAATTAGGGTTGGAGGTCTGGGAGTTTTAAATTGCCAAGGATGAGAAACACTACAGTAGCATGATTACAAATAAACAAAGTTCATCTTGTCTCAAAAGAGGTGTTGCAACTTTTAATAGCATGTAATAATGTGAACTTACATTGTGTTGCTACTGTAAGGTACCTTTAGAGCAGGGGTGTCAAACTCAAGGCCGGTAGGCCAGATCTGGCCTGTGGGGTGCTTAGATCTGGCCTGTGGGGCCCACTCTGGAAACAGCGAAGGACTGGCCTGTGGGTGCCTCTGTCAGCGAAAATGGAATTTTTGGGGCTGTCACACACAGCCTCCCAGGCTCCGTTTTTAGCTGTGATGGCCTCCTGCAGCCCTCTACCAGTGAAAATGAAGCGTTCCACCTCCCCTCCAAGCTCCATTTTCGCTGGCAGAGGGCTAGCAAAACAAACTAAAAGCAAACAAAAGGAGAAATATTTTCCCTTTTGTATTTGAGCATCCAAGAAGAGACAGGAAAGGAGAAAGGAAAAAGAAGAAAGACAAAGAAAAGGAAAGATGGGAAGAGAGCAAGGAAGGAAAAAGAAGAGAAGAAGGGGGAAGAAGAAAAGAGAAGGAAGAGAGCAAGAAAGAAGAAAAGGTAGGAAGGAAGGAAGGAAGGAAGGAAGGAAGGAAGGAAGGAAGGAAGGAAGGAAGGAAGGAAGGAAGGAAAGTCCTGCCTTAGCACTTGGCCACCAGCAGCCTGCTGCCCTTTCGCCATTCCCTTGTCTCATCCTCCTGACATCTCCTAGTGGTCTCCCATCCTATCGCTGAGGATGCTTTGGTTGCAAAGCCAGGTCTACTTGCATGGCGAGGGAGTGGGCTTCCCTCTGACCCACATACTTTGCCCTCCCGCACACACCATGAGCAACCTGGCCAAGGAGAATGAGAACAGCAACAGCAGCCTTGAGGAGGAGGTAAGCGCTGCCGGGCACCCCCTCGGGGAAGTAGGGCTGGGTTGGACTGGGCTGTGGGGTCCCGATGCCCTGGAGATTGAGGGCTGGGTGCTTCCTCTCTGTTGCCTAGGGCTCTGGACAGCCTGCACCACTGTCCAGGGGTCCTCCTTGTGGCCTGAGAAGGACAGCGAGACTCCTCTAAAGGGCAAGGGTTTGGTGTTCTCCCTAGTCTCGCCTTCCTCCACTGGAGACAATGGATCTCCCCAGCCCCATCTGGGCCACCACAGGCACCCCAATATGAGTGATGTTGAACTGGCCATGCCCATCCCAGCTACGTCCTCCCGTCCCCCCGAAGTCAAACACAACCCTGAATGAAATTGAGTTTGACACCCCTGCTTTAGAGGATATTGAAAATCCTCATTATCCCATTTAGGACAGGTCTGGAATCCCTTGGATATCAATAAAACATTATTTTACTGGACGTTATGAATAGAGAGAGAAATACTAGTGGTTGTGGTTGTTGCTTTTAAACTGGTGAAATTTGTGCATTTTTCCATGTATCCATTCATCCATCAGACAAATTTGGGGGAGGGGGGGAGCTGTCTAGTAACAATTAACAGAAATCCATTGTAGTATCAACTCTGGAAAAAAATGGTTAAATATATTTTGTTTTTTAACCTAAATAAAACAAAGAAGCTATGAAGCAGATACATAGGATGCCCAAAGACTAGTTCACAAATACTGCAAAGTGTTTCTGCTGAATAAAAGCCAGAATATCAGGATTAGCCAGAGATTTAGTGTGATTTGCAAATGCTATGCAGAATTTTCATGCTGTCTTGAGCATGAAACTAATATATCCAGAAATGTCTTAAAATGAAAAAGAACAAAACATTTCTTTATAAAAGAATTAAAAAGGAAAGAATTAAACCCAGAAATTTCTGCCCCTAAGGGAAAACCAGGAATAGAGCTTGATTTTTACGATGAACATACTTCGCAAGATTGTCCTCATTTGCATGATAGAACTGTCTGCATACCTGGTTCATATTAGGGACCTAATCAGAAGCATTAGATCCAACTGACTGTATTTGAAATCTACTCACTCTTGTACTAAATCAGGAACTGGAATAGTTTCCTTCTCAAAAAAATTATAGGAAGAAAACAAAAGATACACAACAATTGACCATTCATTATATAATTATATTAGTTATTTGTTATTATTTGTTGGAAAACCTGAAGGACCAAGTTGAGGACAGATTCTCCTTGAGAATTCCTATGGGTCACTAAGATTGGCACTGATTTGATGGCACATGATCAAATCAATCAAGTCTTATTGTTAGGTGAGGGACAAGAGAAGAGGTTGCCAAGCATTCAATTTTGATCATGTGTCTGTGGGGAGGCTGTGAGAGTCACAAGTCGAGAACCAGGCATAAGTAACTTTTTCAGTGTCATTATAACTTTGAACGGTTGCTGAATGAATATTTGTAAGTTGAAGACTATGTTTATTGCTATATGTTTAAACAATGAAGTTGAGTAGACATTAACATGGATTTATCTACTGAGAATGAATGGAAATCTTTTGTAGACTAGGTGCTACACCTGTCATTTGAGCACAGACAGACTGTGGATGTAAAGTCAGTGAGGTCATGACACATATATTAGGGGTCTATATGTGTCCAGAATGATGTGGGGTCTTTTCGGTTTGGGAAATTAATATTAGCTTTTTTCCAGAATGCAATTAACTCTCTTTTAGGTTTTTCTACAACAGTGACAAGAAACTATAGCTGGTCTTTGTTCAATTTGAAGAAGAAAAAAACCTATGTAGGATCAGATGAAGTTAGTATTTAGAGGGTAAATCACTAAAAAAAAAAAATCCCAAAATAAGACAATACCATTTATGCACTGTTGCCAAGACAAGTTCACAGATGCATTCATGAAGATGTGTTCACGTCAAGGGAGACTTTTAAAGTTTAATTTTAAATGTTAGGGTTTACAATACTTGTCTTGTGAGTTTCCTATCTCAAAAAGCCACAGTGTAAAACAACTTTTTTTTATAATTGTAGTCCAATCTTTTGAAGTCGCAATCAAATCTGGTAGCTTCATGTAGTGCTTTGGGGCCTCAACATACCTATAACTGCATAAGTAGTTATTGTCTTATCCATGGCTTAGCCACTATGACAGGGTTCCCACAACATATTAAACCCCCCAAACCATCTTATGGCTTAATGCAGTGTTTGAAGCCAACCTACAACTAACCCTGGAATGGGAAGAAGCTAAAGAAACTCACCTGCTCTTTCTCTCAGGTAATAGGAAAGATATGGGGTGCTGCTTGGGTATGACAACTATCCTGTTTCACCCAAAATAAGACACAACTGGAAAATAAGCCCTAGCATGATTTTTCAGATACCTATATAAGTCCTAGCCCCAAAAATAAGCCCCTGTTAAGATTGTCAGCCAGACCGACACATTTAGTACTGCATTTCTCCAAAAATAAGACCTAACTGAAAAAATAAGCCCTAATGTGTCTTTTGGAGCAAAAATTAATATAAGACCCGTCTTATTTTCAGGGAAACATGGTAAGTGTTCGAAATTCTGTTTATATAATGCACCATAGAGGAAACAAAGAGTACAGTCACCATGTACTTTACTGTTCAACCATTTATTGTAACAGGAAACAGGAAACTCTACTTAGAACAAAAGAGCATCCAATATATATCATAGATTCAAACCTGTAAATACTGCCATCTAGTGGGTGAGTACTACTGTAGGTGTTGCATAGAAATACATTCCAACAATGAATTCCAACACTAAGCAATACAGGTACTCCTTGTTTAGTGATCATTGAAAGCAAAAATGACATTGAAGAAGTAACTTATGACTGGTTCTCACACTTTTGTAATTTCACCATAACAGCAATCCCACAATCATGTGATCAAAATTTGGGCATCTGAATCTGGCATGTGTTTATAATGGTTACCTGTCACTATTTGCAACTTTCCCCACTGGCTTCTGACAAGCAAAGTCAGTGGGAGAAGCTGCACTCGTATAATAACTGCAGTGATTTGCTTAAGAACTGTGGCAAAAAAGGCTGTAAAATTGGGTGTGACTCACTTAACAACTATCTTGTTTAATAACAGAAATTATGATGCCAATTGTCATAAGTCAAGGACAACTCATTCTTGGAACTGGAGCACTTTCAGGGTTATCATCTAATCAATCTGTCTCTTTTGGGAGGCATTCCCTTTTGAGAACAAGCACCATGGATTTGCCCAAGCAGGATGGAATTAAGCATGGGATGTATCTGACTCACTGATTCAACATTCCCCCTCCTGCTCTAAATAAGGATTAAATATTTCTGAGACCTATGATTCAAGAATGTTGTAGGTGTATAGTGAGTAGCAATCTAGATCTGCTAGCCAGTTCCTCATAGCATATATGACCAAAGTGGAGGGTACCAGTTCAATACTCTTTCCTCTATATTGAAGAGATAGCTTATCCAGTTGATAACACAAACCAATTCTTCCAGGATAACCCCATTTGCATCCACCAGTTCTGGCTCATCTTCTTCCCTAAAAATCAGATGCATCTGATACAAAACAAGAGATTGGTTAGTGTTTGGCTCCTCTCAGGCAGTTATGAGAAGAGATCTGGTGTCTTACGAAGTGTCAACCTGGTGCCAGAGCACACCAGTCTATGACTTAACTTAATACTGATTAGGGATACTAGATAGCTACAATTAGTTCACCTGCCCAGCCCTGTTGCTGCCTACAGGTGGGTGATGCCAAGTATCTGTGTTAATTAAAAAATATCTCACTACATGTGTAAGGATTTATCTCTCTCCCTTTATGGCTAATATTCTCTCATGTGGGTAGGTGAGACAGGGTTGAGGAATGTTGGATGAAAAATGCCAAGCTAACTCTACAGAGTTCTGAACACAGTAATGCTAGATGGACAAGGAATTTATGACTCTAATTCAATGATTTAAAATCCCAATCCAAGGAAATAATAAACCCTAGATTTTGATTTGCCTGTTTTATTTTTGAAATATTCTCATATCTTTAACATTTGGCCAAACAGTATACATTACAAGGAAGCAACCTTGTTGAATCTACTTCATTCTAAACCGAATCTTGTTTCATTTGTCATAGCTCAGCAGGTAGTTTGAATCTGATCAATTATGGGTTTTTAAAAATAAATCCTGTCCTGTAGGACCATTTGACCGAATAAAACAATTTCAGTTTGTAGATTGTATGCCCTCAATCAGGTTTGTACACCACCTTTCATTATCCAGAGAACAGTATTCTATGAGGGGAGAGGCTGTAAATAATCCAATTTAAAGTGAGGAAGAATGCTTAAGGGTAAAGGAGTTACCTTAAATCCCACCTCTCATGAGGAAAGAATCCATATCTTTGGTTGTACCTAATCTTGGGGGCTCTGGGAAATCGTGTGAATCTATTAGTATTTATATTTTTCATTTCTGTCCTAGACTTATTATAATGGTGGTGACATGGAAAGAATACCACACCCTTCATTACTTTTAACTCCCCCCCTCTTCTATCTGCTTTCTATTCCCTGACAGGATCCCTCTGCAGAAATTTCCATCTGTCCGAAACCGGTTTGGCCAGTCAGGGCTTCCTATTGCTGAAGTATTAAGGCGAGGTGGATTAAGGACTGGAAAACCACCAGCTACAGCTTCTGTCACTCGCCAGCGTCTCCACAACTACATGGATGTATGTTTTCTTAATAGAGAGCATAAGCTTATGATTAAATTTCAGAATGTTGCAGTAATAAATGAAGGCCCTCTGAACCCAAGTATGATGAGGCCAAAATACCAAAACTTGGTGGTCAAATAATTGGATAAATTTGAGGCAATTCAAGCCCATCCTCAACTATGGAAAGTTCATCTCTTTCAGCCCAACCTATTCAGGGAGGCTATTGTTGTGGGATAAATTGAAGAAAGACCCTATGTAAACTACCATGAGCTTCTGGAAGAAAAGCAAGTTATAAATCCACCAAATAAATTGATGGGTCTATGAGGGAAGGAAACTTAGCTGCTGGACAGAGCCTCAAAAATTGTGCCTTTGTTCAAGCCTTAGTGATAACCCATGATTTGTCTGATTTTGGTTAGGTATGTTGTAGGGATTCAGTCACTATAGTTAGTGAATGGCATGGCTTCTTCTTGCCCCTAATAATACTCAATGGATGACACTTCAACAAATAGTAATGCTATGAGATATACTGTATAAACTAGCCAACTAACCAAATGTAAGTGTTGCTGGGTTAAACAAAGGACCTTACAGTTAGTTCTCAATTTACAATTTAACTTGGGATTAGAAATCCAATCATAAATTATTACACTCACAAGTCAAGGTACCCATATGGCCTGACCCATTTTTTCATTTCACTTATTAGTGGTCCTCAAGCAAATCACCACAGTGAAATGAAATAAAGTAAAGTGAATGTTGCAAACATGGTCATGTGACCATAGGATGCTGCGATTGGTAATAAAAGTGAGCCAGTTGCTAAGCACTCAAAATGCAGAATCACAGTGAGGAAGAGGTAATTTACAATGGCCAGAAGTTCTTTACTGCCATAAAGTATCCATTCCAAACCCTAAACCTAACCCTCACTCTAATGACCACATAGATAGAACTTCTCTAGGATGATCTGTCCCCAACATGGTCCTTCAGGTCTACCAATGGTGCATGGTGCACCTAGTGCCAATGTAACTGAGTCCATCATCCTTGCTCTTCCACTTTTGGTGGAAGGCTTCCCATGAGAATGAGAATGAAGTCTTTGCACGATGTGTCCAAAATATGATAACTTAAGCCTGATCATTTGTGCCTTGTGTGAAAACTTTGGTTTCTTTGGTTTTTGTTGTTGTTGTTTATGGTATTTTGAGGTGTCTTCTCCAACACCAAAGTTCAAAATAATCAATAATCTTTCTATCCTGCATCTTCAAAGTTTAACTTTAATTTCCATAGCATGTCACAGAGAAAATCATTGCAAGCACATTTCTGATCTTTGTAGATATAGACATACCCCAGCATACAGTATGAATATATTTTCCAGGTCTCATTGCTATTCTAACAAAATGCTAGCCTATGAAATATTTCTTGTTACTTTTCTATTGCTTGCTCACTAGTGAAAAGTGGAAAACATCTGCCATGTCAATAGCAACTTTGATCATAAAGGTCATAAAACGGGGCAAAACTCACAATAAATATTTCACTTAGCAACAGAAATATTGGGTTCAATTGTGGTTTTAAGTTGAAGATCACCTGTATGCATTCATGTTCTTTCAATCCAGCTTCACTGAATATATATTCACTATAAATCCAGTTCCTTTTGCTGTGTTATGTACAGTCTGTGGCTTCCAGTCCAGTATATAAATTTTGCATGAGGCTAGTAACTTGTTCTAGGATTTCTAGTTTTCTCAGGAAATACCACAGTTGGATATGGTTGACACTATCAAAAGATCTTTCTATAATCAATTAAGCACATACTGACTTTTTTATTAAAAAATCCTTTCGCTTTCTCAATTTTCTAGTGAGCATCACTAATAATCTTTCTTGGTCCTCAGATTTTTGTAAACTAGACTAATGTTCATGCAGGGCTTTAATCTGAATGATCTGAATGATCCTAAGTATTTTGTTAGCATGTGCAGTCAAGGATACTGTTTGCATGCCCTCTTAGGTCTTCTTTCTTTGATATTGGTAGAATAATCTTTTCCACTCTCTTTACCATTTTGTCTTTCTCCAGATTTGCTGGCATAATTTGGTTAGAACCTTTACAGGTTCTTCTCCTCTTCATTGCTGTTTTTATGTGGATATTCTATCAATTCTTGTAGCCCTCCCATTTGATAATACCTGTATTCAAAGTGCTGATTTAACTACCTATTTTAGTACTAGAGATTCTTGGAATTATCTTGAAAAAATTATTTGCTGTTGATATTGCTAAATTCCTCTCATTTTTGAATCAGTTACTTATGTACATTGACATCCTTACTATGTTAATTTAAATCTCCTTCTGAATTAGGAAATATTTTGAAAAAGTTTTCTTGGGTTTCTATGTCAGCTTCTATCTTCAATGACTTTTGCAAATATATACAGGTAGTCATCGAGTTATAAATGTGTTGGAGCCTGTCCATTCCATTCATATCTTGAGGATTCGTGGGAGTGAATCTCATACCTTGAACTAGATCACTCCCTGCTTTCCCACATTCGCAAATTTAATGCGTGGGTGAATGTGTGCTTTGTTACGTGGACATGAGGTATCTCAAGGTAGGGAAGGCCAGGGGAGAGGTAGTGATGGAGCAGTTCCCCAAGACCTCCCCAACCCACTAAGATACCTCATACTTCTCTCTCACTGCCGCACTGGACTCACTTGCCTTGCAAAGATCTGTCTCCTCTCTGACACGGCTTCTTTCTCTTTGAGGAAGAGGAGATCTCCAGGGCACAGAAAGTGTTTTGCCGCACTTGTCTCCCACACCTTTCCCATCCCTGAATTCCTTTCCACCCCCACTGGGATAATTTTTGCCCAGATGGAGACCTGACGAAGAGTGGAAGCTTCATCTGTGTGCAAATAGGGCCTTCGAAAATAGAGGGATGTGCTCCATTTTGAAATGCCCCATAAGTACCTATGAGGCCTTTGAAAATGGAGGGATTCACTCTGTTTTGAAATGCCACTTAGGCACCTATGAGGCCTTTAAAAATGGAGGGATTTGGGGGGGGGGCGGAGCCTGTCGCCGAGGAGGGCTCAACCGAGCTCCTCTCAGAGATCTGGTCTGTATATCTAAATAAGATCATAGAGATCACCCCTTTTTGGCTATAAAGGGGCAGGGAGTAGCTCTGTGTGCTAGGGTCTATTCGTAATTCACAGCCCTTCTCTTTTTTTTGGCTGTGGACAGAGATTAGATCCAGCGTGAGCGGAGCTTTTATCTCCAGCCAGTTCTTCTCAGCTGCTTTTTTTTTGCAGCCCCAGACAGGCGATCCCCCCCCCAGGACAAAGCAAAGTTGTTTGAAGCTAGGATTAATACGGGCGGGTCCCACTCCTGTGAGATTTATGCTTTTATTACTATCTTAAATACCAGCACCATTTGTCTTAGAGGCTTCTTTGTTTAAACGGACTTCAAAATGGCGATTTCTCTCCGTTGGTGACTGATAGGGGATGTACGTAGCCGGTTTTACCTTCCTGCAGACCGCTCCTTAACAAGATAATTTTTTTTGTTTTTTTGGAAACAGAGGGGAGCGAAAGCGCTGTTTATTTGTTTATTTATAATGGCACCCAGGTCAAAATCGAAGCGTCTCTCTACAAATGTGCCTAAAGAATCTATGAATGAACTTAAAGAATTTACACTGGAATCGCAGCCCTTGTCTCCTACGCCCTCTACTGGAGAATTCTTAACACAGGAATTTTTTTTTCAAATGTTTAATGATTTTAAACAAGAAATTAAGGAATTTGTATTGGAGCTATATGGTGATTTAAAGTCTAAAATTGACCAAATGAAGGCGAATACGTTTGCAGCCGTGTCTGCCCTGTCAGATTATACCGCTGAAATAGAGAATAAATTGGAAAGCTTGGAGGAGGCTAATTCTAATTTGACTACTAATATTCAAATATTACAACAAAAAATTAGAGACACTCAAGAACAGCTCGTTATGATAAACTTTAATAAGAAGGCATTCGCAATAAGAGTCAGAGGATTGCGCGAAAAGGAGCGAGAGAATCTGAAACAGACCTTTGTTGAAGCCCTCAGCCATGCGGTGGGAAGCCCGGGACTTAACTTTGATTGGCAGATTCGGAAAATCTATCGCCAGAATTCGTTGGTAGCGGAACAGCGACAGCTCCCGAGGGACATAATTATATATTTCTCCACAAAAGAATCCAGAAACGCGATCATGCAAAAATTTTACAATAATAGTTTGAGAGTTGATGGCCAGGACTTGATTGTCTTCAAAGAAATACCATTTCAGATGTTGAGAGCAAGAAGAGACTATGCTTTTTTAACTAAAGAGCTTAGAAATCATCAGATTCAATATAAATGGGAGGCCCCAGCCGGCATTACGGTCACATTTGAGAATCAAAGACTTCGTCTCAATTCTGTTTCAGAGGCTCGAGATTTCTATTACAAGACTTTGAAGGCGGGACTTCCTGATTCACTTGGAAAAGAGGAGAGACAAGCCGAAGGAGAAGGCAAGCAACAGACCACATGGCTGCAAGATGGAGGGGGTAGCTCCCCCTCCCTCGGAGAAGCAGAAAAGCGGAGTTTGAGGATTTAGACATTCTAAAATATTCGCCAAAGTTGTGGATTGAATGGGGGTTTGCGACCTCTCTCCGGTAGAAAAAGCGGAATTTATTGGTGGGGTGATACTGAATGTATATATGTAAAATGCATGCAGAATGATTTACGCTGTTTAAATCTTGTTAGAAGGGAAAGTTTGAAGAGATTATTTTAAAATAGAAGGTAAACTGATTCTTGTTGAAACTATTATTTGAATATGTGGAATGATCTATGCTATTTAATTTTTATTAGAAGGGAAAGCTTGGTGAAATTATTTTGAGCTAGATTTTAAACTAATGTCTGCATAAATTTGATAGTGGCAAATATCAGAGAAGCAAGGGATGAGGGTAAAATGCATGCGGAATGATTTACGTATATTGGTGGGGTGATACTGAATGTATATATGTAAAATGAATGCAGAATGATTTATGTTGTTTAAATTCTGTTAGAAGGGAAAGCTGGATGAGATTACTTTAAAACAGAAGGTAAACTGATTCTTGTTGAAAGTATTATTTGAATATGTGGAATGATCTATGCTATTTAATTTTTATTAGAAGGGAAAGCTTGGTGAAATTATTTTGAGCTAAATTTTAAACTAATGTCTGCATAAATTTGATAGTGGTAAATATCAGAGAAGCAAGGGATGAGGGCAAAATGCATGCGGAATGATTTACATTGTTTAAATCCTATTAGAAGGGAAAGTTGGTCGGGATCATTTTAAGATAGAATGCAAACTGATTTTTGTGTAAAGTAATACTTGATCCACGCTGCTTAAATTTTACTAAGAAGGGAAAGTTTGGTCAGATTATTTTGAATTACTGTTTGAAATTAAGGTTAAGAAAGATTATTTACGCTGTTTAAATCCTATTAGAAGGGAAAGTTTGATTATTCTTCTGTAAAGTAATATTTGAATATGTGGAATGATCCACGCTGCTTAAATTTTACTAGAAGGGATTATTTTTGAGCTAGATTGTATATTGATGTCTATACAAATTTGGATAAATGTTTATCTGAATACAAGGTTAAGGAAGAGGAATGGGAGAGTCTACAGGAGGCCGGAGTAAATAACAAAGAAGCAAGAGACGAGAATAAAATATAGATAGAATGACATACTATTTAAGCATAGATAAAGATGGGGGCTGAGCTTAACACAAAGAGTTTCTTTTTTTTTTCTTTTTTCTTTGTTCTTTTTTTTCCCCCCCCCTTAATATATTACTTTATTTTTAATCCATACGAACATAAGATACTTTAGATAGAAGGCAGTGCCAGGTGTGGGCCCTGGGAAGTCGGGAGGAGTAGGGATGGGGATTTATGGGGGGTGGGTGGGTGGGTGTTAACATAGTCTCAATAAGAACAAGAATGCACTTATATACGGTTGTTCTTTTTTTTTTTTTCCTTTTTTTTCTCTTTTCTTTCTTATATTTTTTTTTCCTTGGTTTATTTTACTTTTTATCAGATTATAATAAACAACACTTGAATAAAGGAATACACCAAGGAGGGAGGTAGAGGGAAAGAGGAGGGAGGAGTAAGGAAGGAGTAAGGGGAATGTAAGGAGGGCGTGTTGGGAGTAAGGGGAGAAGGAAGGTTTGAGGGGAAAGGGAAGTAGGAGGGGAGCGTTAGAGGGAGGAAAGGAAAGTTGGAGGGGGTAGATGGGGTGTATGGAGGATGGAAGTGTCAGGTGGGGTTGTGAATGATGAGTTGTGTTTTCTTTTTTAATTTTTTTTATTTCTTTTTTTTTATTTTTATTTATTTATTTTTTCTTATAGCAAATACCCTGTATATAAGTGATTGTAAAATGGAATGTGAAAATGAATAAAATATATTTAAAAATGGAGGGATTTGCTCCATTTTCAAAGGCCTCATAGGGGCCTTGGGGGCATTTTAAAATGGAGTTAATCCCTCTGTTTTCAAAGGCTCCATTTGCACGTAGATGAAGCTTCCAGTCTCCATCAGGTTTCCGTCTGAGTAAAGTGTCCCAGTGGTGGCGGCAAGGTGTTGGGAGGAGGAGCAGGAAACAGGCACCACAAACTCTTTTCATGCAGAGAATGAAAGTTTTTGGGGTCCATATCTCATGAGAGATCAGGCACCTAGTCTCTGCAAAACAGGACGAGTGCCTGAATTTGTGCAATATTATGGCACCCAGGAACTTCCATCAACTCTCATCTCCCTTAAAAGCAAAGAAACTGTGGCAAAGAGGAGATAGATCTTGTAGGGTAAATGAGACCAGCAAGGCAGGATGAGAGGGGAAGTGCTTGTAAACACTAGGAGGTGCTTATCTCATAAATTCAAACAGGCGCTAAATGAATGCTCGTAATCTGGTGATTAGCTGTAATGACAAATTCTGTTTTGTTTAAACAGATTTTTTTCTTGTCTCTTTAACAGTTCTCTGAATATCGTTGTTCCTTCCTAAAATATTTAGCTTTCTTGGTTTTGCTTTTTTGCAATTTCATCCTTTGTTCTGAAACCCAATTTGTTTTCTTCTGTTTCTTCATCTTTGGCAATCTCTTTTTATATAATCCTTTTTTAAGTTTATTCCACAGTTCTCTAGCTATTTTAACTATGAGGATTAGGATTTCCAATATTTTCTTTAATAGGTAGGGATATTTCAAGATTATATTATGGAAAGTGTCTGGCTTTGTTTTTCTAATTGGCTTGGAATTTCACAATATTGGTTGGTTGAAAACTGGGCTAGCAATGAAGATATTATAGGATTGGTAGACAGAGATTAGTCACTTTCCTGCTTAATTTTTGTTTCCTAGATTATACAAACCAACTGTGGTTTTTTCCTACTATCTACAACTTCCAACCACAGTCAGCACATCAACCTTGCATGTTCTATAAATTTCTATACATTTCAAATTAAACTTAACCATAAAACTTTTCCCCTCCTCCTCTGATTGGAGCATGAACTAAGCATAACAGTAAAGTGTTGTCCATGATGTCCTATTAAATTTACATGATTATTATTTTGTTCTAAAGTACAGGTAGTCCTCAACTAACAACCAGTCACTTAATGACCATTCAAAGCTCTGACACACCTTTCGGGGGGGGGTTACTTATAATCTAGATTCGAGATTCCAACAATCCCTTCTTCAGTCATAATTGGAGGACTGCCTGTACTATTCCTTTCTATAAAAGCAAGGACATTCCTTCTTTGCTTTTCATGTCCTGAATAGTTAATAGCATGATCTTCTGATTCTCCAATCCATTTCAATTTACTGATGCCTAGTATGTTATTTATATACATTTCATTTCATATCTCTGTATCAAACTTTTCCATGTTCATGATTTTTGCATTCCATATTCCCATTGTCAATTCTTCTTTGCAGCCTCAGATCTTTTTTTCCTGCATGACAACATCAGCAACTAAACATCTGGAAGGCCACTTCCAATCTAACACCATGATAAACTTCATTAGTGTTCAGAAATATCACTTGTATGCCAGGTACAATTTGACCTGGGTGTTCATCATCCAGGCACTATGTCATCAATCACTTCTATCTTATTTATCCATGTTGTTTTTCCTAGTAAAATGCAGAAGTGGCTGACCACTGCCTTCTCTAACACACTTAAAATGATGCCCTTCCTGTTGTGGTTAAGGTGATCATGCATCTCCATCATCTTCCTGTATCACTGCTGCTGAATTTAGGTGCCTGCTCTCTTTAGTTGGGTAGCTGGAGTGACCTTAAGTGATCCTAATGAAAGAATACACTTGGCATACATTCCCTCCAAAGAACACCACTTACCCTGCTAAAATGAGGCAGGATTCTACTATTAGAAAGAGGATAAATCTAGTTCTATATAACTTTTACATAACCTTAATATTCCACTCTCCCAATCAAGCAAATTCAGATAAAAACTTCTAACTCCCATTTTGATTTCCATCTGAAAAACAAAAGACCAATATGCAAAAAATCTGTCAATTAAATGTTGCAATATGGGAGAGTCATCTGTGCTCTGTTCTCCTCAAGAATTCTGTAATTATTTTTTCTCCTTCTCATGCTGATGGATTTTTTTTTCAGTTGACTTTGTCATGTAATTACTGAGTGTGCTGGTTCCTCATTTGCTGTTCTTCTCCTTTTCCTCTTCTTTAAGATTAATGTTTCTGAACTGCTTGAATTCTTCTGCAAATGTCAGTTTTTCTGTGTCGGTGCTACATCTCTGTTTTGCCTTTGGCGATTCCCATATTGGATACAAAAAGATTGGCACTCAGAATGAGTTTGTTATTGGTGTATTTACTTAATTTATAATTACATTTTTTTCTCTAGACCAGTGTTTCTCACCCTTGACAATTTTAAGCTATGTGAACTTCAGTTCCCAGAACACCCTACCTAGTCCATATGGACTTGAACTCCCAGAATACACCACCTAGCAGTTATGGACTTGAACTCCCAGAATGCTCCACCTAGCACATGCAGACTTCATCCAGGAGTTGAAGTCCACACATCTTAAAGTTGCCAAGCTTGAGTGATGCTGCATTAGACAATCAAGGTAGACTACAAGGCAACTGGGGGAGGGCAGAGAGAACCTTTGTGAGATAGGTTGGCTAGGAGAGAATGTCTACTCCAAAATCACTCAAGGATCTGAATTTAAATCCCCCAATTCGGTTTTGGTACCAAATTAGTCCTCTCTATTTAAGAATGATAAACAAATAAATAAGGACAATAACTAGATAAAATAATACTGTAGATAAAGACATTGGTTCAAGTCATTATAAAATGCTTACCCTTTTGTTCTCTTCTTCTTTTCTTGCTATATCCCAGGCCCAATACTATGGTGAAATCTGTCTTGGAACCCCCAAACAATGCTTCAACGTCGTCTTTGATACTGGCTCATCCAACCTGTGGGTGCCCTCTTCCAAATGTTGCCTGATACATTTGGCATGCTGTAAGACATCATACCCTCAACTGATTCCTGAGAATAGAGTGGAGGTGGATGGGGAGGAGTTGCTCAAGAGAAATGTACATGCTAATGCATCCAAAATGTTATGCAGGCTTTTCTTAAAATCACAAACTGATGTAGAATGAACCAGATGAAAAAAAATATAAATATAACCATTGTTACAGTAATCCATTCCTCTCTTAGAGGAGTAGAAGGATTACTTGGTCAGTCAAATTCTCTCCAGTTGTCAACTTAAGTGGTAAAGGAATAGTTTCATCGTGAGAGACTTTGGCCTGGTTCACAGGCAACATCAAACCAAAGAAGCCACAGTACTGTATGAACCCAACACCAGGGAAGATTTGGAAGGGCTGAATGCCTTTCTCTCCTGGAAAGATAGGTTATTTTGAAATCAGAACAAAACCATCCATGATTTGATCATGGATGGACCCTAGGTGGGGTGACATTAGTGTCACTGTGTGGGTTCCATTTCTCCCATCAGGGTTCTCTCTGGTGGGACAGGTAAGGTTAGGTATGGGTGGCCTTGTTGTGGCCCATAACAATTACAGCCTTCATTAAGATGCCTATGGAAAAATAATAATTATATTGAATATATAAAGTTGAGAGCTCTCAGGTTGATAGGAGTTAGCATACCATCCACCCTGTTATGTAATTGCTTGCCCAGTTGAGTCAATATAACTACTGTTGAAATCACATAAGTTTTTGATAGTGAGTAGTCTCAGTAGCTTGTCTCTTATAACCTAGGAATTCATAGCAGCCATGAAAACTGTGGGCTTTTCTCAGTGAATGTTAGGACTGTGGATCATATTGCTGATCACATGCTAGGTTTGGTCTTATGCCATCATGTGACGTATCATGACTTTTTTTCCCTTTGCAGAGCTGGGGTGGGCATGGCCTGCATGTGACACATCCAGCCTGCAGGCCACCAGTTTGACACCCCTGCTATATGTTGGGAAATATCAGTGGCCATAAAGTAGATTAGCATGGAGAGAAGGGAAGGGAAGCCCTAGCCCAGTCTGTTCTCTGTACACAATTAACTGCTTTTTCTCTATCAGGGGTACACAAACATTACCGTTCCCTGTTTTCCTGCACCCACAAGGCCGATAAAAGCAAATTTGAAATTCATTATGGAAGCGGTAGCCTTAAAGGATTCTTAAGCCAGGATGTCCTCAGGGTGAGTATTGGAAGCTGGCAGAATCTGCTTTTCAGAAATAATTAAGTTTAATGCTGGAAGGAAGGGATTAAGAAGGAAATACAAGGGCATATTTTTCCTTTCTTGAAGATAAAATTCAGTTTTCTTTTGAATGAGATTTTTATACCATTTATTTTATATTCTCTTTCCTGTGCCAAGTCTCAGATCTCTAAGATGCAATCTAAGACAGAAGAAAATAGTTTCTCTTCAATTCTTAGATAACTTAATGAAGACATATGAACTTTGGGAGCTGGACAAAGAAGCAGCTTTGGAATATTTGCAGGTTTTTTTCATTACACTAAATAAATATCATCAGCCTACAAATTCAAGCATCCTTAAGATACCAACTATTGCGAGACACTGGTGTGTTTGGCCAAAATGTGGATTCCAGCATCAATTTGGGGGTACCATAAAAAGTATGCTCTTTTGACTTTTTGACCACCCTTTGTGGATATCCCTGCTTGTTTTCCAGAACACTGAAAACCATAACTCCTGATTGATGATGGATCAGATTGGTTATACTTAATAATAATGTAATTATCTGTATGTAATAAAAGGCAGGGATGTCTACCATGTGTGGTGAAAATAAGTCAAAATGGTGGTCATGAAAACTTGATTGAGACTTTTCCCATTTTATATGCATTGCAGTAAACTTTGACAAGTCATATAACTGGGTTAACTTATTATATGATACACATAAAAACCAGGCAGTTTTTATTGCACTTGTGGTTCATAATATCTTATGGACACCCCCTGATAAATGAAACAGAAGACAAAATTCTGTGTATTTTCTTTCTCTTCAGATTGGTAACATCACCGTTAAGAACCAGACCTTTGCTGAGGCTACCGATTTGCCAGGCTTGGTTTTTGTGGCTGCCAAATTTGACGGTATCATGGGATTGGGTTATCCCTCCATCTCAGTAAACAACATCACCCCACCCTTTGATAACATGATGAAGGCAAAACTTCTGAAAAACAATGTCTTCTCATTCCAACTTTGCAAGTATGGACCTCTCTGCTATTGATATCACCTTCTCCCTGTTATTGACCAAAGTAGAAGACTTCCCAAGCCCCATCCCCTTTATGAGAGTTTAGGGAGGGGGTCCCTCCCTCATCCTCAGCAATTGGCATCCAACCTATATAGCCTTGTGCTATAACAGGGCTGTCAAACTCCTGTCCTGCGGGCTGGATGCGTCATATACTGGCCATGCCCACCCTCATTTTAGGGAAGGGGAAAAAAGTCCGACTACATCACGTGATATTGCCATGACGACTTAAGTTTGACACTCCTGTGCTATAGGCAACATTCTCTGCTCTTTCTGAAGAACCTCAGCCTTAAGTTCAGTAAGGTGTAAAATGACTGATTAAAATAAATTAAACTTAAAGTCACATCAAACTAGTAGCTCAGAACTGGTTCTCTCTTTTTCCCTCAGCCTCTGGCTCCCCTTCCATCTTCTTTCCTTCTTCCTTCCTTCCTTCCTTCCTTCCTTCCTTCCTTCCTTCCGTCCTTCCTGCCTGCCTGCCTGCCTGCCTGCCTGCCTGCCCGCTTGCCTTCCCCTCCTCTTTCCTTCCTTTCTCCCTTCCTTCCCTCCTTCCTTTCTGCATAAAGATCAAGATGAAGTTCCTGACCTAGTGCCTTCCTGATGTGTTGGAATACACCACCTATCATTCCTATCCAGGAGGGTAGTTTGTTTTGTAACAGGTTTAATAGTTTACTTCCAACTGACTCACCAAGAGCAATGCAGGATTTCAAAACATCTGGTAGTACACAATTATCAGCTGTTGAATAGAATGTGAGCATTACCATATTATATAGAGTAGCAGACAACATCTTTTACATACAAGTGAGATGTTGAGCATCTCCATTCATTCTTAACTGTCTCTCTTCAAATGTTGGGTCATTCCTCTAGTCTCTTCGCTTCGCCTTATGAAGTCTTCTGCTACTGAGACCCTCCTTTTGCAGTGGACTGTTTCAGTTACCAAATTAACCCCTCCCACCGCTTCCACTCCTAGTCAAGAGGCAGGCTGTATGTGGATGTGAGAAGTAGTCCTTGACTTATGACAATAATGGAACCTGTGCATTACAATTGTGTGCCATGATGGTTATAAAACAGGTCATCACATAACCAGACTCATTTTTAAAATCTTTTTTTGCAGGAGTCCTTAAGCTAATGTGGTAAAGCAAATATTGTGGTCATAAAGCAAACACCTCAATTATAAAGCAAACCCATTGTTCACTATGGGCCATTTTTGCTGAAAACTGGAAACCAGTTTTCAGCAAAACATCATAAATGGCCATGTTGCAAATGGCCATAAATACTGGATGGTTGCCAAGCACCTGACATGTGGTCATGTGACTATGGGGAGGGGGGAGGCCCAGGTATTGGAGCTGTTGGAGCCAGGTTGTAAATATCTTTTTGGGGGAGGGGGGAATCTATCATATAACTTTGAACAATAATTAAGCAATTGACCATTAGTTGAGGACTACCTGTCGTGGGAATTGTACTCCAGGCAAGAAAATATTGTTACCAGCCTTCCAGTATCTAGTCTCTCAGCCATCAGCTCTGGAGGATTATGCTGTGGCCTGCTAGCGGCCAACAGAGCTGGCAGCAGATTCGGACAGTGAGGAAGTTGGGGAGGAACATGGGCCAGTCCTGGAATTTGGGGAGGGCTCTGATGTGGGCTCTGTGTCAAAGGCAGAGAGGGGACCAGGGCCATATGCCAGTTATCAGCTATCTTCAGAGTCAGACATCAGTGAGGCAGACGAACAGCTGGAGCCTGTTCCCAGTGTGCACATACACAGAGTTGCCAGGTGAAGGGAACAGCTAAAAGACAAAGGTTGACTTGGGAGTAAGGCGACAGGTGGACAATGAATGGGCCCTTCCAGAGGAAATAAAAGAGGAGTGAAAGAAGAGTGGAGTTTGCAGGAGACATTTAGTTCACTTAATTGGCTCATGACTTTCCGAGACTCCTTGCAGATATCCACCTGTCAGCTTTCTAAGCCAGGTAAGGTCTGTGACTGTAAGTCCTCCTTTGAAAGACTTTGCTGGATGTGAATGAGCAGAATTCACAGTAAATTAATAAAATTTGTTGGGACCAGGAGTTTGCTTCATGCTCTTGGGAAGCCTCGGTCAGAACAGATTACTCCCATGTTTCTTGGCCTGAGTCTTCTCTCCAACTGGCCAGTCCTGTTGATTTCTTTCCTGATCCACCTCTCTGATGGTGGATCCATAGCAAGGACACACTCTTGTATTTTCCCAGAGTATCAAGGGACAGGGGTCAAAAATGTCAAGATGGAGGCTGCCAGTCTGTAGCCAAAGCTACCCCCCACCCCCATTTTATTATTACCTGTTGTTTGTGCAATGTAAAGTAAAAGAGCAAGGCTTCATTGTGAGGTCCTGGCTACCATCTTAACTTATATTGACTCTTCTGGCAGAACTGAGAATAATCTTTCTGATTACAGGTAGAATTACAACCTTCATTTAGCAACTGTTCAAAATTTCAATGGCATTGAAAAAAGGGCTTATGGAGATTCTCAATCATCTAGGTCATGGTTGTCCCAAAGGTGCTTTTTCAAGAGGCAGTTAGACTTTTGGGTTTTTCTTTTTTTGAACAGCTGAAGAAGCTTCTTGGATGAGAAATAAAACCAGTTGCCTCTTGAAAAAGCACCTTTGGCACTGGAAGAAAGCAACTTGCCATTAGTTCTCCCTTTTACAGCCATTGCAGCAGCTGCCATTTATGTATAACCGTTGCAGAATCCCAGGCTCAGGTTGTGACTTTTCCAGCTGACTTCTGACAAGCAAAGGCTATGGGATAGCTGGATTCACTTAAGGGCTGCACAATTCATTTAATAACTGCAGTGATTCACCTAATTGTGGCAAAAATGTCATAAATTCAGGTGCAATTCATTTAACAACTGCCTTGCTTAGCAATGGACATTCTGGTCCCAATTGTGGTCATAAGTCAAGGACTACCCATACTTGATTTTTCTTTCTTTCTTGTGTTTTCCCATAAGTTCAGTGTCCATACATTTTTGGCTGAAGCAAATATCGATCTTATCTCTGATTCCTTCTTATTGCCTCAGGTTGTTTCACTGCCTAATCACTTTCTTTGTTTTTTTCTCTGCCATCTCTTCCAGAATCCATTTTTGTAGTCCAGGTCTTAGATTAGTACACCAGTGCCCTCTTTGCACTCACAACTCCACACTTTTTAATATGCTTTTCAAAGTCTACATTTCCATATCTTCCTATGACTTTCCCCTCCTGTTGGATCGTCCTTGAAGACTTCACTTTGTCTGCCGAGAACCTATTTTAATCCTCTTGTGACTCACTGGAGTTTTTGCTCCTGTTTACCTCTACATCCTCTTTTTTTCCCCCCTCTTCTGGATCCAACTAATTATATAAAACCTGAGTGTCAGGGAATTGAGCAGCCGGTGTCCGAACGGAGTCAGAGATGCTGACATGAACTTGTAGTTTTTATATAAATAAATATAATTTACAATTTATATTTACAGCAGACAAGATAGTCAGGCACATCACTACATCATGAGGTAAATCACAGAACAGCATACAGAACACACAGAAGAAAAAGGCGGGGAAAAAGGGAAACACCCTCTTTATACCCAGCAACCAATCATAACATAGATTGCCTCACGTAGGAGCCCACACTCTCCAATCAATCAACTATTGCTGTGTGTTCTGGGCCATTATGCATTTTACTGTTCCAGCTATTAAATTTAATATCTTAACACTAGGCAATCACATCCCTAACATCCAGTTATTCCTTTGGCAAATTCCTACCAATTTGCAACAACTACAATCATTTCCTCAAACTTTGGTGGCGCTTCCTGAGTTACACTTACTAGGAATAAGTACACCCATCTATTCAATAAAAATTAAATGTCAAAAATATGGGATTGAATTGTATTTAACAGTAATAGCCTATGTAAAATGATCAGGTTTATGTTTTCTGTTTGGCTTCCTGAAGTATAGCCGTATTCTCAAGAAAAATTTGGGAACGAGGTAGTTTATCAAGACAACTCTCCAAAACCCTAATACTTTTTAAAATTTGGTTTCTGGGTTCTTGAATATCTCAAACAATTAGTTTAACCATTCTACACTTTTCCAGTTCTGAAAAATTGGCTAGGGATCACTTACAACAGCATTTCTCAACCTTGGCAACTATAAAATGCGTGGGCTTTGACTCCCATAATTCCTCAGCCAATATGCTACCTTGGGGATTCTGGGAGTCAAAGTGAACACATCTTAAAGTTGCCATGGTTAAGAAATTGGCTTACAACATTATTCTTTGCACATTATACAATCTCCATTTCCCACAAATCTTTGTATTGGGTTTAGTTGGTTACCACTAAAAACCACATATATAAAGAAAAATTATCAGGAAATCTAAAAGAAATTACTATACTATACT
Organism: Thamnophis elegans; assembly: GCF_009769535.1. Classification (NCBI taxonomy): domain Eukaryota; kingdom Metazoa; phylum Chordata; class Lepidosauria; order Squamata; family Natricidae; genus Thamnophis; species Thamnophis elegans. The sequence goes on from NC_045558.1 coordinate 116,563,927, forward strand.
CCCTCCCTATATGATTTTCTTTCTGCTTTTGACCCCCAGATACCACACTGTAATGTAGATAAGAAGCTTATCTACATTACCAAGGTTCAATAAGAGCCTTTTGGAAGCACTAGATCAGTGTCTTTGAACATTGGTAATTTTAAGATACCTGGACTTCAAATCCCAGAATTTCTTAGCCAGCATGCTCACTGAGGAATTCTGGGACTTGAAGCCCACACATTTTAAAGTTGCTAAGGATTCAGTTTTGGGAGTTGAAATCCACATATGTTAAAGTTGCCAAGATTGAGAAATGTTGCCCTAGAACTTGAAGTATATAATGTGAAAAAGGAGTGGAGTAAAAATGGACAGAAGGAAAGAAAGCAAACTTCCCTTGTAGTACAACAAAACCAAGCCTACTCAGAAATAGGAATAGTGCCAATTCAACAGGAACCTGTTTTGGCTTATTATGCAAACTGATCCTGTTTCTCCTCATCATCTCACTTGATGGTATTGATCAAGGGCTATGTGCAAAATTTGGATTTAATCTTGAAATCTATGGAATAAGAATCAATAGGGTTGTCCTGAATGGCTATGTGATTGTTCCTCTGCCAGAATAATAATGTGAGTAAGTGAGTGAGTGAGTGAGTGTATGGAAAAAAGAGCATTCAAGATAAGAACTAATCTTTGTAAACTCCTGGTTCTTGGTGGCAAAATTAAGCATGTGTTACCTTGATTGAATGGTTAGTACTTTTTTGCCTGTATTTAAACTTTTATTTTTAAACTGGAAGGCAATTTTCTTTGGAATTGCCAATGAATGCAGGGAGGCTGGGTTTAATGCTTCCTTTCCCTAATGAAAAGGTCTCTCTTCAGATAATGTGATAATTGACCTTGTGGGGAAAGAAATGACACTTCCACTGGATTTTTTTCCTCACAATGTTCAGGTGAAGAATTATCTCTTTATCACCATCTAGTGGCTGTGTGATGTTGTACAGCCTGGGCATGGTGGTTCTAACTAGAAAATTGAGGGGGAAGAACAGTATTTTTCAAACTTAAGTCACTTTAAGATGTGTGGTCCCCAGAATTCCTCAGGCAGTGTAGGTGAATGGAATATTGGAGGTGGGGTGTGTGGGTGGCTGGGTAGCCATAATAGAATTAACACAGGCACCTAAAGCCCTAGTAAAGATAAACTAAAAAAACAGGAAAGTCAATTGCTGGATTGGGCTTCTAATTGTTGTCCTGATTTATATTCCTATGCCCTAGGCACTAGACACACTTAAAACAGATCCTGGGTGCAGCTTATAATACAATAAGGAAAACATGCCCTGTGTACCCTAATTACTTTTCTCTGCAACCATTAAAACCTGAAGACCTTTAGCCATCTTGGAAATGTGAACTTACATGCAGTAAATTACACTGGGGCTTAAAACAGCTGTTTTAACTTTTGTAACATTTCTCTTAGCTCCAACAAGACCTCACAACAAGACAATGGAGGTGAAATTATTTTCGGAGGCATCAACCACAACGCCTATGTGGGAAAGCTTCACTACATCCCAGTGTCACGCAAAGCCTACTGGCAGATCAAGATGGACAAGTGAGTACACCTTTAGATCCCCCATACTGGATTGCCACACATGCAAGGAATTATGATTTTGTAGACACATATAAACCTCAGAGTGTATCTGCTTGGAGAAAATGAGAGGTATCCTCAACTTACCATCACAACTGAGCCCAAAATTTCCATTGCTAGGCAAGACAGTTGTTAAGTGAGTCACATCCCATTTTATGATCTCTTTTGTTGATTCAGTTGTTAAGAGAATCACTGCAATTAAGTGAATGACACTCCCAGAACGCTGTATCATCATAAATACATGCTATTTGTTAAATGCACAAATTATGATCAGTGACTATGGAGATGTTGCAATGGTCACAATTATGAGAGCTGGTCATAATCACTTTTGTCAATATCAATGTAACTTCGAACAATCGCTAATAAACGAATGATTGTAAATTGTGGACTATCTGTAAGTACCCAATCACTGGTGCCAGCTGAGTTTAGCTGCTTGCAATGACACCCCTCAACACTAGAGGGCAATGCTGTAGTATTTTTAAAAATGACATTCAGGTCTACTATTCTTTATTATGCTATTATTGTTTTCTTTTTTCTTTTCTTTACTTGTCCTACGTGATATTCCTGCAAGAGCTTAAAGGCATCAGTAAGACAAGCAGTCCCCTGCAGCTTTCTCCTGTGATCACTAAACACATTTTCCCCCAAACTAGTGTGGACTGCATGGCCAATCTGGGCTGATGGGTATTGTAGTCTAATAGACCAGGAAAGCACCAGATTGATAATGACAGCATAGAAAAAGGCAGACTAGATAGAGCAGCTTCCCCCAGCATAACTGTCCCTCAGATGTACGGACTGAATTCCATAAACCTTCTATCAGCATAGCTGCTGCTTAGAATTCTGGGTAACATATTTCACCTTCCTGAAGGACACCAAGATTGGGTGAAAATGTGCAGATGGTATATGAAAGATAAAATTTTACCCAGGAATGTACATCCTGCCTTAGCACAACCTCTGTTTTGGCTTTAACAGACGTATAAGAGATTCATTGGGAACTCTGGGTAGAAACCATTATTTATTAGATTTTTATCCCACCTTTTTATGTAATAAAAGTAATGCAAGGCAACAACGTGTATAATGCTCCTTCTTCCTCCTATTTAGTCAACAATAACAACCCTGTGAAGTGCGTTGGACTGAGAGGGGGGTCACTGGCTCAGCCAGTTTTCATGCTTAAAATTAGACTAGAATTCACAGTCTCCTGGTTTCTAGCCTGGTGCCTTAACCACTAAATTAAACTGACTCTTTTATAGCCCATATGTAGAAAAGACAGACTCTCTTTCACTTTCCCTGTTACACCTCACTCAATATACTTCTTTCCCCACCAAAAAAAAATGCTTTGGTCATCATTACTAACAGAGGCCAGGGATGTCAATCATCTGGCCTACATTGGGCACAGTTATTTTTTCTCCCCAAGGCAACTGCCAGTCCTGTCCTCTGTTCCTTCTCCCCAAATATTAATGATGTTAATGAAAGAAAATTGCTGCCATTGATCTTTCTTGGCTGGCTCACCCCATGTTTATGTTAATCACTTAATTTGAACAATCAAATTTTAAATTTAAAAAAAGGTCAGTTTGCAATGACCTAGCTCCAGGCTTTAAAAAGCCAGGATTCTATGAATGCCTTCTCAAACTGCAGATAATGTGGTCAGTTTGCATTTGGATTTATCTGAGGGCTAATCCAATGTGGTTCCAGGGCATAAAAATTTACCATTTCAACAAGGAGTTGAGCTACATCCTCTTCCCTAATACACAGATGTATGCAGGATGAAAATAGTGGTTGGTTTTGGAATAAAGCAGCAGACAGTCAGACAATGTTCCTATCACACTCTATAAGTGGCACAGTCCAGATACAGATGCTCCAAGAACTTTAACCATTCATTTAACAACCATGCAAAGTTATGACACTGAAAAAAGTGATGTGCAACTGGACCTCACAACTACAGTAGTTACACATGATCAAAATAAGGACACTTTGCAACCATGAAGTATTTACAAAGATTACTGCATTCTGGAGTTGTCATTTGTTGTCATTTTCCATGGGGCTTTCAACAAAGTCAGTATTACTTAGCAACCACAGTGATTCTCTTAATGACTGTGGCAAAAGGCCATAATATGAGGTGCAATTCACATGACGACCAATCCCAATTGAGACAAAGATGATCTGTTCCCCCATGTTCTCCGCTATGACAAGAGAACTGGAAGAAGTTGCTGGGTGCAAACCCTTCAAACTGCATATCCTCCCTGCCTCTAATGTTCTGGCACTTTCTCTTACCTCCCACTGAGCCTTCTTCCCCAATCTAAATCAATTTTCTGTCCTTTTCCAAATACTCTGTTTAGGATAACCATAGAGAAACAACGCAAGGAGAATACATGTTGGCCATGGAACGTGCTTGAAACTACCAACTCATCCACCCTCTGCAAGGACAGTTGCCAAGGCATTGTGGACACAGGGACCTCTCTCATTACGGGACCCAGCGAGGACATAAAGGCTCTGAATGAAATTATTGGTGCTCAACATGCTTTCGGTGGACAGGTAAGGAAGAGATTTTCCTTTGAGGATGCATCCTAGAACGAGCACATCTGGGCTGCAGATCCCCAGATGATCACTAGACAGCAACAAGTGAGTGTCACAAGGAGCAACAATTTGCTATCACCTTTCAATTTTTTGTAATTCAGATCTGATCATATTAGCCTTCATTTCATTATTTTAGTAGGCAGCTTTTGGGGACCAATAATGGATAATCTCTCAAAATAGTTACTGCATCTTGGCTCTTCCCTAAATGGCATATTGCAGAAGGTTCCCTCCTGCCACCCTTTTTAGGGTTCAAAAATCCAATTCCACAGCTCATTTTGGAACAGCATGCTGGCAAACAATGCCCCAACTACTGCCCAAAAGGATTCTTGGAAATAATGGTGATGTTAGTGATGTATCTCAGCCTTAGCAATTTTAAGACATATGGACTTCATCTCCTAGAATTTCCCAGCCAGCACACATCCACACATCTTAAAATTGCCATGAATGAGAAACACTATGCTAGAGGTAGGCATTTTTTCTTCACAGTACATCTGCTACTGGTTTATATAATTTCATTAAAATATTTAAAAATAAAAGTCAGATAGATGGAAAGCTCCTTCCACCCCGGAAAGTGCTTGAGATAATGAGGCCCAAGAGTAGCACATTTACCCATTGCAGACTTTGCATTTTAGCCAACATGCCAATGGCAGACTGACATTCCTTTTCACTCTAGAACAAACACAAAACATGGCACAGAATGGAACAATCAGAACAAGTGCCATTTTCAGGGGCTGAGGCCAAACTCATCTTTTATTCAAACTTAGCGGGTCTGCAAATGCATCTGTGCAGTCTAATAGCAGTCAAACATTAACCTTTAACGTGGTACTGAGATGAATCCTGGGGGGTGGGGGAGGTATTCACTGTCTGCTTCCTTCTACAGTGGTACCTTGGTACTCATTGTTAATTAGTTCCAGGAGGCGTGATGAGTATCAAAAAAGATGAGTATCAAATAAATTTTCCCATAAGGAATAATATAGTGAGTCACAAAGCAGCTGTCACTGACAAGTGTTAGTTTGTGCATTGAGTACTGAACAAACAATGAGTACCAAGACATAATTTTCATGTCAAAATACACGGTACCATTTCAATACAATTCAATTCAGAATAAACTAGGAAAGGACCTTTGAGGTCTTCTAGTCCAATCTCCAACTCAAGAAGGAGACTCTATACATTTCAAAAAAATGGCTGTCCAATCCCTTCTTAAAAACCTCCAGTAGTGAAACATCCACAACTTCTGATGGCAAGCTGTTCCACTGGTTAATTGCCTTAACTGTTAGGAAGTTTCTTCTTAATTCCAGGTTGCTTCTCTCCTTTATTAGTTTCTATCCATTGTTTCTTGTCCTGTCCTCTGGTGCTTTGGAAAATAAGTTGACTCCCCTCCTCTTTGTAGTAGTCTCTCAAATACTGGAATACTGCTATCATGTCACTCCTAGTCCTTTTCTGTAGACTAATCAAACTCAAATCCTGCAACCATTCTTCATATGTTTTAATATCCAGGCCTTTAAATATCTTATTTGTTCTTCTGTCAACTTTTTTCGAAATCTCAACATCTTTTTTGTAATGTGGAGGCCAACAATGTGGGGAGCAGTATTCCAGGTGTGGCCTTACTAAGGTTTTACAAAGCAGTTCTAATACATCACGTGATATTGATTCTATGTCTCTGTTAATACAACCAAGGATTGTATTAGCTTTTTTGGCTGCCACTGCACACTGCTGGCAAAGCTAAAACTTTCCACTCTTCAAGATGAAGTGATGGAGGAGGTTTGTGATTGCAGCCATAGAAAAAATATTGGGGGAAAATGTTGAAATGGGACTTCATAAACTCTATACAGATAGTCCTCAACTTATGAATAGCCATTTAGCGACCATTCACAATTATGATGATACAAGATATTTATGACCTGGATTCAAAATTCTGATAGCTGCCCATCTCTTCTCCATGCATTTATAGTAGCCTAAGGTCACATGACTGCGATTTATGACCTTTTTTTTTTGCTGGAATCTGGCATGTGCTTCCAATTCCTGACAAAAACACTCATTGTGGACAAGACACCATGCAGGATTCCCTTTCAAAGGAATTTCATTGAAGTTGCAAAGAGGTCTACAAGAGGTATTGAAATGGACTCAATGGCCTGAAGTCATTGCTTTTTGATGTTCCCTCTCCTGCCAGCAGCAAAGTCACTGCATACTGGCATTATGTCACCTGCTGAATTTTGCTGGATTTGACAGGGAAGAGAAAAACCAAGAAACAAGATTGTTGTGTTCAACAGTGACAGTTTTTTCCCACCTGTCTCAGGCGGCGAGTGTGATGAGAATCAGCAAGCGGTTGGCCCAGGAGAAGCAGGGGAGGGGGGGAGGTAACCCAACACTTTTGTATAAGCGTGAGAGTGATATCAAACCTTTACTTCTTCTTCATCCCTGTCTCCCTTTTCTTCTCCTAGTACATAATAGATTGCCAGAAATTATCTGAGATGCCCAGTATCACTTTTCATCTGGATGGCAGACCCTACACCCTGACCCCCGAAGATTATACTCTTCAGGTGAGATAAGCCAATGAAATCCACACGAGAAAATGGGATAGCTGGGGGGATGGGATTCTTAATACACAGCCGGAAAGCCATATTTTCTTGGGTTCATTTTTCTGAACCCAATGAGAGGTTTAATTCAATTTACACTGAAATTTATTATTTATTTAGAGCATGACATATCATATATGGACTAGCACTATATATTAACATTATAAATTACCTATAAAGGGTTGGAATTCTACCAGTTCGGACCAGTTCAGGCGAACTGGTAGCTCTGACTGTTAGCTGGGGGCAAACCGGTTTGCCCCGACTTTCACCTGGGCCCACCTGCCTGCCCCTGAGCTATACTCACCTATATTCCCTTTTCTGAAGCCCAGCTGATAGACACGGCAGAGTGGATTGCTGTGCCTCAGCTGTTTTCCTCCCCAGCAGTAATGCGGAAGATGATTTCTCTGTAAACTACGCACCCACATGTAGATAACCAGTTGTTAAACTCATAGGATCCCATCCTTGCACCTAGATTAATAGAACACAATAAAATATAAATGTTAAAAAGGTCTATGTTCAGTCTCTAGGCCATCCAAGCACTGAAATGCAGCATCGTTTCTATTTTTAAAAAATCAGATATTGGACAGTATACAGGTAGTGCTCGACTTACGACCATCACTGAGCCCCAAATTTCTGTTAAGTGAGACTTTGGTTAAGTGAGTTTTGCACCTTTTAATGACCTTTCCTGCCACAGTTCTTAAATGAATCATTGTAGTTGATAAGTTAATAACCCCATTGTTAAGTGAATTTGGTTTCCCCCTTGGCATTGCTTATCAGTGGGCACAAAAAGGGATCACATGACCTTGGGACATAGCAACGGTCATAAGTATGAACCAGTTGCCAAACACCTGAGTTTTGATCACATGATCATGGAGTTGCTACAAAGATCGTAAGTGTGTGAAAAATGGTCATAAGTCACATTTTTCAGTGCTGTTATAACTTTGAACAATCACTAAAAGAACTGTGGTAAGATCTGTGGAAAATATTAGAATGTGCAGAAATGAATAGAGTAACATTAGCAATTAAGGATAAAGAACAAACTGATTATTATATGATATGGGAAGTGTTTTATCAATGGTTAGAAAATAAAAAAGGAAATTGGAAATAAAAGAAGGCAAAAAGAAGAATAGAAACTATATCAAGATCGAGATAAGAATAAAATGACAATTGTTACCCTGTTTCCCTGAAAATAAGACCTCCCCAAAAATAAGTCCTCCTCCCTGAAAATATTGCAACATAGCAGCGGCTATGAGGTGACCACACTCGCCACCTCCTGCACCTCAAAAATAATACCTCCCCGAAAATAAGTCCAAGAGTTTATTTTGGTTGTCTTATTTTCAGGGAAACATGGTGGTATTAGTATGATGAGAATAACTATGTTTAATGTTATTATTATTTTTATTAGAAGATATGTTAAGAAGGAAATGAAGAGCTTTACAAAGTTTAACTATTATCAATGGAGACCCAGTGGAGCAAGAGGCCAGTTTTAAGTTTCTGGGTGTTATCATAAAAGAGGACCTGTTCTGGGGTGCTCACATTGCAGCACTGGTCAAAAGGGCCCAGCAGAGATTATACTACCTGAGACTTCTCAGGAAACAGCAACTGAATGAAAAACTGCTGGTGACCTTCTACCACTGCACCATAGAGAGTATTTTAACACTGCACCTGTGTATGGTTTGCAATTGCACAGTGGCAGATAGGACAGTGCTCCAGAAGGTTAACGTCATTGCCTAGAGGGTCATTGGTTGCCCTCTCCCCTCTTCGGAAGAGCTTTATAGCTCCCACTGCCTTAAGAAAGTTCAAAACATTCTTAAAGATCCATCTCATCCTGGGCACCCATTTTTTTTTTTGAACAATTACCATCTGGCAGACGGTACAGGATAATTAGAAACAAGGACAAATAGGCTGAAAAACAGCTTCTATCCCAGGGCAATAACTATATTGAATTCTACTGAATAGTGCAATATTAATGCAATATCAGGTTTTCAATTTTAATTATATAGAATGTGAAGGATGTGTGTTTGTGTTTTATTTTTTATAATTATAATGTACACTGAAGATGGCATTTAATTTCATTGTACGATGTACAATGACAATAAAGTAAACTAAACTAAATACATACATGTTTCCAAGAAATATTTACCCCAGCACAACTTTCCCAGTCTAGTAGAGTTGGATCCCAATCATGGGGCCAAGGTTTGTCAGTGGGGCCTCACTGGATGTGACCATCTGCCCCAAAAGTTGAAAGTTCAATTGTTGACATCTTTGATTACGAATGGTGCAAGACGTTGAGGAGTGGAAAAAATCTCTAAATTCTTGTTAGACAGAATAACCCATATTATGCTAGCAGGAAAAAAGGATATTCTGTTCTTCAGTTGTCATGGATCAGCGAGAGCACTTGTGCTCAGGGGAAAGACGTGCAGTGATGAAAATGTGAAACCTTGAGGTTCATAAGCTCATCATTCAGGTGTCTCCTTTCTTCTACAGGTGAGACAGGCAAAGGTGACTGCTTGCATCAGTGGATTCATGACCCTCGACATCCCAAAGCCCACAGGACCACTCTGGATCCTGGGAGATGTTTTCCTCAGACGATACTACTCAGTCTTTGACCGAGACCATGACCGAGTTGGCTTAGCTGTTTCTAAACAATCTTCATGTGGTTCTGATGGGAAAGATTAAACATCACAGCTGCAGCAGAAAATTCTACTGTCCTCAGAGTGGTCAGAAAATAGTAGCTATCATTTGTTTCATGGCCTTAAGAAGCTCTGCAAGGATTTATTTTCTTACCAGTATATGCATGGTGTCTGCATTCACCATACTTCATGGAATATTTCCATTTTTAAAACGCAAGAACAAGTTTTCAGACATGATGATGGTGGTGTTGAACCATTATGTTTCCAAACTCCAACCTGGAAATTCTCCTATTAGTTCCTAATGTATTTCTGAATACAGAAATTAGCTGCCACTGACTTCGCCTGTCTCCTTCTCCTCCTCCTCCTCCTCCTCCTCCTCCTCCTCCTCCTCCTCCTCCTCCTCCTCCTCCTCCTCCTCTTTCTTCCTGGCCCTCTGCTTTTTGTTTCATGCATAACTTGATGTTACACATGCCAATTCAGAAGTAATTCTGTAGAGTCTTACCCCAAAGTTAGAGATCATAGGATTTCATTCTATGGAGTCTTTCTCCCTCTACTAAATATCAGAGAATTCAGGCATAATAAAGAAAGAAAAGGGGAGGGGTTAGAAAAAAGAGGGAGATAGAAGCCAAGGTTGCCTCATTTCTTGCAAACTAGATTTCTGGATTACAGCCCTAATGTCAAAGAAAAAAAAAGCCAGATAACTCACAGCTATTTATAAGATACTACAGATAGTCCTCAACTTACAATTTCAATTGAGCACATAATTTTGGTTGTTAAGAAGAACATTTGATAAGTGAATCTGGCTTCCCCATTGACTTTGCTTGTCAGAAGGTCGCAAAAGGTGATCACATGATCCCAGGAAACTGCAACCGTCATAAATATGAACCAGTTGCCAAGCATCTGAATTTTGATCATGTGACCATGGTGATGCTGCAATGATTGTAAGCGTGAAAAATGGTCATTAGTTGTAACTTTGAATAGTCATTAAAAGTACTGTTGTAAGTCCAGGACTCACCTGTACAAGGACTTTTCCCTTGGGCAGGGGTTTAAACTAGAAGATCTCCAAGGTCCCTTCCAACCTCAACGATTTTATGTATTTGAAATGAAATAACTCCTCTGAGCTATAAGTTTAGAGAAAACTTGTTTTGCATATGGGTGGCGTTCGTTTCAGTCCTAACTCTCCCTTTAAGAAAAATCTCTGTAGCAGAGCAGGAAAAGTCCTTTTTCCCCTGAGAAAAGTCAATAATGAAATAGATTGTTCATTAGGCAGCTGTGTTCATTTGGCTGGGAGCATAGCTCAGTGGAAGAGTTATGACCTTGGCATGCAAAAGCTTCCGGGTACAACCTCCTAATATCTTCAGGGAGGGTTGGAAGATTCAGGCCTCAGAGAACCTCTCCCACTGTGCTGCTGAGCTACAAAACCAATGTTTGATGGCAGCTTCCTAACATGTACAAATGATATTGTCAAGTCACCTTTCTTTAGCTTCCTTCCTATTTGGTCACCGGGATAATAGCTAGAAACAGCCACCTAGAGTCGCTTTTGATAGTGAGATGGGTGGCATATACATTTAATAAATAAAATAATATAAACAATGCCGTGAGTCAGGCTGGAAGAATAATGAGAGAAGATCAGCTGAAGTCAAAATAATACCTTATGCCTAATATGTCTGGTGATTTTTCAGTTTAATCAGCCATCAGTTGCTATTCCAATGGTTTGGGGCCTGTTAGCCAAACGATTAAAAGACAGAGCTAAAATTGAATTGCATCTTCATAACTTTACTTACATTTATTTAAGTTAAAGGACTTTGAGACATGACTTTAAAAGAAATAAAATAAATCAATAACCAACTGAGCATTTCAAGGAAAAGGCCAGATATTTTCACAACAAGGTCAATTCACTTTCCTCTATCATAGATTTTTGACTATTCTGACTGACAATCAAAGGTTTTTCTTACTTGATGCTTTTGTGTTCAAATGGATAGCCTTCAGTTGGTGATCCTCCAGCAATAGGGAGTGAATTAGGTGGCCTTTGTGTCACATCTTACTCGCATTATTAAAGAGGCATGTTTCTACTACTACTGTACTAATAATATATTGTTCTACATTCTTCTTTGGTTTATGCAAATAAATGTGTATCTAATGCTTCATTTTTTTTCTGATTCCATTAGTTGCATCAAAAGATAAGGAATTAAATAAGCCCACAAAATCATTTCTCCCTTCCTATCCAATAGAAATCTAATGCCATGTCAAATTTCTAATATTTCCATGGGGATTACATGTATAGTTTGTTTTTGCACCCGTGAGAGACAGAAATGTTTGCTTTAAAATGAAGTAACATGCATTCATAGGAAACAGAATTATTCACCCAACCCAGCTGCATTTGAATGGAGTCCTGGGATCTCCACTGTCCTGATATTCACTTTTATGTCATCTGTTATGTGGAATAAAACATTTAAAGCTTTTACTGGTGTCTTGTTGAGTTTGCAATCATAGAGTATAATAAAACTGATCAGAGATATATAATCGATTTTTAGTTTAATAACTTTAAGAAATGGCAACCTCCATTGCCTCTATGATTTGCTTACTATCGATCAATATTACTATAGGTAATAAAGAATCTTGCAATGTTAAAATCCGTGTTTCTCAACTTTGGCAAGATCTGTGGACTTCAGCTTCTAGAATTCTCTAGCATATTGGTGAGGGAATTCTGGGATTTGAAATCAGATTGCTTAGAGTACCTAAGGTTGAGAAACACTTATTTAAAGGATTCCTACCTTAGATGAATTCCACAACTTAGATTCCCACAGACCTTCACAATTGTTACTGGGACATGATAGAACTGTTGTGTTGTTTGTATGGATGTGATGCTATTGGACTATATTGTTGCTATTTGTTCAATGCTTTATTGGGTTTTTTTTAAAACAAAGTTTACTTAATTTCAAAGACAATTAAAATACAAAGTAACAAATACAAAAAGGTTAAAAAAAGGGATTAAAGGGAAAAAAGTTAAAAGGAAGAAAAAAGGGTGGAAAGAGGTACAAAAAAGTGACTTCTGACTTCAATACAGATATAAGTATATAACAAAATAACCTCTTACTCTAAATTAAAATAAAAACACTGTATAAACAACATACAAACCAAATAATCACCAAAACACAAAAAGTACACATGTAAAATAACTTCTGTTTAAACATAAACATTAAAAAATATACATCTAATAATAATAATAAAAATGCCCAATATTTATATGATTATAACAAATCTAACCATCACATTCTGAAACCAAAATTTCATTTTTATCTCACTCAACCAAGACGTGATCTCCTAGTAGAAACAAACCTAGAAAAACTTTTGTCTTTCATCAGTCAATTCTGCCATCTCTGCTAGTTCCATTAGTTTCATGACCCACTCTTCAGGTGTGAGAATTTGGGTATCTTTCCAACTCTGTGCATATAAAAATCCTGCTGCCTCTATCATGTATAAATACAAACACTTATGTTTTCTTTCAATCGGCTTACCTGTGATACCTAGGCTTAAAAAGAAAATGTCTGGTTTCAATTTAAATGTTTTATTTTTGGTATCAAATATTCTAAATGAAACTTAGCTGAAGTTATCTGGAGACATGTTTTTATTCTTCAGGAAAAGGGCTTGTAGACTTCCAAAAATTTGATGGATGATAGAAATGTAGAGCATTTTCCCCCCTTACTCCAGTAGTGCTATGTTGAAAAAACAATATCTGGTTGAACAAAAACTTTGCCTTGATTTTATCCCACTATTGTTTGTAGATGAGAGGAGTGTTCCTAAACCTTTACCTTTATCTGTAATTTTATAATTATTTTATTTCTGATGATCTGCTGCAGGTTTATTTATGGCAATATGATAGATATATATTCTCTTCAGAAATTAATTTGGTTTGGTTTGGTTTATTAGATTTATATGCTGCCCTTCTCCCAAGGACTCAGGGTGGTGTACAACATTAAAAGAAACACATAATACAAAAGTTTTTAAAAAATTAAATAGAATATCCCAAACAAACCCAATTAGAATTGACAAGAACATTTTTTAAAAACATTCGGATTAAAATTAACAATGATCAGTAATTTATTTTGTTTTGTTCAGGCCAGGCTGGCTTGCTGGAAAAGCCAACTTTTTAAGGCGCGTCGGAAGGACCGGAGGTCGGGGATTATACGAAGCTCCGGGGACAGCTCATTCCAGAGGGAAGGCGCTCCCACAGAGAAGGCTCTCCCCCTGGGGGTCGCTAGCTGACAGTCTGGCCGACGGCACCCTGAGGAGGCCAACTCTGTGGGATCGCACTGGACGGTGGGTGGCTACCAGTGGCAGTAGGTGGTCTCGCAGGTATCCTGGGCCTAAGCCATGGAGAGCTTTAAAGGTCATAATTAGTACCTTGAATTGCACCCAGAAGACAACCGGCAACCGGTGCAGGCCGCCTAAAAGGGGTGTAACATGGGAGCACCTAGGTGCCCCCATGATAACCCGCAAAGCCGCATTCTGGACCAGTTGAAGCGTCCGGGCGCTCTTCAAGGGCAGCCCCACGTAGAGAGCGTTACAGTAGTCCAGGCGAGAAATGACCAGGGCATGAGTGACTGTGCACAGAGCATCCCGATCCAGAAAGGGGCACAACTGACGTATCAGGCGAACCTGGTAAAAGGCCGTCAGGTGTTCTTCTAAACTAAGCCGCGTATCCAGGAGGACGCCCAGATTGCGGGCCCTCTCTGAGGGGGCTAAAATTTCTCCCCCTATCATCAAAGATGGAACAAGATGCACAAATCAGGATGACGGAAACCACAGCCACTCAGTCTTGGAGGGATTGAATTTGAGCCTATTCCTCCCCATTCAGATCCGCACAGCCTCCAGGCATCGGGACATCATGTCGAGGGCATTGTTTGGGTGGCTTGGGGTAGAGATGAAAAGTTGGGTATCATCAACATATTGATGATACCGTACCCCAAAACCACGGATGATCTCACCAGTGGTTTCATATATATGTTGAGCAGGAAGGGTGAGAGTATCGACCCCTGGGTCACCCCATCTGGATATCAATTTTAAACTGTTATGCACTATGCACATTTGAGTGTAAACTATCCATGGTAAAATACACTGTTATTTCCAAATGATTTGGACATACATGTGTGTAAGTTTCAGTTCAGTTCAAACCTGATAGTGGCATTTGGGAAAGACTTGGCAAAAGGGAAGAAATAGCTAGGAAATGGTCAGATAAAAGAAACAGAAGCCCACACCTGAATAATAGGCAGAGGAACAAATTCAGAAAAGATCCTTTCTAACTTAACAGGATGTAAGATTCTGTTAAGATAGCTTTGCAAAAAAAAGTGGAATTAACTCATCTTGTCATGCTTCTTGTCTGGCTTACTTGGAAAAGATGACAAAACTGGTTTAGGTTGTAAGTTAAGTTCAATTCTGGAGACTGCTCTTTCCTCAACTGCATGCCCTCCAAGTTTATTAACAGCTGAGGTAATTGAGGTTCCCCAAACATTTTGAGTGTATTAGGTAAGGAAAGCATTGAAAAGGATATGGTCCATATAGTCTTATTGATGTTTCAGAACTACCTTTCCCAGCATTCCTCACTGTTCTCTGTGCTGCTGGATCTTCTGGGATCTCATGGTTCAGTACTTGGAGGACCTTAAATTATGCATTTTTATGTTGGGTTGTTACTTTGCTTCCCCCCCACCTTTTCCTGATGACTCATCTCTCAGCTCAAAACAGCTCGAAGCATTCAGTTGCTTCAGTCAGACATCACCTCTGAATCAGATGAATTTGACACTATAAGACAGAGAAGGTTTTATCATTTGAAAATGGAAGCATATTGGCCTCACCATTGGATCCCCCTGAATGGGGGATGTATGTCACACTTATCCTGGCCACAAAATCCAGACAGATTTCCCTCAGAAAGCACATTGCTTTTACAGCTCTCTCCGCCTGGCTCCAGAGCCATCAGAGCACAGAGCATTGGAGACAATCCCTCTTGAAGCCTTTTTAGACAGGAAGGAACTACAGGAAACTTTAGCAGTTTTTTTTCAGCAAGGAGCAGACAAGCTGTGGCTCCTTGAGTAATCAGCTGAAACTCTCACCAGAGGGAGAAAGCTTTGGATAACTTCTAAGCCTCTTACTCTGGTGTAAACTTCTTGTATTGACAGCAAAGCCAGCAGGCCAGTTAAGGTGCTGGTTTTGAGCTTTGTTTTCTCCAAGTTATTCATATTTTCTGTTCTGCTTTTCCAGAATAAATATGTTGCTTATTTCATTTAGATCCCTTAACACCATCTTTATTGTTTTTAATAAAGGCGCCCCTATCCTGTGCACATATTAGGCCATGAGATCACCTAAACAGGGTCCCTGTTCTGGTAGCAATTTTTATTCTTTAGATTTTTATCCTGCCTTTTTTCCATATACAATTCAAGGCAGCAAACCTAATATTGTTCCTCCTCCCAATTTCCCTACAACAACACTATGAGGTACATTGAGCTGGGGAAAAAAAACACCCCTGAATGTCACCAAGTCATCCAGCTGACTTTCATGCCTAACCCAGGGCTAGAATTCAGTCTAGTTTTGAGCCTTCACCACTAGTCCAATGTGCTTTACAGATACTCCTTGACATATAACCATTCATTTAACAACTGCTTGAAGTTACAACGGCACTGAAAAAAAAGACTTATGACCAATCCTCACAAGTACGACCTTCACAGCATTCCCCATGGCCATATGATCAAAATTTGGCCAGCTGGCAACCGGCATGTGTTGCAGTGTCCTATGGTCATGTGGCCGCCATTTGCAATCTTCACAGACAGCTTCCCACAAGCAAGTCCATAGGAGAAGCCAGATCTGCTTCCTGACCGAACGATTCACTTCACTGCAGTGATTCACTTAACAAAGATTGAAAAATCGAGGGTGACTTACTTAGCAACCAATTCATGTGATCGAAGGAGGGCAATGACATAACTTTGAAATTGGGTCCTAAGTAGCTTTTGAGTGGGGTCCATCATAACTATAAACAGTTGCTAAGTGACTGGTTGTAAGTCAAGGACTACCTGTATTCTACTCTATTTTCATATATTCTCTAGGAAGATGAATATGGCTGTGTCAAAGTCAATCTGGCAATCGAAATTATGTTTGGAGGAGATGCATTTATTTTTATCTCCTTTAATGAGTTCCCTGTATACAGTGCAATCCTTGTTGGATAATAGTGGTTCAGGTGTTAGCCTAGAAACCAGGAGAGTGTGAGTTCTAGTCCCATCTTAGGCATGGAAACTGGTACAGTGACCACCTCACAGGGTTGTTGCTGTGTGGAAAATAGGAGGAAGGATTATTAGATATTTCTGTGGAAATTCTAAGCCATCCGGTTATGGTTGTCCCAAATGTGCTTTTCAAAAGGCAACTGGACTTTCTTGAAGACGTTTTGCTTCTCATTTAAGAAGCTTATTCGGTTCTTCAGAAAAACTGAAACGTCTTCAAGGAAAAATCAGAAAGTCCAGTTGCCTTTTGAAAAAGCACCTTTGGGGCAAGTATTAGATATGTTTGCTGCCTTAAGTTACATGTGAAAAAAACATTTCATATACATTTCTTCTACAAAAAGAGCATCGTCCAAAAGGCGACAGGGAAATAGGGACGGGAAAAATGGAAAGTCAAACTAGGTTGCTCAGGATTCCATGCAGGACAGTATTTCGGTAAGTACGGTAGTTTTGTTTGTTCTATGAATTCCTGTTTGATCATCAGAAAACATTTCTTTGCTGCTGTCTTATAACCATAGGTGGGTCCTTGCCATGGATGTCAGCAGTACGTGACATGTTTTTTTCCACAGAGCTTCACCAATCATTTTACCCACATTGCTCAAGACTATAACTTTAATTACAGCGGTTGACACTTCTTTGAGATACTGGCTAAATAATTGCTGAGTTCATGGGATTTCAAAGGACAACGGGTGGGTGGTGAAGGGGGAGAGGAGGACTTGTGGGCTCCTTGCCTATTTCTTTTCTTTTTCTTTCTCTTTTTGAAAAGTGATGATGGAAGGGCATAGTCAGTGCAACTTGGAGAAATACATTGTACGAAGAAAACGGGAGCAGATGTTTTTCATCCGACCGCTGTTTTCTGAAGCATAGAGTGAAATGAAACTGTCTGTTGCACAGAACACTGGGGAAAGGTTAAGGGCAGGACGTCTCCAACAGAAAGTGGATAGGTTACTATGTGCAACACTTCAGCAGGGAGCAAAAACAAAAAGGCAGGGGAAAGGGAATGGAAATGGGAAAGAAAGGAAAGGGGAAAGAACGAGAGAGAGAGAGAGGAGAGGAGGGGAAAGGAGGGCAAGGGTGGGCAGGGCAGAAGAGAGGAGGGGAGGGAAAAGAAGGGGAGGAGAGGGCAGGGGAGGAGAATAGGGAGGGGAGGAGAAAGAAGAGGAGGGCAGGGGAAGGGAGAAGAGGAGAGGAGGAGAAGGGAGAGGAGGGAGGAGAGAGGAGGAAGAGGTGGGGAGAGGAGGAGAGGAGTGGAGGGAGAGGAGTGGAGGAAAAAGGAGGGGTGGACAGGGGAAGAGAGAAGAGTGGAGAGGAGAGGGGGAGGAAAGGAGAGGAGGGAGAAGAGGGAAGAGGGGAAGGGAAAGGAAGGGAGAAGAGGGGAGGGGAGAAGAAGAGAAAAGGGAGGGAAAAGAAGGGGAGGAGAGAGCAGAGGAGGAGAGCAGGGAGAGGAGGGGAGGGGAAAGGAGGAGCAGGCAGGGGAAGGGAGAAGAGAGGAGGGGAGGAAAAAGGAGGGGAGAACAGGGGAAGAGAGAAGAGTGGGGAGAAGGAGAGGGGAAAGGAGGGAGGAGAGAGGAGGAAGAGGTGGGGAGAGGAGGAGAGGAGTGGAGGGAGAGGAGGGGAAGGGAAAGGAAAGGAGAAGAGAGGAGGGGAGAAGAGAAGAGGGAGGGAGGGAAAAGAAGGGGAGGAAAAAGCAGAGGAGAAGAGGAGGGAGAGGAGGGGAAAGGAAAGGGGGAGAGAGCAGGGGAGGGGAGAAGAAAAGAGGAGAGGGGAGAGGAGGGAGGAGAGGAAGGGAGGAAAAAGGAGGGGAGGACAGGGGAAGAGAGAAGAGTGGAGAGGAGGAGAGTGGAAAGGAGAAAGGGGGAGAGATGGGGAGACGAAGAGAGGAGAGGAGTGGTGGGCATAGAGGGGAGGGAGAGAGGAGAGGAGGAAGGCATAGATTGCAATCATGTTTGCATCTTCGTGTGGGCATGAATGCTAACAGAAGGATAGGAGGTAGGTTTTAAAACTGGACAAAAATGGGCAATGGCTCTGGGTACATCAGCCACTAACATGAAGTCCCAAGAAAGAGAGATTTAAAGGGAATTGGGCTGGACAAAGGTTTTCTCCCCTTCCTCAATTGTTTCTCTCCCATTGCACTTTAGATTGTAAGCACAAGAGACTTCTCTGCAAAAGCCATGAAGACTGATGGCTGCTTGCCCCATTGCCTTCCATCTTTCTGCAAATATTAAATGCTATTTTAAATTTTTAAACAGCATTTTTTTAAAGGCACTATCTGGGAAACAATAAGAACTTGTGGCATTTTAGTTCCAATTGGCCACAACACGAGTAGGTCCTAGCATTGATTCTTACATATTTACCCCCTTCCAATGCTTGGTTGTTGGTTGTTTATGCATTGCTCTTTTCTACAGTAGGTGGCACCCCTTAGCTAATCTTGAAAGTTAAGCAGGACCTGATATTCATAAAACACAGATAGGGTACTTCAAGGGAATGTCAGAAGTGAAGGCTAGACTGGGGAGTCCAAATCATCTTTTGGAAGAAGGAAGGGAACTGTTTTTAAATTATTGCTATTAGAACTTCATAGTTGTTTTTGTCTCTAAAGTCATCAGGATTCAAGGAGAACTGTACGTGGAAATGGAACAGAACAGAATAGAACAACAAAGTGGGAAGGGACCTTGGAGGTCTTCTAGTCCAACCCCCTGCTCAGGCAGGAAACCCTATACCATTTCAGACACATGGTTGTCCAATCTCTTCTTAAAAACTCCCAGTGTTGGAGCATTCACAACTTCTAGAGGTTAGTTGTTCCACTGTCAGGAAATTTCTTCTTAGTTCTAGGTTGCTTCTCTGCTTGATTAGCTTAAATACACCTTTCCTTCAAGGAACATAAGTAAAGCTTGTCTTCCCTCTTTTCTGCTGAGGTTGATTAGGTTGATAATTAGCAATTGACTAAATTTCACCCACTGAGAATAATAATTTGATGTGAATTTCATCTCCTGGGAGTGTCTAGTCCCCTAATCAATATCCCATACAACTTCTTGTTGTCTTGAAGCTACGTGTCATATTCAGATCTGGGAATAAGAAACCAGTTTCAGCCTTGTATCTAATAAGTTACCTCCTAAATAGTGGAAATTCTGGCCTGGGAGAGCTTGTGACACACTGGGCAAAATTCCCATGACTGCTTGTTTTGCATGTTCAGCAGTTAGTGGCAATGGATTTTAGAACAGACCTTAGTTATGATGACAGAAATCGGATGTATGCCAGAAGGGTGGCCTTTTAATGCCCCATAGATTAATACCATCTTTTCTCAATGGCTCTGGATGATTGGAATTGATTTTTTTAAAAATCCTCTCAGTATTGTCTGGACTGAGATGTAGGAAGAAGAAAGAGAGAAATTGATCCCCAAACATCTGAGTGCAACGTAGCCCACCAGAAGGAGAGTTGAGATCATACAGAATGCCTGGGATGTAGGGAAAAATGCCTCAGTTTCAAAAGAACAACAATCCTCTTAAGAGTAGCAGATAGGGAGGGAGTATTGTAGCCCCTTCATGTTAGGTTCTTTTGTGTTTCCTGCAAGGTAGCCCAGACCTCAAATAAAAGTCAACCTCTTCCTATGTAGAAAACCCTACCATATCATGGTCTGTGGATGTCCTCACAACTGTTCAGCAGTTCGGGAACAATCTCCCCAACTCACCCCAGTATGTAAACCCTCTTTCCATTTAAGGTGGATACTTTCACCATTTGCTCTCCCAAAAGGTTCTAATGTTTTTGGAGTAGAAAAGGTTACCTTTTAGGCACTGTAACTTTAAATAACCTAGTTCAGAATAAGCCTAGATGGATGGATGGATGGATGGATGGATAGATAGATATTTATGTGGCAGTTCCAGGGAACATAGCACTTCAGGCCATAGTCACAAATTTATTCCCCATCCAGTAATCACTTGTTTTTCTCTGGTGGCATCCACAAGTGGAAAAGCTGGGGGTGTTGTTTATTTCTTTTGCAATTCCCTGTGAGCAAAATTGTGTTGTGCTTCTCTGAATCTCAACTCTCCCCAATCATAGAAAACAAAATCATAGAAAACAAAATCATAGAAAACAAAATGTTCCCCCACCTCTAATCCAATCCAAAAACAGCCTGGGAGATGCCCCAAAATTCCACCTTAAGAGGTAGTGATGTCATCACAGGGTCTGCAGTACCAGAAGGCGCAGCCCTGCATCCGGAGACCAGGGGTGGAGGGGGGGTAGGAAGCAGAAACACACAAGGTGTGTGGGGGGAAGAGGCAGACAGAGTGACTCTATTCAGCAACATCCTGCGTCTCCTTCTCCCCCCCTCCACCTCACCATCAATTATCGACTCCATCCTTCTGCGCTGCTACAGAGATAGCTCAGTCCCCAGAAGGTGGTTGTGGGGAAGCATTCCATAACCTCTCTCCTGCTCCCTGATTTTTTTTTATTTTTTTTTTTGGCGGAGAGGCAAGGGTAATTCCCTCCATCACGGGCTTTCCTTCTGTCTTTGTCTCCCTCTCTCAAAAATAACACTAAGCCAAAAGGGTTGGTTTAGCAGGTAAGGATGGGCCTTTAGTGGCTCTATTGGTGTGTGTCGGTGTGTTTGTTTTCTCTGTTGGGTGGCAGAGGGAGGGGGTGACTATAGTCAAAAAGCTGGTTGGGGGGAGCAAAATATGTGCAGGTTGTTTTCCCCCTGAAAAAGGAGCTCATAGAGAGCATATGGGGCCAGAGATGAGGGTGGGGGAGGAGTGACAGTTTCAGCACCTGTGACTGGACAGCAGCGTGTTAAAAATAGACAGAAGACAAGGATGGCTTGTGCTCTATTGGTACTTACTGTTCTACCATCTTCTGGAGGATACAGGTCTGGTTTTCAGTTTGGTGACTGTGTGTGTGAGAGAGGGGGGGAGAGAGAGAGGGAGAGTGATCTTGATTTGTCTAATCTATGCATTGCAGTGTGAATGCATGGGCCATGACTTCAAGAATAGCTCAATCACCCCCAACTTCAGGCCCTCCAGACATGCTGGACTACAAGTCCCATCAGCTTAGGAGAACCTTTGCTGTCTAGAAAGTATGGAGCATGGAAGTCATAGTCATAGTCCATTACATCTTGAGGACGGATGGAAGGAACGAAGGAAGGAACGAAGGAAGGAAGGAAAAAGGAAGAAAGGAAGGAAGGTTTAATATGATTGAATGGTCAGCGTGTATGA
Source organism: Thamnophis elegans (assembly GCF_009769535.1). Lineage (NCBI taxonomy): Eukaryota > Metazoa > Chordata > Lepidosauria > Squamata > Natricidae > Thamnophis > Thamnophis elegans. The sequence continues at coordinate 116,585,779 of NC_045558.1, forward strand.
AAGTGTGTCTCTGGGATTATGACTCCAAAGGGAAACAAGGTATGTTTAATTGGAATTGGCACATGAGGGAAATTACCATGCCAAAATATGGTCAGTAATTGGGAAATGTTTGCATGCATAGATGCACATGAAAAATAGGCAACAATTTGGTTGTGTCATTGTAATCCTGTATGATGATTGCGTTGGTGATGTCCTCAGATTTTGTTTTGTGTGCTATCCATTGCTCTGCTGTTGTGGTAGGACAGAAAATGTGGGGAGAGAAAAGAAAGAGAGGAGGGGAGTTAGAGTGAGATTATTTCTGTAAGAAAAAGCCAATCACATTGACATACTTCCTCGCAGGAAAGCACAAAAAGAAAGCTGTAAGAACCAGATGGTCCCACAAATATTAGGGCATGGAAGCCTTTAAAAATAACAGATTGGCTCCTGCCCTTGAAAACAGCCATGTACCATTGCTAGCTACATGTGCTGTATTAATATTAATATTAGTATTATTTCCATTTATAACCTATCTTTCTGCTTGGGAACACTCATTCCAAATTCACATGAGGTTATTGCTAACTTCCTTATATTTTGCCTTCATATGTAATTGTGAAAAATTAAATTGCATCCAAAACCAGAAAATTTTACTTTTGAATAGACATATAGAAAAGTAGTTCAGGATATTAGTAATGTGTTAATTAACTATATTTTTAAATAAATGTTCAGTCACAGAATTTCCTAATAAAGCTTAGGATGAAGGCAAATTATAAGAATTTGCTATTGAGTAAATTGGCAAAACAATCCTATCTTAATTTACTCAGAAGGAATCCCAGCTAGATTCCTCAGGAATTGCTGTCTACATCAGGCTGAACAGGTTGCAGATCTGAATAATAAAATTCTGAGGATGTTTCTGTGTGGAGGGGTTTAGAAGATGGCTCCTCCCATCCCCACGTCCTTCAAGCCAGCTTTATCCCAGTGGAATACTTCCAACCTCTTGCAAAAGGTTGGACCACAGCAGTTGGAAATGATGAGCATAATCAGAAGGGTAATTAATCAAAATGCTTCACCTTTTGCCTTTCCTCTTTCTCAGTTATCCTTCCTAAAACATTTATATATTTTGATTTTGGAAATATATTAGGGAGAAGATTCTAGTTTTCACTGTATTTGGAATGGCAAATATATTTCAAACATACACATTATACACACTATAAAAATGCAAACTTTGAAATGGAAAGTGCAGGACTTTGGATTTTAAAAACTGGAATCCAACATCTGAAACTCACTCTTGGTGAGAACATTTCATTAGGAATTAATTGTGCCAATTATCCTCAGCGACAGACTCAAAATTGGGATAGCCATTTACTTTTCTGCATGTTGTTTTGATAGATCTGTTCCCATAATCTGTGCATTTTCATTCCTTGCACAACCTTACATGCCATGTTGATTTAGAAACACTTGAGACTTAATGCACACACACGAACTTACATTCCCTTTATAAATACTTCATAAACTCAGGTACATATGAGCATGCAGTTGAGTGTACATGGACAATTACATGAGTAAAGGAACAGCAATTAGTGAAACTCCAGCCTTTTTTGCCCCCCTTTGGTATTCACACAACCAATATTCCCCATCTGGCTCTTGAACAAAAACAATCTCAGTACAAATGTTATTGATAATATACATGCACCCATTTAATTGCATTGTCATGCTTTTCCTTATTGTCACTGGTCAGACTGGGTCTCCTCTAGGTATAGATCACCTGATGAGAGAGAAACTTGATGCTTAGCAGCTGAACGTGTGAACTGTTCATGGGGTGACATTGCATTTCAAATATACAAGAATTTCATCTGTGGTGTTTATATATATAAGCCATATATATATATATGGCTTATTCACACTTTGAGGTTATAGCCTGACTAGTGCTGAGACATCAAGCAATATATAAGCATACATTAAAAAAACATTCCTAAAGGTTGTATAGCCCTTTGGATGAAAGCCTTTGTTAGAAACCCTTCCCTACTTCTCAAAATTACAGAGCTGCAGCCTTATGAACTGATATGGAGCAACTCCATTAAACACAGTAGAATTTACTTCTGAACAAATAAATGCAGGATCATGTCCGAGATACATTTTACAAACACCTTATTGCTGAGGTCTTATAGATGCAGGTTTAATATGGTCAGGTTAAACACCCATTGGTTAAAATTCTTCATTTCCTCCCAACTGATCTTCAAAGACCCCAAAATCCGAACACTGGTCTTCAGGTGAATATGAACCCGAATTCTAGGCATTCTCCCTTCTAGGTAATGAACAGATCCAGATGTGCCCAGCTTTGCATTATGTCCTTTAGATCAATACTTCTCAAGTTGCATTATGGGGTTTGCATTATGTACCTTTTAGACCAAATGTTTCTCAACCTGGATAACTTTAAGATGTGAGGACTTCAACTCCCAGAATTCCCCAGCCAGCATGCTGAAGTTAAGAAGTGCTGCTAGAGAATGATATAAAATAAAAGGAAAGGTATATAAACCAGTGGGGGAGGGAGGGAGAGGCACACAAGCCAATCCAGGCCAAGAGAAATTATCTAAGAATGGAGCTTGCACTCATACATACATTCATACAAACTTTCCAATGTCCCTTCTCCCTTTTCACCCCACCTTCTTATCCTGACTTTAATCCAGTAAGTATAATGAAGTCCTCATTCCTAGCCATGCCAACACTTTTCTGATCCTGAGGGACATTACACACACACACAAACACAAAAAAAAGAACCCCACAAAAACATACAGGAAGGAAAGTAGGGAGAAAGTGTTTCTCCCAGCCTGGCAGTTCTGGGATGTGTTAGAATGCAAGGATGGCTGCACTGACAAAAGACTAGGACACTGCAGGGCTGTGATTTGAGGGTTGTTGAGGTACATGTAGAAGGGAACCTTTGAAAAAATAGTCAAAACCAATATACAGAGGAAGGAAAGGAGAGAAGAGCTAAAGATGAGAGATTGAGGATCTCTGAGGCAGCGGGATTTGAAATAGAAGCAGAGGTCATGAAAGAGGTCAAAGGAAGAGGTCAAGGGCAAGGATATATGGGCCCTGGATAGAATGAGGATCCAAGATTAAGTGGGGGGCAGTTTGACCCATTGTGAGGAACAATAAGAGCCAATAAGAGAAGAGATCTGTAAGACCTCTGTAGGGAGACTACAGGTGGAAAAAGCTATCAAGACAAAAGAACAATTGTAGAAAGGCCACTGAAGGAGGACTGAAAGGACTATAACATGAAGCTAGTGGCTGGATTCACACAACCCACAACTTGGTTACTGAATTAATCCACTTTCTGGATTTGTACTATTCACCAGATGAGAAATTCATGAAGCAAGCTGAGTTTTCATGACATATTAAAAATCCCAGCCAAGATTTATTGAATTAGGCTTAGCACACAGTGCAGCTTTTAACTGCTTAGGCATGTTGGGTGTACCCAGCTAGTGAGGATTATCTGGAAAACTCTATACTAGGGACTTCAAGGGATATCTGGTCAGGCATAGGAGAAACAAGGCAGTGGGGGAATAGGGTGGGTGGGACGCTGGGTCAGAAAGGGACCAAGAACTTGGGCAGAAATAGAGTAGCAACTCTGCTGTGGATCGCTGCCTGGAAGCAAAACTAGAGCGCTTGCTTAAGGCAGCGCCAAGGGCCGCTCAATCAGCAAATAGGCAGTGTGAGCCAGGGCAGTGTTATTCCAGAGCCAACCAGAGAGCAATGCAGGGAAAGGGCATAGAAAATTTTTTGGCAACTCTTAGGAGGGGGAGAATAACTGAAGAAGCAGCAGAAAAGGAACCCTGAAAAGTGGCTCAACAAGGGGAAGATGCTGGGGGAAGGGGGGGGGAAGGAAAATGGAGGGAGGGAGGGAAGCTGAGAGATGAATGGGGAAATGGACAAAGGCAGCGGAAGGGCAGTGCAGGCTAAGCAGCACCTTCTAAAAAGGGGAAGAGATGGAAAAAGGAAAAGAGGGACAGGCCCCCCCAAAAGGGGAAGCCTAAGAAAGAAAGAAGGACTGAGAGGGAGAAAAAAATGGAAATAAAGGAGAGGAGTAGAAAGTTTGATGCCTGGAGGGCTGAGTGAAGCAGAGAATGGAAGGAAAGGTGGGGAGAAGGGAAGATTTGCTCAGGCAAGGGGTCCCTTTTTCCTTGGGCTGCTCCTCCACCTACCTGCCTGTTAGGAGGAAGGCCCCAGCAGCTCCTCTCTTCCCTCTAGGAAAGCATACCCTGAAGTGATTCCCACAACCCAGAATGTAGGAATGCTGGACAGAGCTAAGAAGGAATGAAAGAAGAACAGAGAAGAAGCGGGAGGCAGGGAAAGTAGTGTGTGGAAAATGAGGAAACCAGGCAAGGGGGCTGGGAAATGTAGGATAGGAATGGGGGGGGGGGCAGGAAGGCAAAGAGGAAACCAGGAGCAGCTTCAGAGGAAAAGGAGAAAATCTTTAGAAGATTGAGACGGGGGAGGGGGGGGGAAGTAAGGAAGAAAATAAATGAGTGAATGACAATATGGATGGAAGGAAGGAAGGGAGGGAGGAAGGAGTGAGAGAGGGAAGGAAGGAAGAAAGATTGAATGGAAAAAAGAAAACAGGGAGGGAAGAAATGAATAAAAAGACCAGATGGAAAAGAAAAAAGGAAGAAGGGAAGAAATTAGTGAAAAGACTTAATGGAAAGAAGGAAGAAAGGTAGGTAAAGGAAGAGACTGCAGGAAGGCGGCAAAAGTGAGAGAGACGAAAGAAGAAGAGGCCTCGGACGGCTGAGGGGGACCTGCAGAGCTGCGCCAGAAATGGAGCGGCATGCTGGCAGGATAGCGCGCAAGGAGGCTGCGAGGGTCCCCGCCGAGGTCACCACAGCTTTCGGCAGAGGGGATCCCGAGTGGGATAGGGACGGGGGAGGGGAGGGGGGAGAGCGCGAATTGAGGAAGGGAGCACAGCAGAGCAGAGGGGGCCAGACTGGCCGCCCAAAAAAAGACGGGTCGGAGGTGGCCGAGGGCGAAGGGTGCAGGTGGCGCGCTCGGAGTGGGTGGATGGAGGGGACAGGCGGGATGAAGGGGGAGAAATCCTGAGCCGCGGATGATGGGTGGGGGAGTTAGGGTGGCGGAGCAGCGTCCGCACTCACCTTCCCTGTCCCTTCCTTTCTCTCTTTTGCAGAGCCGGGCGCTGAGCCGCGGACTCCCTCCTCTCGCTTGCCCGCCCGCCCCGTCTAGAAAGAGCGGGAGCGGGAGGAGGAGGAGGAGGGGCCGCGATGACGCCTCGTCCCCTGATTTGACACCTGCCCAGCCTCGGGGGCGGCTCCCCCGCCGCCGGCCCGGCCCGGCCCGCGCCCCCGATGCTGAGCTCAGTGTGCGTCTCCTCTTTCCGCGGGCGCAAGTCTGGGAACAAGCCGCCGTCCAAGTCATGTTTGAAAGGGGAGATGGGCCGGAACGAAGACAACGACAAGATCGTCATCAACGTGGGCGGCATCCGGCATGAGACTTACCGCAGCACCCTCAAGACTCTGCCGGGCACGCGGTTGTCCTGGCTCACCGAGCCGGACGCCTGCAGCAACTTCGACTACGACCCCAAAGCCGACGAGTTCTTCTTCGACCGGCACCCGCAAGTCTTCGCCTACGTGCTCAACTACTACCGCACCGGGAAGCTCCACTGCCCCGCCGACGTCTGCGGACCGCTCTTCGAGGAAGAGCTGGCTTTCTGGGGCATCGACGAGACCGACGTGGAAGCCTGCTGCTGGATGAACTACCGGCAGCACCGCGACGCCGAGGAAGCCCTGGACAGCTTCGAGGCCCCGGAGAGCCAGGAAGATGAAGAGAGCGGAGACCTCAAGCGCCTCTGCCTGCAGGAGGACGGGCGCAAGCTGGGTTGGTGGTCCAGCTGGCAGCCTAAGGTCTGGGCGCTCTTCGAAGACCCCTACTCTTCCAAGATGGCCCGGGTGAGTCCGAAGGAGACGGGCGGGGTGGGGGTTTACCGTCCCCTCCAAGCGGGTCTTCTTAGAGGTCCTCTCCTCCCCACTGCCCCATCTAACAAGACTGCTTTAGAGGGTGGGATGGGGTGGGGGTTGGGGGTTGGAAGTATAACTGAATTCTAGCACATCTGAGGAATGTCCTGCTAGGAAAGTGTTCTCCTTCACATGCCTGGTCTTTCCCATCTGTGTTTCCTAAGATTTCTAATCCGCCCCCCCTTTTCATTCTTTAGTATCATTTAAGGGGAAATAGACATAGACGGTCTTGGGGCTGTTGCAATGAGCCTGATTCTGCCAATTTGTTGGCAAAGTAAATGAGCACCCCCGTAGGATTCTGCACTCATAAATGTAGACCTCAAAAGAGATAACCGGGTGCAAGAGAGGCTTGGAGGAGGAGACAGATGTGTTGGGTTATCTTTGGTGTAGCACATTCTAGAAGAAGATGTAGCACATTCTATAGGACCAGTGTCACAAAGAGGGACATGGGATTAATGGCAAGCTTGAGTTGTGTAATGGGTAAATGGGTAGAAATCCTAGTACTTCCTCCAAATAGAGTCTTAACTTGAATATAGTCCTAGCTCCAGGTAGCCCAAAAATGTCCATAGAGCAATAATAGTTCTGTAGGACAGCCTTCCCCAATCTGGTATTCTCTGGATGTGTTAAGACTTTAAGACCGCAGGTACCAGAATTGCACTGATGTGTTGACACCACAAAATCAACCCCAGAGGAATTCTTAGGTTGCAATCCTAACAGTGTTAGAGGATATCAAACTCGGGGAGGGTGCTGTAGAAGTTTCATGTAGGCAAGCACCAAACTCAAATCCCGTGCTCGTAATTTGGCACTGCCATGTAAAGTATACACTCTGCAACTAGCTCAGGTTCCGAAGTGAGCTGGAGAAATGGCCCATGAAAAAGGCAACAACTGTTGTTTGATTTTGTAATTGAATCTCGATTCCCTCCACAAGCGGGCCTCTCTGCTTGCAAATCCCGCCCCCTTCCCACAGCATCTTCCGCACTTGTCCTTGAATCTTGAAATTACAATCTTAGGAGAAGAAAGGGATGTGTGTGTGTGTTTGTGTGCGTGTCCGAAGAGGTGAGAAAAACAGAGGGGGCTATTTGGAGTAGGCATGCAGTGATTTACTAACTTCTTTCAAATGCCGATTGAGCAGTAAGCAACAGACAAAATACTCTCCTAAAGGTATAATCTATACATGCAGCATTTGATATGGATGAAAGGATGTGCCAGTTTGGAGGTGTGAGTGGCGCTGAGTTTTTTGGGGGGGGAGTTAAATCATTCTAGGGGGGGGGAGGATGCACCAGCTGTATCTCATGCACAAATTTGGACAAATAATGTGGAAAGGGCATGCCCAGAAAGTGAGCAATGGATCATGACACTCTTTTTTCAATCTGGAAGCCTTTAAAGAAATTGGGCCACAATTCCCATAACCCACGCAGCTTCATGAACATGCTGTCTGGGACAATGGGAACTGTAGTCTGAGCACATATGGAAGACATCAGGTTAGGGTAATGTGATATTGAATTGGGGAACCAAGCAGACATCTACCCCCTGCAGGGCCAACCAAGAAGAAATGGATTTGGCAGTGAAGATTACGCCAAAATCCTTCCCTCAAGGAAATAAGGTTGGAGCTTGGGGCTGGATGGTTGTGTGCCCTAGAGTGGAGAGTGAGAAGGTTATCTGAGTTTCGGAGAAAATGTGCAAAAGGCCAAGGGTGGGAAAGGGAGAAGTGTGTGTGTGTGAGTGTGTGTGAGTGAGTGTGAGTGTGAAGCACAGAGATAATGTGAGGATTAATGTGAGGCAGCAGAAATAGGTTGCCAAATATATGGTGGGGAAGGAAGACTCTAAGTTGAATGCCACAGTACATAAATGTGTGAATGAAAGTAGTAATGTGTAGCGGCAGGAGGGCCCTAATACGCATGCTCCAGAGTTATGACTAGCTTCTCAGTGTTAAGAGAGAATGTCTTCGTTCCCGGCAGGAGGTGCTGCTAGCTCGTTACAAACTCTTTCCTTCTTGTTCCCCACACTGAGGTTTCCTGTCCTCATTCGTGTTCTCTCTACCTCTTTCCCTCACCCATTGCTGTCCTATATACCTTCCCGTCTTAAAATCCTCCTGTCCCACACAAAAGTTTGGGCCCCTCGCTCTCATATACCCATTGCCCCAAGGCCAATCTCTCAGGTTTTTAAGTCTCTCTACACATGCAAATCCTTTACACAATGGAGGGGGGGAGAAACTCTAGCGTTCCTCAGCATTGCAGTTCTGGATTCACGCTCCCCCCAAACTGAAACAATGTCCCTCAAAGTGACCCCCCTTTCTATTTCCAAACACTGCAGTTCAGAATTCTTTGCTCTGCTTCCCTGGCTGGCTGGCTTCCTTGCTTCCTCTCTCTATGCAGTGAACACCCCCCCTCCCTCTTCAAACAGTTTTGCACAGGAACTCAAGTTGCTGCTGCTGACAAGGACCCTCACCTCCCCGGTCCCTCTTTTTCGTATATTAAAGCTTTGCTGTCTTCTGAACTGCAGAGACAGCAGGTTGAGCGGGGGGGGGGGGGAGGGGGCACCGCAGTGCAGTGTGGAAACCCCAGAGTTTGCAGTGCAAGGCAGGCATTTGGCAGCCTGTGGCAGCTTCCCTCCCTCTCCCCCCACCTCCTTCTCTCCCAGGCAGTGGGTCTCAAAGCTGCAAACTCTGTCAGATATCCCCCCCTCCCTCCTCCTTCCCCCACACAGTTGGGAGCACAGCCAGGAAAAGTTGCAGTGGGAAGGAAGATGAAGAGAGAAAGCAGGAGTTTTAGTACCAGGGAGGGGGCCACGGATGTGGATGGTAGGAGCCGAGATTATGAGCTGGTGCTGCATTGGGCGGGCATCAAGTCAGGAGTTTCCATAAATGGAGGAGAACAATTTGGGGGACTAGAAATCACCCTCCTTTGTACAATACTGTTCCCCCCCCTTGTTTGCATTTAAAAAAGATTTGATTTACAGTTTTAGTAGCCTCCCCCGCCCCAACTCACCCAACCAAGAAAAATAATGGGAATAAGATATTAATACTTACTGAAGACTGTGGAAGGAGACTTCATTGTCTAGCCTACTGTTTCTGAAATATATCAGCATGAAAAACCTACAGAAAAAGGCTGCAGAGATTACTTAAGTGGCCCAATTTTAGCATTTCTTCTGTCTTTCTCCCACCCACCACCTGCATCAACTTTCCGACATGGTAAAAAGAAAAGGAACAGAGGTGGGCTAGAAAGAACAGGTAGACAACTAGCTAGAAGAACAGAACAGAGGTTAGGTACATAGAACAAACTCTTCTGCAAAAGATCTCTCCAAAACCACATTTGCTGAGTTTCCATCTAAGAACCATGATGGATGAATTTACGGCAAAGGCAGGATGGAACTTCAAAACTGCATATTTGATAACGCTTATCGGATAGCTGCATCTAACAGCTGGAATATTGAAAAGTTGAGTGTGTACATGGAGAGAACTCCTAGGCAGCTCATGAAGACAGCATATCTATAGATGGATCCTTCATCCCCTCCAATTATCAAGTTTTTCATCTGTTTATGTAGTTTTGTTTACCTTTGTTTTACTTTGTTTCTTTGTGTCTTTCTTTCCTTCCTTCCTTCCTTCCTTCCTTTTTCTTTTCCTTCCTTCCTTCCTTCCTTCCTTCCTTCCAGACACTGTTCAATTCTCAAACTTTTAAAATTCCTTTAAAGAATAAAGACAAATTGTTATTTATATCACATGCATCCCAGAATTACTTCAGTAAATATATACTTCCAATAATGTGGATAAGGGAATAGATTATAGAGCATATTATGCCAGTTGAATTAATTCACAGGCTGTGTATTGCAAATATAAGCATGTTACTGGAAAATAAATCCCATCATACGCAGTAGGATTTTCTTCTCAGTAGAAAGTGGTTAGGGTTATCGTCAAAGTTTTCTTCTCCAGAATATAAATGTTTCCTTTCATACAATAAAGGCATATACTGTACATAGAAAAAAAAATTCCATGGCTTCAGAGACTGCATTTCCTCCACACTGTAGATGGACAACTCAGTATAGGATTGCATGGACCTCTCAAGTTATCTTTCCTTGCAGGTTCCACTTTAGTTTACCTCCCTTTTGAGGTGAAGAATGTATAGAAAATGTAGCATAAGCTTTTTCATACTGTTTAAAATAAACAGGAAATGTCAGGTGCAATCCAAATAATAATAATAAAACAACTGTGGCAAAAGAAAATGAAGATACCACTAACAGTAATAAGCACCTTGGGTGCAATTTCAAAACATCTGGAGCACCACTTGAATACCATCGAAATTGACAAAATCATCATCAGCTGATTACATCCTATGACAATACCTTTAATATTATTAAACAACAACATCTGCCTGTCCCAGATTCTTGGGAAAGACTGAATAGGTGGGCAAAAATGCCAAATGCGGTCTAAACATCTGGCTACTATGCTACCAATCGTCATAATATTAATACATTAAATTTGTATCCCACCCGATCTCAATTATTTATGGGGTTGTATATACTCTTACTTCTATAGTGATCTTGTACCCTTCCCGTTATTCATTAACTATAGCTGTTGTGTCCTCAAAAATTAATAACTGCGTTTACACTGCAGAACCATATTCTTAGTTATGGATGATTGATCATTTGAGAATCCAGTTTACCATCAAAATGTGCATAAGGTCATCTGTATCATTTCAGCAACAAAAACTTTTTAGGGTGTTCTGAAGACATTAAAGAAAGAGGGATGGTTCGTTGATGGTGGTAAAAAAACCAGAAACTGGTCATGTGCGAATAGAATGATAGTAAGAAAACAGTGAAAGAAGAAAACACAAATTAAATAGCCTTAAGATCCCCTTTAATATCTTCCCTTAACTCAATTTATCATGATCATCTTTAAGAGATTCTTCAGGATACGGTATGTGCCATTTTTTAAAACTTTATTAGAAATATATGCAAGAGGAAAAGAAAAGGGGGACAGAAATGGAGGATGAAAAATCAGAAAAAAATCTCAGAACAAATCTGTTTCCTGTTAAATGGGGGACTTGCTAAAAAAAGAAGAAGAAAAAGAAGAAGGTCATCCAATATGCCAGGAAATTTGCATGATGGAAAATAAATGCAGACAGTTATCTTTTCCTAATATTACAACTGTTGAATAGTGGGGTTCTTTTTTTACAGTAGATCTGCACTTTTGACTAAAATAAGGAAGCCAGCGCTAATTTTAGCATCATAAAAAAAATCTCAGTTATTTTTCCCTCTGCAGTACCTGGCTGACCTTGGCTGATCTCAAAGAAAATAAAGAGTCACCTAGTTATAGTATTTGGGTGGGAGACCACTAAGAAATTCCAGAGCGGCAGTTTGCACTGGAAAGTTCGAAAACAAATCAGGAAGATAGTAATAACAAGCTATATCCAAATCATTGCTAACTAGCTTGACTCAAAGCTGTCTTTCCCTTTAACATAACCCTGCAGTTAGAATTCATATCTGATATATTCCTCCCATATATTTGGTTCTGAAGTTGTACTCTGATCTAAGAGTAATTGAGTCACTCAAAATACTAATGCTAGTCCAGCAGAATAAGATCTACCGGAGTTAAAATTATATTTTAAACTAAATTTACTTCTGCTTCTCTACCTCATGTTCATTCACAATATCATACATTTTTAAAAAAAATCTCAAATCTGAAAGAAAAAGCAAATCTTTGGGGCCTTTAGGGGTGCCTCCAATCTCATGACCATGTATATCTCCCTTTTCTGTTTCTCAAATCCTGAACAACCCAACTGTGTACTCTTTTATATTAATTTTTCTATTGTAATCACCCTTGCATGATTAAACAGAGGTGCAGAATTTGTGGTTCAACTTCTTGGGGAATGTAAAGGAGGAACGATGTGAAAGGAGATAAATAAGAGGGTTTTAAAAAGGCTTTTAATGATGCTTGTGAATAATGACTGCAGAAAGGGAATAGATTCCAAACATTGGCAAGAACCAGTTATTCTTATTTATTGCAGTGAAGAGCTCAAGAGGCATTTTGGTTCTTCCAGCACATTAGCTATACACTTCCTCACTCAGTGAACCCACAAGTCTTGACACCCAACAGCCTTTGTCTGAATTTAGCAGTCTCCATTTTACTTCCACAACTTTCTGAATTCAGTTCGTGACCACCATTCTGACCTGCAAGACTGGCGTCCTTCCCAGTCCTCACTGCAAGCTCTCCATATTTTATTGTCCTACTATTCAAAATCGTTCCAAAAAAATCTGTCAGGATTTTAACTCATCCCTCAGACCACTTTATCCCACTTTCCCCAATTTAAAAGCCAGTCATATTAATTCACTTCTCCTAGTCCTTTCTCCCCAAATTCCAATTCCACTTCACAGTATAGTGCCTAACAATGTCATTCTTTTTTTTTTATCCATGATCCTTCTTTGCTACTTCATTAAAGACTCAAAAACAATTACCTTCCTCAAATTCAGAACCCTGCAACTCATTTCTTTCTGTTTTAAATCAACAAATATGTAGAATAGTTTAGATTTCAGTAAGATGATGTATTCTATTACAGATATTTACTTCTTGTCTTGCTTGAGAATCTCAACATATCTCATTAGGTTCTCCACTTTCCTGGAAGACTAGATGTAACTCCGCATTTCTGAAAGTTCAGAAGTCTTAATTTTGCATCATTTCTTGCATATCTTTCATCCCTAGTACAACCGACTAGCCTTTCATAATACCCTAGATCAGGCTAAAAGCTTTCATTGTTGCATAAAACCAACTATTTACCTTAGCATATTGTAGGAACAATTGCATAATGTTAACCATCTTAAACACTCTAATATGGGTTTGGAGACTGGTATAGTATGTGATTCCAGCCATACAGATACTTGGTTGACCTTAGATGGCTTTCACATATGTTTCAAGAACTTTGTACCACTCCCCTCTTCAATTTTATTTGATTGTCTTTTGTTCCAACTTCTTGTTGAAGGACTTACTAATTAGTGTCTGATCCCTTTATTCTAAGGCTTTCCATACCAAGCAAATATTTTCTTTTCTATCTCTCCTACTGCTGAAAATAGAAAAACCCTTTTTGTAGAGCTGAAATTGGGCTACTGCGGGTTTTAATCCAGACTTCTTTATGTTGCTCTCCGTGGTACTGAACTGCAGTATTGCATCCAGCAGTAGCAGCTGATGGAAAGAATGCACGCATAGGAACAAGAACAGAAGCAGAAATGTTCTCCTACTTCCAGACCTTGCTAACTGAGGTTACTCTATCATGCTTTGCATTAAAAATAAGATAACATTGAGGGTTTCGCATAAGGTGTCATATGAGGATGATAAATGCAATATCTCACTCAGCTATTACAGAGAAGAAGAATAGAAAAGAAATAAGGCCAGTGAAGTTCTGGAAAGCAATATTTGTGTGTTTTGTGTGTGTGTGTGTTGTGTGCATATGTGTTTAAAGCACTTGAAAAATGTGTAGTAATCATGGGACATTGTAATTTCAGCATAATTACTTTTTTCTGTATGAGTTTACAATTAAAATCATGGTTTAAAGAACAAAGATAGGACAATAGAGTGAAATCAAAGTGGATGATGGTGCACACGCGCACACACACACACACAAAAGGAGAATGACAAAAGAGGACTGACCTCATTCTTATCCCACTTTTCTAGCTCCTGAGTTCTTTCTTTTGTTATGGCAAAAGGACGGATGTGCAGATAGTCCTTGACTTACAACCACAACTGAGCCCAACATTTATGTTGCTATGTGAGAAATTTGTTGTGAGCCCTGCCCCATTTTATGACTTTTCTTGCCACATTTGTTAAATGAATCACTGCAGTTGTTAAGTTCATAACACGATTGTTAAGTGAATCTGGCTTCCCCATTGATTTTACTTGTCCGCAGGTTGCAAAGGGTTACATGATCCCATGACACTGCAACTGTCATAAATATGAACCAGTTTTAAAGCATCTGGATTTTGATCACGCAACCATGGGGATGCTGCAATGGTCATAAGTGTGGAAAATAATTATAGGTCCCTTTTTACAGTGCCTTTGTAACCTGGAATGGTCACTGAATGAACTGTTGTAAGTCAAGGACTACCTGTACAACAAACTTTGTGGAAAGAATGGGAAAGTCCTAGAGCATTTGGAGAGGTTATCTCTCATTCCTACCCAAATAAAAGTCACTCCGGTTCAGTAAGAAGAAAATGGTCCCTTGTTTATCTAGATCAGGATATGGGAGAAATGGCCCTTTTATGACTTGTGGACATGCATGGATGGCTCAGGAATTCTGGGAGTTGAAGTCCACAAGCCATAAAAGGGCCATCATTCCCCACATCTGATCTAGATCGAATATCCTATGTTTCCAAAGCTTGGTTTGCTACCTTTCACTTCATCTCCTTTTGCAGCATTGATCTTCTTATCAAGCCATAATAAATTAATTAGGTGCCACAAGGCTCTGGATGTTGTTTTTTTACAGCCACAAACAGACTATCCGGGGGTGGGGGTGGGGGATAGAGGCATTGCAAATAAATCACTGGAGAGGGATTATAGTTTAATTGCCGTCAAGATCCTTCATCTGCACTGCATTTGATGTTTACATATTTCGCTATCTTCCTCCCCCACCCCCACCCCACTCGTTTTATTCATCTATTTACTGTTTACTTTGTTTCCTATTTCCCCATTAAAATAGATCTTCTTGAAGAATGGAAAGTACAGCTTTCAGGATCACCCATTGCCTACAGTAGAGATTTAAAGTCATAACACTACTTGCTTATATTATTTCCAGTCATAAGCTATTATCCAAATTTACCTCAAAGTGGCTAGGGGGAGAGACTGTCTTTCCAAGCAATGTTACCTGCTCATCTCTGACAGGTCTGTGCTTATTTGCCTGTTTCAAGGAATCTTATAAGCCTTCCAATATGATCTATCCATCTGCATGCCCTTGTTGGTCTTTCTCTCCTCTGTAGAGAAACCATCCGCCCTAGGCTTCCCAAATCTGTCTTGTTCAGCCAAGATCAGTTCAGGTACTTATACATCCAGGCATCCAAGCTTAATGACCCAAATAGATTCTTCTCAAGCAGTCTGCAACACCTCTCAACCCTCAGTTAATCTCCAAGTAAACAGAGAGAAAGCTAAAAGGAGTGGTAATTTAGAGTGCGTTTCTGATTCCCTATCATCATAAGAAGGCTCCTCCATCTTAAATCTGAAAGCGAAGGATGCTTGAGTTGAAAGTCTGATGATTCAGGGATAAAAACAAACTCTGAATTGAACTTGGGCTCACAGATTTCTTTGGTTAATCTGGAGGATTCTAGCAAAATGATTCCTGAAACACCTGAGGCTTGCTACCCATCTTTTAATGAAACAGGTCCCAGACTTTTCCTGAATATTTAGGAATATTTATTTCCTATTTAGTCTATTTCAAACCTTTTCCTCCAACCGACTTATATTTTAAACCCAAGGAGAACAATCTAAGACAGTGTTGGCGAACCTGTTTGGCACCAAGTGCCGGAAACCGGAAGAGCAGCTCCCTAGCTTGCACATGCATGCTGATCACCTGGTCTTCTGGTATCTGGTGCTCCCGGAAGAGCAACAGGCAACGACGGAGAGATGTCTCTGCATGCCACTTCCAGCATGCATGCCATAGGTTCACTATCATGGATCTAAGACCACGGGCTGCCCAAAAAGCCTTAAGTACATTCATGAACTTCCAAACATGGTTAATTTAAATGTAAGTGACATCAAGGCAAATATATATTTTGGTCCTGGCCATTATTTTTTTGGAACATGCACCTACTCCACATCACATTTAAAGGCCAAGGGGGCCATTTAGCCTTATTCTTTCTCATTAGTTTCTCTTTTCTAGAAACCAAACAAATTGCACACACACGAAAAACTATACGTATCTATTTCAAGCTCCACACTCCGCATCCACTTGGAAAGAATCAAAAAGGCAGAAAAGAATTGTCTGGAGAAAGAGTTTCCATTTTGGTTCTCATATAAAAATGACTGACTGACCAGAGCTTACACCTTACCTAATACTCAAAGAATATCTCACCATATTCATTGGATCTATACTTAGGTTTTCCTCCACTCTCCCTCTCCGCACAAGTTGTAGAATGGAAGCTTTGAACAGCTAAATTAAAGTTAAGGTCATCTCAGGGAATAATGCCAGCTAAGTCAGGCTTTTTTTTCAGAGATTTCAGAATAAAGTTCTATTTTTTTGACCTTGTGCCCTATACCAAATGCACACACATATACGTTTATTTTTTCCTTTCCTTCTTTCCACCCCTGCTGGATCTTCCATCTGCTACTGCAATATGTTCCTTCATTTATTTCAAAAAAGGACTATTCCTGCACTGACAGAAGGGCAGTCATAGCCCTGGGAAAAGAGGGAAGGCGGGGGTTGGCTAGCCAAGGCAGCAGGGCCAATGACAGTCACAAGTGACAGGAATCCTGAGTTCCCTAGTAATGAGTTGGAGGGAATGCATAAGGCCAAAACTTGGGGAGTTCTCTGGAGGAAGAGAAGTTTAAAAAGGTGGTGATGAGTTGACAGTGTCTTTTTGTCTTCATGCCTTTGCTGTGTGACATTGTACTGGTCTCCTTCCTGCCTCACAAACACCTTCCGGGAACAGTTACATGAGTCATATCTATTCTCTTTCCCACGTACTCTGTTCCCAGCCATACCATGGTTCCCAAGAGACAGAAGTCATTATTTCCATCTGAATGATTTGGGACTCCCAGCGCTGCCTGAAGGAGGTCCCACATAGAACATTTCTCATTACTTTTTGCAAGGGCAATGAATGTAGACTACAGCATGTAGCATTGAGGGATGAGGGCACCATTCAGCCTGCTTCCCCAAACCTCCAGCAGCTGGAAAAGCTGCATGTGATATACCCAGCTCTGGAAGTGGGTCAGAACCACGAGATGGTTTCTGGGTAAAGCACTCCTTTGGGAATTCAAAAGATCTGTCCTTGTTTCCCTTCCTTCCGTGGAGAATGCCATTCTTAAAAACAAGATTCTACCCAAATAGTTTCTCCACAGTAGAAGCGTCAACCTAATCCTCGGTTTTCTCCTTCTCCTCAACTCCCTCCCTTCCCTTGAATTCCTTGGCTTTCCCCTTCATCTTTTCCTCCTCCTGCTCTCACCCCCCTCCAGTTCTTGGGCACCGCACTGCGCTTCAAAAAGGATTCTAGGATTTGTTTGTAGAAAGTGCTGACGGGACGGGAATTCTATGCAGTGCAGAGAGCAAGCAGCAAGATTTTTCCCTGCAAGAAAGGAGATGAGAGTAGAGAGTGAAAGAGAGTTTTGCACACAAGCGTAAACATGAATGGGGAATCTATGTACATAGTTGTATAAGCAAGGGCAATCATGCTTGCATTGTACTATGACATGCATACATCTGTGGTATGTGTAGCAAGCTCAAGTATGTGCGTAGCTTCGGAGAGAATTGTGCTGCCAAAGAAGATTTTGTTCTATGCATGTATAAAGGCATATTTGGTGCATAGCCTAGAGCTTTTCTGGGTGCATTAGAGCAAGCAGTGTATGGGAATATAAATTCATCTTTATATGAAATATAGTGTGTATATGTACATATGTGTGTACACACACACACACAAATATATATAAATATACTCTCAGAAAAAGTTTGAGTATACCAACAAACATTTTATATAGAATGTGCTAATATCAATGAAAGGGAGTGTGTAGTTGTATTTAAGTGCAGATATATGCGAAATTTTGTTTGCCTGTCAGTCTGCAGTTAAACCAACTTAAACTTAATTGAAATTGGTAAATAAAGTTCCATTCAACAATTACCTTATTTGTACTGTAAAGTAGATTGGGGCATGGTGGTGCATGTGTCAAACCGCAGAGAAATATGGGCAGGCAACGTGTTCTGTAATTTTCAAATTGAGTTATGGAAGGAATGAATAAATAGGTATAATCTCCCCAGAGCCCATATTCATATAGGGCCTATAAAATTGCATACTGTACTGAGATGAATATGTTAAATAGTGGTAGGCTGGCTATGGCTGGGAGAAACCTAATTTGTGGAAAGAGGGGATTTATGTGTGTGTTCGTGTGTGTGTATGCATGCATGCAGTTGAAGTTGAAGTGAGAAAATGATTTCTGCACACTTGTGCACATTAGCATTATTTCAAAGCCTGGGGGAAAGTAAGTTGAAGATTGCCTGAAAATATTTACTTGTACATAATTATACATGGGACATACCTCAGAGGACAGTGTCAGATCCCACGTGGTGACAAAGCATTTGGTAATGATGTAGCAGCTAAAACTCATGGACAATCAGAGTTTGTGTGAGTTGTGTGCATACCAATGGAGGGATGTGAATGAATGTGAAGTGTTCAGTATATGTGCAAGGGAGCACATGACTGTTTGCGTCATTGCTTGCTTTCACTGTTTTCTCAAGGGACTAAAATAGGAGAATGGTATAACAGAAGGCACATGAATGCCGAGCCTGAAATCTCAGCAGAATCCTTTCTGTTCTGGGCTCTTTATTCATTCATCCAAATTACTGATGTTAGGATAGTTAAAACATTCAAAATTCTGCTGAAAAAGAGCAGAAATTCAAGAGTGGGGGGAGGAGGAAAAGTTTTACCATCTCAAAATTCCCTTGTAACAAGGTTTTAAATCCCCAGCTTGCTCCCTAAATGGCACAATGGTTTATGGCCAAGTTGCAATGGTTCCTGTTCTTTTACAACCTATAATTCCCAGTGTGAAAATGCAACCAAAAAAATGGAACAAAGTTGACCTCAAAAGAGCTGTGACAGAATCACTGCAATTCTGCCCAAAAATAAACCAAAATTCACACCAAGGGAAGAGACCTGCAACCTGCATTCACTATGCAGATTAAAGAGCAGATACAGTCAGAAGGGTGGGAAATTTCCTTGTTTTTTTTTTTAATTCAGGCTCAGAGTCTCAAATCAAAATGTTGACTTTCGTGTCACCTAAGCAAATTATGTACCTGCATAATGCAACTGTCACTTGGTGAATGCTAAATAGGTATTATATTGTAATAATAGATTCCAGTTCCTCCAAGGAATAAAGCAAGTTCTTTTTGGTTCTTCCCTCCCCAGTCATTTATTACATCAGTTTTACAAGGTAGATTAGTCTGAAAAAAGAATAATTGACCCAAAATCATGGAATGAATTTCATAATTGAGCAGCTAATGGAATCCCTTTTTTTTTCTACTCCACCATCAGCTGAGAATTAATACAGAATGAATGGCTAGCCCAGAGGCGTCCAACCTTGTCAACTTTAAGACTCGTGCACTTCAACTCCCAGAATTCCCCACTCAGTCATGGCTGGGGAATTCTGGAAGTTGAAGTCCACAAGTCTTAAAGTTCTCAAGGTTAGATGCCTCTGGTTTAAAACCTTAGGCTATGACTGGGGAAGCATACTTATGAATCCTTTGTTTGCTATAAATTCTCAGAATGATCTTGATCATAGAGGAATATGAACTCACATCAGTCTCTTTGGAATAAAGATAAGACAAAAATGTAAAAAAAGAGGATATTGGGCAATAGTCGTATTATAGTTCCAGGAAAAACTTCCTTCAAGAAGGCTGCTTTAGAAGGTGGCCAGACAAACATTTGATTGATGGCTATTAAACATGGTGACCAACTATTACGAATTCAAGGAGGAGGCGTTGTTGAGAGTGGAGATTTGATGAAAACTCCACATCCAGTCAAATGGGAAGAAAACATTGGGAAAGACGTCCCACCAAGGAACCATGATCCCCAAAAATGGGCAGACACTAACAAGCTAAAACCTGTGTTGGGAAACAATCTGGATTTATTGGTAGACAGGCAATAGATTAGTTAGAGTTTTTGGCTTTTATGACAGCAAAAAGAAAGCATATGTATGCAACATACATACACAAACATGGTTAGCACCCCCATCCATAGTGAATCAGATGCAGATCAATCCATTTAATTGGTTATAGAATGTAATGAATGAAGTACAATAAGCAGATAAGCCACTATCTCAGGATACTACTTAAAATAGATCTCTGTAATGTAGGGGTTGATATACAACAATGCAGAAATGATAGGGGGGGGGGGAAATTACTCACTGCTACATCATTTTGGGCTTTTTTCTTCCAACAGTTTTTAGACCTGACTTAGATATATTAAGATGGCAGAAACGACTGCAGGGGATACCATTTTTAAATGCAGATCCCTCCATTTGCTAAAAAAAAACAAAACTTTTGCATAAGAAGAAAAGTAGGCTAACACATCAGTATCTAATCTAATTGTCTAGCTAAAGTATGAGGATTTTTTAAAAAGTGGGCTACAATTTAAAAGCGAAGTATGTCCTTCCCTCTTATCCCATACCTCAGTTTTCCCTCACTAACATTGGGATAAGTGGGGTATTTGCTGTCTCTTGGGATATACTTAATGGCTATTTGTTGAAGAGACAGTAGTTATTGGGAAGGGGCTGACTTTTGTAGGGTAGGTTGTTCCTTTTCTAGAAGAGTTTGTTCTTTTGCAATTATGAGTTAGCACTAATGTTTTCCTTCCCTGTCCTTTCCTGTCTGACATTCTCGCCTCCCTGCTGTTCCTCTTTGTCTGCTTCTTCCCCATACGTTTGTCCTTCTGCATCTCTCCAGTATGTGGCCTTTGCCTCCCTCTTCTTCATCCTCATCTCCATCACCACTTTCTGCTTAGAGACCCATGAGGCTTTCAACCACTTCAAAAACAAGACAGAAATAATAAAGACGGGGAACAGTACCAGCGTAAAGGTGGACTATGAAATGGAAACAGAACCCTTCCTCACCTACGTGGAAGGGATGTGCGTCATCTGGTTCACCTTTGAGTTCCTCATCCGGGTCATCTTTTGCCCAGACAAAATGGAATTCATCAAGAGCACCCTCAACATCATCGACTTTGTGGCCATCCTGCCCTTCTACCTGGAAGTGGGCCTCAGTGGCCTCTCATCCAAAGCAGCCAAGGATGTGTTGGGCTTCCTGAGGGTGGTAAGATTTGTCCGGATCCTAAGGATCTTCAAGCTGACCCGGCATTTCGTAGGACTCAGAGTCCTAGGTCACACGCTGAGGGCCAGCACCAATGAGTTCTTGCTCCTCATCATCTTCTTGGCCCTAGGGGTCTTGATCTTTGCCACCATGATCTATTATGCTGAAAGGATCGGTGCTGACCCAGATGACATAACGGGCAGCAAACACACCGTCTTCAAGAACATCCCCATTGGGTTTTGGTGGGCTGTAGTGACCATGACGACTTTGGGCTATGGTGACATGTATCCTGAGACTTGGTCAGGCATGTTGGTGGGAGCACTGTGTGCCTTGGCTGGTGTGTTGACCATTGCCATGCCTGTGCCAGTCATCGTCAACAACTTTGGCATGTAT
Organism: Thamnophis elegans; assembly: GCF_009769535.1. Lineage (NCBI taxonomy): Eukaryota > Metazoa > Chordata > Lepidosauria > Squamata > Natricidae > Thamnophis > Thamnophis elegans. The sequence continues at coordinate 116,607,155 of NC_045558.1, forward strand.
TATTCGCTGGCTATGGCTAAGCAGAAACTACCAAAGAAAAAGAACAAGCACATCCCACGAGCCCCCCAACCTGGCTCACCCAACTACTGCAAACCGGACATGCAGTCCCCGCATCGCAGCAACCAGGGTGACTCATGCCCCTTGGCTCAAGAGGAGATAATCGAGATTAATCGGGCAGGTAAGGGGGAGACAGAATGGGCAGAAATAGTTAAATTAATTACATCTGAGTTAGATCTATATACTGTTTGTGATTTTCAAATATTCTAGCATCTAACAATTTCTCTTCCTGCTAAGAAATTAAAACTATAGGGGAGGAGGCACAGGTAGTCCTCAAACTTGCAACCAGAATTGCAACCGTAATTTCCGTTGCTAAGGAAGGTGGTTATTAAATGAGTCATGCCCAATTTTGCAACCTTCTTTCCACAGTCAAAACAAATTGCTGGGGTTGTTAAGTTAATCAACTGTCATTAAGCAAATTCAGTCCCCACCCCCATCCCTCCTTGGCTTTGCTTGTTGGCTGGAAAAGTCACAATTGACAATCACATGATCCCAAGAAGTTGCAACTATTGTAAATATATGCCAGTGGCCAAACTCTTGAATTTTGATCATATGATTGTGGGAATGCTGCAATGGTCGTAAGTGTGAGGACCTATTGTAAATGAATTTTTTTTCTGAATCGTACATTCAAATAGTCGCTAAATGAATGATTGTAAGTAGAAGACTACCCGTACACAGAACCAGGTAGATTTAGGATTCCTGAGAATCTTAAAGAAATGTTTTTGGTTCACATGGGCTTTTTTACAATGTTGAGTCTCACTTTTGTACCACTTGGGAACAGAGGAGCACATCCAAGAATTATTTCTGCTTCCCAGCACTTCTCAAGCAGGCTGAAGGTGAAGAGGTTTGTAGCCCAACAGTGTCTGGGATACTAAGATTGCCCACAAGTGTATATGCTAGTTTGTGCCTTACAAGAAAGATTAATAGGAACATTTTCCAGGTGAGTTTACTATTAGCACTGATGCCTCTCATTGAAAACATCTTGGTAAATGTGTGATAAAATTTTACGTCAAAAATCAACTACCGTGTGCTTGCACAGACCACAACTATCATCCTCAGAAAGTTATCTTCATCCCTCAAATTACATTAGGGTTTTTTTTAATGAAAATTTGTGAAATTGTAAAAATGTGGCAAGATTTAAGTGCAGTTTGCCCAAGAATGTTATACTCATAAAATCTTGTATGATAGTGCAAAAAGTTCATGCAAGAACTTACAGCTTTGTAAGTTTCTAAAATAGGTAGATTTTTTTTTAAAAAAATCAGATAATGTTGCTTTTTTTTCAAACAAAGCTGAAATTATTATTCAATCTGTTTTGGAATGGAGTTATGTAACGCATTAGATTGCTAACCATAACAACAAAACAATAATCAAGAGCAAAAAGATAATGTCCCATGTATGTAAGTATAAATATTATAAGCTCCTGTTTGTGTTTCAAGTGCAAAAGTTCAAAATGCATAGACAGCATAGAGTTTCTTCTGTGGGAAACTGTTTAATTTCTTAAAGCAAATTATTAACCTTTACTCATCATTAAGTGAATCTGTGCCTCTCCAGATGTTGCTAAAATTCACCAACCTGGGCAATAGTGACGGATGTTGGGAGCTGTTGTTTTAATTCAGAACATCTGGAGACCATATCTATTTAAGATCATGAAGGCATAGCTGGAAAGATCTTGCCAAGTAAGAGACAAAGAATAAAATTTTCCGTGGCCCAAGGATGGTTTTTTTAGTTCCTTACCTTGCTTCCAAGGACAATTCCTTTGCCCTTCCTACTCTTGACATTTTCAAATAGTGACATAAATGTCCCCAGGATTCTATTTCTCATTCTTCCCTTGCACATTTATCTTTTGTAGCAAAGAAAGCAACCAACTACTAGCCACTGAGCTGGTCCGATGGACTGTGAATGATGGAGGGAAACCCTCCATCTATATATATGACGTTGTATGCCCTTGAGGAAGTTGGGAAATGTGAAAAATAGGGGGCAGGAGAAGTTGGGATCTACTGGCAATGGAAAGCTACTTGACCTGCAGCACTTCAAAATGCTTCCAAACTATTTCTCCCAGTAATCTTTCTGGAGTATCTGCTGAGCTAAAAGTTAATCATCTCATGTGAGAAGATCTCCATGAGCCACAACAATATGCAGACAAAGAAGACTGACTGCAACATTGGATTGGTACAGCCCTTACATATGGAAGTGCCCTTTTCAAGGCATTAAAGAGGAAGCATTTGAAGCTTCTGTTTTCCTGTTAATCAGAATTGTTTTTACAGGAAATTAAAGATGGATTCTTATTCTGTAAGTAATAATAAGTAATATGAGACCCTAACATCTGTGTTAAATCTAGCCCAATTATTAATCAGTGACATAGAGGTTAGTTGTAACACTGAATATTTTACAACTAGTCCATAAAATGAAACTCTTTGACACTGTTTTAGGCATACCAGCTTATTTGGAGGATTGCAATAGTGGCAAATATCTGTAGCTCTGGTGTAGGATAAGGGTAAGGGTTTGAGGATTCATTCACCCAGCTTGTGGATTGGTTTCTGAATGGTTCATTACCAGGCTGGGTAACATCTTCTGCAGAGTTTAGGGGATGTCAGTGTTCTTCTGTTTTTAAAGGCTTCAGGTGTGGGTTTGTCAAGTGAGGGTCAGCTCTGAGTCATCAGTACAAGACTCACTAATGACTCAGAGCTGACCCATCCCTAGACTCTCACTTGACACCCACACCTGAAGCCCTTATAAACAGAAGAACACTGACATCCCCTAAACTCTGCAGAAGATGTTACCAGCTTGTTAACAAAACATTTGGAAACCAACTCACAGGCCCAGAGAATGAACCCTCACCCTTACTTGGAGGACACAGCAGAGGCAAAATTGTGCCAAGGCTAATTTCTGATCCTTTCCTCAAAATCCAAATGCCCTGCTATAGAGCTTACCCATCACTTTCCCATGGTAGATTGGAATTCTCCCAAATGCAAAACAATAGATTCCTTTACTCATTAGCTATGAAGCAAATGCTGGAAATATGAAGCATTTTGAAGCAAAAACCCTTTGGAAACCAAAACATATTGAGCATCAAAGCCCTCTTCATGGATTATAAAGAGCTGGCTGTTTTCCATACTGACATACTTAATGGCACTAAAATCTATTGTCTTGAGCAGCATTTCTCAACCTTGGCAACTTTAAGATAGGTGGACTTCAACTTCCAGAATTCTCCAGTTGAAATCCACCCATTTTAAAGTTACCATGGTTGAGAAACAGTGGTTTTTTCTTATCTTTATTATTAATACCTCATGGCCTCTTATCTCTTCAGAGAGAGAAAAAAAGAAGGGATGGTTAAGAACCATATTTAGATTAGAAACTTTTCCTACACTGGTAACTTTATAATACATCCCATAGATTGTATAATATCACCCCAGTGTAAAAGAAGGGGATGATGAAGGCCATGTTTGAATTAGAAAAATCTTCCTAGACTTATTTAATTTATTGAATAGAATTTGGATTGGAGGGATAGCTATATTAAAGAAGGTTGACCAAAGGTAGGGCTGACCTGTTATTTGATAGAATAAGGCAAACACGGACAGACATCAGATACAGGGGAACAGCAACGGCACTTAAGGCTACAGCTGTTCCCTTCTGTTGCAAGACAGATGCATTGGCTCAGGACCTTGGCCGTCATCCCAGGTGATAGGAGTGAAGTAATGCCCAACCAGCAATTCACTCAATTCCTGTAGGTGAAATATTAGAATGGATTCCAAACTATCTTGGGCCAAGCTTGTCCAAAAGCCCTAAGGCAGCTAAAGAAGACTGTCTCCTATTGAAGGTGATAAAATATAGGCAACCCCCCCTCCTCCTTCAGCATTATTGTCTCAAAGGTGCTTTTTCATAGAAAAAATGATAATAAAGGTTATCTTATCTTTTTTCAAAAGGCAATTGGACTATCTTTGTTTTGCTTGAAGACGTTTTACTTTTCATTCAAGAAGCTTTTTTAATTCAGAAATGAAGAAGCTTCTTGGATGAGAAGACACTTTTTTTCTCAAGACTTTTATCAATTTTCCTGACAGTGTGTCTAATTCTAGCAGGCATGATCAGCTCCTAGAAAATGTAAAAAAAATTCCTCAGAGCATAATTTCTTTGCAATGCAGTTGTGAATTGAGAATTTTGTGTGTAGTCAGTAATTTGAAAGTAGTAGCCAATGCTATTTTTTTCTCTCTCTTTCTGACACCCACAACCAAAAACTCTTTCTCTTCAGCTATCTTCTCTCTTTGTATTTTGAACTGCTGACTCTTGGAGGTGGCATAAAAACTACTGCTGCATAAAGAGACCTACGTGTTGTTCCAGAAAGCAGTTTAGGTTATCCCACCTTGGCTATGGATTTGGAAGGATTTGTCCTTCCAAAATGACTCATACGTAAAGATCGAAGGGCCTGTTTTGGCAATTCAAGCCATTTTTGATTGAGAATTAGTATTCTTTTTCTTCCGTGGAAAAAAGGGAATGATATTGGCAATAATGCTCAGAAATAGGTGACTTAGATTCATGGGAACATTTTAGCTCTAGTGGAATTGTTAGTGATAGGGGCTAAAACATTCAAAAAATAGTTGCAGGAATTTGGTGTGTCTAGTTAAATGAAAAGAAGGACTGGGGAGTGATATGATAGCCTTGTAAGGGATTGCCACAAAGAAGAAGGAGTCAAGCTATTCTCCAAAAGCATCTGAAGGCAGGACAAGAAGCAATGGATGGAAACTAATCAAGGAGAGAAGCAACCTAGAATTAAGGAAAAATTTCTAAAGAAGAATTTCTAAAGAAAAAAAATCTTTAAGGCCTCTTCTTTCTTTGAGTAGCTAAAGAAGATTGCTGATCAGGGTAATTGCTCTGAGAAGGACAACAGAATAGTTCTTGTCTACAACCCTTCTTGTCTTGAGAAAGAATATCCCAAATAGCCAGGATATTCAGGGTTGGACTAGTATATTATGTGCTGGCAAGAACAGGAAATTTACTAATAAAATCCCAGACGGGAAGTGCAATGCACCTCCTTAGTAAACGCTGAGAGTTCAAACAGTGTTTCTCAACCTTGGTTGGTTGAAGATGTGTAGACTTCAGCTCTCAGAATTCCACAGCCAGCATGATGTGAAATTCTGAGAATTGAAGTCCACACATCTTCAATCAGCCAAGATTGAGAATCATCAATAGGATATTTGGGTTCCCTAACAACAGAAGAGGAAAAAATCAATAGGTAACTTTCTTTATTTTTTTAGATTTATATCCTTCTTTAAATAAGAGTTGCACAAGTACTCCTCTCCTATTTTTCTCCAAATAATAACAATAATTCTGTTATACTTGGGTAGGCAGTGACTGACCTGAAGTTATCCAGTGAGCTTCTGTGGTTGAGGATGGGTTTGAACATGGATTTCCTCAGCGTCAGTCCCTTAACCATTACGTATATCACTGTTTTTCAGCAATAGTTTGTTATTTCGGAGAGAAGGTTAGTTATGGTTGATTAGCAAGGCTTTTTGAGTTCAAGATTAAAACAGGACTGCCTTTATAGAAAAATAAATAAAGAGGGTTAATTCTTTCAAGCAGAACAGAGCTGGGTAGACAGGAAACTTAATAGCCCTGGAACAATCCGGACGCAGAAGAAATTCAGGTTTGCGGTGGAGGAACCCAACTGCAACCTGAAGCAAAGTGATCGCTACAACCACTACACATCCTTATCCAACACATTTCTTTGGGGTTCACTCATTAAAAGGATCCTGAAGACAGAACGCAAAGCAGAAGTGGAAGGAAGAGAAGACTGTGTGATGACAGGCCTGCAGCGTCTACAATCAGTTCCTAGCTTGCTTTCCATCTGCTCCAGGTCCTTTGGGTCCAGGAAGCCCATTTGCAGCAAATACAACGGAGGAGCAAGGATTCACTTAATTTAACAGGCTCTTGGCTATGCACTGCATAGCAGGGGAGGCCAAAGGGGATGTGGTTGCTGGAGCTATTGCTGTCAGGGCACGGCACAAACAGCATCTGACAACTGCAACCTCAGTCTTTATGCCCAGCTTAATTTTACCTTAGTCTCTTTTTTACTTCACTAACAGCCTTACATTTTCCACTTGAGTTGCCTGATAACCCAATGCTTTTCGGTTTCCATGGCAACAAGTTGCCTGCAAATCCTTCAACTCAATTTATGCGCTCATTTCAATATATGAAATGATTAATATAAGTGGTGAGATTGCCTCGGAAGGCCTTTCCTTCCAGCATTATTTACTATTATTATACATGCTAATTTTTGTGGATCAAAATTGATCAAAGATGAAGTAATCTGAGCTTCTTGCCTCCTGTGGTATTCTGAGGGGCAGCCATTAAATGTAGCAGAGTGCTTATATAGGAATTTTTATTTTCTTTTTTTGGCAACAGATTTTCCTTGACTAGCCCTAATGCTCCATGTCAGGCTGCTATTCGCAGGAACAGCAATAACCATAAAACCATAAAATTGGGCAATCTTGAGGTTGTGAATTAATGTAATCCATTTAATTATCTTTGAAGCAAAAAAAAAAAAAGATATTCACTCCAATTCTGTAAAGAAAAGTTCATTCTAAATAAATACAGAACTGCCAGGACTTATTTTGGAAAGATCGCTATTTGGAATGGTCATTTAAAAAATAATCTATGAACATTTAGCGAATGAGTGCTTATTTGGAAGGATCTGAGAAGAAAGGGGGAATTAAAATGTAAAAAAATCTTGGAAAACAATAGTAAAAATGGTTCCAGAAGATATCAAAGATTTATTTAATGAGTTCCTTTGAGTCCATACTGCCTATGGCTACTAGACAATTACCAGAGAGCTTTCTGTATCTCTCCACTACAGACCAAATTTGGCATCCCAGTTTTGGTAGCCTTAATACAGCCTTATGTGGAACACAATAATCTGAATAGCAATGGAGATAGTAACTGAATATATGTGGCTCTTTGAATACAGTTAAAACAAAATACCTATGCAGGAGAGGCATAATTTGACCTATGAGTCTTTATAAGCTCTACACATAAATTTAATAAATAAATGAACAAAGAAATATGTATAACAATTGCACAGATGGCTTATAAATGCTTCTCAAATGGCATCCATCTTTTCAAACTTCACCTTAGGGCTACAATATCTTCATCAAAACATTTCACAAGGTTAGCAAATTCTCCTCACTCCAGCCCCCTCTGCCCCCCAAAAGGCATAGTGTTTTATAGTACAATCCTAGCCATTGTTTAAAGTTGCAAAGAAACCAAACCACTCTAGTTTGCCATGTATCAAAATTGATGGCCATGCCATTGTGGTACCATAATTAAATCATTCTTCTATTTCAGATTGAATGGAATTGATTTCAAAAAGATACAAAGAGTTGAATATGACCTGGATATCTTGCCGCATTCCACATCTTGTTAAAGAGAGATTAATGTACATCTTGTTACACAGAATGATAATGTATTTTATTTTGGCTTGGTTACCGTTGAGTTGGGATAGCTTATTTAGCTTTGGGCACAAGAGCATAAGAAGGTTGTTGACAAGAAATTCTAAGAATAACTATACAAATGCTAAAAGTGTCAAGAAGACTAATATATGAGAAAAAGTTGAGAGAATAGGATATCTTTAGGGCTCCTTGCAGTTTTCAGGGCCTTTTCTCTGGCATTAGGGAATTCCATGGAGATGTGCAACATCTGCTCAGCTGACAAATCAATGCAGGCTGCAGAAAGATTTCTGGAGGGCAAGAACTATAAAATCCATTACTTTAGTTTGGGGGGAAAGCCTGGAGGAGACGCATAGATGAGACAATTTTTCATGTGAGGAAGAATGGAAAAGTTATTCATCCTATCTGCTAAAAGATCAGTGAAAGAGGCAATAAAATTAAATTTAGGAATGACAGAGGTTTCATGTCAGTGTGGATAAACGTGCAGAATACAAAGTTGTTTATTGTGGCCCAAAAGCCTTCCAGAGATCTTTGCTCAAAGAAGCATATCTCTTTCAGCACGAAGAGCTTGCTAGTGCTCAAGCATGTATTTTGTCACTGGATAAATGGGAGCTTTTAGCTAGCGTTTCAGTTGCTATTTCAATTGTTGTGTAAAATATGTTTGCATAAGGGTCATAGGCTATACCCCATTATGTCCATCGAAATCAGAGACTGTACCACTTGAACAGGGGTGCTCCTAATTCTGTACAAAGCAATGCCCTTCCACTTCAACAGTGTCTCAACATTTCAACAAACTTTATCCCCTTCCCTAAGAAAAATTGTTCTAACAGCATTGGATCATTCTAGAATAATTTCCTCACAAGTTACAACATAATGATTTTTGACAAGAACCTCTGATAGCCTCATCTATTCAAATGTCAAGTCATATTATCAGGTTAAAAATAAAACCAACAATAGATTCCTCCACAGGATTGCATGATTATAAGAGCCTGATTATATGTTGCTTATATTAAAGATCTGGACAAGATACGAGAACGCAGCTATGAAGGCCAAACACTGTATTTAGAACACTGTCTCTAAATGAAATAAATTTTCTATTTCAGACTATGATAATTCCCGAGGAAACCCAAAATCTCTTATATATGTGCTTTGCAGCAAACTGCAGTGACACTGTGTGTGTGTGTTGATGTCATCGCACAAATGTGACTTACTTGAGTCACATTGTCTGATTCAAGAACACAAGTCATAGCATTTGTATAATGACATCATTATGCATGTTTTGTTTATATCCTACCCATGGATACTTTTATTTGTACATTTTAAAAATTTGGTAGCCAATTTCAGGCAAATTGTTTTGTCTCTTTAGAAATTGATTAGTGAATTATATTAAAAATGCTCTTTTGGGCTTGCTTGTTTAATTGATTGGACAGTTGGACAGAAGTCTATCTGTCATCATTTCCACTACAGGACCTAACATTAGACTGCAATTCCTGAGGTAGATTCCTCGGGAACCTAATCATTATTTTTAAATAAATATTAGAAGAGCTGTGACCTATTGGATCATTGCTTCAGCGGTATTTCCTTATGAAACTCTTCTGTGCCTTTAACCTTCAACAATGGCAACGTTTCTAAATATACTTGAAAAGTTCTTAAAAATTCATGGAAATATTCATGGATGTAACTGTGTTAAAGGTAACCCATGTTAAAACGTATAGCACAGTCAAACATCAGGAAATATTTTATGACATTTTGCATTATGTCATAAACTGGTTTATGATAATGTTTATGTCATAAAACATTTTATAAAATTGATCAAATTTCTATTCCATGGATGTCATGGGTACTGGTCTGGACCAGTTTTTGGGATGCATGCTATAAATTAACCCATTTGAGGTACTTTGGTTGAAAAAGCTTTATACCATTTCTCTCAGTCACACACACAAGAGTTTTAGTAGAATATAGATGGGAATCCATTCTCAACACAAATCCAATTGAAAGACATGATAACTACCTTTATTTTAGTGTTCTTGAGCCACAGACTGGGGTGCAAAATCATGGCTAAATTGGTATTTAATATACAGCGACTGAACTGAGTATTGCCTAGGCCAAACTGCCAAAGCAGTTAAAGATAATTTTCTGAGTGGGGAAATATAGTCAACTTTAATTTTTGAACATAGGTTACACTTGAACAAAATCTTCTGAAACTTGACTGTTAATTGCTTGTCACTTGTAATTATAAGGAATCATTTACATCTTGGATTTGTAAGAAATAAAATTAAAATTAAATGCCTCGCTTCCCAGTAATATGTACTACTTTAAAAAGGTTTAAAGTATTTGGGTTAGGAGACTATTCACTGGAATTTTCACAAAGCAATCTGAAAAACAGTTTAAATTTTCCCCTAGATTTTCAAAACATATAATGTACTTTTAAAAACATAAGAAGAAGCAGAGTTTTTCTAGATTAGATCAAAAGCCTATTTAATCAGCATTCATTTCTTCAAAGATGTATCAGAAGCTTCTGAGACATTTGTAAAACATGGGCATCAAATTTTGTTTGAATTCCCTACTGGTTGATATTTAGATTTAGAAGGTATTTCAGTGATCTTCTTAAATCTGCTCTATATTTTTTTCTTTCCCTTTCCCCTCTTCATTTACAGATTCTAAGCAGAATGGCGATGCAGCGAATGCAGCTCTGGCTAATGAAGATTGCCCCACAATTGATCAGGCCCTGTCACCTGAGGAGAAGTCACCTGTCACACCTGGTGGCCGAGAGCGCTATAATCGTGACCGAGCCTGCTTCCTCCTCTCCACGGGTGATTTTGGGCAGTCACCTGATGGAAACATCCGAAAAGGTACGTATACATACATCACCATCATTTCCCCCTGCCTATTTCTGCAAAGCTTGCATTCCATCCTCTAAGCTTATACCCAAGTACGTTATTTTCCACCCTTATCACTAATACCACCATAACCTTTGTCTTAATAAAATGTAGAGCTGCCACTTTTAGGGGATAAAGAGGACAATTGCAAATATGTTACTGACTTAAGTAAAAGTCTAATCCTGAGATAAAAATGGACATAATGTCCTAGCAACTATCAAGATCTCCATTTGTTCCGCTCTAGTATCTTAATAACAGTATGCATCGTTCAAGGGACAGCAATATCTAGCATTACCTTTCCCAACCTGGTGCTTCCAGACATGTTTGACCATAATCCAGAGAACGCATTGGCCAAACTGATTGGGAATTCTGAGAGCTGTAGTCCAGTCTATCTAAATCAGTCTTTCCCAGATTGAGAAAACCTGCCACAGTACCTCCTTCCAGAAGACAATCTATGAACACAGCTGATTTTGAGCAGTTGAGATTTTGGGGAGAAGCTGGATTCTCTACCAGCATCACCAGTCAAAACTCTTGTTACATTATCTGCACACTTCCCCAGCTTCATTACCTCCCCCTTCCCCCAAACAAAGTTATATTTCCCTTATAAGCTTTTGCTTTTTCATCAGTATCCCCCATCCCACCACGTTTTCTCCCCATGTGTATCATTCTGTCTCACAATATTCGGCTGCAGTTGCTCTTCAGGTGTTTCAGGTTGTTCTTTTAAGGGAGGTTGCAGCAAATGACAACTAGTTATTTTACAGGAGTTTATTGGAAAGTCAGAGAAGTGACCATAAAGTGTTTGAGGTTATTTCCCATTCTCCAAATTTGTATTACTAGAAGGGGGAGGGAGTAAATCTTGGGCTTAATTGACTTGCTTCAAATTCCTGCAACATTTTCATCTGAAACATAGAAATAATAAGTCTCTAGTCAGAGATCTTGTAATGGAAGATTTTCCCTATTGGAAACCTTGGGCTGGTTTTAGACTAGTGAATCTCAGCCTTGGCCACTTTTAGATGGATGGACTTCAACTCCCAGAATTCCCCAGCCAGCCTTATCCTTAGCTGGCTGGGAAATTCTGGGACTTGAAGTCCACCCATCTTAAAGTGGCTAAGATTGAGAAACATTGTTCAAGACTATAAACCTAATTGAAGACCTACTGGCCTAAGTGAAGAACCACTAGCCTGAGGTTCCCCAAACTGATAATTATCAACCTCCAGGGGCTGAGGGGAACATCCAAGGGTTTGTTGCTGGGAAAGACTGAAGGCCAAAGGAGAAGGGGATAGCAGAGGATGAGATGGTTAGATAGTGCACTCACGCAATGAACATGAATTTGGGCAAATTCCAGGAGGCCGTGGGGAGAACAAGGAAACCAGGGATGCTATGATCCATGGGCCACAAAGAGTTGGACACAACTTAACAATTGAACAACAACAAATATTTACTAAATCATTCCCATATAATAAATGTTTGGGGGGGGGGTCAGTGAAGAATTTGAAGCTTCATGAAGAGGTTGATAAGCTGGCATTTTGCAACTCTTGCATTAGTCAGCCATAGCTGACTGTTTTATAAAATAAATAAATTTCCATATAAAAGAGAATCATGTTCCTTCCACTCAGCTTGCTCGCAGGTAGTCCTCGATTTATAACTTCATTTAATGGATGTTCAGAATTAAAACCACACTGAAAAAAGTGACTTATGACCAGTTCTCTCACAGATGACCATTGCAGCATCCAGTAGTCATATAATCAAACTTTGGGTTCTTGGCAATCAACATGTATTTTACAATGGTTATAGTGTCCCTGGGACTGTCTGCAACTTTTGCAGTCGAGCCTCTGACAAGCAAAGTCAATGGAGTAGGCTAGATAATGACTGCATGATTCACTTAACAACCGTAGCAAAAAAGGTTGTAAAATGGGGCACAACACACTTCACAACTGCCTTGCTTAGCAATGGAAATTTTGGGCTTAATTGTGATTGTAAGTCGAGGACTACCTGTATTCTGCCTTTTCCTATTCAAAAACCCTGCAGACGCCAACTCCCTTGAGCTTAACAAGGATAGGTCACAAATTCAGTACTGATATTATTGGATAGGAAATCTCTACCAATACCCAAGCAATGCTTCTTTCTCAGTTTCTTCCTCCCTGTTTCCTTCAAAGAGTTCCCCTGTCAAAACTTCTATTGTTTTTTAGACACAGGTGATTCTCAAGAGAGAGATGTCAGGAGATTTCAGACTGCTAATTTAGGGTCAGGAAGCTGAATGCTTAGTGCTTATCCAGGAACCGTGTATCATGCTGGGCAAGTAACGTGGAACCGTATAACAAAAAGGCTGAAAACCAAAATCTCACTTCTTTTAATATTAGGGCTACAATATCTGGCTTGCAAAATGCTGGTTAGACATTAAAAGGTAAAAGGTTCCCCTCCCAGATATGTGCTAGTAGTTCCTGGCTTTTCAAAGCTGAAGAGCCAGCGCTGTCCAAAGATGTCTCTGTGGTCATGTGGTCAGCATGACTAAATACCAAAGGCACACAGAACGGTGTTACCTTCACACCAACGGTGGTTCCTATTTTTCTACCTGCATTTTTACATGCTTTTGAACTGCTAGGTTGGCAGAAGCTGGGACAAGTAAAAGGAGCTCACTCCATTACACGGTGGTAGGGATTCGAACTGCCGAACTGCCGACCATTCTGATCGACAAGCTCAGCGTCTTAGCCCCTCTAAGCTGTCATCTAGGCATCATCCAAAGTTTTACAGCTTACATACAGTCTCTCTGCAGTACAGGTAGTCCTCGGCTTATGACCATAATCGGGACCAGAATTGCTGTTGCTAAGCAAGGTGTTAAGTGAGTTATGCCCGGGTTTGCAATCTTTTTTGCCATGGTTGTTAAATGAAAGATACAGTTGTTAAAACTGGCTTCTCCCATTGACTTTGCTTGACGAAACTGGCTGGCAAATGGCAATTACATGAGCTAGGGGTGCTATAATTATCATTAAATACATGCCAGTTGCCAAGCACTCAGATTTAGATCACATGACTGTGGGGATATTACAATGGTTGTAAATGCAGTTTTAAGTTACTTTTTGTGTGTGTGTGTTATTGTAACTTTGAATAGTTGCTAAACCAATGGACAAAGAAAATGTCTATGGAGATTCTCAGTCATCCAGGTCACGGTTGTCCCAAAGGTTCCTTTTTTTCAAGAGGACTTTCTGTTTTTTCTTTGAAGATGTTTTGCTTCTCATCCAAGAAGCTCATCCAAAGCTGAAGAAGCTTCTTAGATGAGAAGCGAAACATCTTAAAAGAAAAACGTCTTGAAAGAAACTCCAGTTGCCTTTTGAAAAAGCACCTTTGGGACAATGGATGACGACTACATGTATTCAGATTGACTTCCAAATCAGTTCCAAATTTATTGATCAATCATTAAAATTTTTCATAATTTTTATTAATTCTGCTATTCTATTCAAAATTCCCAGTCCATATTGTTGTTGGTTTTTTTAAATCACTCATGCTAACTACATAACCAAATAACTGGTTAGGAAAATATTAGGTTGTTGCTATTGTTAACTCTGGATATAGTGATAATTAACTTTAGACTGTCAATCACACATCTGAAATTAATATTGCTGGAAAAGTTGTTGGTCATTTTTATGGAACTTTGCATCAACACTTTGCAGTCCTTCATTCTGCATTAGGTGAGACTTGACTGTAATTGTGTTCATCTCTCTGTGTGAAAAAGAATAAGAGGCTGTGATCCCTCTAGTCCAGAAGTCATTGTCAGCATGTTTGTGTGCTGTGTAAGTTCTGGTCTAGCATCTGTCAGAAACTGATCTTAGCAGCAGGCAAACTTTCAAACAGAGACAGGGTTGCCCCTGTCACAGCAGGCAAACAGGAGGTGACAGCAAACGAAAGCTTACAATGACTTTAATTCCACTAAGGAAGCGAGAGCTTTCATGGTGTTGCACAGTGGAGAAGACCAGCAAGCAATGGACAAGGAAAAAGCACAGAAGTGGAACAATCATCACAAAGTCCAAATTCTGACAATCGCCTTTCTATTCCAGATGCGTAGAAATTTGACCCAGGATTAAGTAGATTACAAAATATTTTCATTGGCCTTATTTCTGTTGGCATAAGGGTAGGCAGACTTTTAAGTTCATCCAGTGAATGAAGGGAGTCCTTCATATAAAGAAGCAGACAGGGTTAATCAAATCATTTTTCAATGAACGAGTCAGTTAAAACAGAAACAAAAGTTCTGAAGGCAGAAAGACAATTCCCTTTGATTTTAAGTGGGATGTGCATATCCAGTACAACTGCACAGGATTCAGAGAGCCTTTTCTTCCTGAAGGAATGTAGTCTGATAGTCAAACCAATATTGATGAGTAAACCCAACCACTGTATTTTATGAGCCCAATATTCAGCTAAAAAGAAGTATTGGAAATATTTAACATTTAAAACAATAGAATTGCTCTATCAGCCTATCTACCGTATTTATTTATTTCTATCTCTCTGTCTGCATTGATCACTTTCTATCTATCTATCTATCTATCTATCTATCTATCTATCTATCTATCTATCTATCTATCTATCTATCTATCTATATCTATCTATCTATATCTATATCTATATCTATATCTATATCTATATCTATCTATCTATCTATCTATCTATCTATCTATCTATCTATCTATATATATATATATATATATATATATACTGTATTGATCTCTCTTTTTAGCTATCTACTACAACTATCTTCTTATCTCTATCACTATCTATTGCCCTTACTCCTTTTTAGTTGGAAGTTGGACCCATATAATGTACTGGTTGGGTGTACTCTTCAATTCTGGTTTGTCTATAGCAAATTTTCCACCTAGTTGGGAAAAAAAGTTTGGATAAGCATGGAAAAATTGAAGCAGTTATTGAAATACCATTCAGTACCACAGGATAAACTTAAATTCATGGCAAAACACCTTTAAGGCCAAAGTCTGTTCAGTATACACTATTGAACAGGTTGCCTGTTTAAATAGATGGGGCACTTTCTAAGTACACATATTGCTAGTGAAGAAGAAACAAAAGGATATTTCAATTTATCAGAGTGTTCTTTATGCAGCCATGCTGGTCTCTTTTGAGAGCTGTTATTTTTCTTCTTCATTGGTATGGTGGTAGACTGGGCTTTTATAATCTTGAGTTGTTTTCCCCTTGAGGATACTCATCCATGGAATCCTTCCCAAGCTCTAAGTTTATTGAAAGGTCTCTTAAAGTCAAAGACTCTAGTTTGACTTTGTTCTATTGCTTGTGCTTGCATAATGTTGAATTCCAATATTGCACTTCCCCCCAAAGTTCCTGTAGCTTCAACACCTTCTATCATTTTATTTCTGTTAATGAGAATTAAGTCCAATATGGCTGATCCTCTACTTCCCTTCTCTATTTTTGGGGAGAAAAAGTTTCTGTTAGATTTGTCAGAACCTGTTTGATTTTGCACTTGAGAGTTTGTCTCCCAATTGATGTCAGGATAGTTAAATCCCCCATTACTATTGTGATTTCCTCCTTCACACCTTAGCTAATTGACCAGCTAAGGTGGTCAATTGACCACCTTAGCTGGTCAATTAGTGGAGAAAAAATGTTGCTGTTCCCATGTGTTGGCTAATTACTCCAAATGTATGCAGATTAAATCTTGTGAGGGGGGTAAAGTATTGTTCAGATGCTGGTTTTTATTAATTGAAGTACAAAATCTAATTTGACCCAGGATAGGCTACTAGCTAATGTATCAGTGGCTTGTGCTGATTAAATGCATTTAATGAAGCTGGCTGGTAGCCTTCCAATATCTTGCAAACAAGAAACCTTCTCTTCACCAACATAGCTTCCATGTTTACTGTATATTTGCCCCAAACTCAGCTGCAATGATTCCGTGAATATTTATGTCTCATGGGTTCCTCTTTCCCAAGGACCATCCCTATTTGTGACTAGTCACTGTGTGGGAGTTGGATAGTCATATAAATTTGATCAATCGATAAATAAACGAATAGTTGTGCTCAATGAACAAAGATACTATTAATGACTATGAAGAAGTATGTAAGTTATTGCTTGTAGTATGCATTCCCTGTGTTGACATTTTTCAGAGGCTGCCTTCTTCCCTAGAAGAGATAATTTATGCACTGCACTAGTGATAAATCTATATTGTTGCCAGTGAACATAATATATAAATAATTCGCTATATGTGACACTATATACATAAGGAGTGTCAAATCTTGGCAACTTTAAGGCCTGGGGACTTCAACCAGTGGTGGGTTCCAAATCCTGTTCCAACCGGTACCTGCCTGAGACGCCTCCGCAAGCCTCCACGACGCTCCAGCTGCTCAGCGGAGCATTGCGTAAGATGCCGTACGCACCATGCATGTTCGTGGAAGTGGCAAAGGCGTAAAGGACAGGTAAGGAGCTCAGGCGGGCGGGCAGGCCCTCCGGAGCACCATACCGGAACGGTACCTGGTGCTCCAGACAGGCTCCGGTACACCCGTACCGGGGCATACTGCTTGCAACCCACCACTGAGTTCAACTCACAGAATTTCCCAGCCAGCCATGATGGCTGAGGAATTCTAGGAATTGAAGTCCAGAAGTTATAAAGTTGACAAGGTTGGATACTCCTGATGTAAAAAGTAAGGTGTGGTAGTGTATTACTATCCAGTGTTATCTCCTTGATTTGCAACCTTTTTTTACCCCAGACATTATCTGTCTGGAACCTCTTTATAAGCTAAAATCAGGTGGAGCAAAGCAAAGTGCAATCAAAATGGGAGGGCGGATGACAACTTTGAGGACACTTTCTTTCTCAATCTATTTCTCTTCTGCCTCACAGGAGAGGGCTCAGGAAGCAAAAATATTGTAACTTTTACCAGAGATCCTATACCTACTCCAAGTAGAACATAAATACTGCTACAGCTTCTCCATAGATTCATTGGCAAAATCCAATATTTTCATCAAAATGTCTAAAGTACCACAATAATTCTGCAGTACCAGAGGAGCCCTCAACGCATATAGCCACACACATACAATTCAAATGGAAGTCTAGATTGGTGAGTTGCTTTCAATGAACAATGCTTCTAAGACCTGCATTGGCAGGTACAGTAGCCCTCGACTTACAACCTTTTGTTAGTGGCCATTCAAAGTTATAATAACGGTACTGAACAAAGAGGTTCACCACCAGTACTTACAACCATCATGACATGTCCATGTTCACATGTTCAAAATTTAGACATTTGGCAACCAGCATGTACTATATTTTTCACTCCATAAGATGCACTATTTTTCCTCCCAAAAGTGGAGCATCTTATGTAGCGAATATGGGCAACAGGTAGCACCGGCAAACAGTGGCAGCGATCCCTGCCACCTGGAACAGCTGATTGGTGGTATTCCGTGAGGCTGATCCAACCGTCAATCAGCTGCCTGGTGGCAAAGGCTCCAGCATTCCCCAGCAAAGGCAGCAGATACGGAGGAGGCAGGCTGCTTGCTGTTTGCTGCAAGGATTCTTGCCAGATGAATACTGGATGGACAGTGGGAGGCAGAGGCAGATTTTTTTCTTGTTTTCCTCCTCTAAACCTAGGTGTGTCTTATGGAGCAAAAAATACAATAGTTATGATAGTTGCTGTGTCCCAGGATCATATGATCATTATTTGAAACCTTCCCAGCCAGCTTCTGACAAGCAAAGACAATGGAGGAAGCTGGATTCACTTAACTGCAGTGCTTCGAATACTTGCAGCTCAAGGTTGAACTGTGGGATTCTTAGTGCTCTCTGAGCTGGTTGCACTGATGATGTTACCTAGTTGGGTAATAAAACATCTGCAAGAGAAAAAAGGATAAGCTCAGGGAGCACTGGGGACCTTGCAATGATTTGCTTCATAGTGGAAAAAATAGTTGCAAAATTGGGCACAACTTGTGTAACAATTGCCTTGCTTAGCAACAGAAATTCTGGTGTCAATTGTGGTCATGTCAAGGACCACTTGCAAATTGTTTTTGGAAGGTTTATCCCACAATTCTTAATATTTTTACTGAAGAGCTTCTGATCAGCTTCCAAAGAAACGTGCAAAGTTGGGAACGTAGTTTGGGTAATATGAAGAAGGCTGATTTTTTTTTTTAGTAAAATAAAATAAATGGTGTAATTAGGTAAGTGTAGGGAACCAACAATATCTTTTAAAGGCTTGCTTCTAAATTTTTCAGTTTCTTTTTTTAAATTTTCATCTACATGGAAATGTGCTTTAAATCAGCTGAGGGAAAAATCATTATCAATTTTCCTATTTGTACGTGTGCATATTTTAAAACACATTGGAAATAAGGTCAACTGTCATTTGACAAAAGGTAACTATAAATTCCTATTTCAATTTAAGTAGCTGTTCCTGAAAAAGGTGACAATACAATTAGAAAAGGTATCTGAGTATAAGAGAGCACATTTTAAATAGCACTGAAGAAACTGCTTGTACTACATTTTTATGATTAACAAACATGATTTCAAAAATAGGGGAATTCAGGCTGACTTCAGTTGTAGCCCAACTTAAAAATTAAGTACTCTGTGGATCTTAATCCAAAATAAAATGAGAAATAGATCATTGCTGATTTGCATATGGTGATTAATCCACATATGCGCAAAAGAAAATTCCATATTGCTTAGCCCCAAGGCTAAGAGTATGCAGACAAAATTTATATGTAGCTTAAGGCAAGAGCTGATAGCTTAAATCTCATATTAGGGGATGGGAGGCTATTTGGATTTTCATTTTCTTTAAAAATGTTTAAAGGTTTAATTTTTCACCAGTCAGGTTGAGTTTTTAGAGGAAACCCCACCAAAAGTCAAGGACACAGTCTGTATTTCACATTTATATATTTATTTATCTCTTTGCTTGCTTGCTTTAAAAAAAAAAAAATCTATTTCATGGTATTTGTAACCTGCCCGAAGCTTCAGACTCAACTGCAGGGTGCCACAGAAAAAAATCAGAAAATAAAAATTAAAAGAGAGATTCCTCCTCCTCTTCCCCAGATAGCTACATTAAACATTAAAAAAGCATGGTTAAAAGCATAGTGGAATGATTTTCTTTTAACAACTTTATAAAATGATGGGATGGAAGGCAGAGATATCCACAGTTTGGCCTATCAAAACTATAGTCTACTCATCCTCGAAAGTGGCCAAGATAGCATTAAAAAGCCGCCCACATTATTTTTATAATTTTTCTTTTTACCAGTATCATAAAGAATAGTTTGGGTTGAACAGTGTCAAGATAGTCTCCATTACTCTAGGACAGTGTTTCTCAATTTCAGTGACGTTAAGATATGTGGCCTTCAATTCCCAGAATTCCCTAGCAAGCCATTAATAGAAAAGTTTCCAGTTCATTCAGGTAAATGAAGATTTAGACCCAAGCTAGTGAGGGTGAACTGCTGTCTCAGAGATTAGTGTAGCATGATCTGATAACCCATCTGATAAGTTGTAAACAGCAATAAATAAAAATGCTGAGATTGATTTAGACTTCATTACAAAAATTTAAGGAAGAGTTTTATTGGACAAATTAAGAAATTCAAGCACCATCAAGCAGTCATGTTCCTATTAAAATGACAATATTATATTTAAAAGGAATGCTTAGCATAGTTTAAATTCAAACTTTATTGAATCTTCCTCCAAACCTTGCCTGTTTGTTATTCTCTGAATGAAAGAAAATACTAATGATGATTTGATATTGGAACCTCTGGGAGTCCAGAAGATAGAGAGACTGGATTTCTAAACAGAAAAATAATATTTTTCTTTTAAATATTATATTTTATAGATTCATTTCTTCCATAGGCAGCAGAGAAAAATCATGAGCCACTTAATGATGTTATCCTTATGACACCCAAATATTTCCCCAGTAGCCTTTTTAGGACCAAGAATGAATTAGAACCCCGCCCGAATCAAAGCTAGCATTCCTAACCATGGCATCATTCCATTTAAACAGGAGGGAAGGAAAGATTAAAAATTAAAATTAATGGGAAAAATAATAACAGCTTTCTCCGAACTGGCACTTTCCAGATTTTCTGGAACAGCAACTCCCAAATTTTCCAGCCAAGAGTCTTACTAGAGACCTTGAAAATTACCATTCTGGAGGCCTGTCAGGTTAAAAAGGATTGGTGTAATATGATAGAACAAGTGAGCCAAGCAACAGGCTGGGAGCAGAGCAGGTAAGCGGGCAAGTGGTTTCTACAGCCATGCCTCCCTTGACTTCATCACATGCTCATTTTCAGTGCCTCCTCCTCCTCACACCACCTCTGTCTGTTTTTCCCACCCGACCCCCTTTTCATCTCCATCCATTGCTCCTATCCCTACCCCTCCCTTTATTCCACTGCCCACCAAATCTGGGCCCCACAGGCGCCCGCCGCCTGCCACCGACAGCATTTGACTCCTCTGCCACCTCCTGGTACCTGCATGACTACAATGCCAACGCAGCTCCTTGGAAGCATGAGTAGGAGGCCTGGAAAGCAGGGAATTGGTGAGTAGGCTTTCCCCATTGCTCTCCATCCCCTTGACTCACACTTTCAGTTTGGTCTACTTGCACTTTGTAATCCCCTCCAAAAGAACATTTGACATCAACTCTGAAGTTTCCTCTTCCTCCGATTCAGGTTCTTGGTTTCATTTAGGCTTTTGTGGCAGTAGAATAACAGCAAAAAGAGGCCATAAGAACTGCATTGTTGGGAGGGAAGTCATTTGAGGAGAAACAAAAAGCAACAACAGGCTAGGCTAGATTGTCCTGCACAAACACTGTTTTTCATTTCTTTGCTGGTTTTCTTTTTGCAAAAAGTTTTTGACATTTGAAAGCATTACAAATGTAATCATCTCTTTGTACAGGTAGTCCTCGACTTACAATCACATTTCAGTCTATAATTCTGTTGCTAAGTGAGGCAGTTGTAAAGTGCGTTCTGCTTATTTTAAAACTGTTTTTGCCACTGTTGCTAAGTGAATCACTGCAGTTGTTAAGGGAATCGTATAGTCATTAAGCAAATATGCCCCTCCCCATTGACTTTGCTTGTTGGAAGCTGGCTGGGAAGGTTACAAATGATGATCACATGACCCCAGGACACTACAATTGATTTAAATACATACAGGCTGCCATGCACCCAAATTTTGATCGCATGACCATAGAGATGTTGCAATGGTAAAAAGTGTTAAAACCAGCCATAAATCACTTTTTTGAGTGCCGCTGTAATTTTCAATTACTAAACAAATGGTTGTAAGTCAAGGACTAGCTGTAGTCTAATACAATGCTATCAGCTTTTCAATTCACTGGCATCTCATTCTGTTTCATGTTTCAGCCAACCTTCGGATGTTCCCCTATGTGAAGTAAAGTGGACAGAATCATATTCCTTTTTTTAGCACAGCAGACTACATATAACATTAAATCTTGGAGTAATTTTAGGGGTCACAGAACTTTAGTGAAGGTATCGCGTAAGTCATTACTAAAACCTTCTACTTAGTGCAAGATACAGCAGTTATGATTTCAGGGGTTTGCAGTGAGTTAATTTTAGAAATAATTTAAAAATAGTCATAAGTATGACTGAAGTAGGGGCCTACATGATTGCAAAGCTCTGCAGAGGATGGCAGCAAAGAGATACAGTACAGAAAATCTATTTCTTGCTTCCCTCTGGTGGTTGAATAGGGGTTTGATTGATTGATTGAACTCATATCTGCTATTCTTACAGAAGATTTCAAGAACTCTAATACAGGTAGTCCTTGACTTACGACCACAATTAAGCCCAAATTTGTTGTTAAATGAGACAATGAGTTTTGCCCCATTTTAGTCCTTTTTTGCCACAATTGTTAAGTGAATCACTGCAGTTGGTAAGTTAGTAAGGGAATCTGGCTTCCCCATTCACTTTGCTTGTCAGAAGGATGCAAAGGGAAATCACATGACCTTGGGACACAGTCACGGTCATAAGTATGAACCATCTGAATTTTGATCACAGGATTGTGGGGATGCTGCAACTGTGAAAAACAGTCATAAATCATTTTTTTCATTGTAAGTTTGAATGGTCACTAAATGAACTGTTGTAAGTCGAGGACTACCTGTAGATTGGACCAATTATTTTTTTAAAATTTTACATGTATGCTGCCTAATTACAAGACTAATTATTATTCTTATATAATCCTGTAGCATTTTCCCCTCAAAGGCCATTTTCTAGATCATTGACCCTGTTGCCCCCTGGCAATGCTAATTAAAAATACGCTGCTACTGTATTGGACATGAAATTTCCATTCAACTGCAATGGCCAAAGGCTATTAAAATGTTGCTTCTGTGAGTAGGTTATTCTTTATCCTCATTAAAGCCATTTAAATTGGAAGTGATCATCTGTTGTACCACTAATAGCCTAGTGTTATCTCTGTCAACCTATTTATTACTATAAAAATAGTTCTCCTAAACGAGAGACCTTCTAGTATTATAGGAAAAAGGAAAAACCTTTGTGTAATCACTCTACTGTACGCCATTCTTGTTTTATAATTTTTAATTTCAGAATTAGCTGCTTGTCCGGTTGAAGGACTCCAAGGGTTTTGTTCTCTACACTAATCATTTTTGTACATTTTATAGAATCTGTAGCATAAATGTCCACTTAACGAGTTTAATATTTCTTTTAAGAAATTATATGCTGTACTTCACTGAGCTATGTGGGACTGACAACTTATGGACTATGTTGGACCCTTTTATGTCAAACCTTTTTTATATGCTAAATATATCACAAATAAAGGTTCAATTGTATTTGGAGAGCTGTTGGAGAACAATCCACTGAAGGCGTTTTCTATTAATTAGCTGTGTTTCTCAGATCTGGCAACTTTCAGACAGGTGGACTCCAATTCCCAGAATTCCTAGCCAAGGCAAAGTTGCCAAATCTCAGAACAATGAATTAGTTGCAGAAGCTACCTTCTTTTGGAATATTAATAGGGAATAGCATCAGGACAACCTTGTTTGAGCTTGGAAATCAAGCAGGGTCTGCTGTAGTTAGGACTAGAGCAGGGGTGTCAAACTCAAGGCCCGAGGGCCGGATGCCCAGGGTTGCTTAGATATGGCCAACAGGGCCACTCTGGAAACAGCAAAGGACTACCCACGGAGCTTCTGCCAGCTCCGTTTTTCCTGGCAGAGCATTGCAGGAGGCAGTTGCAGCCAAAAATGGAGGTTGCGATGGCCGTGAGTGGCCATCCCGAGTTCCTTTTTAACTGGCAGAGGGTTGCATGAAGCCGTCACAGCTGAAAACAGAGCTCAGGAGCTCATTTTCACTGGAATAGCACTTGGGCCGCCACAGGCGCCCCTGACACAAGTGACGTCCCACTGGTCACACCCACCCTAGTCATGCCCACCCTGGCCCCCCAAAGTCAAACACAATCCTGATGCGGCCCTCAGTGGAATTGAGTTTGACACCCCTGGACTAGAGAAAACTCAGAAGATTCAAAATCTTTCATTGGAAAAAATGGTGTCCAGATAAGGAGGGCAGAACAATAACTTTGCCCATCAATAGTTAGGATGTAGGATGAATACACGGGATACTTGACAAACTCTTTTTCTCTTACAGTAAACCAGGACCTGTTCAGTGCTGAATTGATAACTGGCATATTCATTACTATGGAAGAGAAGCTCATTGGTTTTATTCAGGCAGAAAGGGTATTATACATATCCGTTTATCACTGGAAGGGATTGTGCTGGGGGTGTCTACAGGGAAGTGGTAAAAAAATAGTCACTATGGCAGCCGCAACAATGGGTTTGAAATCCTGTCTCCTTTTTTACCTAGGATCAAGATACCACAAAGTTTGAGAAACCTCACAGTACAAGTAGTCCTCGACTTACAACAGTTCCTTTAGTGACCGTTCGAAGTTACAATGGTACTGAAAAAAGTGACTTGTGACTGTTTTTCACACTTATAACCATTGCAACCATCCCCATGATTATGTGATCAAAATTCAGATGCTTAGCAACTAGTTCACATTTATGACGGTTGCCGTGTCCTGGAGTCATGTGATCACTTTTTGCAACCTTCTGACAATCAAAGTCAATGGGGAAGTTAGATACTCTTAACCATGTTACTAACTTAATAACTGTAGTGATTCACTTAACAACTGTTGCAGAAAAGGTTGTAAAGTGGGGGGAATCACTTAACAAACATCTCACAACAGAATTTTTGAGATCAATTATGGTCATAAGTCAAGGACTACCTGCAGTGATTTCCATGTGTGTATTTATATAGAGAGCAGTGTTTCTAACCTCAGCAAATTTAAAATGTGTGGAACAGGCTGGGGAATTTTGGGAGTTGAACTCCATATATCTTAAAGTTGCTGAACTTGAGAAAAACGAATATAGAGCAGTATATGCAAATATGCAAACCAGCAGATTTTTAAATCCTCTTTTTAAGCAGTGCTTTTCTATTATTGAAGTGATGCTATTTATACTGTCACTGTAAATCTCTGTCAAAAGCTTAGATACACACAAACAGGCAATGTGTTAGTATCAGGCAGTTCACTTAATTGCACCACCATTTTATATAATTTTGGAACATGGGCACTTATGTACATTACACACTCACTAGTTACCAGCAGAATTTTTCCCCTCTCCAATTTCTGAAAGACATACCAAAAAAATGTATCAGGCTATCTCTTCAATCTTGTCTACTCTTGTCTTCTATGGTACAGATAAAATAACAATTAACTACTTTGGGTTAATCACAAGCCATAGCATATCATGTTAGTCCCTTGCCAGACCTTTCTTCTTACTTTTAAATTAAGAGTTTATTTGTGTTTAACAGAAGACCGACAAAAAGCCTCAAATCCAGTAAGGGACACACCAAAGGAAAAGAAAGTGACCAAGAATGAGCAGATGTGAACAAATTGTAAGAACGTTATTTTTAGGCATGCCGTTAATTTCAGTCTCAGAGCTCAAGGTAGTCTATTCTATATATAGATTTCTCCAACCCAGGGTGCTCCGGATGTGGGAGGCCCTCCAGAGGTTGGGTTGGGAATTACAAGAGTCAAAATTCAGCACATGGAAATGGCACCATGATGGGGAAAAGCTGCTTTAATAGGCATATAGACAAGTTGTAGCCCTCCCCACTCCCCCTCCCCCTTTTTTTTACAATCAGGATTAAAATTTAAAAGAAACAGCAGCAAAGCTGGGCCAAGTCACTCAAAAGTTTGCCAGTTTGTGTTAGGTGCCAATATCTTCATTTCTATTCTTCTCACTTATCATATGTATAGGCACAGACTCATACATACCTTCCTAATTCCCCCTCCTCCCCCGCTTCCATGTCCTATGTGCTTTGGCTTTATTTCATTATTATCTGTTTTCATTTTCAGGGCAAATATTGCGCCTGTCCGTGGAAGAGAACGATGGGGAGCCCCACATCCCTAGAACTGAGAGTTGGGATGTCAAATAGTACCTGCTCTTAAAGCATAGAAAGGAGGGGAAAAGAGAATGCTCTAAAAAGCAGTGTTTTTCAAACCTGGCAACTTTAAGATGTGTACATTTCCATTTTCAGAATTCCTCAGCCAACCATGCTGGCTAGGGAATTCTGGGAGTTGAAGCCAACACCTCTTAAAATTGCCAAGTTTGAAAAACGCCTCTTTAAAGGGACATTGAAGATGGACACCATTAGGGAAACAAATTGATGGAGCATGGGGCTATGGGTACAGAGCTGAAATGAAATTGGGAGAAGCTGAATTGTTGAAGGGGTAAAAAAGCAGACAAGATAATCTGTGGCTTGACTGAGTCGCAGAGTAACATCTCAACACAGTCCATCAAGTGACAAAAGTTTCTTGTTCCTGGCAGAGATGGGGCTTCCCTCGTGTTCTTCCCAGGGGTGGGCTGCATCAATATTTGATTCCAATTAATGCCCCATTTCATACGTCTTGTAGGGTCTACCCTGTATTCTCGTAACGCCCCGACTGCGTGAGCCAGGTACGTATCTGGTGCCATACACCTCAGCCTGCTTATTTATACACCTGGGGGTGAATGGGGGGCATTTTCCATTTTTTACAGGCAGCTGATTAGAGATGTCTGGATGAAGCTGGGGCTTCATGCCAGCCTCTGGTTCAGGGGTTGGGTGGAGAAGGACAAGAATCCAAAACAGTTCCATCAAGCAGCCTTTAGACTTCTTGTCATGGCCTAATTGCTTATGCCAATATTTGTAGCCCCACAGGATTGAAAAAATTAAGTCACGAAGATTCTGTGCATTAGATGCAATTCTTAGGGGATCCTAGTCTTGGTTGCACAGTTTCATTGCCAGGCAGTACCATGGTTCTCATTTTATGCTTTCCATTGGATCAGATTCAAACAATGTTGTCCATCCAAATTCACACCTTTTAGTTTTCCTTTGTGTGCAAATCAGTGCTCCTCTCTTTTTTCCATGTGCCCATTGTTTTGCATATGTTTACCTAAGCTT
This sequence comes from Thamnophis elegans, assembly GCF_009769535.1. Classification (NCBI taxonomy): domain Eukaryota; kingdom Metazoa; phylum Chordata; class Lepidosauria; order Squamata; family Natricidae; genus Thamnophis; species Thamnophis elegans. The sequence goes on from NC_045558.1 coordinate 116,633,937, forward strand.
CTGTCTTATGAGCATATGCAAAACCCCAAATCATGGCCAAGGAAATAAATGAGTGGCTTGCCCTGGTTGCAAAATTGAATTCTGGGTGTAGACAACAGTGTGTGCAAAAGCAGGTAAGTGTCAAACGGAGTGGCTGGTGAAATGTTTGGATATTGTTGCATGCCAAGAAAGCTCGTCTTCCCATTTGCACACTCAAAACTAGTGCTAATGGGACAGAAACAATGCAATGCATTTGCATGCATACCCGGTTCGAGCTGCAGATGAACCTAAAGGGTAAGCGTGCAATCTGCTGCTTAATTGCGTTTAATTTAAAGAGTTGCACGTGAGAATAAACTGGATAGTCTCCTTGCTTTTAAGTTTCGCTTCATTCAAGTAATTCTGGACAATTTTAAAGAATTGTGCAGTAAAAAGTAAAAGTTTACTTAGTGTGAGCGAATCTTAGAATGTGCAAACTGTTCCTGTGCAGGTAAAAATGAACCGATGAGCACAGAAAATCTGCACTTTGCACGTGCTGTTATTTCTTTTGCTCCATGCAGCGTGTCAAAAGAAAGGGTGAGCACATGCTGATTATATGCAAAACTCTCCTTCTTCTGCACACAAAGGAGTGAATGTTTGCTTGCACAAGCTATCCTGCTTAGCATTTCCAGCCCGTATGATCAGGTATTTGTGTCTTTCTTTGTTCCCAGCTCTGATTACCGCCTGAGACTGGCTGGGCATGTGAACTCCAGCGCTCCCTGGAGGAGGTCAGCCTTGCTCTGCTTTCACTCCAATCTCACTTGTTGCTTTTGGTGTGGGGATGGGGGCTGCTGATGAATAAGTAAGGAAGCCTGAGGGCATGGTCCTGTCTTTAGTCAGGATCATTTTCTTTCTTCTGCTCAGGACTGAATTGGGGCATCACACGAGATCTATTTAGATGTGTTTGCATGACCCCTCTAGTTAACTTATTAAGTGAGTTGTGGAATCATACAGTAATCAAATTAGCTAGGTTAGCACATCTCTGTTAGGCTAAATCATTGTCACCTTGTTTCTGATCATTGCGTCATGTGAACACACCATGTGTGTAGCAGGGCTGAGCTGCAGCCATCTCTGACATGGAATAACTCTTTTGCTTGACAGTACAGGTAGTCCTCAATTTACAACCTTTCATTCATAGTTATGAAGGATTCAAAAAAGATGTACTGACATGACCCTTGTACCACCCCTGCAAGTAACATGATCATAATTTAGAGACTTGGCAACTGACTTCAATTTATGACCAGTTGCAGCATCCAATCATATGATTGTGATTTGCAAGCTTTTTTGCCAGATCCCAGCAAAAACAAAAAGCTAGGTAACCTCAACAACTGTGTGATTCACTTAACAATTGTTTGATTTGTTTAATGACAGTGGTAATTTGCTTAATAAACAATGTCATAAAAATAATTGTAAAATCGGGTCCAGCTTGGTATACAACTGCAATGACTTATAAATGAAGATGCCAGTCCCAATTATGGTCATACGTCAAGGACTATCTGTACTGAGGTATGAGAGAGAAAGAGAGAGAGAGAGAGAGAGAAAGAGAGAGAGAGAGAGAGATTGAGTTGGGCTTCCACATGCTAAGAAATTGCACCAGGTTTGTAATAGATTTAGTGCAATTTTCTGATCAGAAAGCTAATGCCTCTCTGTTACACACTGAATATGTAAACGCATGATCATCTGATAATAGGAGCATGCTTTGTAGAGTATCCCTGGGATGACTGTAATGACTTACTACCTGCATGCAAACATACAAAAGCATTACATACTATATACCATGTCATATAGGTCTGCAAAATGCACACTGGTATATGGGATGATATACTTTACATGTAGACCATGCATACATGTGTACATGTATACCTTGAATTGTCCAGTTCCAATTCACAACAGTCTGCAGTAGGTATTCTGAAGTGCTGCAGATAGGCTATACAAGCACAACAATGGATCTCCTGGTATTCATTTGTATTGGTCTAGATCAGCCTTCTACTATTTGGTGGTCTTCAAATGTATAAGATTAAAATTTTCATAATTCCCAGACAGCATGAGTAGTTTAGTAGTAGTTTAGCTAAAGAATATCAGGTTGGAGTTGGATAGGTGTATGGATAGAATGGATGGATAGACAGACCAATATCCAACAAACATACATACTATACTATATTTTCATAATATAATGTATGTACCTCAGAATAGCATTTGTGGGCTGTGTGTTCTCCACTACTTTCTTTTAATGGAAGGGAGTATAGAAGTGTTTTTAATAAAATAAATATTAAAAAAATAAAACAAATTCCATGCATATTAACAGTAACATATACATTGTACCAGGGTTTTTCAAACTGAATTCTGTTTGAATTTGATGGGGTTTCCTGAGAAACTTTGTGGGGGGGGGAACGGGGGGGACCTCAACTAACTTGAATATAGAAAGTTGCATAAATAAATTCTAGGCACCAACTTTATTTTATTGGTAATGTTTATCCCTAGAGTTTTGCCTTTTGATTAGGGATTCCAATGTTTTTTAGCAGATTCTACAGCCTGAAAAAATTTGAACTCCCCCTCCCCTCCCACCCTCAGTTATATGACTCGTGTGTCAGCAGGTTTAACCTGGAACATATATTTAAATTATGTTTCACATATACCTTCATCAAATAGCATATTAATTACATGCATTACATTAATATTATGAATCTACTTACAATGATTTGACCCTCACATGCACCATTAAATGGAATAAACTTCCATTTAATACAGATCATGCTACCAAGAGCCTGTTGTGAGTTATAACCAATGAATCTCCAAAATTCTCACTGGGAAAGACCAGGCATCCTTAGGCCTCCTCACTCCGTCCCAGAACCAACACCATTTTCAGAGCAGCTACAATGAATCATGGCCTTTTCTCACTGTGATTAGCACAATGAAATGTTCCTTCCATTGGGAGGAGGTGTATGGAGACAAAAGTATGGGGCCCTGTGATGTAGGATGAGGGCCCCGTGGGGCCAATGGGATGGCAAGCAAGGCAGGAGATGTGAGAGGCTTTGAGAGGCCCAGAGTAGGCCACATGTGAGTTAGGAAAGTACTGCATTGCAGGCCTTGGCTTGCGCTAGGCCTCCCAGGGCTTCCCCTACCTCTGAGTAACCCAGGCTCCATTTAACGACCACATCAGAAAAAAGGGTGGAGGTTGTTAAGCAGAACTATCACGTGATTGCTTCCAATAGATAGATAGATAGATAGATAGATAGATAGATAGATAGATAGATAGATAGATAGATAGATAGATAGAGAGAGAGAGATCTCGAGTTACCTTATTGTAAGATAGGCAACCAATACATTTTATAAATAAAAAATAAATATATAATGACTTGCCTGTATGAGATATGCAAAATACTTCAGTCATAACATGTTCTAGTCCCATGCATCTCCTATATTGTCATATGAAGCAAGTGTGGCTGAATGGTTTTTTCTGTGTTGCACAATCGGCTATGAGTTGTGTAGCAAGCATGAAAGTAGTGACACTTAGGATCTTCTACAAGGGGAAAAACAGGTTTTTAGGAGAGGGGACAGAATGGAAAGTCATGGCAGGAATTGCTTTGGCAGCAAAAGGGTTTTTCAGATTAAATTCCTCCTCCTCTATTCTATCTGTGATCCCTATAATTATCGGCCTCTCTTTCTTGAGGATAAGTGCATTTTTTGGAAACATTTTTTGCAAAGTTTTTTCCCCTTTTCTTATGCAGGATATGCCCTTTATTTTTTTCTCCCCGCATTTTATATATTTTGGAATGTTTGGGGCTGAGAGGGAATTATATAGATGCCAAACAGAATTATAAATCAGATGAATTAGGGAAAATCAGTGTTTGGGAATATTTTGAATAGCTTTTTTTCTGGCATTCTACTTTTGGATGAAGATGGATCTTATTTGGAGGAACCATTCGCATCTGGAACAGTTACAACTCCATTCCAGAGTTGCCCAGAAGTGGGAAGTTAAAAATTAAAAAAAATCAAGATGGTAGCCAAAATTGTATGATTGAAGCCCCATCTCTTTTTCACATATGCTGAAAGAAACTTAAAAGGGGCAAGGTTTCAATTCACATGTTTGTGGCCACCCTGTTGATTTTTTGACACCCCTCCCCCTGGGGACACCTTTGATGGATCTCAGATTGATAAAACAAAGGAGACGGCTTTGTACTCCTGAGTTCCGCTTCCTACAGAACAGACTGTCCTTTGAAAATAGGAAAAGCTAAGGGGAAAATGACGATCTCTGCTGCTCACCCCTCTAACAATGCTGTGAGAGCCTGTAGGACAGTCCTTTTCAAACTTGGTCATTTTAAAATGCATGAACTTCAACTCCCAGAATTCCCCAGCCAACAAGGAATTTTGGAAGTTGAAGTACAAACATCTTGAAAGCAGCCAAAGTTGAGAAATGCTACTATAAGGTGTAATTTCTGAAGTTCTGGACCAAAGCCAGGAAAATCAGAGCTAATAGTTTTCAATTCATGTGGAGAGCATGGGGCAGCCCATTTCCAAATTTGCTATCCCAGAGTTCTCCCCTTGATGGTAATGATAGCAGCCAGACAACCCAGACCCAGTAGGATTGTGAGGTTGGATGAGAAATTAATTTATGGCACTACTGGGAAGGAAGGAAGAAAGAATTCATTTGAAGCCCAGATGATACAATATATACCAGCCTCATCACTGATCACTAGATAATTACAAATATTGTTTTGATTTAAATAATTATTACTTAAGGTTTTTTTTAAACTCAATTATTATACAGTTCAAAGTTGAGCTTTGTATTGAATATGGCATGGGTTTGTCATGGTTGGTGGTTTGAGATGCAGGCTAAGGTCTAAAGTGAAGGAATCGAGGCATTTCCAGACATTGTTTTCAGTGGGCAATTATTCTGCCTTATTCATAGCATTTTAAAGAAACAGAAATCCAGATGACCCTGTTTTCTATAGGTAAATATCTACTTTAAAAAAAACACTGAAAAAATAATGAAAGAGAAGATGGAATTGTTGCACTAATGCTTTTGACTGGCTTTAGTAGGTCACTCCACTGGAAATATCTTCAACCAGATTTAGCAGTTTTATATAGCTAGTTAACTGTTGTATCTGCTGATCTAGGAACTTCCCTATAGCTGTCTAGATAGCGGTATGGAAGTACTGAAACAGCATCAAGTTTGGTTTTAGAAGGCCCCAATCCGCACAGCCATTGTTGAGAATTTCAGGGATGGAAATCCACTCACTTATAGTGTGCCAAAGTTGGGAATAGACACTAGTATTCAGGGGTGATTTTATAAACCATAAACCGACATTCCTCAACAACCACCTTCCAATTGTGTTAAGAATCAACTTCTAAAGCATGCCAAATTGTGGGAAGACTGCTCTAAACCTCCACAACGTGCGACTTAATATAAGTAAAAAGCTGTTTTAATTAAAACAAAATAAAATCGGAGTGCCCCAGTTTGGACCATACAGCCAGCATCTCTGCAGCTGATGAAGAATTAGGAATGGAGGAGAAAAAGCTGCTGCTTCAGAAATCATGATTATGAAACCACAGATTTTTTAAATGCAGCCAACATTGGGGTAAATGGAGCAGATCTGAATCAGTGTAAAGTTATCAGTGAAGCATAGCAGAAAGTAGCTTTTTCCCCTCTGTATGCTATTGAGATTGCCTGACAGAGTGCCTTTAAGTCTTAACCGGACATGTGTTTTGTTCATTCATTCACTTCTCTCGTCTCTCTTTTTCCTTCCTGACAGCACTCCCCACAGGCTATGAGAAGTCCCACAGCCTGAACAGCATTGCTGGTCTACCTCCATCTCCAGCACCCCCTTCCTTTGGCTCACCTGGTTCCGTCCGACGTCCTCGCTCGCCCATTCCTTCCATACTCTAGAGACACACCAGGAATGCTTGGGGTTAGCTTGTATGTTTGTTTCTTTAAAAAAAAAGAAGAAGGAAAAGGAAAAAGAAAAGGTAATGCCAAAAAATAGGGGGGCAGAGTTAAAGGCAAAGAAAACACTCTCTGCCAAATGCATTGGAACACACGAAATGCGGGAGACACCCATAGAGGTGGTGTTGCACTAAATTTGCACTTTCTGGAGCATCCATGAGAATTCTGAGGCCCGAAGCCTTCGATCCCCGTAGCTTTGAATCAGGAGTACAGCTTAAGCATCTACTGCGGGAGGAAGGGTAAGGGATGGTTTGCTCTGAAAATCCAAACACTCAAAAAGCAGGAGAGGAGATGTGTCAAGGACAAACATTGCAGGAAAGAGCCCAAGGCCCTCCTGTCTGGATTCTCTGCATCCTTCCCTTCATCCACCTTACCAGACTGCACAGTATTTCTCTGACCCTGGCTTTGCAGTTTCTCTCTGTTTAATGCTCTTTCCCTTTTCATCATCTTACTCAGGACTTTAATGAGCCATAGAGCCTTCCTTCCTTCCTTTCCTTCTGTTTTGTGTCTCTCGGTCTGCACCTTGTTATCTACGTTTGATTTCTCTTTCCTTCCTATCTATCTCTGAACTTTTCCCATAGAAATATCTATCTCTCTGTTAAATCTTCCCTCACAAACGACATGTTTCCAGTCTTTCTACCTGTCTCTCCCTTAACTTTCCTTATTTCCTTAATGAGCGGTTCTGGTTCTTTAAACACATGGACCCTCCACCGTTCCTCTGAAGAAGGCCATCCACTCATCTGCCTTGGGTCTTCTGTCTTTCCTTGGAATTGTTCTTCTGTTCTGTGCATGGATCTTCCATCAATCACAAGCAATAAGGTCAGACTCTCCCTTCTGCCTGGATGCATGATAACGACTTTCCTATGATGTAGATAATCCAAGAATAACCAAGTTCCCACAGATGAAACAGCTGAGGGTAAGCGCAGAGACCAGGATGGAGTCTGGGAGAAGGCAACTTCAACATCTGACTAGGTTTGAAGGAGAAGCTAGAGAACCATCCTCCTTCTTTTGCCTCTCTCTCCTTTCTTCTCTTTTGTTTGTCTCTTTTTCCACACACAGAAAAGGACAACGGAGCACTACTTGTTGAGGTGGGTGCTTTCACTGTGATTTTTTTCCTGTTTCCATCCAAAGTTGAGATGGGATGCTCTTTTGATCTGATTGCAAAAAAAAAAAAAGAGTGGGGAAAACAAAGAGATATGAGAACAACAACCAAGAGAACGCAGGAAAAAGAAATCTATTTTTCAACTGAAAAAGAATAACCGCAGGATCAGAAAATTTATTGGCAACTGCACAGGGAAAGATATTTCCCTATGTTTCTTCTGGAACAAGAAAATATAGGACATGTCACTGAGCACTTGAGTATGGGACACCTGGTTTTTTTCAAAGCAATGCTGCTGATACAGACAAACGTAAGGAATAGCACCACCGAGCTAAACTATTTAGAATCTGCATTTTCCAAGCCAGCATGTATTTGCATGTAATACTGTAAGCGACAATATTTAATGTTATATGCAAAAGCAAATGAAAAAAAAAATGACAAAAAAGAACTACAAAAAAGCAAAAAGAGGTATATTTTCCTTCAGGACTTGCAATCCCCTGCAACAACAAACATCACCAAATTTAGCAAGTACCCCCCTCCCCCTGACCTGTTTCCATCCTGCAAGGGGGTAAGAAGCACTGCACATTGTAGGAGGTGGATGTATCCTAAAGGGCTTTTTCCTTCCCTGGGCATGTATCACGGATGGCGATAAGAGCGAGCCCTTTGTCCTAGAGCAAAACCCAAGAGCTTCTTGTTTGTTAAGAAAATGTTCATATGATGTGAAATAATGCAAGGGGGAAGAGTAGCTTATACTCATTGCTAATTCAAGTAGTAAATTCCAGAGGAAAAGACAGTACGAGGGCAGCAAGGCTGGCGTTTTATTATGTGGACATTGAGGAAGTAGCTTGGCGGGAATATAAAAGGCAGGAATTTGGTCAAGCTGGGAATAAGACATTGAGAAATGCTGTACTACAATCCCTTGTATATATAAAGGTGTTACCTTTAGCTGATATATATTTTAGCACAGGAATTCTGTTTCATCAGAGTGGTGTAATACCCCAAGCGGCGTGTTCCTTTTGTAGATGTTATCTTATTGGAGGCTACCAATCTTCAGTGCCTCAGCTTCCATTCAAAACCTGTTTTCCTAGCAATTAATTGTAGGAGAAAAATTAAGCACCTCAACGTGGTTCAAAACTATACACAACCAGTCTGGTTACCTTTTTTTTTTTTTAGTGAGTGATAAGATTTGCAGATTTGCACAGCTCAAGTTTTCCAATGAATGCACTTTTGAGGAATGCAAAATACCATGTTTTGCAAGATGCTCAGGACCGAAGAGGGAACTGTTAGCAGCATGTTAGTTTCTTGAAGTTTTTAAAAAGAATTTCTTAAGTCTACCCATCCTGTGGGCATAGTTCTGGAGTTGACTGTACCAACAACATATGTCACTGGCAGATTGATTACTTTGGCAGCAAAATATATCTGGCGTGTTATCAGAGTGTGAATTAAGTGGGGAGATTTGTAACTGGAGCAACATGGATCATTCCATAGGCAGTCTAAAAATGTAGCTTTCTAAGGCCAAATATCACAAGTAGCTGAAGCAATAGTTGTCCCACTATCATGTATTGTTCTGTTGCCTCTTGTTGGCAGGCTTTTCATTGACAAGCTACAAGCAATGAATGGCACAAACCAAGCTATTCTGTGAAATATGGTCAGTCAGCAGTGATCTGACTGTTTTATGTTATTGGTCCATGTAAAGTCTGTGAGCATGACTAAATGCATCACACCAACTTCAGTATCTAAATGGCTTCTTAGCAAAGGGATAGGTATCTCCATTAAGTAATTTTCTTTATGACCTTATGGTTAAAATAACCAGCACCAGTTACATACTGGTGATATTAGATACATATCATTATGCTGGGTGGGTGTTCAATGCCAGAGAGCTAAAAAAAATTATCTGAAGGACCCTCTAGAAGCATTTCTAGTATAGATTTGGTTGGTTGGTTGGTTGGTTGGTTGGTTGGTTGGTTGGTTGGTTGGTTGGTTGGTTGGTTGGTTATATTGATGATCTGCCTTTCCTTCTCTTCCATAGCATTTCCAAACACCCTACAAAAATGTGATGGTACAATTTGTAATATTCAGTAGAAAAAATAATTAAAACATAAATTGCTTTTCTTTTTTGTTAGTTGTATTAGAAAAAATATATTGTTTAGTTTAGACTAGCATTTTTTTTAAACTTGGCCATTTTAAGATGTTTAAGATGCTGACTCCCTAGTCAGCAAATCTGGCAGTTGAGGTCCATATTTAGTAAAGTTGTCTAGTTTGAAAACACTGGCTTAGAAGACCATGGGTATCTAAACTGATTTTTCTCTCTAGCTAATGGCTACTACATATTAATAGATCAAAGGAACTAACATAGTAAACAGTTGAGATAAAACAATATAGACTTTTCTGACATGCCATCAGATCAAAAGAATTCATGATCTAGATCCATTATTTCAATTGACAGTTGAAAAGGCCTTGTTTTCTTGAAATATTTGTCCTAATGCCCAATCTACATCTGCACTTGTAAAAAAAAAGTGCTAGTCTTCACTATCAGAGTGGCAAATGGTTGAATAAAACAAGGATGATTAAAAAAAACTAAAAGTGAAAAGAGGAAAGATTGAAATATTTATGGACAGAAAATAAATGGAGACAAAAAAAGTATTTGAGTAATACTGTCTCTGCTTAGTGAGATAACAAACACATAGATTCTTTTTTTCTCCTTTTTTATTGTTTCATAATACAAATGTGGAAATCTTTAACCTTCCTTCCTTCCTCCCCTCCCCTTCCCTTCCTTCCTTCCTTTTTTCTGTGAACTAGTCTCTATGGAGCAAAAGTTCCTAAATTAGTGTAGAGATGGAAATAAAAGTATATTTTGGGTTATGAAGCTATGTTTGTATGAGTGAAAAGAATAGCTAGTGTCTTTTCTTAGTCTATTTTTTTAAATTGTTCCCATTGACAATATTTTTTGACTGGTCAGATTTATGGAAGGGTTTACAATATAGTCATGGTTGCTACATTTGTGTGGGTATGGTGTTTTTATAACAATAAAATTGGTCTCCAATAGATATGAAGAATATCTGGAATTGATTCTGGATTGAAATAATTTAATATATATGAGATGCAGTGACAATTGAATGAATATCCATTAGATTCAAATGGAATAAAAACTGTTTCACCTTGCTTTGCAAATTTATAGTTGCAAAATCTTTAGGCTTGTTCGCTGATTTCCTTTCCTTTTCCTGCACATGAGGACCTCTTTAACCCACTTTTTGAAACTAACTATGGATCCCCATTATATCTCAACTTGTAAATCACAGTTGTTCTTGATAGACTTTGTTAAAAGCCTTCAGATCAATTTAGATGTGTGATAGGAAATTGTGGTTTGTTCCAAAACACGGGATCAGAGCTCCCAGAATTTACAATGCAGAATGAGGAAGAGAAATGATGCAAATCTCATTGTACACAAAATATTTTGTCATTACAACTGAATCAAGCAGGATTTTATTGAAATAAATATTTTTTAGTGTATTTTGATAGCATAGATAGATAAGGCTGCAGTTTCTACATAAGTAAGAAAACACTAAATACAGTCTTTCAGTTTCTACAATTTGTTCTTCATCCATAAAGTTATTATTCCTAGATGTAATGTATGTCAATTAATGTAGCATAATACCATAATTAAATTAGCTAAGATTTTTGGTAGAAATAGTTATTACTGTATTTTTAAACTCCCGCCACAATTTCTATTTCAGCATAATTAGAATCAAGAAATAATAAAACAATAAAATTAAATTAATTGCCCAACATAGTATATTAAAATCCCTCAATTAAGAAAAGTTATATGGCCAATTGAAACAATATTGTCCTGAAAGACAATAAAGATGAAAAGCATTTTAGTATGTTGATGAAATAACCAAAAAAAATCCTGCCACATGTATTCATTTCTCTGCTGCACATCCCCTAAATTAAATGATTTCACAGGAAACTATATCACTGAATTAATCCAATGTAATTAATACTTTAATCATAATTTGATTTAATTAATCAAAAGTCAGTTCCAAAGCCCTCTATATTTGAAGGCTGCAAGTGATATTATATGTCACCAAAATGTCATGCCAATAGCAAGCACATTTTAATTAAAAATTTTGATCCTAATATAACCAATTAAAGACTCCACTTCCTTGTTTTTGTAGTCTAGGATGCTTGTTAAGAAACACACACACACACAAACACAAACGTTTGTGTGTCTGTATGTGTGTGTGTGTGTGAAGATGTTTGGGTTTCAACTCCCAGAATTCCCCAGCCAGCCAGAATTCTGAGAATTGAAATCCACACATCTTCAAGCAGCCAAGGTTCAGAAACACTGCTCCAGAGAATTTAGAATTAGGTTCCCAAAAGAATGCAACTAGATTGAGATAAATATGGCTGCACCTCTGTTTACCAAGAAAATTGGAGTTTGAGGGAGCCAGACTGTCTTTTTCTTCTAGCAGAAAAAGAGGGTTTGTGTCTTCCAGTACAGCTAAAAACATCACAAAAAGTGTTCTGGCAATGAAAATTGCCCTTAAAATCCATGGAGGTTTTCTCACAATATTAAATACCAGCAATGACATATAAAACCTAGGTTATACTGAGGCTATAAACTTTGTCCATAGCATTCCCCTTTAGACTCTTTAGGACACCATAAAAAAAAAAGAACAAAGAAGGTTTAGCACCCAAAAGAACTAAAGCAGAATTCCTAGCCAACTACATTTTGTGCATCTTAGATTTCTATTTGCAGGGGAATGTTTCCTGTAAAAAGTAATTCTGTAGCACAAAATCAACACTGATGAAACTACCCAAAATTGGATTTGATGCTAAGAAATGAGACAATTTGCTCTGAAACGTTTCTTTTTCATTAAAGATTTATGTGTCCATACAAAAAGAGAAGGGGGAAAAAACCCCTTCAGCAGTCCACCACATCTAGTCAAACATACCCATCTTACATACTATGCAAATATTTTTGTGGGTGCCTGTTTGAGCTCACCCCCTCCCCAGACTTGCACAGTTCAAAGGATGGAAGCTCTTTATGCAATGATTTCTATGCAAAATAAACAAAATAAAAATATTAAAAAGTGGCTGGATTCAAGAGGGCAGTTGGGAGCATAGGAAAAACATGGAAAGGATGAATTAATGCGGATGACTATTTTTTTTAAAAAAAAAGGTTTCCTTTTGTGGTGCATATTCCACCAATCTGCTTCCAAAATGGGGACAGTTCAGCTGGTCATATTGACCTATATATCTCTTTGAAGGATATGTCGTTTTGTATGTATATTATAGTTAGATTGTGGAATGAAGAAGCTTTAAATTTAAGAAAGAGGTGGTCTTGACAAAAGCTGTGATTGGATGCAGTACTATCTAATATGTACTGTAAAATAAATGCATTAAGTGAACACTTATAGGATTGCATATTGTCTATTTTTTCCTTTTCCATTAATATGACCATTTTGTCTTCTCGTTATCTGGATGTTCTGAATGACTAAGAATAAAAGACATGCCAGTGGGCTTTCTAAACCAGAGATTCCAATAGCAAAGGCTTATGTACAGATCATGTTTGCATTAATTGTAGATTTTCTACCAAGAATTCTTCTGCCTTTAAAAGCTGGATGCAGAAGAGGATGGGGCAGGCTCCTTTAGGATTTCTACTCTGTTGGAATTTAAATCCCAACACAATCCCCTTCCCACCCCATTTAGTAGGGTCAAAGTGCAACTTCCTTTAGCAAGAGTTTCATTTATTTTAATTGCTTTAATTTGTATACTTTGATTTGGCTGGTTTGTCAGAGTTGATTGACGTTGATTGAGTTTGCATAGGACAGTTTGTGTGACACAGTTCTCCTGGATTGTACCATTTCAAAAGATGGGTTGGTGGAAAGGATGTTCCCCAGGCTTGTAAATTGCTAACCTCTCTGGCTTGAACAACATGGTCAGGGCAGGGGAATTTTGGAAATAGATTAAAATAAGTCCTTGATTTTTTTCCTGATTATATTAGTAATATGCATGAGAATCTTAGCTAATAATATTTGTTAGGGCTTAGTAACCTGTCTGAATTTGATCTGTGTATTTGAATTCAAGCCCATATTATAAACTATTGTTTGTAGAAAACTAGCAAGTCAGGTAAATAAACTAATCTATAAGCTTGACATTGGAAAGACAAAGTTCTTACTGCAGTCAAGAATTCTGTAGCCCTCTTTGCATTCAGAACAGGGATTGGCCCAAGAGAGTCATAATATCTGTCTTTTACAAGTAAATAATTGGCTCTGAATAAGAATCTTGAGATTACATATTTGTAGAATTGATATGGGTGAATCATAGTACCATTTAAAGATCAATATCACTTTCTCTTATGTCATTTCTTTTCACTCTTCCTTTGCAGTATTTTCTTCCTTCACAAGATGAAAAAACACCTATTTTGAATGAAAAATTATGTTAGCAACATAAACATTGCCTTGCTTTTCCATTTCAGATATTGTCATTGGAATAATGTTCTTGCTTGTGGTTTTTGTTGTTGTTGTTGTGTTCTTGAGAAGTTATTGGTCACATATGTCCATAGAAACATTTTGAGCCTTCTCAAAATGTTTGGATGTCTTTTAAATGAGGACACTTGTGGTTGCTTAATTCACTATCACTGAGGCTGAATTTTCATTAAAAAAAAAAACTAATTATATCATGCCTATTTGCAAGAAATGAAGCCAGGTTTGAGAGATTTTTTTTTAACTATTCCAAATCATGGGGGGGGGGGGGGGGAGAAACTTTTCAAAAGGAAATAATCTGGAAATGTTAAATATCAGTTATATTTTTCATGTGCGAAATACTGATATCACCTCTGACCCTCTATTACAATAGAAACATACATTTGAATTCAAATATAAGCACAAAGTAAAAAAATCATGAACTTTCTAAGTGCTTTTTCTGAGGTGTTTAGAAAATCAGTGAGTTAAATGACAGCAGCAGTTTTAATAAACCATTTTTAAACTTGCCACATCATGCTAATTTTTCCATTTTTCATCTACAAGAGACTCATTGCTGTTACAAAAATTTGCAGTTACAAATGAAGAAGATTGGATATTTAAGAATATGAAGGATGTCGCCATTCATTTGAAGAAAGCCTTGCAAGCATTTTCTCCATCCTTTTGGTTTAGAGAAAAGATGTAAGGGGGAGTGGGATGAGGAAAACTGGAATAGTACTAATGAATGAATTAGGAGGGGGTTCCAGTTATAGTGGATCTTCAGAGAAATATGCTACTATGAATTCACAATGTTTAAATCATGGATTTAATTGTACTTTGAAAAGGAGTGAATGTTCAACCTGTGCAATTTAATTTCTACTTGGATATCTGTGTAAGCAGTGGTGGGATTCAGCCAGTTCGCACCTATTCGGGAGAACCGGTTGTTAATTTTCTAAGCAGTTGGGAGAACCGGTTGTTGGAAGAAATCTCATTTTGTTTTTTTCCACTTTACAGGGCTAATCCTGTAAGGAAGGCAGGAAGGAAACATTCTGGTGTTATTTCTAGCCTAATCTTAATTGCCCTGCTTACAGAAACTGCCTCTCCAGTTAACCCTTGTTACATTGTAACAGCTAAGGCGAAGCACCCATCAACATGAGTGACGTTGAGGTGGCACGCCTACCCAGTCACATGACCACTGAGCCACGTCTACCCAACTGGTCATTAGAGCAGAGAATTCAAAATTATTTGAATCCCACCACTGTGTGTAAGTGTTTGTAATTACTGACATATCAACCATATGTTTGTGAACTGCCTTTCACTTATGAATGCATAAGTCTTCTTTTTGATCAGAGTTCGTTGCTGTTGCGTCAGAATCTCATAAATAATTCCTCTGTATAAGTACAGAGTGCACTAATAAGAATTGCCAATTTCCCGATTCTCCGTTTTCTTATAAAAAAGGGAAGTACAACCTACATTGGGTAGGCAACCATGGGCCATTTACAAGCCAGGGATTTCAATTCCCAAAATTCCTGAACCAGCCAGGAATTCTGGGAGTTAAAGTCCACAGGTTGTAAAGGGGCCATAGTTGCCCATCCCTCTCCTATATGATGAACCTGTAAGTTGTAAGGTTGGACAATCTGGCTGAAGTAATTATGTTTAGGTATATGCAGATGTTTTAAGTCTGGAAGAATGTCAGTTTTCTCCCCAGGCTCCAATTTAAGATAAATACCTAGAAAGTGTGTGTCATATTGAACATACAGAAAATGACAGTGACAGATTTTCCCCTTTTTACATAGATGGATAAATAAATGGGGAAGTAGCTAAAGTCTGAGCCAGAGTGAAAGCAGATGTCATTTTCTAGAAATTTGTCTTATTCCAAATTATGATTGCAAGAACAGAAATCTGCAAGGGAAATGCATTCTGCACACATTCAGAGGTATTCTTTATTCCAGTGATCTTGCAAGAGAATAAAGAATTGGATTTAAAAATAGAGAAGCACCTACTTAGGCAAAATAGAGCTCCAGGAAAGCCCTCGTGTGAGTTGTTTACATTCCTTTGTCCATTTTTATCCTCAAAAATCATCAGATAGTCAGTCTGAAAACAGCCTAACGGTTGAAGCCTAGAACTTTGATCTTTGAACGATATTTCCTCCAATCGAAAACTTCTAGAAGAACCAATTCAATCCAAAATTTATTTTTTCCACTTGAACTTCTTTTTATTTTCACCAGAGATAATGTTCAAACCAAGAGATGCCCTTCACAGTCACTGATGTAACCCATGGTCCTCTTGCACAATCTTTCATTCACACGTAGCGTTCAGATGGCATTGCAGCTGTTAAATGGGATGATAATGTAAGGTGGGTACTAAAGGATCTGTCCATGCATATTTGGATCTTCCACAGGTCTGCATTTTCCAGCTAGCACTTTGTGGCTCAATATCTCTGAATCCATGCATTTCTAGCCATTTCCCACCCAGTCGAAAATCTGTTGGTGTTGAAGCAGGAAGAATTGTAGTGATCTTTATTGTATGCTTGAATGTGCTGCCAGAGAAACTGGGCTCCAGCTAACTGATAACATGTAAGGTAAAATCAAGCCTTCTAGGGTGCAATAGCTGGCCATGAATGACTAAATTTTCCATACAAATCAATATTTATGAATGTCTTAGATGTATATGTCATCTGAGAATGGAAGTGTTTTGCTAAATTCCATCCCTTTGTAGCCAGATTAGCCCTAGCTTTCATTTTACCTGATGGGTAACATTTACGCCTAGTACTGTAGTAAATTAAAGTCACAACCAGAATCTGTACATGTAAAAGCCAGGCTGTTTTCTTTAGCTCTGTCAATTGCCTGCTACATGGGGGGTGGGGGGGTGGGGGGGGAACCCTGTATTTGTGTGTCTGTGGAAGTGACTGGCTGGCTGTGTCTGCTACAAGACAATCTCCTCCTCACCTTTTCTTGATGCCTGCCGTTAGAAGCATTCCCACAAAACAGATAGTAGGAAGTAGACGTTAAGTGATGAATGCCCTGCTCTTGCAATCTTTAGGGATAATGTGAGAAGGAAGGATAGAGGATATGGTTAGAAGAAATGTGATGTATTCTAGCAATGTCTTTCCAGCAATGCTTCTCCCCATTGTTGTATGAAATTAGGAGCAAGGGTGGGAAAAAGGTAGAGGAAAGACGGGTGATTTTTGACTCAGGAAAGATTGGGTTTGGGTGGGTGGGAAGTGAAAATGTGATTTTTGGCCCACTGCTGGTAGGGCGGTGAGGCGTAGATTTGGCAAATGTTGCTGCCAAAAGTTGTTGATGAGGGGTAGGCTCAGGGACGATGGGGGAGGGACACAGAACTATTTTTTCAAAACAGATGTATTATAGTGATTATAATTTTAAAAAATGGAAATTGATGCTATTTTTTCATAAATCCCTTTCCCCCTGTCCAGTTACCAGAGAAATATTTTTAAAAAAACAAAAAACCCTGTAATGGAGGCAAAAGGATTTTCGATGGGGGGCAGTCAAGGGGAGGAGAACCATGAAGGATACAGGTGGTGAAAGCACAGAGTGGTCTTTTTTTGCATATATATATGAGATAGTTTGCATATATATATATATATATATATATATATATATATATATATATATATATATATATATATATATATATATATATATATATATATATATATATATATATATATATATATGAGATAGTTTTCTTTGTGATTTCCGCGGTGTTTTTCTCCCAAATGAAATTATATCTTCTGCTCACAATGAGCAAAAATATTAAACTGGGTCAAGAGGACAAAAATGTTTTATAGTTTTTCTAATTCAAGAAAAAAAATGAAACTATTAACTTTTACTCCCTGAAAATGTACAATTTAAATAATACTTATCTATGTTTCATTCCCTATCAGAAGCTTTAATACAGAAAGCTCTATTTTAATGCCTTGAAACTTGAATGTACATTTTACTTCCTTATTCAATGTAGGTGATACAGAATCCTCCAAAATAAATCATGTTCCAATCATTCAATTTCCAGAAATGTCAACCTTTTTAAAAGGAAGAATTTCTTTCATTATTCTAAAAAGAAATTGGGCGGGAGGGAAATTAAATATGGGGATAGTTAATTGGGACAATTAATGTTTTTTCTTCTAGAGATGCAAATGTCTGCTTGATATCCCATGGTATTTTCTTCCTTCAAATAGAATTGATGTACCAAAAATGTTTAGAATTCTTAAATGTTAAATTATTAATTGTTGGGGAGGGGATTGGTGAGTCAAAAGAACAAAATTCAAGTTTGTATTAATGTATTGGATCCTCTGTTTTGTCCCCCACATCCTATTATCTGTTCACCCCTCACATACCCCATAACCCAGTATCCATTTTTCTTCATCCTAGAGAAGTAACCATGTTCAATTTTTTTGCTAAACAGAATCTCATTTTTATGCCTTTAATATCATATCATAATTTAAAGTGAAGATAATTGCAAATTCATATTGGTTATATTTATGGTGATTTAGAAGATTGGCTTCCCTAAATGTATTATAGTTTGGTATAGATTGTATGTTTCCACTTTTAGAGGATTACAAATTCCCTGCTAAATATTTAACTTTTTTAAATATCTGATCTGGATATGATCAAACAATGTTATTGTAGCAG
Source organism: Thamnophis elegans (assembly GCF_009769535.1). Classification (NCBI taxonomy): domain Eukaryota; kingdom Metazoa; phylum Chordata; class Lepidosauria; order Squamata; family Natricidae; genus Thamnophis; species Thamnophis elegans. Next base: position 116,652,111 of record NC_045558.1, read on the forward strand.
TGGCTTTCGGGGGTAGTAGATTATCACTTCAATAAAATCGTTTAACCTTCAGGGTGTCAGGTGAACAATTTCCATCATTGCTGTACAGAAGTCCTTACCATCTACTCTCAGCTTCTATCAGCTTCTTGAGGAGACTTCATACACTCTCAAATCATTCCAGGTTCCAAAAAGAGGTACAACATATGTTCTTTCCTGCATATTCCAGTTTGCCTTGAAGATTAAAAAGAGAATGGCCAGAATATCTTTTTTTTTAAAAGATAGAAAGAAGTTGATGAGATCCAGTTAGATACTATGCAGCTTCAGTCCAATTCATTTCAAAGAATATACTTCTCAGAAGATATATCAGAGAAACAAGACATGTTTCATCGGACTAAGAACATACCTATCTTCTGTCATGTTCAAACTGAGTCAATTTAGTTCCTTCTAAGCATCTGCTCCATGTGTTTAGTACCATTGCCTGCAAGAGACCTCTTAATAACAACTTCTTGGTGCTCTCTGAGCTTGTTTGTTCTCTTGCAGACATTTCATTACCAAACTAAGTAATCTCATCAGCACACTGATAGTTCTTCTTTCATGACTTCCAACAGTTTAAAATAGTGCTGAGAATTATAGATCAAGCATAGCAAAATAGAGTCTCCTTAGGAGAAGCATGTCTCTTAACACATTACTGGCTTGGGTTTATGATGCATTAATTTCTGGGTAATATTAATTATCCCAGTCATTGTTCCATAATCACCACTCAAACTTGAGGCAATACCCAGAGCCCATGCATTTACGCACAGTTCAACACATCTATGCAAAGCCTGGGCTGATGACTCATACATTTGCCCACATAATATTGAATTACATCATCAGGACCTATTCACACTCTAAACTTAACTTGTGTTATGCAGAGATTTGCTGTCACAGCATCTTTCAAAGAATTCTGGGAGTTATGACCTTATACGAATGCTAATCATGTTTTGTTCAAAATCTTACCATTCATAGTGCTACCATTCTCCAATTTCTCTAGAGAAAAGTAATGACTATTGAATTAGGCTTCAATTCTCGGATGTTGAGCGTGCCCTTGTTTTGCACATACATGATCAAATGGAGGAATGGAGACGTATGTGTATCTGCATGTATACACAGAGTAAAAATCAAAGAGAGTAGGAAGCTATCTTAGGTTGACTTTGTCAATGCTTTGTTAATGCTTCTCAATCAGTGTTGTTGACCTTGGATGATAACCCAGAATTTGCAGCAAGGGTTCTCTCACACTGCTTATAGCTGTAGGAAGTGGATATGGATTCTCCTGCATCACAATGTTGCGCTCAATCACTGAGCTCTAAGCTTCACAAAAGCACACATGTTCAAAATGTAAATTATATAAGTCGATGCATATTCATACAATTCAGGCCATCAGTTCCCTATTTTGCTATTGTCATCAACCATTTAATGTTCCCGGCTGCTGGGCTATAAGGACAGGAAGGCAGCCATTTTGGGCTGCATTTCAAGAAGTTGCTTTTGGCCTTCTTTCAAAGACATTTATACAGCCTGTTATTTGCCAAACTCTGCACTTGCTCTCTTAAAAGGAGAAATACCTCTAGGTCAATCTCATACAGAAAGCAATAAAATCAGTCCCCATCATCAGCCCCTCCAGATAATAGAGAAGCTTCCGGAATGCAAATGTGGATTCACATGTTTTGCCTTGTGGTGACAGGACACATGGGGCACCAATCTTTCAAAAGCCAGCTAATCGTCTTTCACCTTAGCCAACTCTCTTCCTACTTCTCTCCCTCCATTGTAATTTAAAGCCAGAGAAGCTAGTCATTCTAAGTAAAAACTACTCCTTATTCTCTTCTTTCCTCTCATTCCAACAAACACATTTTCCTGTATCTTGGCGACCAATCCGTCAAAAAATTTTATTCTCCATCAATCCCTTCTATATTTCATAACAGTGTTCTTTATCTTTTAGTTAACATACATCAGCATATTGAGATGAAATGTACCTGTTAAGCAATAGTAAGAGATGCAGATATCACTAATTTAAGTAGGGAGGCCATGAGGGTAATGTTTGATAATTTACCACATTATTTTAGAAATGCAGATAATAATTTCTATCTATCCACGCTAATATTCTCTAAAGCTTATCAGTTTATGATCTCCAAATCCAGATATCAATGGACATGCAGGGCAGATCAACATTTATTTATGTTTTCATTGTGCTCTTTTTCCATCCTGCTTCATCAGCCTGTGATGCCAGCATGAAGCAATAATCCATCCACTGTATAATGTATACTGTAAAAGATCCATTTTTCTTTTGCCGCTTTTCTGGTTTTTCATCACCATCTGCCTCTTCCCACCTGGATGCCTCATTGGTCTTCAACTTCAATTTGCCCAGAGAGGAAGGAGAGATTAACCAGCAAAATCCAGACCTCTTGAAACAAGAAAACATTGGGCCACTTGGTTTTAGCTGCTCGCCGTCACCAACAACCCTTCCATCTTTTCATTGCCACTCAACTCTGGTGCTACAAGGGATTCCTGGATGAGGGTTGGGGCTACGTTCTTCTGAAAACTTCTTAAGATCTGGCCCTACTCCCATTCCTTTGCCTCTCCCCTTGAAGGTCATTGAGAAGGAGGTGCAGTTCAGATTCTTGTTAATTTTGCAAAGAACTTTGTTATATATCTCATTGTTCTGTTCCACTCACTCTGCTTTCTTCCTTCTTAGCACATCATCTTCTCCTCCCATGTCTCCCATGTCCTCTGGTCTTCAATCCTGGGACATAGTAGTGTCTGCATGAGCTGACATGCCGAGGTTACCGCATGTAATAAAATTATTTCCTTTTCATTTAAAACTTTCAAAAAAAAAAAAACCCAATCAACTACCAGATGTATTCAGAGTGTTATTCATTGGCTGAAGGTGGGAGGGAGGGACACTGGGCTTACCTGATGGAACAATGAAGCTACTCTCTAACTCAAGAACAAATCTTAAGCAGCTGGAATTGCCAACCATCTGTTTGTCCACAGAGGATAACATGCATCACTGTATTCAGCCATTTCTCTGGAATGTATGGAGGGAAAGAAGTCAAGGAAAAGGAGCAAAAGACTTGGTGCCTACATATGTCATCATTAAATTTTCTTGCCTTAATGATGATACTCAAGCTACTACTTCCAGGGAAAGGCTGAATATTAGCGCATTTGAAACAAATGGTATTGGAAGGGAAGACCCTTGAGCCTTTCCCCCCCAGTAGGATTAAAAAATGGAGTTGGACTGCACCTGCTGTGAGTCTTGAGGCCCTTCTGGGCAGGGGGAAAATGTTCGTTATGTGCTGTTACATCTATTACCAATTCAGTATCTGTGGCATTATACAAATCTTAATGAAAACAGTTTTGCTACTAAGGAGACCAAATTGTGTTTGTAGAAGGGCGGGGGGGGGGGGGAATGAGGGCTGTGAGGAAAGCATAAGGCAAAATGGCAACTCTGTTCCTTTTTTCCTTTTTCAATCTGACCAAACTGGCAAACTACGATGGAAGGTTTTCCTATCTCAATTTGTAAGGCAAGTGCAAAGTCAGAGAAGCCAGCCAATTCATACCAGGAGAATTGAGTCAGACATGGAAAAGAGGACATTTTCAGAAAAGAGACTTTCCATAGGGCCACTGTACAAGGGCACAGCAAGCGATTCAAGCTGACCTGCTCACATCTCAGCACTGCTGACTTTAAAATGCAGAGGATGCCCCAGGAGACAATCAGTGCCCCTTCCTGACCCTAAATAGACAAACACAAAAAGCAGCATCCAGTTACTGCTGCCCTCCTCCCTCTCTCTTGATTGGCATTTCAAAGGTCTGAGGTTTCACATTCAGATATCAGCTGCAAAGCTACTAAGGCTCCATTTATTAAAACAGCAAATTAAATCCCATTAAACTATAATACAGATAGTCCTCGACTTACAATCACAGCTGCGCCCAAAATTTCTGTTGCTAACTAAGACATTTATTAAGAAAATTTTGCTCCATTTTATGATATTTCTTACCACAGTTGTTAAGTGAATCACTGCAATTATTAAATTAGTAACATGGTTATTAATTGAATCTGGCTTCCCCATTGACTTTGCTGGCCAGATGGTCACAAAAAGTGATCACATAATCCAGGGACATTGCAACCATCATAAATATGAATCTGTTGCCAAGCATCTGAATTTTGATCGCATGACCATGGGGAAGTTGTGTGAAAAACAATCATAAGTCCCTTTTTTCAGTGCTGTTGTAACTTTGAACAGTCACTAAATGAACTGTTGTAAATCGAGGATTATCTGTAGCTTAACATCTGAGGGGAAAAGACAAAGTCCAAAAACAGGAGCAGATAAAGCAAAGTTCTTGACAATGTGAAATGCCCCATCTCCAAGATTTGCAGAATTTCAGCATTTCTACTAGGAAACTGAAATCGGTCCAAGGGAACTGGGAAATCATTTGGCTCCATTATGAAGGAAAAATGAAGTTATGCGACTACATGAGTACAAACACAATCTTGGAACAGTGCAATGCCATACATGTCTTGAGTCTGAAACATATAACATTATCCCTGATTTATCAAAGATTCTGCCTTTCTTAAGCTTGGGTTTTTCTTCATTGTAACAGCTCAGAAATGTCACCAGTATTTAGATCACTATTTCTCAAGTTTTAAGACGTCTGGACTTCAACTCACAGAATTCCATAGCCAGAAGTTGAGGTCTACACATCTTAAAGTTGAGAAACACTGATCTAGAATTGACAATAATCAATTCAAACAATGTGCAAGAACCCCAGCTCACGTGTAAATGAATAGTGACAAAGCTGGCTTGTTAGAACAGGATTCCAACATATTTTAATACCACCCACATTTTCCAGGCACAATAAAAATTTCAGTGAAACTTTGTGTCCTTGTTTCCACACAGCATGTGTCATACTGTAAGTCCTCGATTTACAACAGTTCATTTAGTGACCATTCAAAGTTACAAAGGCACTGAAAAAAGTGACTTATGACCATTTTGCAAATGATCGTTGCATCAAAATCAAAATGTGATCAAAATTCAGATGCCTGGCAACTAACGCATACTTATAACATGTTTTTTTTGCGACCCTCTGACAATGTCAATAGAGAAGCCAGATTCATTTAACAATTGTATTCCTGACTTAACTCTTAAGCGTGGCAAGAAAGATTGTAAAATGGGGCAAAACTCACTGACCAAATGTCTCTCTTAAGAACAGAAATTTTGGACTCAATTGTGTTTGTAAGTTGATGACTACCTATATTTGAGAATCTAGGATTACCCCATGTGCCCCTTGGACTGAGAATATTCCAATTCTGCACTGTGACCCAGGCAGCCTGGCTCGTTTACCCCATCCTACACCACCACCCCCGCCAAAAATAAGAATTCCAGAAAGAAGTTTGTCCAGATTGAGAAAGGAGAAGTGTGCAGTTAACCACTTGACACAACTCACTCCCCCTTCTTTCTTTGCGCAGGGGAGGGGGCAAAGGGAGCAGGTTTGTCAAATGGCTAGGTCTGTGCTCTCCTTTTGCCTCAGGGAGCGCAGGAAACCATCTGGCCAAATTCCCTCCCCTTTCTCTGTGGAAGCTGCACAGGCAGAGGGAGGACAAATGTTGAGAGAGGACTAAAGTGAGCTTCCCTATCATCGCCTGGGCAAACCTGATAATCATGACTTTGGTCTAGTTTAATTGCTTGAAAATATGGTACCCACTGGTTGCTGATATCCTCACTAGGAGTGATGCCCGCAGAGAAATGCTAAGCAGGCCCGAAAAACTGCACACATGTATTTTTAGCAATATCATCCTACCCCCTAAATTTGAGAGGTCTACGAATGGCAGAATTCGGACAACTGCTCGCAAGACTTTTGATCTGAATTGTCATCAAAAACAGCAGAACATGGTCCTACTTACATTAAAAAAAACAAAAAACCAGCCTTTAGCCATGGATGGCTGGTTATGAACTCAATAAACCTCCTTTGTGGGGATTATGGCAGGAGAAACCAGAGGCTGTCAAGAAGCTAGCAGGCCATAACACATGTCTCGCGGGAATGAATAGCTTTTAATCAGTTCTGATTTGAGCAAACTACAAATAGCTTTTGCCTCATCTCTATGTCACTTTCAGCCGACTGATTGCACATAATTGTGAAGTTCCAGATCAGGCTGGTTTTGCACTATCTCGCTTGATTGCCTGAACTGAGCAATGAAAAAAAAAGCCAGAAAGCTTTCTTACTAGTGTTTTCGTTGGCTCGCATAGAAAGCTGATAAGACATTTTACAAAAATAATAATAATAATGATATCTTCTTATTCACCATGACTGTTAAGCATCTCACATTACTAATATTCTCTTAGTCAACATTCTATTCCAATTATTCCTGCCTTTGTTATCCTGCAACCTGTCTGTATCTCTGCAACTACTTATCCCTGCTTCCTACTGATCAGGGACCACTAAACTGCCTGCCATCTGAGGCTACACCCATAAATACATGATCAATTGCTTTAATTGGTGTGACTCCTTTCCAACGCCATCATAGACTTCTGAGATACATAATTTGGTGAAAATATGGAAGAGAATTTAGATACATCAGCACAACCCACTAGCTTCTGTTTGAGGTTGCTTGGATAACTGTTCTTGAAGGGCATGCCTACCTGCCATAAAATTCCTTACACACACACACACACACACACACACACACACAAACACACACACGAAGGCTAACTAATTTTATATTTTTCTAAACTGAAATTCAAGTGTTCTCTCCATCTTCTCTCAACACAGGCCTTACTACAGACTTACAACCACAACTGAGCCCCGCATTTCTGTTGTTAGGTGAAACATTTGTTAAGTGAATTTTGCCCCATCTAACGACTTTTCTTGCCACAGTTGTTGAGTGAAACACTTAACTTGTTACGTTAGTAACACAGTTGTTAAGTGAATCTGGCTTCCCCGTTGACTTTGCTTGTCAGAAGGTCACAAAAGATGATCCCATGACCCCAGAACACTGCAACCATCGTATGAATCAGTTCCCAAGCAACTGAATTTGGATCACGTGACCATGGAGATGCTGCAGTCATAAGTGTGGCTGTAACTTCGAATAGTCACCAAATGAACTGTTGCAAGTAGAGATCTACCTGAATTTGCATGATGTGTGGCACATGATAACTAGGTTCCTGATCAGACAAGACTAGGATCAGTCCAGTTCCTACAAACTAATTTCAGTTATTCCAACCCGTCTTTCTGGCCCTCCAATTGCCTATTTCAAGTCAAGCTCACTTCCTACTTACTCCTACTCCCTCAGAACTTATAAATATCCAAATTAATAGCATTCGTGGATGTCTGCCCCTTGGTTTGGACAAGTGGGCTTTGGTTTCATTGTCATTCATGCTCTCCCCACCATCCCCCTGCACATACAGATACATTTTGAATTATAACAACTGTTCTCCCAGACAAGATGACACTCTTGTGTCGAACCAGGTACAGGTGGCCATTTAAAGTTTCAGCCAAGAGCTTGTTGGCATTTGGTGAAAGAAGTCAACTGGTCAAAGCAAGAGTGTCCACCTGTATTGGCCAGTGGCACTTCATACAGGGTGGAGATACAAGTCTTCTCAGGAAAGACTGCAGATGGAGATGGAAAGAGCACTTAAATGTCCCTCTGACCAACCAGCGATGCATCCTCAGATGGCATCTTTGCGTGATGGAAGGCAAATCCGTTGTCCCTTTTTGTTCCTGAGCCAGCTTGTTTTATGCCTTAATGAATCGGCACCCCTGTTAAATGGACTCTGTGTCCTTTCAAGGAGCCCTGATGGGATTTTGATGCCTCAGTGGTTAGCAAAGAGGCTGGCAGGAAGAGAGAACTGGATGCTTTCCAAATCCCTATCTCTGTGCCAGAGATGCTCCCTCAGCACTGGCCTGCACAAGGATGCTGGCCAAGAAAAGAGCAGACAGATTGTGGGGGAAACAGCAAGGATGAGGGGGGCGGATGGAATGGATGCCCTCCAAGGAAGGGAAATGCAATAGGTTGTTATTGACCAGACTTAACTATTTCTGGGTGACTAAGAACATGTGCGAACATGTAAACAAGATATTTAAAGGTCCCTGAAGCGACTTTACTTTTATTGACAACTGTCAAGCAGGGGACTCTTAGCTATTCTGTGAAGAAATCAGAAGATTCACACTCCATCACGCTCAAGTAACATATTCTATTGATTAATTCCTGTACAAAATTTAAGTTAATTCCACTTTGATTCTCTTTGAAATAAGATTTCAAGGGTCTCACATCAGTGCTTATATCAATAAGTAGAGTTCCAGGATTTCTTGTAGAGTTCATTTGTAGACCTGGCTGCTTTTGGAAGGCTGATCTCAGTCTAGACCAGTGTTTCTCAGTCTTGGCAATTTTAAGATACATGGACTTCAATTCCCGGAAATCCCCAGTCAGTGAATGCTGGAGAATTCTGGGAGTCAATGTCCATATATCTTAAAAGTTGCCAAGGTTGACAAACAGTAATAATCTAGAAAGCCTGACAATGTTTTGACTTCCCTTTCCCTTATATCAAAGAAAGTAAATCTTTAGTTTGTTGTGTCTTGCTCATTTATTCTTTTCTCTGATGGTCTTCACATTCTTTCTCCAAGGAATTCCTGTAGTTCTCGGCATGAGCCTACCAGCTCATATATCTGACCAAGGGCCAGGGGGAAACATAGAAATAAACCAGCACTGAAATCCGCTTTTGTCCTCCTACATTGGCAGTATCCCATGGATTAAAAATAACATCCAATGATGTTATTTTGTGATGTGATGCTGAGCTTGTAACCTATCTGCTCCTTTTAGAAAGAAGAAAGGAAAAGTAACTTGGTGCCATGGTGCCTGAACCTTAGCAAGTAAAGAGCAGGGATATGATATGTGGTTGAACTGTATTCCATTGGATACTGACCAACCTAAAACTCTTGAGTTATGCTTTCTAAACTGAATTTTCATCCTCCTGAGCTGTACCAAAACCAGATGTTAATAGGCCCAAATGCCCAACGAAGTATGACGGTCAAGAATATCTGTCCATTTGGAGGGGCCAGGTGCCCAGAATCTGGAATAGCTGCTTTGAATGCAAAGGGAAAAAATGCATCTTAAACCTGTGTCATATGCCCACCATGGTCATGCCCACCCCTGGCCAAGGCCACCTTCTGGCCATGCCATGCTCCCCCCACAGCCCTCCAAGGTCAAACACAACTCTGATGCAGTCCTCAATGAAATCGAGTTTGACACCCCTGCCCTACAGCATATATAACACTTTTGTCCTCTGTAGCTGCTTATTAAACAGGTTGCCTCTCAAACTGATCCCTTTGTGAGATGATCTGATTTTTATTATCCAATACATTATCACACGACAAAAAGAGACAGAGTCCAACTTATATGCTCATAATCCAGCTTCGGACGACTTTTCCAGGCTCTCGCAGAATGCCAGATGAGACATAAACAGGCAACTGTTTGTCATGGGGACGGCAAAGTGTTATTGAAGTCTGCAAGGAGTATAAATCCTTTCACTCCCCATCATCCTGTCAGAGACGAAGAAGCTTCTTGGAGAAGAAGAGAAACATCTTCAAAGAAAACCCAAAAAGTCCAGTTTCCTCTTGAAAAAGCACCTTTGGGACAACCATGACCTGGATGACTTAGAATCTCGGTAGACAAATTGCTAGGCATCTTTTAAGAACAATAAAGAACTCCATCCCTAAATAGCTTTGTTTTCAAACTGAATAAGACAGAGATGAAAGCTATAGAAGAGCTATAGAATAATAATTCCAGTGAACAAAAACATTAACATTCAGTAAGGGAGCTGAGGTATAACATTCATTCAATGATGTGGCAACTTGTTAATTTATAGGGGAAAAGTATTTGTGAGAACACTTTAACTGGCTTTCTGGCTACAGCTCAACTGCATCACATTGAAACGTCTGCCTATATAGCAAAATGTGGCTGAGCTGTAGGGGAAAGAAACATGGGGAGAACAAATTTTTCTCCCTGATCAACAAATCTTCCATCTTCCTGGAGGCAGAAAACAGGAAAGCAGTTTATAGCTTCCTCATTTTATAGCTTCCTTTCTTCTCCTTTATAGCTAATTAAATGCCTTCACCCTGAGAGGTTGAGTTAATGAGAGTTGAGTGCACCGATTCCCTAGAGCACTGTTTTTCAACCTTGGCAACTTTAAGTTGTGTGGAATTCAGCACCCAGAATTCTCTAGTTTGCCTGGAGAATTCTGGGAGTTGAAGTCCACACAGCTTAACATTGCCAAGGTTGAGAAACAGTGCTCTTGGAGCATCCTGGCTGGGGAATTCTGGGAGTTGAAGTCCACATCAGGGGTGGTTTGCAGCCGGTTTTACTACAGGATTACAACATGTGTGTAAAGCATACACGCATGAGCAAAGCGAAAGCATATGCGCTGTTCAATGTAAATTGTTCTTTGCTCGTGCGCAAAACAATTTACAGTGAACTGCGCACGTGCAGTCACAAAACCAAAATGGTGGAGGCCCAGTGGCAACGAAGGAACCCGTTCGGGGACATGGTAGGCCTGGGGCGTTGCCAGTTCTGTGATCGAGGTCTGAATTCCAGTACTGGTTCAGCCAAACCAAGCCAAACTGAGAGCAACCTGCCTCTGGTCCACAGAGCTTAAAATTGCTAGGGTTAAGAAACACTATCCTAAAGCATGCTGGCTGGAGAATTATGGAGGTTGAAGTCCACACATCATCACATTACCAAGGTTGAGAAACATTGCCCTAAAAAGGAATCCTGATAAGAGTTTTCTCTTTGTATTTTGCACACCTAGCCAATACTGTCAGTTGAAATCTATTTTACATTACAAGAAAAAGTTGATATTTATTATAATTAGGTACTCTTGTACTTTTCTTCCAAACTTTTTCTTCCCATGTATTGGGTTGCTATAGATGCCCAGTCTTTTTATTTCAAAATTCAGGGCTTCATTTTACCTCTTAATGGAGATGCCAATTCTATGAATGCCACCATTTTGAATAGACCGCATTAAGATCTGTTTGGAGCTTGATTCTTCCTTCCCTAGTTTGACCTGGTGTTTCTGTCAGTCAAAGATAGTTTAAGAAATTGAGGATCTCAACCACACTTGGAGCCTATCCCCACCTCCAATATACAATCTTAGATTAATATGGTATTAGAGATAGTTTCCTGCAAAATGAGATGGAGGAGAGGACAGTGGGTTTTTTAGAAAAAACAATCCTCTGTATTGACTAATCTGAGAAGAGCAAAGCACAATTCACCACACAACCTTAAAAGCTAGTATGAAGAGTGAAACACTGGCAGCTATGTGCCTCTTCGTTTGAACTTGTCATTAGAGTAAGGGATGGGGGAGGTGTTGATTATGAATGTGTTAGTTGGAGAAACGAAACTTCTACAGTTTCATTGAAGCTTGTGAGAGTCTGGAAATTTTTCAAGGATGTCTTAATATGTGTGAAAAAGAAGGCAGATGGTTCCCATGAACATGGTCTACATGTTTAATACTGTGAACAGGTGCCTGAGAATTTTAGAATTAGTATTACACCACCACCACCCATTACCATGCAATGCATTCAATAAACAGTAAGCTGTCAGAGTTCCAAATATCATGCAGAAATAAATTAGAGTCCAAGGCAAAGCTTTCATCAAAGTTCCAGTTTAATAAGACAGACATGTTGGCACATCTGTGGAAAATCCCAAATCTCAGAACTTCCTGGGATTTCACCCAGTTGAAAGTTCATGATCTTATCCCCACACCCATAAATCCATCACATGGTCCAATCTTCTTCAGCCACGCTGGCATTTCCACCCATCTAGTTCCGGTCAGATGCAGAGGTGCTGAGACAAAAGATGACCTTGGGCTTCTATAAAAGAATGACAACAACACATTCCACAATTGTAGCAGGCCAAAGATCCTAAAAAGGAATATAACTGCAGGCCTGACAGGCGGCCTCTCCTCAGAAGAAAAACATTTCTTGAAAAGAAAATAACATAAAAGTTAACATAACACAATTAACCTTCCCCCTCAGGGGGAGCCTCAGGGGGACTCTTTGGCTTATCGGGAAACTTCTCATGGAATTGTTCTACTAACGTCTTCACTTTTAGGTTCCAGCTTTTCATCTAAGTGGCTTCAGATAAAGGGTGACCCTTCCAATGCACTAAATACTGTAAGCGACCCCTATTCAGCCCGGAGTCTACGATTTTTTTCACCTCAGATTGTTTCCCCTTCTATCACTATAGGAGGAGAGAAAGCTTGGGTGGATGGTCTTATGCTAGACCCAATTACTGGTTTCAACAAGCTACAATGAAATTATGGGCCAATTTTCCCTAGACTTCTGGGTAGATTGAGTTGAACTGTAACTGGGTTAACTATCTTCACTATTGGGAATAGACCTAGAAATTTTGGGGCCAATTCCTTACTAGGCATTCTTAATCTTATGTATTTGGTAGATACAAAAACTTTGTCCCCCACACGAAAGGGCTTTTGGAGCGAGCGGCGTTTATCAGCTTGCTTCTTGTAGACATCTGCCACATCTGCTAGAGCTTTCTTTGTATTCTCCCATCATTTTTTAGTGTGTCCATCCATTCATTCAAAGACATGGAGGAGGGAGGTTTTCTAGGCAGCTTAGGCATGGCAACAAATTCCATGCCACTGGTAATCTGGAAAGCCGTTAATCCCGTGCTTCTGTGGACCGCATGGTTGTACACCACTTTGGCGAAGGGTAGCAAGTCCGACCAGTTGTCTTACTGATAGTCCACATAACACTGGATGTATTGTTCCACCACCGCATTGCTGCTCTCTGCTGCACAGTTCATGCCAGGATGAACCTCTGAGCTCAGTTTTTGTGTGGACCCAATGGATCCCAGGATGTTTCTCCAGAATTTGGCTGTGAACTGGACCCCGCAGTCTGAAATGATCCTCTTGGGTACTTCGTGCAGGTGATAAATGTGTTTCACGAACATTTTCACTAATTTCTTTGCAGACGGCAACCCTGAGCAAGCGATGAAGTGCACCTGCTTGGAAACCAAATCAATAACTGTCCAGATTACTCTGTTCCCACTGCTGTCTGGGAGTTCGACGATGAAGTCCATTGCAACCTCTTCCCATGGTCGGTTAGGGCTGGCCACTCGTTGTAGCAGTCCATGGGACTTCTCCGGCAGTGGTTTCATCGTTGTGCAAGTAGCACAGCTTTTTACGTAATCCTCCACCTCCGATTCCATTCCACAATTCTACTCCTTTCTATTCCCCCTCCCAATTATTACACTAATGAAACAGTATAATGAAATAATAGAGAGTGTGGCAGGCCAAAGATCCTAAAAAGGAATATAACTGCAGGCCTGACATAAGCTTTTTCAGAACTGAAATGATCCTGGAGTTTTATTAAAATACTAAAGCTGGATATTGACAGCCACACAATGCTGTCATTTGAAACTACCTATTGGTTAACCCAAAAGTGTCTTAGCCCATAATTGGAATTTGTGCTCCATGAAAATCCCATCAGCCCAGTCAACCTGCCAGTTAACATAGACCTGTGTTGATCAAGGAGTAGACCAGCTCACTGAGAGCCAGTTTGGTGTAGCAGTTAAGGCATCAGATGGAGGTTATGTGTTCTAATCCTGCCTTATGCATGAGTGACTTTGAGCCAGTTACTTTCTCTCAGCCCTAAGAAGAAGGCAGCGGCAAGCCACATCTGGAAAACCTCGCCAAGAAGACTGAAGCGACTTGTCCGAGCAGTCTCCGAGAATCAGACATAATTGAACGGAAGAGGAGGGAGTGGAGACCAATCCATGAAGACATTTCCCTTTAGGTACCTTGCAACTCAGTTAGTGTGTGAGATTTGAAGTAAACATGAGTTCTTCTTCTCTCTGGAGCAAAGTGGTAAAGGCGGAACACAAAGCCTCTTCATTTGCTGACCTCCAGATTGCTTCCCAGAAGCCACACTGCTCTTCTGCAGCTACAGTATGATGCCAATCGAAAGGCAGAAAAATCCGGACAATTAAAATTATATTTCTATTCCATGGACAATGATATCCTTAACAACATTTTGCTTTCTTTTCAGGGCACCCATGTCCAACTGCAAGAATCTTCTTTCTCCTTTGCCCAGAGTGTCTATGAGGAATCAAAAAAGTCAAGACATTTTGCCACACCACCCCTTCCCTGCAGCCCACCATATCTCTGCCTGTTTGATGGTTTTCTTTATATATATAGGATTGTGCTGTCATTTAGTTGGACACTAAGAAATCGGCAGCAAGTACGTGTCAATCTAACTGGTAGAGCACTTAATAATTTCTAGCAGGTCAGCAGAGACCTCAAACTTCTAATTGCTTAGTTATAGTCGTAACAAAAATTATTCTTTCCCTGGCCCTAAAGCACACAGACACAAAAGAAGCAATTCCAATTATTCAAATGACATGAAAAATCCTTGGAGAAATAAATGGGTATATTTCTAGGTATGAAAAAAAAAATCTATGAGCTTCATTCAGTTTCATTACTCAATGTAATGTTGTACAGATATATATTCTAAATATACCTTTTGGTAGCAGGCTGTAGTCAGTAGCTGCCGGGGAACCCATTAAAAAAGTAGGTCCCGTAACTTTGAAGAACATTCTCCCCTGTTAAATGGTACAAACAAGAACCAAGATAGTTTAGCGGTTAAAGCAGTTCTTACCCAAATGGCTGTCCTTCCAACATGTTCAGGATGTCAACGTTTTTCAGTGTCCTGAGAGTTGAAATCTGTTTGGACAGCACTATAGTGTGGAAGGCTGGTTTAGGCAAATGGACTGCGCCAGAGGGGAGACAGGATCAAATCTGTTTGAATTAGTCACTATCATTCAGTCCAACATACCCCAGAGGTTTATACTGAAAATAAAAAGGGACACGAATTATTATATATGCCTTGATTTCCGAGGATAAAACTTGAGAATAAATAAATACGGGCCATTCCATATTATTAACATTAATAATTGTTATTAATATTAATTAGTAATATATTGATGACAATCCAAATATGGATTATTTAAATTCACATTAAATAAACAGAGAGACAAAACCTGCAAAAACCTAATGACTCTTGCACCAAATCCTTTCCTTTAGGCTTAGAGCTTTCCCTTTTAATAAACAAATGTTGTTCATTCTTTTACATTGTTTTATTTCTAGTTCTAAGTTTTTTTTAGTCTTCGAAATCAGTGTTTTTCAACCTTAGGAACTTCATTTCATTTCATTTCATTTATTTCATTTGTATGAGGACTCAGGGCGGCTCACAACTTGACCAAGGGAAAGGG
Organism: Thamnophis elegans; assembly: GCF_009769535.1. Classification (NCBI taxonomy): domain Eukaryota; kingdom Metazoa; phylum Chordata; class Lepidosauria; order Squamata; family Natricidae; genus Thamnophis; species Thamnophis elegans. The sequence continues at coordinate 116,667,403 of NC_045558.1, forward strand.
GATACAGACAGTTTGACACCAACACAAAACAATACATAATTTAAAAAGCGCAACAATCATACCATTCGAGATAGGGGCAACAGTTGTTTAGCCCCAGGCCTGTTGGAACAGCCAGGTTTTAAGGGCTTTGCGGAAGGCCTGGAGGGTGGTGAGGGTGCGAATCTCCACGGGGAGTTCATTCCAGAGGGTCGGAGCAGCCACAGAGAAGGCCCTCCTCCGGGTAGTCGCCAGTCGACACTGGCCAGCGGATGGAATTCGGAGGAGGCCTACTCTGTGGGATCTAATCGGTCTGGTGGAGGTAATTTGAATATATGTGTGCTGGGGAATTCTAGGAATTGAAGCCCACACATCTTAAAACATCTCAGGTTGAGAAATACTGTTCTAGAGGAAAACGATAAAGAAGAATAAATATATGAGATATATAACATCTAATATAGATAGATTTATGAGGGATTACATCCTGAGCATATGCAGAATGCCCCCAAGGGAACACTTTTTTATTTATAAAGGTAAAATGAAACTTATGAAATGTAATGAATTGTCAACCCTGAAGATGACATATGTGTAGCCATATTTTATTGTAGCCTTTGTCTATTTTCTCTTAGCTTTTAGGTTTGCAAGTAAAGGAACTTAATGGTGTTTCAGGCTCCCCACTCTCTAACTGTTGAAAGGCGGGTTATAGAGATAAAGGGGGAATGTTATGTCTAGGAGGCATTCCTTCCCATGGGAACAGAGAAGATGTCTGCACCTGGAGGAAGGTGGAGTTTTGGAATCACCAGACTGGTGGACTGAGAATTGATTGGAAATTGTCACTCGGGGGAAAGTTTCAAACTTTTGCTTTTATTGGGTGTAATTCCAGATCCTGGCCAGAATCGGAATTACATTAAGTCCTTCCCAATTTGATATGTTCCTAATAAACAGACCCTAATGGAAAATGGATGCCTTGGATTTTATTTCAGGGGACATATTATTTGGAAGCTTGACATGAATAATGACAATACGAATGTCCAAATGCACTTTCTCTGCCAACCCAACTTGCCACAATTTGTGCAGTCAACATCTGGAGCTTAGCATGATTGGTAGCACCGACGGAAAGCAACAACAGAAGACTTGGCTGTCAAGGTCAATTTTTAGTGCTCTTGACAAACACATGATGGAAGTCATCTTCCCTTACATTCTTGACTCCCAATCCAGTCTACAGCTCCAGAATTTCCTAGTCATCTCCCATCCATGAATTAGCTGTGGTGGTGCAGTGGTTAGAATACAGTACTGCAGGCTACTTCTGCTGACTTCCAGCTACCTGCAGTTTGGCAGTTTTATTCTCACCAGCTCAAGGTTGACTCAGCCTTCCATCCTTCCGAAGTTGGTAAAATGAGGAAGCAGATTGTTGGCAGAAATAGGCTGACTCTGTAAACCACTTAGAGAGGGCTGTAAAAGCACTGTAAAGCAGTATATAAGTCTAAGTGCTATTCCTATTGCTAATTGGGCAGGAAAGATCCTGCTTAGCTTTGAGGGTTGAACCATAGTCATCTAGGTACACACTGTACATGTTCCCAGCTTGGATAAAAATATATTTTTCTCCTGAGACTCATAAAAGGACCATGGATTCAGAAATAAAACCCTTCTGTTAGGATAGTGATGAAAGGGGAGGTTCAAATAGTGTAATGCAGTTTGCTCGGCTGACCTAGATTTCCTCTAGAAAGACCTCAATGCAATTTCTTAAAGAAAACATAAGTGTTTTTTTGAGGCAGGAAAGAAAGTCTCCCTTCTCAACCTAGGAGTTTTCTATGCCAGAATCACCGTTTCCTTTACCATTTTAGGAGCAAGATGGAAGGCACTCAAGAATCCATGTCAACCGGCTCACAACAGCCTCCTAAGAGTATGTCACCACTGTACACACATTTTATATAAGGAACAACTGAGGCAGAAGGCCAAGGCTGAGCACCATTTAAAAATCACTGCTGCTTATATCAGAGATATAAGCATTGCCACTCTGCTCAGAAATTGCCCCATAGAATTCAATACTGCTCAGAATTCAATATAGGTAGTCCTTGACTTACCACCATTCTTTTAACAACCATTTGAAGTTACAATGGTGCTGAAAAAAAGTGACTTACAGCCGATCCTCACACTTATGTCACAGAATCCCCATGGTCAAGTGGTCAAAATTTGGGGGCTTAGCAACTGACATGTGTTTACAACGGTTACGGCATCTTGGGTGTATGTAATCACCATCTACAACCTTCCCAACCAGCGAAGTCAATGGGGGAAGCCAGATTCACTTAATGATAGTGTGATTCACTTAACAGTCATGGTGATTTGCTTAATGATGTCCACGACAAAAAGAAAAGGATTGTAATACTGGATCCCATTCACTTAATCACCATCTTGCTTAGCAGCAGATGTTCCAGTCCCAATTGTGGTTGAAAATCAAGGGCTACCGATAAGTTAAATCTCCCTATAAAGATGTCAACAACCTAAAGAGAATTTTCCCATTTCAGACAACTCATACGAGTTAAGATATATATTTTTGAACTGAAAGATCTCTTGATGGAAAGAACATCAAGTAATATAGACATGCCATGTGTTTGAAACTGTATCTTAATATGGCCTATAGGCTAATCAATCAATATATATATTAGGAGCAATTAGGATTATAGCCATCACCGTCCTAAAACCTACTTTAAGAGTAGAGGGGTTATATTTCAGAAACCATCTATTTGTTTAAGTAATAGTTGACTGCTAATATTGTCTTTCCCCCACCCTAATTGTCTAAACAGGTGTTCAAGTCATCTGTCTTATTTCATGCTCTACATACCCTAAGCAAGAGACTTCGGACAAAAACCAAACTTTGCCACCTCATATTTCTAAATATTTGTCCCTTCTTCATTTCTGACTCATTTTTTTTCAGGATGGACACAATAAAGGATCCCTGGTCAGAAGATTTAGCAGGCCGCCTTCCCTGAAAGAGAGTGAGACTAACTAACCCTCTTTTGAAGGCAGTGAATGAATAATATACCTTACTAGCTGAATACCCATGCTTTCTAATCCTTTCTAAACGAGAACCTAGAAGCCAAGAAGAACATACTTGCCATGCTCCACAGAAACCTTCATATCTTACATCCTTCTCTTCCTCAGGCTCCTCTCCAAACTCCCAGCCAGCAGGCCAGATGAGTCACGTGCTGGCCACGCCCAAGTGGCAGTTTGAACAGAAATATTTTCAGGTGGGGAAGGGGGAGTAGAACTCCTTAGCATCAAAGTGTGTTAATAATAATAATATAAGGTTAGGTTAGGTTTATTGGACTTATATGCCGCCGCCCTTCTCCCAAAGGACTCAGGGCGGCATACAACATAAAAACACAAATTACAAAAGTTAAAAGAAAGATTAAATAGAATATCTCAAAAACCCAATAGACATTTACAATGAGATTTAGAAATTAACAATTAAAATTAATAATTTCTTTTATTCCGGCCAGGCTGGCTTGCTGGAAAAGCCAACTTTTTAGGGCGCGCCGGAAGTACTGGAGGTTGGGAATTATGCGAAACTCCAGGGGCAGCTCATTCCAAAGGGAAGGCGCTCCCACAGAGAAGGCTCTCTCCCTGGGGGTTGCCAGCCGACACTGCCTAGCCGATGGGACCCTGAGGAGACCAACTCTGTGGGATCGTACTGGACGGTGGGAAGCTACCGGTGGCAGTAGTAGGTGGTCTCGCAAGTACCTGGGCCTAAGCCATGGAGCGCTTTAAAGATGATAATTAACACCTTGAATCACACCCGGAAAACAACCGACAACCAGTGCAGGCCGCCTAAAAGGGGTGTAACACGGGAGCACCTAGGTACCCCCATGATAACCCGCAAAGCCGCATTCTGGACCATCTGAAGCCTCTGGGTGCTCTTCAAGGGCAGCCCCATGCAGAGAGTGTTACAGTAGTCCAGGTGAGAAAGGATGAGGGTGTGAGTGACTGTGCACAGGGCATCCCGATCCAGGAAGGGGCGCAACTGGCATACCAGGCGAACCTGGTAAAAGGCCCCCCTGGTCACGGCTGTCAGGCATTCTTCTAAATTAAGCCGCGTATCCAGGAGGACTCCCAGATTGCGGGCCCTCTCTGAGGGGGGTAAAATTTCTCCCCCTATCATCAAAGATGGAACAAGATGCACAAATCGGGATGACGGGAACCACAGACATTCAGTCTTGGAGGGATTGATCTTGAGCCTGTTTGTCCCCATCCAAATCTGTACAGCCTCCAGGTATCGGAACATCACATCGAGGGCATTGTTTGGGTGGTTTGTGGTAAAGATGAAAAGTTGGGTATCATCAGCATATTGATGATACCGTACCCCAAAATCACAGATGATCTCATCCAGTGGTTTCATGTACACGTTGAACAGAAGGGGTGAGAGAACCGACCCCTGGGGCACTCCACAAGTGAGGCATCTCAGGGTCGATCTCTGCCCTCCAGTCAACATGAACTGCAATCGATCCAACAGGTAGGAGAACCACCGCAAAACAGTGCCCCCTACTCCCAATCCCCCGAGTTGTTGCAGTAGAATACCATGGTCAATGGTATCGAAAGCTGCCGAGAGGTCTAATAGGACCAGGACAGAGGAACAACCCCTGTTCCGTGCCCGCCAGAGATCATCAACCAACATGACCAATGCCGTCCCTGTGCTATACCCGGGCCTGAAACCCGAAACTCGTCCAGGTACTAGGGAAGCTGACGTGCTACCACATTCTCAACAATCTTCGCTACAAAGCGAAGGTTGGAGACCAGACGATAGTTGGCTAAAGAGGCTGGGTCCAGGGAAGGCTTCTTAAGGAGGGGCCTCACCACCGCCTCCTTCAAGACGGTGGGAAAGAACCCCTTTCTCAATGAAGCATTGGTAATCGCCTGGAGCCAGTCTCGTGTCACCTCCCGGGAATCCAAAACTAACCAAGAGAGACAAAGATCCAGCATTTTTTTATTTTTTTTTGACATTTTATTAAGATTTATAGGCCGCCCTTCTCCCTAAGGGGACTCAGGGCGGCTTACAATCACAGGGAAAGGGGTGCAATACCAAAAGACAAACAGTAAGTGAACAAAATAAAATAATAAAACACAACTTGCATTCAACAGTCAACACTCGGGCGGGTAAATTGGGAACCTATCCCCAGGCCTGCTGGGAGAGCCAGATCTTAAGGGCCGTGCGGAAGGTCTGGATGGTGGTGAGGGTACGAATCTCGACGGGGAGATCGTTCCACAGGGTCGGAGCTGCAACAGAAAAGGCTCTCCTCCGTGTAGTCGCCAGTCGACAATGACTGGCAGATGGGATCCGGAGGAGGCCCAGTCTGTGCGATCTAATCGGTCGGAGGGAGGTAATCGGCAGAAGGCGGTCTCTCAAGTACCCAGATCCACTACCATGGAGTGCTTTAAAGGTGGTCATCAGTACCCTGAAGCGCACCCGGAGATCGACAGGTAGCCAGTGCAGCTCGCGGAGGATGGGTGTAATGTGGGCGAACCGCGGTGCGCCCACTATCACTCGCGCGGCTGCATTCTGGACTAACTGCAGTCGCCGGATGCACTTCAAGGGCAACCCTATGTAGAGCCCATTGCAGTATTCCAGCCTAGAGATCACAAGGGCTCGAGTGACTGTTGCGAGAGCCTCCCGGTTCAGGTAGGGCCGTAACTGATGGACCAGGCGAACCTGGGCAAATGCCCCCCTGGTCACAGCCGACAACTGATGGTCAAAAGTCAGCTGTGGATCCAGGAGGACTCCTAGGTTACGGACCCTATCTGAGGGGTATAAAATTTGACCCCCCAGCCTGAGTGTTGGAATATCGGCCAAATTGTTGGGAGGGAAACACAACAGCCACTCGGTCTTGTCCGGGTTGAGTACCAGTTTGTTAGCGCTCATCCAGTTCTTAACGGCCTCAAGACCCTGGCTCATCACGTCCACCGCTTCATTGAGTTGGCACGGGGCGGACAGATACAGTTGCGTATCGTCCGCGTATTGATGGTATTTTATCCCGTGCCTCCGAATGATCTCGCCCAGCGGTTTCATGTATATGTTAAATAGTAGGGGGGATAAGACTGAACCCTGCGGCACCCCGTATGTTAGGGGCCTCAGGGACGATCTCTGCCCCCCGACCAACACCGACTGCGACCTGTCCGAGAGGTAGGAGGAGAACCACTGCAAAACAGTGCCTCCCACCCCCACCTCCCGCAGTCGTCAGCACACAAGTAGCAGCACTAAGTCTCCCCATAACCCTATCCATGCCCTCGGGAGTCACAGGGTCAAACTCATTCCAGATAGTTTCCACAAGATTCATCCCCATCAACTTGCTCGAATCTACCCAGTCAGAGTCCAAGCCTATCCGAATCGGAGCAATTTTATCCTGCAGATACTGAACAAATTCCTCAGCCCTACTATGCAGGGGTCTTCCCGAGTTCCTTGGTTAAGTAAGGAGCGGGTCACCCTAAACAGGGCGGCTGGGCAGTTATCTGCGGACATGATAAAAGTGGGGAAATGTTGCCATTTTGCCACTTTTATCACCACTAAGCAGGATTTAATATGAATACTTATTAGTATTCAGTTGGATTCGGACTGGATGGCCCTCCAATCACTCTCTAGGCATCTTTTCCAGTGTTTCATCTCCCGGAACTCGTCAGTAAACCAGGGAGCTACCTAGGATCAGCACTGGGTCAGAGGCCGCAAAGGCACAACAAGGTCCAAGGCCCTAGTGCCGTCCTATCCCAGGCTTCCGCTAGGGCTTCGGTCGAACAATGAGCAAGGGATTCAGGAAAAATCCCAAGCTCCATCAGGAACCTTTCAGGGTCCATTAGCGCCTGGGGGAGGGGGGGAACAAGCTAATCAGTTCCACCTCCCTGCAGCGAGGGGTGGCAGTATGGAAGTCAAGCCTAAGGAGGAAATGATCCGCCCATGACACGGGTTGGATAGAAATATCCTCTAAATCTAGATCATTAATCCACTGTCCAGAGATGAAAATCAGGTCGAACTTGTGTCCCCCGTTATGAGTGGGATCTTAAATTAAGTGAGTTAGGTCCATAGTCGTCATGGAAGCCATGAACTCCTGAGCTGACTCAGATGTCTCGCCAATGGAAGGCAGATTGAAATCCCCCAGGACCAAAAGCCTGGGGAAATCAACCGCCAATCCGGCTAACACATCCAGCAACTCCAGCAGGACCGATGAAACGTAGCAGGGAGACAGGTACATAACAAAAAGGCTCACCTGGACTCCAAGGCCCCACTTCACAAAAAGGGACTCACACCTGCCTATCTGAGGCACAGTGACCTGGTTGGGCCATGAGGGGGGGACTTTCCCTAATAACCACCGCCACCCCCTGGACCCTGCCCTGGACTCTCGGCTGGTGAAACACCCGGAAGCCTGGTGGGCGTAATTCAATGAGGGGAACACCCCCCTCATGGCTCAACCAGGTCTCCGTAATGCATGCCAGGTCCGCTCTCTCCTCATGTATGAGGTCGTAAATGAGGGGAGCCTTATGTACCACGGACCTGGCGTTAAGCAATACCAGCCAGAGACCCGGGGTGCGAGTGGGGCAATGAGGGTTGGAGCGCGCAATCGCTCTTAAATAGCAAACCCAAATCCCCCAGACATAATTTGGCCCTAGGTCCTCACCATATCTGCCCCTCCCACATATAGTAGAGATGGCAAACCCTACCCCCCAATGGAATGGTTTAATGTCTGATGGTCGTTTCGAAAAACCTTTCTAAGCGAGCACCTAGAAGCTAAGAGGAACATACTTGCCACATTTCAAGTTTGTAGGCTTTACAGTTTTGGAGATTTCGTGATCCAGCATAAGTGGTTTTCACTTTTATATATATAGTCTTTACAGATAGCAATCTAAAGAGGGGGAACTGTATCAGAATTTTAAACAAAGAATGAGGGAGCCATTTCAGGCAACAAAGGTGTAGGAGGTCAAAAAAGGCAAGATGTCAGTTTTGGTGCTGTAATTGGAGCTCTATTTCATTTAAAGGTGCAATGTATTTTAAAACAGGCAGAGCTACATTGAGGCCTCCATCTTGACTTTTTTTTAAATCTGACTCGATAGACAAGATGGCCCCTCTTTCCAACTATTGTTGCCATATGAATATGCCAACTGAGGAATTCTTCTTATTCAGTGGCAAACCTTGTTTGCAGAAAGGAAGGCCTGCTGGTTGTTTCCTTCCGCATTTCATAAACAATTTTGGGACAAGGCCTTGAAAAGGCAGCATGGAGGGAAACTGCCCTTTTGTAAGCCACCTGAGCGTAATAACTGATGTGCCCAGGACACAAAACCCCTATGCTAGCTGTAAATTTTGGTAAAATTCATTAATCCAGTGTGCCTTGCCCAAATAGTCCAAAAGGTAGATTAATATCTCTTTATCCATGCATCAACAAGGGGAGGAATCCCAAACATAAAAGCTAAGGAGAAAAGTAGGATGTCACTTTACATATAGTTTATATACAGTCCAAACATATTCAGTTTGGAATGAATTCCTTTATTGGTTAGCATCATTTAACATGCTCTGTAGCTTTATATGTACCTGTAACATTTTATAGCATCTCATAATATTCTTAATGTGGTTTTATTAATGCTCATCCTCAGTTTCAGTGGTGTGATTTTTACATTATAATGGGGCATAATGAGTTTGCAGTTCACTAGGACTCACATTTTTGAACTGCCACAAAAAAAAGAGGGGGTCAAGCTATTCTCCAAAGCACCTGAAGGCAGGACAAGAAGCAGTGCATTGCTGATTTCCTGACAGTGAGAATGGAAGTCAGTGGAATGACTTGCCTCAAGAAATTGCAGGTGTTCCAACACTGGAAGTTTTTAAGAAGGGATTGGACAACCTATTTGTCTGAAATGGAATAGGGTTTCCTTCTTGAGTAAGGGGTTGGATTAGAAGACCTCCAAGGTCCTTCCCAACACTTTTATTTTGCCCAGTCCTTGATTTTAGCAAGTTATCAGAATCCAAATTCCACATGGAGAATGTTGTGTTGCTTGAAAGAACTGGAAACCCTAATCAAAGACACTGAAAACTGTTCTGGCTCCCCTCCGTCCAGTAATGAACACAGCCACAGGCTTAGCTGTTTGCCATTCTTTATTCACAGCAATTATAATCCTGTTGGCTGAAAGCCCAGACACGATTCACTGGCAAGATGTTGGCAGCAACCCAGACTCCAACAGACATGGGAACACAAGGCAGACCAGACAAGGAATTCTCCAGATTACTACAAAAGGTTGTGTCCTGCAAAAGGACTCCTCCCAAAGTCTCTTCTTATATACTCTCTTGGGAGGGGCCAAGCCACAACCACCTGGGCTTGATTATCTCTTATGAGTCTGTCTCTGTAACTGCTGCCTCTGTTTCTCCGCCCTTCGTTGCCTGGCTTCAGGGACAAATTCCCTTTGATCTTCCCCACTGCTCCATGCCTCAGGCGCCACCTGGTGACCAACCAGTCTCTCTGGTCCCTGCTCTGAGTCTGAACCCTGCCCAGGGTCCTCCACATCTTCCATAACAGATTCAGAGGGTTCCTCGCTATCGGAGTCCATCAGCAGCTTCAACGGCTCCTGCTGGGCCACAACAGAAAACTATTACTCCAAGTGGGCATTCTCTCCTCCTCCCATCACCTGTGCCCCTAACTGGCAGTGGCTGCACCTCTGTGTGCCAGCATTTACTTCAGCAGGCTCTAAACAGAGTGGAGTACCTCAAAGAAACTGGGATGCCCATAGCAAAATAGGATCTCCCTTCCCGCAGAGTACAGTCATCTTGATATAGGATTCCCCCCCCCCTTACCTCTTGTAGCAAAGGGCCTTGGATTGAGCCCTGCCCAAAAGGCCAAGGAACATGTTGCTCTTGGAGGCGTATTTGTCCTTTAAAGATTTCAGCATCAAAGCATGGCTTACTAGGGCATGTCGAATTGTTCAACTTTTTACTTCCAAACATTAGGGGTGCTCAAAGGTTGTGACATGCCTTGGGGGTTGTAAAGATATTTTTGTTTCTTTAATAAAATCTAGATGTGTTTGGTAAGTAACTATATAAATATCATAACTTTTTAATATTTTGTTTGTTTCATTTGGTTTACATAAGTGAGGCAACACATATCCAGGACCAAAGGACCAATTGAAAAGTTGTTGCAAAGAATCAGCTATGCAGCATTATGTTCCTGTATTATTGAAAGATAAACTAGAATAATTTTAGTATAAAAGAACGTCTGTTGCTAAATAGATCACTTGTTCTTATTGTATAAGGTTCTAGATCTGTTGTTCCCATCTTGATTTAAAGCAGAAGTAGCAATTTGTAGCCCCTAAAATTCTTATTTTGAAATCTCTGAAACCCTTTTATGTCACTACAGATGAATCTGGTGGCATGACTTCCTGTCATTTTGAAGCAGGAAATTTTGAAGCAGGCAATGAAAAAATATCCACACACCCCTAACTCCAGATGAGAATTAAAGTCTTGAAAATTGAAGACCCACCAGTTTGTGATTCAGCCCCCATTCACTTGGCATCATTGCACCAAGCAGTGTGACCCTTAGTGCTCACCTATGAAAAAATGCCAGACCCCGAATCAAAGATTCCCATTTAAATTGCTGGAGAAAAAAAGTCTCACTGTGTCTGCAGCCAGGAAGGACAACATGGGAGAAGTTGTAGGAGAAGGAGATCCATGTTCATCTCTAGTACCAAAACATCAGGAGGCGTTTGATAGCACCTTTTCCCATTAAATAATTTAGTACCTTATGCCTTTTAATGAAATGTGTCAGTCAAAAAAGGAAGGGATGAGCGAACCACACAGTTTAATCTTCCTCTATTCTGCCCCCAAGTAGCTGAACTTGGAAATTCCCCTGCTTTCATAGGCTACTATATCCTCCACACTTCAATCTGCAAAATACAGTATAACAGTTCTCAGAGCCACTTGTGTTCTTGCTCTCTGGTTTGTGTGCTTTGAACAAAACTGCAATAAATAACACAAATGCACTTCCCATTGCTTAGCACCCATAGAAAAACCATAAAGTAGAACCTTGGACCTCACAATCATGCTTATACCTGTTTTATTTTTATCCTGCTTTTCTTCCTTCCATCCCATTTTTTTCCTTGCGGGAATCTATGTGAACACAAAAATAAGCTGACCATGATTTAACTCTAGAAGAACCCATGATGCATTTATTTATTTATTTTGCCTATCACATTCTAAAAATAAATAATCCTTTCCACCAGCCACTTATATTGTTTGCATAAGCCGGCCTGAATCTCTTTAAGTGTGCAGTAAGCAGATAATACAGTACTGTATATACAAGTGTGAACTGGTCTAGCTTCTCAACCTAATCAGACCGTTTTTGTTCTTTCTATCAATATGCTAATCAGGGACATCTGCAGGGGGTCAAAAAATAGTCAAGATGCCAGGCTTTTGACTGCACAGATGTAGCAACCATCTTGACTTTTTTAAATCCTCCTTCATGTCCTTGCTGTAAATCTTAATAGCTTTGCTCATATAATTTTATTCCTCAGCTATTTCAAGGAAGAACTTTGTGTATCTTAAGGATTTGCTTCTGCCATTTTAAATACCACCTTGACCCATAAAGATTATGTTCCATTTATAATTAGGTTTGCATAGATGTTAATGTATATATTCTGCCACAATAATATTTTTTTAATCATTGCAAGGCAAGCTGGTTTCATTAATGTACTTTCAATGGGTTGAGAAAGTAGGAAAATGTGGAAACCAGGGAAAGGAAAACTAAGGTTTTCTTTGATCTTTGTACCAAATGTTATAATTTTTTTTAAGATAACAGAATGACAGAATAATAGAGTTGGGAAGGGACCTTGGAGGTCTTCTAGTCCAGTGGTCACCAACTGGTGGTCCGTGAGAAAATTTTAGTTGTCCGCAGAAAAATTGTTTGCATTTTTATACTGCACTAAATACTATTTACCTTTTTAAAAAAATTATATTAATGGTCTGCAGGATTTAAAATTATGAATTTAGTGGTCCCTGAGGTCCAAAAGGTTGGTGACTTCTGTTCTAGTCGAACAAATAGCCGAAACCAATTTTAATTCTGAAAAGGCACGTAACAGCTTACTGCTTTCCCTGAATTTGGAGAGATAACAACTCCCATCATTATTAGACTGGAGATCAGATTCAAACTGTCACATAGCAATTACAATTGAATTTACACACAGTGCTAAAGTTAAAAATAGAGCTTAAGGTTGATTTTATATATGGTCTGTTGTGAGATTCTTCCCCCCCCCAAAAAAAAACTAATAAATCCTGATTTATAGTTTAATGCACTATCTATTCTAAACCCAGACAGTTGTGGTTCCTGAACAAACCAGATTTCCAATGGTACATGAATTCAATAATTGTATTCAAGGGAATGCTTTCAGTTTACTCTTCAGGGTGAAGAGGATTTTAAAAAGGGGAGAAGCACCATATATAATGCCAGGAATATCTTGAAGAAAAAGCAGGAGTGGAAGGCTAAAATAAATTATTCAGTGCATCTGGAACCAGCGTTTCCCAACCTCAATAAGATGTGTGGATTTTAAGTGGCTGGGGAATTCTGGGAGTTGAAGTCTGAACATCTTTAAAGTTGCTGTGGTTGAGAAGCACTGATCTAGACTACAAGAAGATCTATCGCCCTCAAACTGGTGCAACGCAGAAAGTAAGACTGAAGGTTTGAACGTTCCCCTTTAAGAAAGCTCTCAGTCTCACTGCAGTTCAGTCTGATAGAGCCTAAGATAAATACATTTGGCTTCCTTCAATTTCTGTTGTGCTAGATGAGAGGCAAGAAGATCTCTATAGTTACTAAAGCTGGGCTGCGCCTTCATCTAGTGACTATTTGGATTTTTGCAGCCCAATTACCTTAGCTGTAGGTTTATATCCGTTCCTGGAACTGAAATGAGGTATTTGTACCATTTACTCCTGATTCCCGGTATTTACAGGAACGGCAAAGCAGCTGGGAGCATTTGCTGAGGAAAATTGTACTTTTGACTGCTGGTTAGGGAGGGCGAACGGGGACGTTACTGTGGAAACACTTTGAAGAGAGAAAATAATTTATTGGATGATGGCTAGCAGTATCGGACAGGAAGGAAAAAAGGCGGCAAGATTCCCTAATATTGTTCAGGAGAGAAATTGAGTATCCTATTCTCTGGCGTTCTGGAGAGAATACTCTCTCCTGTAACATACGTGCAGGAAGCTATGGTATTTTTAAAAAAATGGTCTAATAGCTTATACCTTTTAATAAGATTTGTTAATCAGAAAGGGTGCTATCAGAGTCCTCCTATAATATATAAGAAAACAGGTTGATGTAACCCAGGATTTTTTTTTTTTCAAATGCAACAGCAAGCACTAGAGGAGCACAGGAAGAGAAGCCAAAAGATAGCCCATCTGCAGGGTTGTAGAGATGCTTTTATTCCCAACTAACTGCCTCCTGATTCTCCATCCTCCTCCACCCCCCCCACACCTTAAAAATCCCAGTGCCCACTGCTAGGTATTTCAGCAAGAGGAAGGCATAGAAGCGCAAGAAAAACACAGCAGCCAGCCAAGCTTCGTGATCCTGGACAAATTGCCATTTAGTACTGCATCACCAGCTCCCTGCATTGCTCTCCTGCAGTGCTTGTGGGCGGGGGGGGGGGGGGGGGGGAGCAGATAGAAGCAAGGAGAGCAATGCTGCATTCACTGCAGTGGAATCTGGTTTGCTGCAGAGAAGCTGGAAAATGTACGCTCCTGTGGCCGTTATCCTTCGCTCATGGTGGGGGGGGGGAAGGGTCAGCAGTAATACATAATGATTTTGCAGAGACCCAGGTTTTCACTCTCTGTAGTACAATTGGGCTACATCAAGAGACTGCAGACATCTCCCCCCCCCCACAGCATCAGGGGAGAACACCCCCTGAAATCAGCCCCCTAAGGGGATATATCCCCTACACTTCATTCCATCGGTAACACCTGTAACTTAGGCAATGAAAACCCACACGATCAATGCTTGTTGACTTGTCAAGTATGAAAATGGGGTGAATGTTTCTTATCACAGCATGCCACAAGTGCCTAGCTTCCTCTAGATCAGTTTTCTGGAGCCATTTGGCTTTCTGTTCCTCCAAGCTCTGTCTTGGCCCACTGCTGTGCTCCATCTGAGGGAAATAGGTGTTTTAGAAACATGAAGTATAAATAACAACAAAATAGACCTTAACAGGTAAGTGTACCAGAGACTGAGAATCTAAGTATGATCTGACTTGGAATGTACTGGGGTGGTGGACCACCTTACCATCCCAACAAGACTGCTGACTGGAGTAAGTATTTAAAAATTCCCAGAAGGCAGCTGTGGCCTACTATATTCTGCACCATTGTCCAATAACTCCAAGGGACAGGCTTTCAAAGTTCAACATTGCTTTTCTGAGCAAAGTTGAGAATTCTCGAGATTCTTCTAAATAATCAGAAAACTCTTGATTTTCCTGCAAGATCCAACTCATTATCCCACAAAGCTAGGAATTAAATTCTTCCTCCATATTTCAAGGCAACATTAAAAAAAAAAACCAATAGGAACTTCCATCCCTATCTTACTCAATGGTAGATACCAGACTCAAAATCTGGGTAGAACCAGGGAAGATTTTTGAAATTTTGGATAGCCGCTAAACCCAGACAACTTGTAGTCTGCCATGAATTCTACCCAGATTGACAATATTAATGTGAATTGTAATTCAACATCTGGAGCATTCTCTTTAAACAATGCTGTTTGATGGATCGATGATCTGACCAGATATGTCAATCACTGCTTTATCTTTTGAAGATAATTCATAATGGAAGCTGCCCCAGTGAATCTATTACTTCTAAATATAGCAGCCTAATAAAATGATTTAATTAAATTGGTAGTGGATTCCTCATTGGGGGAAGAAAGCAATATGGAGACAGAAGTCAGCAATGATGGAATTACATGTCAAGGTCATAAAGTCTCCTCTGCAAACTATCAATTACACCTTAAATATAAGATGATCAAACCACTATGGCTCCCATCAATGACTTTTACTCCAAGAGGACAGAGTTAATGAAATGTGTCAATCCCCTACCTTTGGATTGGCTTCATGTTGAGAAAGAGCTAGATCAAAAAATACAATAATCATGATTTAAAAACTCCAGCTACTGTAGTTTGTATTAAGATGTCACTAATCCTTTTGTATTGTAGAAAATACATCAACCTGATCATCCTTTTGTTTACAGTTTTATTCTCTATTTGCTTTCTTTTGTATCTATGTCTGTTCCTAGTTTGTGTTTACATTTCATGCATAGATAGTTTGGATTGAATTGCTGACAGGCTGTGTTTGCAAGATCTACTTTTCATTTTAAAAAAAAACTTAAGGGAGACAGTTGATGAGGCTGTGAATCTCACAATCTTCTTTACAGTAATCCATAATCACACTGGTTTAAAAAGAGCAGCGCAGAAAGATAAGAATGAATAACTGTCTGTTCTGGAAAGGCCTTGCACCATTCTGGTAAAGGGTGGCCTCCGAAGACTCTTTCTTTTTATTCCTCCTCTCTCCAGTCTCAGCCCACCCAGGAAAAATAGCTCAGGCCAAGCAATGTTCGCCCCCCCCAAAGAGCTGCACACTCAAAAGAATGACATAATACTTTTAATGTGTTTTATAAAGGGGGAGGGAAGCAAGATAAGGACCAAGAAAGACTGTTTGGTGGGAAGGAGAATAGTCTGCGTATGCACACAAAGCTTCAGATCCATGTGCCTGCTGGATTAGAGAGGCACTGAAGAACGAAGTCTGACATCCTTCCTCAATGTATTGCAGTTAGTTTATAATCATGTTTTAAAGAGAAAGCAGCAAGCAGGGCATGAGATGAACCTCCAGCCGTGGGAAGGAAGCACAAGGCAGCATATCAATAGGAATTCCTTGGCAAAATACTAAATAACTTAGGAGTTGGGCCTTCTAGCCTCAGTCCTAGAAATCACTGATTCTGCGTTTTGCCCAGAGAGAATATCTCTGCAATATTCAGTTCTCCACTGTTCTAATCAGCTTTCCTGCATTTTTGTTTAGCGTATAACTTGGGCATCTCCCAACTAAATTCTGTAAGTCAAGGCAGAGGCTTCAAATCGGCAGAAACAATAGCTGCTGCCAAAAAAACTGAATCTCAACATCTAAAACTGGGGGGGAAAGGGAAGATAAAATGTTGCAAGACAGGCAGCAAAAACAGAAATTAGGAGGTTTGGAATACAAATCACTGGGACAACAGCTAACTAGTCTGCTCCTTTCTATCCTTTTATACAAACCAAAGCGAAAATCAACTTCGGGCGAAGACCTGGGACTCTTCAAGGAAGCCTTATGTTACGGATAAAGGCACACTGTGCACACTAAGCCCACTGGCTGTGATTGAGACTTGATATTCCTACAACTATTTGAACTCTAGGAAGAAAATAACTTTGCAAGGCCCCCTGACCTGCCTCCCTCCTAGCCCACCCCCTGCTCTGATTAAAGTGCTTGTGTTAAGAAGATGGTTGTGGCGGTGTGAGTTTTTCACGGAGACAGGCTCTGAGAGGTGGGGGCATCCTCCGCAGGCAGGATTTCGATGCTGCTGTCCGGCTGGCTTGGGGAGATGCTGTCGGTCAAGTCCATCTCCTGCACCTGACTGGGCGACAGTGGCTGTGGGGAGCTGGCTGTGTCAGTGCTGGAGGTGGGAGATTTGCTCTCGGAGAGGCCCAGCAGCTCCTGGACATTACGTGGTAAATCCTGGCAGAGAGAAAACCCAAGACTTTAATAGGTAGATTTTTCCTGATCAGACCTCCCCTAGTCTAGTATGCTTAGGTTCTATACAGCTTCCACGGCATATAAATACCCCAAAAAGGTCAGTGGCAAAGGCCCTGCTTGAAATGTATAAATTCTAAGCTTCAAATCTTGGCTCTCCCATAAAAGGGTCAAGTAGGCTGTCTTTTGTGTGCTTAAATTTTAGGCTGGCACGTAATGAATTAATACAATGCTACATAAGCCACCATTCACAGTCACCAGGTATGTATGTAATCGCCATTAGATTTGACAGCCCTAAAAAGGGATTGAAGTATATTTTTATGTATTACTTCAGGATGCTATAAACAGAGATTAAGGTATCAGACTAGAAACCTGGAGACTGGGACTTCTGGTCCTATCTTGGGTCAGTCACTTTCTTTCAACCCAAGAAAGGCAATGGAAAACCAATTCTGAAAATCCTTGCCAAGAAAAACACAGGGATTTGTCCCTGAAGGCGCCAGGAGTCAATAGACTCAAAGACACAAGTTATCTATGTGTGTTGGGTTAAATACATAACATCTTGATTTGTACTAAACATCTACCTATCCCAGATCCTTGGGAAGGACTCAAATAAAAGGGAGATAAAATGCCAAATACAGTCTGAACATCTGGTTGACTGTGCAATAAACAACAACAACAAAGATGATGATGATGTGCCATTTGCAGACAAAGCAAACAATCACCTGCTTATAAGAACTTGGAAAAAACACTCAAGCAGCACAAGGGCAACTGAGGATATTCAGTGTCCACGTAATTCAGACCCTGAACAGAAATTCTCCTTCTTGCAATATTTTGCAATTAGATCTTGCAAGCACTATTGTTTTTTTTTTTTTTTTGTATTTCAACTTTTTTATTTTTCTTTAAAAAAAAAAAAAACACAAATATGTCATCATTTGTCAATCATTAAGACATTGAAGTACAATTTTTTTTTTTGTTGTGTGTATCCCTCCCTCCCTCCACCCCCCCACCCCCCTCCTCCTTCCCCCCCCCCCCCGACTTCCCAGAACCCGTACACGGTATGGATTTTTAACTAACACAGTCTAAAATCTATTGAGAAAAAAGAAATAAAGAAATTAATGACATTCTAGATTGACCTTAGCTTCTTCTTACTGAACTGACTTTTAACAGTTTAAATCATTTCTGATCTTAAGCATAGGCTAACTGGAATTTCTTAGTCCCGTATTTATTTTGTATATAGTCAATCCATTTTTTCCAGTCTCGTTTATATCTCTCATTTGAATGATCTTTGAGATATGCCGATATTTTAGCCATTTCAGCTAAGTTTGTTACTTTCAATGTCCATTCTTGGATTGTAGGCAAGTCTTCCTTCTTCCAATATTGCGCCACCAACAGTCTTGCTGCAGTTATCAGGTGCAGAATCAAATTGGTCTCTACCACTGTAAAATCAGTACATATACCTAGTAAAAATAACTGAGGACTAAACTTTATCCTTCTTTTAAAAACATTTTGCATGACCCACCATATTTTTATCCAAAATGCCTTAACCTTTTGGCAGGTCCACCATAGACAAGCACTATTGTTAATAACCACACACGTTAACTACATATGACAGATGGAGCACTTCTTTTGTGTTTTTGGGAGGGCAACACTCCACCTAGCCATTTCAACCTCCCAATTAACATCAGGGGGTTCTTCATTTTGCTCAGCATGAATCTCAAATATAGGAAATGCTCAAAGTGAAAACCAACAGCTATGCTAGCTAGAAATATGGGGCCAGTATTTAAGACATCCAGTTGGGGAACATTTTTTTCAATCCAGTGAAAGTTGGATCATTATTTCAGCAGCGTTTTACACATTCCTCTTTTTGAGAATGTCTTGACTATTGACTACAGAAAGGAGTCTGCAGTAGGAAAGCATCATGCCTCGTTGGCAAAAACTCACTGGAGTAGAAACAAGTTGCCTGTAGATTGCCTCAGCCCGGCATAAAATGTCCTCCACGCTCATCTTCATGGTCAGTTCATTAATATGCTTTGGGAAGACACAAACAAAAAGAACACACTCTGCTAAACATGAATGTAAAATTCAACTAGACAGAAGGGAACGGAGTGGACGGTGTGAAAAATGTTACAGAAGAAGGTATTTTCCTGTAAACCAGAACGTATATTCTGAGTTTGGGGAACTGTTATAAATGACATGTAAGAATTATGGATGTAAAAGCCAAAGTGAGAAACTTCTAGAAAATGAGTGAGATATAGTGAAATAAATACATTACTCCTTAGCCACACAAAGCAGCAAAAACTTTGCATAACAGCAGGGGGCACAATGACAATCTGAGCAGAAAAAAATATTAATTGTTCCCCAGAATATACCATTCACATTTCAGAACCAAGCCACAAGCATAATTCAGTATTTGTTCCTGTAAACGTGAAACTCTGAATGGTACATGTTTAGAGTTCAAACACATACCTATCTTTATGCGTGAGAGGTATGAGAAAGCATTCACCTGCTTGGCCCTCACCTTGAGAATCTCGTTAAAGCCAAAACCAGAGTTCATAAGAGCCTGTCTCTCTGCATCCAGAATGGCACAACCCACCAGCAGGTGAAAATTGGGGCAAGGCAATTCTGTCCATAACACCTGGAATGAGAGGTACAAAAACAATTTAGACCGGTATCAACTAGCAGTATTATTTATCATATTGCCTGATTAAGCACAATATTCTGTCTTTTCCAACCATCAGCTGGACCATCCTATTCCTGAGATGAACCTTGTTCGGTGAAAAACTAGATGTAGCTTGGCTGGTTCTATCATTTGATCTTCCCAAATCACTCTGAATTTATTGTCACTTTTACTCAACTCCTCAGGAACTTTGCACAGTTCTCTCCTTGCTAAGTTATTTTATTTTATTGTTTACCAAGCGAATTCATTTGAGTGAATTCAAATTCACTCACACAGGTGAGTCCAGGCAGCTTACAACATTAAAAATCCACAAGATGAAAACCGTAAAACTCTTCCACCATCATCCCCATTCACATGGCAGCAGCAACCCAATGAGGCTGATCAAGTGGTTGGACTTATCTAAGATCAATCTAAATGCGGATCTTTATTATGGTCAGATCACTGCCTGGTCATTTTTTATGCAGATCTCCAATTAAAATACTCCAGCCTAGAAATCTTACAAATCAAGTAATTTCCTGCAGATGCTTGGGGTATTTATGGAGTGATCTACTACAGCAGGTAGTTCCAATGTACATTCATCCTTGGAACTAAGGAAATAAGGGGGCCACTGGACATGACTGCTTCTGAGAATCAGTTCTGAGGATCCTTTTGGCTTATGAAGAAGCTCTGGTAGGAAATACAGGTAGCCCTTGGGTTATCGCCCTTTGTTCAGCAACTGTTCAATGCTACGATGGCACTGAATGAGGGAAATTTATGTTAGGTCCATGAAGTGGCAGCCATTGCAGCATCCCTGCAGTCATGTGATCGCAAGCTAGGCGCCAGGTACCCAGATCACAATTACAGCATCACAGAGCTGCAGTCATTATCAGCCTCCTCCACCAGCCTACCTTTTTGTAGTGCCCAACTGCATCTCTTTAATTGCCAACCTGCTTGCCTAGGATTCTAGCCACATGAGCTCCAAGATTGCCAATTGCTAAGCAATGCAGTCACATGACAGTATGCTTTATGACTGCATTGCTTAACCATTTCAATCCCAGTTGCCATCATAATCCCGAGAACTACCTTTACACTTAGAGAAGTGTAGAGAAGTGATGGTGAAAGGAAAAGACCTACTGTATTTTTCGGACTATAAGGCACACTTTTTTCCCTCAAAAAAGAGGCTGAAAATCTAGGTGTATCTTATATACTGAATACAGCATTTTTGCCTCCCAAAACCTCGCCCCCTTCACCAAAATGGCCGTGCAGAGTTAGGAGGTTTCCAGATTGCTATTGGGGGCTGGGGAGAGCAGAAATGAGCAAAAAATGGGCCATTCTTTGGTCAATTTTGTCTCCCCCCCCAGCCCCCAGAATTTGCTCACGTTTGCCCCCCCCCCAGCCTACAAACCTCCTAAAGGCTATTCACGCCCTCTTTTTTTTGGAAAAAAAACAGGCCCATTTTTGCGAAAAACAGGCCATTTTTGGGATTTCTGCAGAGTGCAAAAACTTTTGTTTTTAATTTACCTCTTCAAAATCTTGGTGCTTCTTATACTCCTGTGCATCTTATACTCCAAAAATACGGTAAGCCAAGTACAGATGCATATGTGGTGATAGGAAGAGAAACACCGTTTCTCCAATGATAGAATAGTACATTGCAAGAATTACAGCAATAGCACTTATATACCGCTTCATGGTGCTTTACAGCAGGGGTCCCCAACCTGTGGCCACAGCCAAGGGGTTTGCAACTGGGCGGAGGAAACAGCTGACGGGTGTGTGCACATGCGCATCCTTACTTGCACAAGCAGCAGGCAAGAGAATGTATGGGCTTCATTTGCGGGAGCAGCAGGCACGAACGCACGGATGCCGTTTGCACAAATGGAGCTGCATGCACAGGTGCACGTTTACCAGCCACTTGTGTGAACTATCCCCTCCCCATCCCTGCCAGCCAGCAAAGCCAGAAATCTTGGGGAATTCTACTTTACAGCCCTCTCTAAGCGGTTTACAGAGTCAGCATATTTGCCCTCAACAATCTGGGTCCTCATTTTACCCACCTCGGAAGGATGCAAGGCTGAGTCAACCTAGAGCCAAGATGGCGAACCTATGACACGTATGACACAGGTGGCACGCGGAGCCATTTCTGAGTGCATGTGAGGCGTTGCTCTGTCAGCTCCAGGGTGCATGCGCCTGCTGGCCAGCTGATTTTGGCCTTGATTTTTGGCTGTTTTTCGCCTGCCGGAAGCTTCCTGAAGCCTCTGGAGGGCAAAAAAAGGCCCAAAGCGCAAACTGAAAATCAGAAAACAGGCAGTTTCTGACCTCTGGGGGGCCTTCGGAAGAGAAGGGGAGGCCATTTCCACCCTCCCCAGGCCCCAAGAAAGCCATGCACGCATGCACGGGGCAGCAGGGCGGGTGGTGTCATACACATATGCACAGGGGCACAGCACCAGGGGGGAGGGTTAGCAATAGCAATAGCAGTTAGACTTATATTCAGCTTCATAGGGTTTTCAGCCCTCTCTAAGCGGTTTACAGAGTCAGCATATTGCCCCCAACAACAATCCGGGTCCTCATTTTACCCACCTCGGAAGGATGGAAGGCTGAGTCAACCCTGAGCCAGTGAGATTTGAACAGCTGAACTGCAGAACTGCAGTCAGCTGAAGTAGCCTGCAGTGCTGCATTTAACCACTGCGCCACCTCGGGTTAAATTATGGGATGGGCACACAAGCGCACGCAATAGCACCAGTGCATACTTTTGGCACCTGAGGCAAAAAAAGGTTCGCCATCACTGACCTAGAGCCTGGTGAGAATCAAACTGCTGTTATGGGCAGAGTTAGCCTGCAATAATTACATCCAGTGGCCTAATTCAAAAGGGCTCATTTCTCATTGGAGAGGAATGACCAAGGGGACTTTCATGCAGGCCACATCTGCCAATAAAACTGCTCACTCTGCACTTAGATTTAGACTCCAAATGAGCAGATCCAGGCACTGCTGTACTGTCTTGCAATGTGTATTTGGGATTCGGTTCGGCTTATCACGTTCCTCCAAGGAAGGGTTCTCTGCAGCACGAGGACAGACAGCTGCATGTTGAGATACCATCTGGGAATGGTATACATGAAAATCTAAACTTGTTGAAGGAATGGCTGGGAAGCATTCCCACAAGTCTGTCTTTCTAACTCTTTTTGCATCTGTAAATCTCCCTCAGACCTCAACATAATGCAGTCCCAAAACTCTACTTTTCACCGGTCTATTTTCTCTGCTCCTTCCACCAGTCCCCAAAAGGAAATGAATTATTGCCCAGGTCTCCTCTAACCCTCCTGACATGAGTAAGAATTATTTTTTTCCCAATCTCACCTCCCAAAGCTGTAGAATTTCAGAGAAGGGAAATTCTCTCTTGAACCAGATCAAGATCCATCGGAAACAGAAACATAAGCTGCCAGATTCCTTCGAGTCTTTGGGAACCAGGAAAAACAGGGCAGAAGCAAAAGAGAAAAGACGGAATTATGTGGATAGGTATTCACTGGTGTAAAATATGTTCAAAAAGTTTGAGTATTTGTAGGTCAAATTAAGGAAAAAAGCCCCTGAATAATGAGACTTAATAATGACACTTTTTGTTCTTAAAGAACAAAAACATAGACATCTCCACAGAAGTGGAATCCCTTAATTTTTAACTTCCCTACACCTGTAACACCTGTAATACACCTGTACCTAGGAAGTCACAGAGTGGGGGATCCAGCACTCTAAGAAGCAAGGTGAGCTGGGAAAGCTGGCGTTTCATGGACTCCTGGCTTTCTTCAAAATTGTGGTGCTGCAAGCAGAAAACAGAAGACCATGAAAAAACCGGTGGGGAGAAGTAATTATTGTTAAGTAAATGTATACAGCTAGTCCTCGATTTACAACAGTTCATTTTAGTGACTGTTCAAAGTTACAATAATACTGAAAATATGATTTATGACCATTTTGCACAGATATGATTGCTACGGCATTTCCATGGCCACATGGTCGGAATTCAGACACTTGGCAACTGACTCATATTTATGACGATTGCAATGTCCCAGGATCGTAGGGTCATCTTTTCTGACTTTCTAACAAGCAAAATAAACAAAGTCAGATTCACTTAACAACTGTGTTCCTAAACTAATTGCAGTGATTCACTTAACAACTGTGGCAAGTAAGGTTGTACAATGGGGAAAAACTCTCTTAATAAATTTCTCACTTAGCAACGGAAATCTTGGGCGATATTGTGGTCGTAAGCCAAAGACAACCTGTATGTCAGCCTCTTCCCTAAAAGTAGTCTTCAAGGCACTTGTTAAAATACAAAAGAAAAGTTTATAATCCAAACACATGATTTTTTTAAAAAAATGAAACTAGTAGCAAGTCAGGTCAAAGATCCACAGCTTCCTTGAATTTCATGCTGTAACTTCGTTTGAGAAATGTTTTAAAATGAGGCTGAGGATATATTAATTAATTAATTACGGTTAGAAAGAGTAACCGTAATTTTGATCCAGACAGCATACTCACCACCAGTTCCATAAAACCACAGAAGCACCAGAAGGCGTCGACTTCATTCTGGGTGATATAGAGAATGGGGGACAGCAGATCACTCATTCCTTGTACATACCCTGTTCAGGCAAGCAAAAGAAATAATGAATGAGACTGTTAATTTCTTAATTCGAGGTGATTTTTTTTTTCAAGCTTCAAGTTACTGCTTGGTCTTTTCTGTGATGACTCTTTAAAAGAACATGCACCTTTTCCTGGGCTCAGGCGGTTCCAGGAAACACGTTGAGAAGATAGTGATGAACACAAAGACACATAGTCTTGGCAGTGCCTCATTCAATCATGTCCTAAGCCACATGGCTGTTGCCTCAGCTTCCCAGGTTTGTGCCTTGTTTACAGAAACACTGACAGTTATAATAAGATGCTCATATTCCCTCTGAAGCACTCTTTTTACATCCATGTGGCTCAGTGAGTAAGACACTGAGCTTGTCGATCAGGTCGGCAATTCAGCAGTTCAAATCCGTAGTGCCGCATAACGCGGAGAGCTCCCATTACTTATCCCAGCTTCTGCCAACCTAGCAGTTCGAAAGCACATAAAAAATGCAAGTAGAAAAATAAGAACCACCTTTGGTGGGAAGGTAACAGTGTTCCATGCACCTACGGTGTTTAGTCATGCTGGCCACATGGCCACGGAGACGTCTTCAGACAGTGCTGGTTCTTCAGCTTTGAAACAGAGATGAGCACCGCCCCCTAGAGTTGGGAACGACTAGCACATATGTCCGAGGGGAACCTACCGTTACAGTAGCTGCACATCATTACATTGTATCTATTCCTTTCTACCAATTCTTCTGCCTCCTTCTATCTTTGTCCACTAACAAGAAGGCAATAGTTTCAATATGAAGCAAAAACCAAGAACATGGGGGCATGACCTCAAACAGACAGGAGGGATGTTCAAAAGTAATGGTAGAAAGTATTACTTCATAGAAAGAGTAGTAGAAGCTTGCAACCAACTTTCAGCCGAGGTAGTAGGTCAATCATCAGTAACTGAATTTAAACATGCTTGGAATAAACACACGTCTATCATCTGACAAAAATAAAGATAAATAAAATAAATAGAAGTAAAACATGACTACAAATAAAAATAAATCAATGATGGACCATTTAGTGTTTTTCTGGCATCAGTTTTCCACGGTTCTAAGAGCTCCCTCTTAAGCCATGACGATTTGGACTGGTGTCCTTCCTTGGAACTCACCTAGATCAAAGTTGTACATGCAGTATGTCATCAGCACATCATTCAAGAGTACCAGTCCTGGATTCTCACTGCCCTCATAGAATTTGTTGTTTCTATCTGTGCGGCTGACATCTCTTTCTGCAAAGGCACAAATACAAGCTTCTAAAACTCACCTGTACTGCCCCCTTGCAAGGGACATTCAGAAGGATGACTTAGGGAAGGAATTCATTTTTTTAAAAAAGGGCAAACTAAATCAGGAAAGTAAAACAACAAGGAAAAGTGGAGGCATTGTATCCCAAGGAAAGAATAAATGCATACGCACAGCTTAGACAATTTAGATGAGAAAAAGAGTGTTCTAAAACATTAGGACAAGCACTCCCTGGAGGGATTCAATAGAAATCAATAATCAATCATCTTGTGAATGAGGGTGCTGAGAAAACAGAAATAGAGTTGAGACTCATTGTCTTATAGTGAGCTATGGTGGCACAAAGGTTAGAATGCCATTATGTAGGCTGACTCTGCTCACTGCCAAGAGTTCAATCCGGACCAGCTCAAGACTGACTCAACCTTCCATCTTTCCAAAGTTGGTAAAACGAGGACCCAGATTATTGGGGCAATATGCTGATTCTGTAACCACTTAAGAGAGTATTGCAAAGCACTATGGAGCGGCATATAAGTAAGTGCTATAATGCAGCACAAGGATCCTCTAACCCAGGTCCATGGACCGGCACGGGTCCAAGGCATGCCAGAAACAGGGCCGTGCAAACAAGCTAAGCCCCATCCATGGGGTGTATGCAGAAAACGAAACCAAGCCCCCTCCAGACCGTGGAAAAAGCTCTCTCCACGGAACCAGTACCTGGTGCCCAAAAGGTTGGGGGCCGCTGATGAAGCATAAAAAACTTGGAAATCGCTCACTGAATCTGATTGGCAACAGATTCAGGTCACATTCAAGAAAGCACTTATTTATATAATGCATAATTAATTCATACAATGTACTGTCGGAAGTAGTGGTGATGGCTGCTGTCTGGGAAAGCTTTAAAAGATTCTGTCTTCTGTGCACTGATTATTAACTATTAACCAGAGCAGATAATGGGAGGAACCTCCACATTAAAGGGGAGGCATGGTTTGCAATATTAGATACTGGGAAACAATAAAGGAAGAAAGGATTGTCTTTGGAAGCATATGGCTGTAATAGGAGGGTGGCAGTAGCTCAGCATGGCTAAGAATTCCAGGAGTTGTGAATCCAGCCATTGGCAAAAAAAAATGGACAAAAACAAATCAGCCAGGTGCTGTTACAGAATGAGAGTAAACCTCAAAACCAGGGGTGGGTTCCAGCTGTTGCTACTGCCTGTTTGCTCAGGGACATGCTGTGTGCGCGCTTGATACATGCTACGGACGCATGCGCAGTACTAAAAAAATTGTTTCTGTGCATGCACAGAAGCAAAAAAGAGAATCGGTTCAGGGGTGTGACGAGCCAAGTTCCTATCTATTTGGCCAAACTGGTCCAAACTGGTAGGAACCCACCTCTGCTCAAAACCAACAAGTAGAATTTATACAAACCAATAAGGCTGCGATAACCCCGCAGTAAAGAGTTCCGCAGTTCCTGTTCTTCGCTGACCGACTTCCACTGTAACTTCATGCGGAAGTACTCATCTCTGAGGAGAAGGTAGAAGAATGGATGGAAAAAGGCTCTGACTCAGGTCCCCTCTGCAGACCCAACAGTCCTTGCCAAGCCCCAGGACTAGCTCCCCTTCAAACAGGCCCTGATGAAGAATTAGGCTTACGTTTTCCGTCTCACTTGCGCCTTGTTCTCTTCATTGCTGTTGCCCCAGGAATAATAGCTCAAAAGGTACTTCCACACTTCCTTACGTAATGACATGCTGAGTCCCTGAAAGGGACAAATACATAAATAGTTCAAAGAAAGGAAGCAAGTTATTATAGAACAAAGCACCTACCTTGCTTCAATTCCAGGGCTTAAATCTGTGGTAGGAAACACAGTTATAGGTGGACCTCAACTTATAAATGTTTGATGTTATGACAGACCCGCAATTCAAAGTTCAGACAGCCTGGCAGCCCTTGCAGTCACATAATCACATTTTAGGCCCTGGCAACCAGCCTGCATTTACGGCTGTTTGCATTGTCCTGCAGTCACATGACCAGGATTTGTGAAGAGATTTGGGGGTTGTTGTTTTTTTTGCCAGAAACTGGCATTTACTTTTATGTTTCCGGCAAAGTAAGGCCAAATATGGACAACGGGTTTTCTATACAACAGTGCTCACTTCACAACCATCAGATTCATTTTACGACCATCATAAAAAAGTTGAGCACTATCCAATATCGTATTACTCTGTCCAATTCATATGGACATTCCGATAAACAGCCATAATAATTTCCTCTTGTTTTCTATCCCAGAAACACAAGGCATGTGCTGGTCCAGCTGCCCTCCGCCCCACAAATCTCACCCCAGCAAAGATCCTCTTCCTCAATCCAATGGGATCCAGTACACGTCCATCGGGATCCAGATGCTGTTCCCATTCCTGCTCCGAAACTGGGCTCTCCCTTTGAACAGAGGGCCGTTCTCCTAGTTGTGCCTGCTGCTAAGAACAAAGTAAGCTAAAATATCAATTGTATCTAAAAAAGAAAAGTTCCTTAAGAGGAAGGAGGAAGAAAGGACAATGATAAAAACTTTCCTTCTTTTGAATTAGAGGGACACTGTGAAGCTGAAGAGCCTAAAGAATTCTTCCTATAGTCAAATGTGCCTACATATTGCAAATTCTTTTCACACTGAAAAGTTCTAGAAGCAACTTCCCAGTTTCTTTGCAGTAGATCTAGCAAACAAAGGAGAAATTATGTTGTGAATCTGTTAACTACTGTGGTGGTTACCTCAGTACTCATCATTAACTGGTTCCAAGAGGTGCAACAAATACTAAAAACAACAAGTTCCCAACAAACCACAAAATTAACATGTGATCCTTTGTTTCAGTTGGAAAGGGTTGTGACTCACAAGACAGCTGACACCGACAAGTTCTAGCTTGCACGAGTACAAAACAAATGATAAGCACTGGAACAAAATGTTCGTGTCAAAATGCATTGAGTACCAAATTCGATGAGTTTTAAAGGAGTAGAGAAACGAGGTACCACTATATCTTCATTTATTAGATCATTTTAAGTTGCTTTTAAGAGCATAATCTTTTGAAGGAAGCTTATAAACATATTAGCATAATATAACTAATATTCAACATAGTTAGCTCTTCAAACCAGTTCCAAGTATGACACCCTTTTAAAACACCCTCAACAAATATCATTCAGTTAAAATTCAGAAAGCACAAATGTAAGGTTTAAAATCCTCTTAAGATCAACCGCAGCTGCCATTTTTGCTGGAAGAAATCTGTAAGTTAAGGTTTATCACTCAGAAGCTGAATCAGATCCTCAGTCCTACAAAACTTTGTGACTTGGAATCTCCAATAAGTTCCCATAAAAAATGTCAAGATACCTTGGACGTCAGCTACTACTACAGCAGTTTCACACTGGGGCTGAAGTTTTTTTTTAGTCCTCATGAATCATTTGTGTAGTCACTTTACTGATGGGAAGACCAGATACACAAATATATGAAACTGACAGATGCGTGTTTAAACATGAAAAGGCAGTACAAGCCACGCTAATGAAGTAGCTGCCACTCCTCCTACATATCATTTCGCCAGATTTGTTCTAAGACTGACATAGGTCCATTTAAGTTTCTGTGTTTAAAGACTGGCTGGCTGCTCTTTGATCAAGGGAGAAGGATTTCCTTCAAAGAGTTCGCTTGAAATCTGCTCCTTCTACAGTGTCCTACTTGTTGCATTTCTACAAGCCCCCCTCACAATATGACCGCATCTTCAGTAACTCTACGACAGTTGGAGAAAATGGGTGGCAGAAGGGATAACCAGCCATTTCTTGAGCCTGAAAAACACCTCTTCCCACTTGGACTGGTTGCCATCTCTGCCAGCTTTCAAAATTGCCTATTTCAACACTCACACAGGTGATGACTTCAAAGCCTGTCTCTTCCTCCACATTGGCAGCCGCTGAATCACCAAGGGAATGGTGGGTGAGTCCATCTTCCTGGTGCAGAGCCCCACGGAAGAAATTGGTAACTTTGGAGAAGCCACCAAAGGTGGCAGCATAAGGATCCTGCAGGAATCGCTAGGAGGAAAAACCACCACAACATGTTTATAGTTACAGGTAGTCCTCACTTGCTGTCTCATTTAGCAACCGTTCAAAGTACAAAAATAAAAAAAAGCTTTGCAGCCAACAAGCATTTACAATCACTGTAGCATACCAGTCATGTGATCACCATTTGTGTGCTTCACAACTGGCCTGCAATAAGCACATTTAATAGAGAAGGTAGAAGTAAAATAGTTAAGTCACAGTCACATGATGCTTTGCTTAGCAACAGTGCCCCTTGGCAATAGAGCTGTCAATCCAATTTTGGGTCGCTAAGGAAGGACTACTGGTTAAACCTCACTGCATCAAATGCATATTGCCCATTATTCATAGCTCCTAATTCATCTGTGGTCTAGGAGTGTCCAACAGTACGCACGTGTCCTAAACTCTGCAGTTAGTACTCAGGATATAATTGCAGCCCTCTCCAATCTAGTTTACTTTCTTCCAGTGTAAATAGCTGCTAGTGGTGTGAATAGCTGATGAAGTAGCTAAACCTCTTTTTCAACTATCAGTCTATAATCCGCTTCTTGAAACCTGAACTCAAATCATGTTTGCCCAGAAACTGATGGTGCAGCTTTACACTCTCAATTATTGCTGGGAGAAAATGGCAAGACGGTGACAAGCAACAGGGAGAAAGCAGAACTATTTATTTTTTGCATCTGTCTTTACACAAAGAGATAAAACAGTCCAACCTATCAAAAACAGCACCACAAAAACCAGATTAGGAACACAAATTGAAATAGGGAAGAAAATGGTAAGTGAGCACCTGCCTACCCTAGACAAGTTCAAATCATCAGGACCAGACGGATTACACCCCAGGGTTCTGAAGGAATTGGCAGGTGAGATCTCAGAACCACTGAACTATATATTTCAGAGATCCTGGAGCACCAGGGAACTGCCAGAGGACTGGAAAAGAGCTGATGTGATTCCCATCTTCAAAAAAGGAAAAAAAATACATCCAGGAAACTACAGACCTATCAGCCTGACCTCAATACCAGGAAAAATTCTGGAAAAGATAATCAAGGAACGAATTAGCAAACACCTAGAAGTAAACAAAGTAATAGACAAAAGCCAACGTGGGTTTGTCAAAAACAGATCATGCCAGACTAATCTTATTGCATTATTTGACAAAGTGACAAAATTAGTGGACCAGAGGAATGCCATCGATATAGTTTACTTGGACTTCACTAAGGCATTTGATAAGGTAGACCATAACCTACTACTAGATAAAGTAGAAGAATGTGGGTTGGACAGCATCATCACCAGATGGATTCGTAACTGGCTCACCAACCGTGCTCAATGTGTAGTTCTCAATGGAACTGCATCTACCTGGAGGGAATTATGTAGTGGAGTACCCCAAGGCTCTGTTTTAGGCCCAGTACTCTTCAACATCTTCATCAATGATTTGGATGAGGGAATAAATGGGGAACTCATCAAATTTGCAGATGACACCAAGCTAGCAGGAATAGCCAACATTCCAGAAGACAGGCTTAAGATACAGAAGGATCTTGACAAACTTGAACATTGGGCACTATCTAATAAAATGAAATTCAATGGTGAAAATAGTAAGGTTCTACATTTAGGCAAGAAAAATGAAATGCACAGGTACAGTATAGGTGGTACCTTGCTCAATAGAGACTCGGTGCTGCCACTTGTGTGCTGACCCATGTCTCTCCCGGGAGGTGACATGAGGCTGGCTCCAGGCAATTATCAATGCTTCATTGAGAGAGGGGTTCTTTCCCACTGCCTTGAAGGAGGCGGTGGTGAAGCCCCTCCTTAAGAAGCCTTCCCTGGACCCAGCCTCTTTAGCCAACTACCATCCGATCTCCAACCTTTGCTTTGTAGCGAAGGTTGTTGAGAGTGTGGTAGCATGTCAGCTTCCCCAGTACCTGGATGAAGCTGCCTACCTGGATCCGTTTCAGTCGGGTTTCAGACCTGGGTACAGCACTGAGACGGCGTTGGTCGCATTGGTTGATGATCTCTGGCGGGCCCGGGACAGGGGCTGCTCCTCTGTCCTGCTCCTATTACACCTCTCGGCGGCTTTCAATACCATCGACCATGGTATCCTACTGCGACGACTCAGGGGGTTGGGAGTGGAGGGGCACCGTTTTACGATGGTTCTCCTCCTACCTGTCGAATCGGTCGCAGTTCGTGTTGATGGGATGACAGGGATCGATCCCGAGGCGCCTCACTTGTGGGGTGCCCCAGGGGTCAGTTCTCTCACCCCTCCTGTTCAACATATATATGAAACCGCTGAGTGAGATCATCCGTGGTTTTGGGGTACGGTATCATCAATACACTGATGATACCCAACTTTTCATCGCTACCCCTAACCACCCAAACAATGCCCTCGACGTGATGTTCCAATGCTTGGATGCTGTACAGATCTGGATGGGGACAAACAGGCTCAAGCTCAATCCCTCCAAGACTGAGTGGCTGTGGTTCCCGTCATCCCGATTTGTGCATCTTGTATTAACTTTGATGATAGGGGGAGAAATTTTAGCCCCCTCAGAGAGGGCCCACAATCTGGGAGTCCTCCTGGATACGCGGCTTAGTTTAGAAGAATACCTGATGGCCGTGACTAGGGGGACCTTTTACCAGGTTCGCCTGGTATGCAAGTTGCGTCCCTTTCTGGATCAGGATGCCCTGTGCACAGTTATTCATGCCCTCGTCCTTTCTCACCTGGACTACTGTAACGCTCTCTACATGGGGCTGCCCTTGAAAGCACCCAGAGGCTTCAGCTGGTCCAGAATGCGGTTGCGCGGGTTGTCATGGGGATACCTAAGTGGTCCCATGTTACACCCCTTTTAGGTGGCCTGCACTGGTTGCCTGTTGTTTTCTGGGTGCGATTCAAGGTGTTAATTATGACCTTTAAAGCGCTCCATGACTTAGGCCCAGGATACCTGCGAGACCACCTACTGCCACCAGTAGCCTCCCACCGTCCAGTGCGATCCCACAGAGTTGGCCTCCTCAGGGTGCCGTCGGCCAGACAGTATCAGCTAGCGATCCCCAGGGGGAGAGCCTTCTCTGTGGGAGCGCCTTCCCTCTGGAATGAGCTGCCCCGAGAGCTTCGCATAATCCCCGACCTCCGGTCTTTCCGACGCGCCCTAAAAAGTTGGCTTCTCCAGCAAACCAGCCTGGCCTGAACAAAATAAAATAAATGATTAATTGTTAATTTTAATCTAATTTTTAAATTTTTGTTGTTAATATTAATTGGGTTTGTTTTGATACTTTATTTAATTTTCTTTTTAACTTTTGTAATATGTGAGGTTTTTTTATGTTGTATGCCGCCTTGAGTCCTTCGGGAGAAGGGTGGCATATAAATCCAATAAACAACAACAACAAAAAATACAATAGTAGTAACTGTGAGAAGGATATTGGAGTCCTAGTGGACAACCATTTAAATTTGAGCCAGCAGTGTGCAGCAGCTGCCAAAAAAGCCAAAACAGTTCTAGGCTGCATAAACAAAGGGATAGAATCAAGATCATGTGAAGTATTAATACCACTTTATAATGCCTTGGAATACTGCATTTAGTTTTGATCGCCATGATGTAGAAAAGATGTGGAGACTCTAAAAAGAATGTGGAGAAGAGCAACAAAGATGATTAGGGGACTGGAGACTAAAACATACGAACAACGGTTGCAGGAACTGGGTATGTCTAGTCTAATGAAAAGAAGGACTAGGGGAGACATGATAGCAGTGTTCCAATATCTCAGGGGTTGCCACAAAGAAGAGGGAGTCAAACTATTCTCCAAAGCACCTGGGGGCAGAACAAGAAGCAATGGATGGAAACTAATCAAGGAGAGAAGCAACTTAGAACTGAGGAGAAATTTCCTGACAGTTAGAACAATTAATCAGTGGAACAGCTTGCCTCCAGAAGTTGTGAATGCCCCAACACTGGTATAGATCTGTTTGAAGAGGGGGTTGAACTAGAAGACTTTCAATTCTGATGATGTTCTATGTTCTATATATAATTTCTAGTTCTGTGAAATCTTTGTAGATATTCTTCTTATATACCATTTTTGGATGCAGGGGTTGAAAAGCATAGTACAAATAAAAATATCCAGTCTACTTGAGTTTTCAAAAGATCAAAGACCCAATTCTGGATTCTCACTTGCTGGCTTATCATTCTAACCCAAGTGTTTCTCAACCTGGGCAACTTTAAGATATCTGCACTTCAGAAAACAGTCTTACCGATACTAGATTTGATGAACTGTCATCAAACAGTTGAAGCTCATCAAAGGAATGAGAAAGGGCATCTGAGTCATGTGTATAAACCAGGTAGAGCCGAGAATCTTTGGGGGAGCTATAAGAAAGAAAACAAAAGGAAATAAAAATGATTTTTTTAAAAAAAATGGAAGAGGGTTTCAACACCGCGATAAATTGTAGGGCACATTTTTTATTGTTTACAACAATTAAAATCATCATAGTATAGAAACAAAGATGAAAATAAAGATGACAGGAAAATTTGGAAGAAAAAGGGAAAGAAAGCTGTAGGGCAAAGGAAAATGAAAACATTGACTTCCAACTTTTTACAGTACAGGAAAGTAGACCTCGACTTATGATTACAATTGAACCCAAATTTTCTGTTGTTAAATGAAACATTTGTTAAATGAGTTCTCGATCACACAATCATAGGGATGCTAGAAAGGTTGTAAGTGTGAAAAATGGACATAAATCACTTTTTTCAGTGCTGTGCTAACTTTGAATGGTCACTAAATGAACTGTTGTAAGTCGAGGGCTACCTATGCAGTATAGAATTACAGTCTCAACTTTTTACTTTACCAACTTAACAGGCCATTTCTATAAAAACGAACTATATTAACTGGCACCAAGAGTTCTTTTTTTTTCTGTCTTGAGCACAAACTCTAGATGCAGTTTCCAAGTAGGAACAACACTGGATATGTTTATTAAAATAGTCAGTTTTGCCATCTCTGCAAGCACCATAATTTTTCCATCCATTCTTCAGTTTTGGGATTGGTGCATCTTTCCGTTTCTGTGCATACTGTCAAACAAATATTCCAAATCTTTTCTTCTAACCACTGTTGTGTCCATAATATAGTATAAAGTCCTTCTGGAACTATTCTGCTTCTAACTACAGCTGGAGATTCCTATATTTTAACTGCTCTTTGCAACCACAAAGAGAACTAGCACATTGGAGAAATTACTTTTGCTTTAATATTACCCTTAAATACTATAGAGCAAGGTCACTTTAGTTTAAACGCAGGAACAAAACTTTATGTAATTAGATGCTTAGAAACTGCATTTTTCTTGTTAAAAATTCCATAAAGTGTGTAGCATGCTATCTTCTCTACTGATCCGGAGCTACATAGAATGGTCTGTACAATCTAAGACTACTTCTTATTCAATTGTGAAGAAAGCATAGTCACCAAAGCATGGCAACTTAATGATGCCCATCAGATAACTAAAAGAAATCTCGAACAAACCAGGTTAATCAGATTTCTCTTGCTGTTGCTAGATATCTGGGCCTTACATGAAACTTAGCCAGAAATTTGCTCAAAGCATCTAATGAGACAAAGAATAATGTTGACCTTGACTCCCAGTAACTTCAGGGACAAATTCAAATAATTTCCTTGCTAACAATGTAAAGATGATTTACTACTGCTTTCCTCCTGGATTTTTTCCCCTCACTTCCTAAATTAATCTACAGCCTTGGAATATCTAACAAAGGCTTTCAAAATTCGCTTTCAGAAGACAACATTAGAAAATATTCCCCTATTCCACGCAACAAGTTTAAACTAGATGGAATGACTGCATCTTATTTCTTTAATGTAACAGAGGTTGTGATGTAATCTCACTCACGTGGCTAATATAACATATTTGCAAAGAGCTTTGAGAAGGGCCTTCGTGCCTCCACGGTGGAAATGCAGAGCTTGAATGGAAATGCCTTCTTTGGTGATGAAGATGAGATATGACCAGCCGAGGCCTGGTTTACTCTTACGGATGGATTTCAGCTCAGACAAGCTGAGAGAGAAGGCCCACTGACCACGAGGGACTGGAGATTTTGACCCAGAAACTGGTAGGGGAAACACAGGAAAAGCATAGTAACAAAGGCAAAGGAAACAAAACCCCACAATTTCTAGCTACTCTCTTTTTCTCATCCCCATGTTTCATTCCTTATTGCAACTTCATCAGTAAACCTAAATGTACAATACTGAAATTCATAAAAGGAAACTAGTGCTTCCTTTTTCAATTCACCAGCTGTTTCCTCCTGAACCCGAGACCTTGTCCCCACTGTACTGATTACGGCCCAATCTGGTTCATATCCTGGATCAAAATGTTCTTCCTCAGCTTGGGAGCCAATGGTATCCTAGTAAAGAGAAAACAAGATTAGAGGACATTTCAATGTTTTTAAATACGTCCCTCATAGTGTCTTTAAGGCAATGCTCCTTTAGGTCCTGTTCCAAATTGCATCCATAGCAAACTATTGATTTGCTTAATGACTGCTGGAAAAAGGTTGTAAAATCATGAATTTTGTGTGACTGACCCATTTTACAACTCTCACAAGTTACAACCATGATGGGCAGGCTCCATTACAGTCATAACTCAAGGACTACCTGTACAATAATACTAGGAGAATTTAAGACATGTACAATTGAAACTCTAGCATTGTTCTTTATTCTTGTAACTATTTTCTTCAAGAGACTGAAGGTTTTTTTTAACTTGTATATAAACTACAAGGATATTACTCTGCAAAGAACAAGCAACTTGATTAAACAAGAAAACTACTAATCTAAAGAAATGTATTTTTGCTTCTGCCAAAATATAGAGAGCAAATATACCACAGAATTTAATACATATAGGTTGATGATTAAATCAGCAGAAAGCCTTACCTTTTTAGTGTACATGATTTGAGCAGTATCTGAAGAGTCGTCCACAGGGGTCCATTGTAGTAAAGTATCTGAACCCTGAATAAAAAGGAAGCAACATTACAATAAAATATTCCAACAAAATCCCTCATCCCAAGAATTGGTTTTTAAATTTTGAAATTTAAGTGATCAAATGAGTACTGAATTTCACGTTTCCTTCTTGAAAAGCAGCTGATGAAATACTACTCATTCCCCACTTTGTTATCTAAAATATCATCACAACCTGCCTAATGCTTTTTGATGTGCACTTCTTAAATCATAAATTATGGGAAACTTAAAATTTCTTCTGAAATATTTAAAATGTTTATGTACTACATAAACTACTACTTGTGCACATGCATTAAGCTAGCATACAGATAGTCCTCATTTAACAACTGCCTCATTTAGTTATTGCAATTACAATAGTGATAAAAAAGTAACTTTACAACCAGACCACACATTTATAGCTTTCTCAGGTCTGCAAAGCAAAGGAAAACTGAAGCAAGATCATAAACATTGCAATGTTTACTTAGCTTAACGGCCGAGTTGCCAGTCCCAACTGTGGTCATTTAATGAGGACAACTTGTATTATGAACAAACTGTAGAAACTCTTGGACTCAAATACAAAGCTTCTGCTATTCTGACCAGTTTTGTTCAAATTAATGCTAATTACCTTTAACCATAATGTCACAATTAGACAATATTACAAAGCTACAAAAACCTCAAATTCTTCCTCCAGCATCCAAAAAGCAAGAGAAGGGGAAAAAATCTTGAGCCTGTTTGGCTCATTCATTTAATGGTAAATAAGACTGAACAGGATTTCCCCCCCCCCAAATGTAACCAATACAATACTCCAACACCCAGATTTTCTCACCACGACCACATAGCCTCCTGCTTCAACCCAATGGACAATCTATCTTGACCCACCTTCTCAATGATGCGGATAACTCCAGGTATGAGGGAATCCTGGTCAGGATGCCGCTTTGCACTGGTGTGTAAATAGACCCCATCTTTCTCAAAAGCAATCTGAAAAAAGTCAGAAGAAAAGAAATGGAAGGGGCAAGAAAAGGACCAGTATCCCACTCCTCCAGTTCCCCCACCCCCCAAAGTGCAGCTCAAGTAACAAGATCCAAACTTCTTTAATGGTTTATTGTCAAAGCCTCCAAACAAGTCCAAAACAAAAGGGGAAAGAAACCCATTTTACATAACCATAACGCTGGTAACCAACTTCTACATACTACCAGGGGAAGGATTCTCAATGTACGCCTCCCTGTAACTTCCAGGGCGGAAGAAAGCACATTTCCCCATTTCTGCCAAACCAGTTTCCATACGGAATGACACAGCCGGCCGTCGGCTCCCGGGGAATCATTTTCGGCTCATGCTGGGGAAAAAAACCCTCAACCCTCTTTCCTTTGAGAGCCCATTTTTGCTCTAGGGAGCCCAAGGAGGATCACCCTGGAGGATAAAAGGCCTCTCTTACCCTGCAGCCCCCTAACTCCATTCTGCCTGACAGCTACTTCCTGAAAAACAAATACGTCATTTCCTGCTCCGATCGACCCCGCCCTTTTCATAGAGCAGTTTTCTCTGTTTTTAATGTTTCGTGAAGCCACCATCATTGTTTCTGGCGCGGGGGGAAAAAAACTCAAGCTGGAATGGTTGGATGTCTTGTTTGGACACCCAGGTGAAGCTTTTGGCGACATCTTTGGAAAGGTCAAAATGACTAGATCTTTAAACATGACATTCTCGCCAGTGTGCAAGCAATGTTAAATAATTATGCACCGGTTAAGCAATGTTTACACATTCGGATAACTTAATAAGGCATGAAACAGAAAACATATTTTATGATTTAACTAGGGAGGCTGGCACGTGGAAACATCTGGATGATTTTGGCCTCGGAAACTAAGCTGGATGAATTATATATTATATAATTATATAGTCCAGGATTAATTATAATATGGTTGGGAGACTTTTAAACAATATCAATACTGGATATCGGGTGCGGGGGATTAATGCCAATAAATTATTACCAAGAAAATTATGTCCATTAAATATTTGAAGCTCATCTAAAGTTTCTTGCAATTATTACCAAGGGATCCCTCTCTTGGTGCGGGAAAAGTGAGGGAATTTTATTGAATGAAATAATATATGAAATTAATCTTGCAGCAGAAAGAAAGTGAATCCTTTCCCCATCTTTATATATATGGGGGGGGGGTTTCTATCAATAGACAAATAACTTACAAACTTTAGAGCAGTTTCCGAGTGGGATGCTTCCTGAGACTTCAACTCCCAGAATTCATAGCAAAGTGGCCATGTTGGCTGGGGTGTTCATACAATACTTAGAAGTTGATAGGCTGTAAAACTCTGCTTAATAATATCGTATTTTAGCAATATAAGTGTTTGATGTTAATGATTATATATATATATGTTATATTTGTGCTGATAAATAAATAAAGGGAGACTAGTATAGATCTAAATCTTCCTCCCATATTTGGGCATACCAGGGGTTGTGACTTTAAATATATGTATGTATGTATGTATGTATGATGTATGCATGTGTGTGTGTGTGTGTGTGTGTGTGTGTGTATATATATATACACACACACACACACACACACACATTATATATATTATATATATACATACATACATACATACATATATTTAAATATTTATATATTAATTAAATTTATATATATATAAATCTTTTCTGCTAAGCACCATCAAACAAGACACACCTATCTTAGGTCCTAGTGAAGAGCTAGATAAAAATGCCAAATCCAGTCTAAACATCTGGCTGGCTGTACAATGTACCCTAAGAAATGCCTCCCAGCTCCAGGGATTATGGACAGCTCACACAACCAAGCAAATAAATCAGAATAATATCAATAATACAGTAGAAAAATTATAGCAAGCATGGTGAAGTGAGGGATCTCAGAGACTCCAGACTTCCAGGTCTGACCAGGCGATGGCAGCAAATAGCTTAGAGCACGTTTTATCAACCTTAACTATTTTAAATTGTGTGGCATTCTGGGAGTTGAAGTCCACAAATCCTCAAGTAGCCAAGATTGATAAACGCTGGCTTAGAAGCTTCTGCCTCTCTTTGCTGCCATCTGCTGTTCTGTAGA
This sequence comes from Thamnophis elegans, assembly GCF_009769535.1. Lineage (NCBI taxonomy): Eukaryota > Metazoa > Chordata > Lepidosauria > Squamata > Natricidae > Thamnophis > Thamnophis elegans. The sequence goes on from NC_045558.1 coordinate 116,706,701, forward strand.
ATATCTGCAGCATAGCAACATTTTGCTTTAGGGACGTGAAGGGTTTTAGTCATCCTGCCTGTAGCAACCCGCTAGTGACTCCTGGCGGATATGGTTTAAATCGCGGGCGGAAATTCTCAGCCGAGAATTTGCCATGTTTTAAACAGAGATTCTTTTAAACTTGAGGTTCTTCAACTTTCACGTGGGTACCTTGAGATACTCTCTCGCCTCTTCCTTATAGAAGTTCGGCGGGTTTCCTACTAAGTTCATAGTCACATGTAGCTTTTCCCCCACTCTCTTTTAATATGCTATCTCTAGAATGATAGGTATCTCCTCTCCGCCATTCGGATTTTGGTAAGCCCTCAGAATTTAAACATAAATAATCGAATGAATTTAATATTTAATGTGAACTGGGTTCCCATAAACAACCACCACGCATGCGTCTGAGAAATCGCTCACCCTTGCGATGCCATCTTTGGGTAGGGTAAAAGAAAACCAATGGACGTTCTCGACTCCTCCCCACCCCCGCGACGCCCTCCTTTGTTCCCCGCCCTCCATCTTTGAAAAGGGCAGCGTGTGGGCGCTGCTCTCATGTCTTATAAGGGCGGTCGGAGGAGGCGGAGCCTTGGGGGTGGGTAAGGGGAGGTGGCGGTTGTTGTTTAGAAGAGGAGGAGGAGGAGGGGGCGGCATAAGTGTCCTGGGAAGGGTTAAAGGTGAGAGGTCAGGATTCCAGCTGCTGGACCCCCAAGGGGGCTGGGAGGGGACGGGTCTCCGGTGCTTAAGCGAGGAGAAGGGGGGGGAAAGGAATAAGAGGTAGGAGAAGGTAATATGCGTCACCCTCCCCTCTCGCCGCTTCCTTTCGGAGCCCTGCTTGGGGAGGGGAGGGGGTGCTGGGGAGAGAAAGGAAAGGTTTGTGCCGTGGGGGGGGGGGTTTCTCTTCTTCCAGTGCTGTCTGTCTGTCGGTATGTGTCCACCCACCCCCCTTTGCTTTTATTCTAGGGCTGTGTCCTTTGCTTTGGCTGTGCCCCTCTTTGGCTGTGCCCTGTTGAAAAAGGGGGCTTTCCCCCCTGCATAGCCTTCCCTGCATCCCACCACCACCACCACACCCGGTGCATGCTCTTTCCAGAGCAGCCTTTATCCCGAACCCCACTTTCTGCCCTGCAAGCTATGGTGGTTTGTTTGACTTTTGCAAGCCCTTGCTCTGGCTGCTGCTCTCCAAGAACCCAGAGGGCTCCAGCTTCTTTGGCTCCTCCAGGTGTGCTTGTGGCTTCTCTTGGTTTCCATGCAGGCTGTTGGTGGTGGCTTCTTAACTTTTTCTTTTCAACTCCTGCTCAGTGCCAGGTGTTATGAATTCAGGCTCCGGTTACGCTGCTAAACTGAACTCCCTCTCGGAGGCAGACCAGGTTCCCTCTCTGAGACAGACCAAGTTTCTTGGCCTTCTGGCCATTCCTGGTCTCTCCTAAAAGTGGCCCAGGTTGAACCTGGGCTGTGACATTAATTGGTTAGGCAAATTGACTCAAAGTATTTTGCTTTTCGACTGGGCAAAAACCACCATAAGTGGCAGAAGCTGTCTTTAAAAATAATAAAAAGAGTCATAGTGTGAATCTGAATGCCTGTTGCAGTGCGGTATTTGTGTCGCTTAGAAACAGGTGTTTGTTTTCTTCCTGTGAATATTTAATATTTTCATCAGCTCAGCTTTTTAACTATGGATGAGTTCTGTTCCACTGTGCAATGGTTTAACCTCAGTGTCCTTCTTGTTTTGTTTGCCTGCAGAATGACAGATATGGCAGATAATCATAAAGAAAATTGGGTAGCCCTGGTGGCTGCAGCAGAACAGTACCGGCGTCAAACAGGCAACGAAATTGTTTTGCTCACAGCCTTCCGGGCACCACCCCCTGGCAACTACAGCTATGTGCAGCATGGGAGTGGGGCTCTAGCAGATGCTGTTCAGCGCTACCTCGAAGATATTGCAGTGGTTCATAAAACCACTGCTTTCACCTATATTGCCCGCCCTCCCTCAAACCCTCATCCACCTCCCCCACAAGGATCCTATTCCCAAAATTACCTTCCTACTTATGCTCCAGATGAACCTGCCCCACACAGGACGCCTGCCTCCCAGGGAGGCCTGCCTCAGGCTTCGGGAGGCCAAGAAAACGAACATGAAGATGAAGATGACGAAGGTGACAGAAACACATTGACCGAACTGGAACAACCGGGTGGGAGAAACCTTCCTAGTGACGCTACTGGTATGTCTCTGTGCAACAAGCTTGCATTTATAGCTTGTTTTTCTATAAATTGTTTCAATTAGCCTGCAATAAATATATGTCAGATATCAACCCAGTAGGCTGCTCATCCCAAACCTTTACTTGAAAAGCCAGGCTTGGACAATACTGTGGCAATTACTGCGTAGAGGTAGAGAGAGACCTATGCCTGTAGATATGCACTGCTTTTAAAAAAAAAAAGTTCTCTAACAGAGGTCAACCTTCCCCAGTCAGGTGTTCTCCAGATGTGTCAGACTTTAATTCCCAGGACCTGCCAGCCAGCATCTGGATAGAAGGCCCAGGCATGTTAAAATCCAACCCCTGGATGCCTGAATGTAGGTCCACAATAAATATTAAGAGTGTAGTGGACTACACTATACAGGTAGTCCTCAACTTATGATCACAATTGAGCCCAAAAGGTTTTGTTGTTAAGTGAGAGATTTAAGTGAGTTTTGTTCCATTTTACGACCTTACATGCCACAATTGTTAAGTGAATCACTGCAGTTCTTAACTAGTAACCTGGTTGTTAAGTGAATCTTGTTTCCCCATTGACTTTGCTTGTCAGAAGGTCGCCAAAGGTGATCACATGACCTTGGGACATAGCAACAGTCATAAATTTGAACCAGTTGCCAAGCATCTGAATTTTGATTGCATGATCGTGAGGATGCTACATAGATTGTAACTATGAAAAATGGTCTTAAGTCAGATTTTTCAGTGCCGTTGTAACTTTGAAAGGTCACTAAACAAACTGTGATAATTCAAAAACTACCTGTATTTTAACTGGATCTGTTCAGAAAAGCAACCTGATTCACACATTGTGCCAAACCTTGACTGGCTTAAACATAGTTTTAGAAGAAACAGTATAGACTTGTACAATAAGAAAAGCCACATTGAGTTAAGGCTTAGTAAGATGCCTGAAGGCACTAGCTTCTCATCACATTCTTTAGCAGGATAAACACTTAACTCTGCACTAGTAGCACTTTTCCTTTCCTACCGTTACAGTTGTGACAAAACTTGCCTCTGTTGAAGTGAGAAGGCACATCCCAAGGTATTAGGCTTGACAGAACAGAGGGTAGCAGTTTGGGAATGAAGTGAATACATGATTATGCATGGTCCCTTTCATTCATTGCTCCCTCCCTTTTGGCCTTTATATTTTATTTTTCTGTTAAAAAGGACTTGCAAATCAGCAAAAAAATTTAATAGGGTAACTTTATTATGACTAATAAGCCAATGGAAGGGAAGCAGAGTAACAAATTGTTGGGGTGTTAGAGTTTGAAAGGGAAAAAAATGAAGTCATATCATTTTTTTTAAATGAAAAGCAATTTCTTAATAATAATGGAGAGCAATTTCATTTTGGGAACAAAATGAAACTCTGGATGAATGGGTTTTCTGGAATTGGGTATCTTCTGCCAAAAAGCCCCAATTATTTATCTGCTGCAGCTCACAGCCAAGTCTCAGCTGATAGGATCTCACATTGATAGGTTGATATATAGAAGTATAAAATTTGAAATTGGTTTTGTTTTTTGAAAGACACAGTACAGCTATTTTAAGTCTGTGAATTTATCTAGTCACAATAATTTGTATCAGATTTATAGATGTAATAAATTACATTTAGATATCACTTTTTCAGGTGATGAGAACCATTTCATGTAGCTTAATTTAAGAATCCTCAGAATTCTTAAAGGCATTTCACTCATATTTCAGAAAGGGATTGGAGTAAAAGCCACTTGTGAGCACATGGCTGAAAAAGGAGATGGAATCCTTCCGTGGCTTCTAGTCTTAGCTACTGCTTCCAGTGGCTCTTTGTTGGGTGTTTCTTTGTACCTTGCCCTTTGAACCTTTAGCCTCTCTTGCTGTGTGTTTAATGCACACAACTGTCCCAAATGAGGCCTGAAGGATACAGAAATATATATTTTAGCTTCATGGCTTAGGAGAACCCATTTGATACTAGCTTGGATTGTTGGGTTGTGTGAAGAGATGTGTTGGCCTGCAAAGTACATTGTCCCATGTCTCCTAGGCTCCATTTTGAGTCACTGAATCTATCTTGTGGAGCACAGCTAATTTCCTGCAGGCTGCAGCCAGGTTTCAAGTCTTCTTCAGTTGGCCTGAATGCTCTTAGCAGTGCCAGCAGTGGAGGTCCTCCATATGTGCTGGATGGCAAGAAGGAAAGTTTATCATATACATGATTACAAGTAATCTGGAGGACATAGAGCAAGACACTCTGAATTAAATAGCTCTGCTATGTGTCTCTGCCCTGTCATATTCCTGCCTTCCCTCAGGAGTGATCTAAAAGTATCTGGTGTAGTTTCATCTCTCAGCAAAACAAACATGAGTGTAATGAATGCTTGCCTGGATACATATGTAAAATTATTTCAAGGGAAGTTTTTCCTCATGCTGCTGGTGTGGGCATGGTTTTATTCTGTCCTTCTTTCAAGCCAATTTGGTGTCCTCCTTCTACCATTTGTTTCGATTTATATTTTACATTTCCTCTCATAAAGCACTCAAAAGGCCAGAACACCTTAAAAATCTCATAAAAACAATTACAAGAATTATTTTTAAAAAAATCTGAAGGGAAAGTTCTGGATTCCTTTCATAAAAGTGGAAAGAGCAGGAGTTGAGTGTGATTTTCTTTGAAGTGCTTTCTACAGTTTGGAAATAAGATAGAATGGAGCTTGGAAAACGAGGCCAGAGGGATATCTTTAAGAAGGCCTCTTCTGTTGACCTTAATGTTCAAACAGAAACATGTGGCATTGGGAGTGTGTGAGATATTAGGACCATAATTTGTTTAGAAAACAATCTACCGCAGCGGCTGTTGTTATCTTCATTGCACTCCTTTGAGATAGGCTAAAAGGCAATAACTGAGCTAAACAAGATTTGTGACTGAGGGATGAAACTATAGTCTCTCTAGAATTAGATCTAACAATACAGTCACACTGGTTGACAGTATATTTTGACTTGCTTGAAAAGTAGGTCATTATGTGTACAAAGGCTAACGTCCCAAAATATTCTGTTCCTCCTCCAAACGATGCTGATTCTGGTTGTTCAGCAAGTAGCTGTGGAGCAATCCAGAATAGCCAAAGTCCAGACAAGGAACAGAACGTTTACTGCCTGAGAACATTAGGTTGTGCATGTATATATCATATGTGAAAGGCTATCCCCAAGGAAGCCTCTCTGGCCTCCCCTCTTCTTTTAGAGTTTAAGTAAGAATTAAAAAAAGAATCTTTTTGCTAAGCCTTTTAACTATAGATTTTGATTTTATTGTTTTCATATTTATTCAGTGGCTAAGACGCTGAGCTTGTCGATCAGAAAGGTCGGTAGGTCGGTGGTTCGAATCCCTAATGCCACAAATGCCCCGCTTCTGGCAACCTAGCAATTCGAACGCACATAAAAAAATGCAAATAGAAAAGTAGGGACCACCTTTGGTGGGAAGGTAAACGGCATTCTGTGCACCTTTGGTGTTTAGTCATGTCGGCCACATGACCATGGAGACGTCTTTGGACAGCACTGGCTCTCCAGTTTTGAAACGGAGATGAGCATCGCCCTCTAGAGTCGGGAAGAACTAGCACATATGTGCGAGGGGAACCTTTACCTTATAGCTTTATAAGCTGCATTTAGGGGTTATAATGGATAGTCCTCAACATATGACCACAATTGGAACCAGAATTTATATTGCTAAGCAAGGTGGTTATTGAGTCATGCCTGTATTTATGATTTTTTTTTTGCCATAGTTGTTAAATGAATGCAACTTCTCCCATTTATTTTGCTTGTCAGAAGTGCTCTGGGAAGATTGCAAACAGCAATCACAGGATCCCAAGACACTGCGAGCATCATAAATACCTGTTGCCAAGTGCCCAAATTTTGATAACATGACTGTGGAGATGCTGTGACCGTTTTAAGTGAGTGCATTGGTCATAAATCATTTTTTTAGTGCCATTCAAATTTTAGAATTCTTTATTGGCCAAGTGTGATTACACACACAAAGAATTTGTCTCCAGTGCATAAACTCTCAGTGTACAATAGTGATAGATCATTATTATAGTCATTGTAAAATGGTTCCTAAATGGATGGTTGTGAGTCAAGAGCTACTTGTATAAGCAGGAATATATGCTATAACATTATTTGACATAAGTTAAAGGTAAAGGTTTCCCTTCCACATATGTGCTAGTCGTTCCTGACTCTAAGGGGCAGTGCTTATCTCCATTTCTAAGCCAAAAAGCCAGCACTGTCCAAAGACATCTCCATGGTCATATGGCTAGCATGACTAAACGGCCTGAAGGCACACAGAAAGCTGTTACCTTCCCACCAAAGGTGGTTCCTATTTTTCTACTTGCATTTTTTACATGCTTTCGAACTGCTAGGTTGGCAGAAGCTGGGACAAGTAACGGGAGCTCACTCCAATATGCGGCATTAGGGATTCGAACCACCGACCTACCGACCTTTCTGATCGACAAGCTCAGCGTCTTAGCCACTGAGCCTTAAAGGTGGGATATTTGACATATTCCATCTTTATTTTACACGTAATATAAAATACATTGATATAGCATGCATAATTCTCCCATTTACCATTTCCCCACCACAACAATCTTGTAAGGTAGGTTAGGCTGAAGAGATCGTCTAACTCAAAATCCTCCAGCTGACTTGCATGCCTAAGGGAGGACTAGAATTCATGACTTAACACTTTCTGGTTTAGTATCTTAGCCACTGCATTATCCTGGCTCTCTTTAATACCCTCTAATTAATACCTTCCTTTTAAAATTCGATTCTCATATCTGAAGTGAATTCCTTTCAGATGTCTTATTGTCATTTGCTGATATGAAAGAAGTCTGTGTGAAGGAGAGGTCTGCAGACTCATTTAGTTGCGATAATGTAAACGTTAATCCACATTTACTAACCAGAGCAGACCTATTCAGCTATTAAGACATCTTGTTCACAGTGTACTTATTTTTCTTCTCAATACAATACATAGCAGAGTTAGAAGGGACCTTGGAGGTCTTCTAGTCCAACCCCCTGCCTAGGCAGGAAACCCTATACAATTCCAGACAAAGGGCTATCCAACATCTTCTTAAAGACTTCCAGTGTTGGGGCATTCACAACTTCTGGAGGCAAGTTGTTCCACTGATTAATTGTTCTAACTGTCAGGAAATTTCTCCTCAGTTCTAGGTTGCTTCTCTCCTTGATTAGTTTCCACCCATTGCTTCTTGTTCTACCCTCAGGTGCCTTGGAGAATAGTTTGATTCCCTCTTCTTTGTGGCAACCCCTGAGATATTGGAACACTGCTATCATGTCTCCCCTAGTCCTTCTTTTCATTAGACTAGATATACCCAGTTCCTGCAACCATTCTTTATATGCTTTAGTCTCCAGACTAAAACATCAATTCTATATTGCTCTTGCCTGGAAATTTATAAATTAAAATAAAAGGTAGGACCTTCAAGCAGCCATTGATGTAGGCTGTGTTTCTGGTTCCAAGTCAGTTGCTGAAATCTATTGAGCATGATTGGTTCTAACTGGTTTTAGTTTTACACACACACACACACTTGAGCTGTATTTAGAAAACCTTGGTATTCATCCAAGCTTGTTGATATCTTCCAATTGTGATGGCATTATTTTTGAATACAAAAAGATTAATTCTAAAATAAAAATGGTGGTATGAGAAAGACAGCATTTCCATTCACCTGGTATGATAATCAGCATTTATGTGGAGGGACGGGGGTGTATCATGAGGGATCTTGTATGGACAGCCACTGTCACTCTATATTTTAAGATAACTATCAATTTCTAGGTCTGTTTGTGATGGATGAAGATTCTCCAAGCCAAGATTATGAGCCTTTTTTTGATTCTGATGTGGAAAGCACTGACGGTGAGTGGAGTAGCACTGTGTAAGAGAGACAATACTGAACCCAGATAATCCTTTGAGTTACTCCCTATTCTTCCTGTGGAGTCCATCCTTCTCAGACTGATCAGTCCAAATTTTTGATTTCAGCTTTTTCCATTAAGTCCTCTTTTGTTGTAACGATCTTCTTGATAAGCCCAGTGAGGTTCAATTACAGGTAGTCCTCGACTTACAATCACAATTGCGCCCAAAATGTATGTTACTAAATGAGACAGTTGTTAAGTGAATTTTGACCCATTTTATGACCTTTCTTGCCACCATTGTTAAGTGAATCACTGCAGTTGTTAAGGTAGTGTGACATGGTTGTTAAGTGAAACTGGCTCACCCATTGAGTTTGTGTGTCAGAAGGTCGCAAAAGGGGATCCCATGACCCCGGGATACTGCAAACGGCATAAGTATGAGTCAGTTGCCAAGGGTCTGAATTTTGATCACATGACCATGGGGATGCTGCAATGGTCGTAAGTGTGAAAAACAGTCGTAAGTCATTTTTTCCGTGCTGTTGTAAGTTTGAACAATCACTAAATGAATTGTAAATCGAGAACTACCTGTACTCACGAAGGAAGGCAAATATATGATAAAATAGAAGACAGAACCTTTGATCCTGGTGACCGACCCAGATTGGATCCTGCAACTACCTGTAATGTAACCAGCATAGTTTTAGTGGCTGAGAGAATAAAAAGGAAATTTGCTCAGCCATTCACTGGATGACTTCGGCTAGTCTAGCATACTTTGCAAATTTATTGAGAGAAGAGAAAGAAAGGCGGGGGGGGGGGGACTCCTTTGTCTGTTCCTTGGAGAAAAGATACAAATGTGAGGGATAATTAAAAAGAGATCCACCTAATACGTGTGGCTTTGTCTCTTCTACCCAGTAGGCTCCCTTAATTGCTTGGTCTAATTAGTTTTTAATGAGAGTGCTAGGCATGGTTAAGTGGATCCAATTTTCTTTGTTGGAAAAGCTTGTTCTCAATTTTTTTCCCTTCTGTTTAATGTCATTCACTACAGTTTGTATATTACACATTATAACTCCTCGCTATTTATACTTTTGACACTTTTGTAAATAATCTGTATATTATCACTTGAGGTTTTATCTTGAGTTTTCAAAAACTAGAAACTTTACGACAGCCATCTCCCAACTTAACAATATTCAATCCAGCAACCAGGATTTCCTATCTTTGGCCATGCAAGCTGGGAATTCTGGGAATTGTAGTTGCAATATGATTGGAAGATGCCAGATTAAGGGAGGCTGCTATAAATGGAAACTTTATTAATTGACTATAGTGGTATTTGAAACCCCAAGGAGTTGCTTCATTTCATTTGTCTTTTCTAGCTCTTCCATATTTTCTTTGGAATTGACACTGTTACAGGGAGAGAGGAAGTTTTAAATTATAGATTAAAGGTTACTTTACTGATGAATCAATCTCTGGCTTTCTGGGATTTTCAGGAAACGGAATATGGAGAAGTGCTGAATGGGAGTAGCCTCGGCCAGGTCTCAAAATGAGCATTTCGGGTATTACTTGATAAAAAATATCCTCAAGAACATATAATCTATGCCAATATAATCTATACACTTGGAAATTTTTTTGAATAAAGTTTAGAGAGAGATGGAGGATCTGAGGTAGCTTGCAGTCATGGGTGTGTTGCTAGACCCCTCCGTTGTTAGACCCCTCCTTCGCTACCCACTTTTTGAAAGAGGCTTGTCCTAAGAAAAAAGGAAGGCAACATGCTGCACAACGACGCACTTGCCTTCTGCTTTGTATCTATTTGCAGGAATCCCCTTGAGCTTATCAAGCCGTGATAGAGAACATCCTAGTAAATGAGTGTTTTGTGACGGGCCATGAAAGTAAATCTACCACATTCTGCCAAAACCCCAGATGTGCCTTTGTTTTAAGAGGTTGCCCACCTCTGCTCTAAATATTGTCGAATCGTAACTCCCGGTAGCCTCAGCCAAACGTGACCAAAGATTAATGATTCTGGGAGGTGTAATTCAACAAAATGAAAGGGGTTAATCTAAACCAGGCAGCTCCTGCTTTTGATCAGGCTTTGGATGCTCACAGCTCGCTGTTTTTTTCATGCTGCACAGTTGGTCTAAGCTGCTTCTTCCCCCCCCCCCACCCCGAATTTCTCCATTTTCTCTCAGATGGAAGTCTAAGTGAGGAGGCTCCAGGACAGACAGCTCCTCCACCCCCAAGCCATCAGTATGCCAAATCCCTCCCTGTCTCCGTGCCCATCTGGGGCTTTAAAGAACAACGCCAAGAGATGCGATCCTCCGATGAAGAGAACAGTAAGGTGGGTCAAAGTTAAGGACGTGCACCTTGAGAGGCCGTCCTCTGCGGAAGCGAAACGGCTCTTGGGGCTCTTTCCTTCTCCTTGGGTGTCATTGGAGCCTTGCTGACGAAGTACGGGTGGTCCTCGAGTTATAGCCATTCATTTAAAGACTGTTCAGAGCTACAACAGCACTGAAAAATACGGCTTATGGCTGGTCCTCGCGCTTATAACTTCCCCAACATTCCCATGGTTAGTGATCCAAATTCTGGCTACCGGCATGTATTTACAATCATTGTAATGTCCCGGGGTCATATGATCCCCATTTACTCCTTTCCCAGCCGGCTTCCAACAGACAAAATCAGTAAAGAGAGCTGGATTTATTTAACAACCACAAGTTGCACTTAACAGCAGTGATTTGCTTAACAACAATGTGGTCAGGAAAAAAAGGTCATAAATCAGGCACATTTCATTTCACCACCTCTCTGCTTAGCAATCCTTGAGGGAGAGTTGTTGTGACTGAGCCGGTCTCAGTCTGCCAACTGAAAGTAGAGAACAAAATGCTTAAATGCTTTTAAGGAAGACTTAGAATTTGCAATACACATTAAAGGAGGTTGTTCAGCCACTAAATTACATATTTGGAGAGAAACTGGAGGAACATTGTATATTTGTGAAAGAACCTAAAAGAATATTTCACAAAAAAAAAGATTAAAAATCTGTTCTTCATCTCCCAAGGATGGAACCCAAGAAAATGCTCTCAGGTTACAGGAAGACAGATCAAAGCAGGCAGACTGAATTGTGTAGAAGATTTTCTAAAAATAAGAGCAATTCAAGCCAAATACCCAGAGATGTTGTGGGCTCCCTGCATTAGATATGTGTAAAGAAAAGTCAGGCAGCAATTTTGTCAGCCATGCTTTAACTTGGGTTCCTGGACTGAGCAGGGCATTGGGCCCCATCAAACTCTCTATTTTTCATAGTCCATTGAAGTTTGGAATAGCAGACACACAGAAATTCAACATGCTACTGAAAAGTTTTCCAATCTTGGCAATTTCCAAGTTTATAGACGTCAACTCCCAAAAATTTCACAGCCACCGCATTTTTGAGAATTCTGGGAGTTGAAGTCCACTCCTCTTCAGTTTGAAAGGTTGGCAAATGCTGATCTAAGGTTTGGCTCTTTCTCCACTGTTTTTTTTGGCAGCTGCTGCACACAGCTGGCTCATATTTAAATGTTATCCACTAGGACTCCAAGATCCCTTTCACAGTTACTACTGTTCAGCAAGGTACCACCTATACTGTACCTGTGCATTTGTTTTTCTTCCCTAAATGTAGAACCTTACTCTTTTCACCATTGAATTTCATTTTATTAGCTAGTGCCCAATGTTCAAGTTTGAATATTGGGCACTATCTAATAAAATGAAATGAGTCTATCTTCTGGAGTGTTGGCTAGTAGTAGGTTATGGTCTACCTTATCAAATGCCTTACTGAAGTCCAAGTAAACTATATCAATGGCATTCCTCTGGTCCGCTAATTTTGTCACTTTGTCAAAGAATGCAATAAGATTAGTCTGGCATGATCTGTTTTTGACAAACCCATGTTGGCTTTTGGCTATTACTTTGTTTACTTCTAGGTGTTCACTAATTCGTTGCTTGATTATCTTTTCCAGAATTTTTCCTGGTATTGAGGTCAGGCTGATAGGTCTGTAGTTTCCTGGATCTTTTTTTTTTTTTTTTTTTTTTTTTTTTTTTTCGTTTTTTGAAAATGGGAATCCCATCAGCTCTTTTCCAGTCCCCGGTGGCAGTTCCCCGGTGCTCCGGGATCTCTGAAAGATATAATTCAGTGGTTCTGAGATCTCATCTGCCAATTCCTTCAGAACCCTGAGGATCCGTCCGGTCCTGGTGATTTGAACTTGTCTAGGGTAGGCAGGTGCTCACTTACCAATTTCTTCCCTTTTTCAATTTGGGTTCCTAATCTGATTTTTGTGGTGCTGTTTTTGATAGGTTGGACTGTTTTATCCCTTTGTGTAAAGACAGATGCAAAAAATGAGTTAAATAGTTCTGCTTTCTCCCTGTTGCTTGTCACTTTCTTGCCACTTTCTCCCAGCAATGGACCAATTGTTTTCCTTAACCTTTTTCTTGTTTTTAACATGTTGGAAGAAGCTTTTTTTGTTATTTTTTACTTTTGTGGCAAGCCTTTCTTCATTGTGAGCCTTAGCTTTCCTTACTTCATCTTTACAGGCTCAGGCTATTTGCTGATATTCTGCCTTAGTTATGTCCCCCTCTTTCCACTTTTTATACTTAACGTTTTTGTCTTTCAGTTTGTCAGAGTTTTTTATGCAGCCATGCTGGTTTCTTTTGGGAGCTGCTATTTTACTTCTTCATTGGTATTGTGCTAGACTGGGCTTTTGTAATCTCATTTTTTCAAATTTCCCAAGCTTGAGTTGTTTTCCCCTTGAGGATTCTCATCCATGGAATTCTTCCCAAGTTCTCTCTAAGTTTTGAAATTAGCTCTCTTAAAATCCAAGATTCTAGTTTGACTTTGCTCTATTACTTGTGTTTGCATAATGTTGAATTCCAATATTGCATGGTTACTTGCCCCCAGGGTTCCTATGGCTTCAACACCTTCTATCATTTCCTCTCTGTTAGTGAGAATTAAGTCTAATATGGCCGATCCCCTTGTTCCCTTCTCTACTTTTTGGGAAACAAAGTTGTCTGCTAGGTTCATTAGGAACCTGTTGGATCTTCCACTTGGTGCAGAGTTTGTTTCCCAGTTGATGTCAGGGTAGTTAAAATCCCCCATTACTATTGTGGTGTGCTTCCTACATATCTTAGTTAGCTGACTAGCAAAAAGTTCATCTACTTCCTCTGCTTGGTTGGGTGGCCTGTAGTATAGACCTATGGCAATGTCATCCCCCCCCCCCCAATCTTTAATATTGACCCAAATGCATTCAAGATAGTTCTCATCATTGTTGGGCTCTATTTCTGTAGAGATGTAGTTATTTCTTATATATAGTGCACCTCCACCTCCTCTTTTATTTGGTCTATTTCTTTTAAACAATTTAAATCCTTCTAGCTGTCTTGGCCATTTAACTATGCCTCATTCAGTTGTGACTTTTGGCTTTGTTTGTTCTTTCTAAACTCATCCCTACATTGTTTACCCATAAAGCACTTAGGTAGGTATAATGATGAAAAGGGAAATCTTACAGTTAGATACTTCAGAAGAAAAGAGTTTACAAAAATGGGTTTGAAACCAGTTTCTGGAGAAAAATCAGAAGTGGCATCCAGTTCCTTAAACACATTAGAGCTTTCATCCTTCTGAGCAGATAATGGAAAATGGCATATTTTGATTTACAATCACATTTAAGACCAGAATTCCCATTGCTAAGCAAGGCAATCAAAAACTCACACCCAATCTCACAACCTTTTTTGCCATGGTTATGCAAGTCACTGAAGTTGTTAAGTGAATTGCACAGTTGTTAAATGATTCAAGCTTTTCCCACTGTTGGAAGCCAGCTGAGATCGTCACAACTGGCAATCAGATGACACATACACACACCCAGCTATAACTATCTGTTGAATAGCAACCAACTTTTGATGATGTGACGTTGGGGTGCTGCAACCGTTATAAGTGCGAAAACCAGTCATAAGTCACTTTTTTCAATGCTGTTGTAACTTTAAACGGTCACTAAACTGATGGTTGCAAATTGAGGACTACCTGCAAGGAGCATGTTGTGTAGCAAACCAGCTTTCCAGATTGGTTCTCCTTACCTTCTTAATTGAGAGTATAAACAGGTATAGAAGGAATACAGGGAGTCCTCGACATACGACCACAATTTAGCCCAAAATTTCTGTTGCTAAGGGAGAGATTTGCTAAGTGTCCCATTTCTTTCTTGTCACAGTTGTTAAGTGAATCACTGCTGTTGTGAAGTTAGTGATACAGTTGTTAAGCAAATCTGGCTTTCCCCATTGACTTTGCTTAACAGGTTGCAAAACATGGTCACATTACCCCTGACACTGCAAACGTCATAAATACGAGTCAGTTGCCAAGCGTCTGAATTTTGCTCATGTGACCATAGGAATGCTGCAACGGTCATAAGTGTGAAAAATGGTCACACATCCCTTTTTTCCAGTGCCTTTGGAACTTCGAACGGCCACTAAATGAACTGTTGTAAGTCGAGGACTACCTGTAATGGTGGAAGAGAAGTCAAATTCATAGGGGTAGCTTCTCATGATCAGAGACAGCAGGAACAAGGGAAGGAGTCGAAGGAATTTGGGGAGGCGGGAGGGAAAGCGAACGAGTTCTCCGTTCTCTCACTTCCCTTCCTCTTTTTGCAGCATTCGTCTCCCGACCTGGAGAAGATTGCCGCCAGCATGAAAGCTCTGGTGCTGCGGGTTTCAGACGGCACAGAGATGTTTGGAGACCTGCCTCGGCCACGCCTGAATACGAGTGACTTCCAGAAGCTGCATCGGAAATATTAATAGATCTGGCCATTGGTCCTACCGCCTCGGCGCCGTTTTTCTCCACTACCAAAAATCGGTAGACAGGGTTCAGAGCCCCTCTCAAGCCATACTGTTCAAATTCTGTCCTCCAGCCTTTGCTCCCACAAGCTTTAATTTAAAATGAGTAACCTCAGTTTCACACTACAGATGGGCTGGAGGGGTTAATTACCTCTCTCTCTCTGTCTCTCTCTTTTTTTTTTCCAAAGGGAAGCCTCCTCTTCTTTGATTTGACTACTGAGATCAGTGTTTCTCAACCGTGGCAACTTGTAAGGTGTGCAGACTTCAACTCCCAGAATCCCCCAGCCAGCTGCGGTTGTAGGAGTTGAAGTCCGCACACCTTGAAGTTGCCATGGTTGAGAAACACTTCCTCAGCTGTAACAGCCCTTCTGAGAGGGGCTTCTTGTCAAGGGACACCTTGACAAAAACACACCCACGTGCACACACACACACAGGAAGACTAGAGACACCCTGACAAAAGAAGTTCTACCACCATGCCCTGCCTCTGCCGCGCCAACCCACTCCGATTGATCTTTCTTCAACAAGCTGTTGGAAATTCTCCGCCTCCATGTTTTCATCCCCAATTAAGTGTCTTAAAGGAAGATCCTTTGCACACAAAGTGGGCTTGTTTATACTTTGGTTTAAATTAACTTTCCCTTGGAGGAACAGTAAATGGAAGGAGGGTTCTATGCCATTTTGCTGTTCTTCGTTTGTTTTTTTCCTCCCAGATGTAAATCTCCCCCTATTTCCAGGAGTAGAATTTCAGGGTCCTTTTTACTTTCGGAGAGTTGGTGCAAACGTGCCCTTCCACCCTGTGGCAGGTGGGATGCGAAAGTGGGTCTAGGGGCCATGTACAGCCTCGGACTGATCCCACACCACCCCAGCCTACTTTTGTATCAGATTTTCAAGAGCTGTTTCTGGCTCAAACCCTCTATTTTTGTCCAAAGACGATTGGTGAATTGGAAGAGAGAGGATATTTTGTGGTCCTTCCTGCCAGCCTATAAGCCAATAAAAATAATAAAAGTTGTCTTTTACAAGCTCCTTTTGCTGTATTGTCTGAGTTTTTAGGGTGGAAATCAGCTATCTTGGCTGAAGTTCTGAAGTGCAAGTTGGAGAAAGATAATTTAAATAGAAAAAACACCAGGGAAGTTTCCAGAAATTTAAAACACTGAAACTGCACCCCAAGTAATGTAGTCCTCAACTTACAACAGTTCATTTAATAACCACTTGCATTTACAACGTATGGCCATTTTTCACTCTTACAACCATTTCAGCATCTCCATGGACACATGATCAAAATTCAAATGCTTAACAACTGACTCATATTTATGACGGTTGCACTGTTCCCGGAATCATATGATCCCCTTTTGTGACATTCTGAGGAGCAAAGTCAATTGGGACGCCAGACTCACTCAACTATGTTACTAACTTAACAGCTGCAGTGATTCACTTAACAACTGTGGCAAGAAAGGTCTTAAAATGGCAAAAATCACTTAACTGTCTTGCTTAGCAACAGAAATTTTGGGCTCAATTGTGTTCATAAGTCGAGGACTACCCATAATATGAAAAGACAAGAGAGTGACTTCTTACAACTGCCTAACATTCAACAAGAATTTTGTTCAATGAAATACTGCCACTTTTCCCATTATTTTTAAAATCTTCAATGGGAACATTGCTTTGTCATTAAATTCATTTGTGATGTCAAGGAAAATGGGATATGAATAATTCTTAAGAAGTTTTTACCTTCCAAATCTCCAGTTTTTATTTTCTCAACCTCCCAGACTTTTTAAAATCCAGTTATAAGTACGACTAGATCATAACACAAACCAGAAATAAAAGATACCAAATGCAGATTCTAAAAGATAAATACTGTTTTATTGGTGCTTGTTATACTTTTGTTATATACAAGGCAGGCAATTGGAGGGGCTACATAATAAAATATAGAAGTCAAGATGTAAAGAAGAGATTTGCTTAGGAGTTAAACTTATGGACAATAGAAACAGAGATGAAGTTCTTCAGGAGAACTGGTTATTCTGGGAAGAGAAGGCCCCTCCTGCATGCATGGTATGAACCTACCAAGCATCAGAACTGGCTTTCGCCTGAATAAGAGAAACGGAAAAAAAGATGTGGGAAGAGACCAATGCAAAAAAAAAACAACCTCCAGAGGAGCAAAAATGCTCTTGATCCACCTGCATCTCATGTCCCCAAAATTGAAAGGACAAAGGAGGGACTTGGATGGAGTCAGTCGTAGTATTTCTCTACCCTCCGAACTTGGCAGTACATCAGCATGGAGAACACGATGCCCAAGACCTAAAGGAATAGAGAAAGATTTACTCAGAAAAAGTACAAAGGCACGCACACACACGCACGCTCACATTTTTGGCACCTAACAACAAAAAGGTTAGCCATCATTGATCTAGGGGAAGACTGCAAGCCCATTTTTTGCTTGTTCCTCATTCAACTGAAAATAGTGTACTCAGATTTGCAGATGTAATTTTGAGAAATTCAACGGGGAGAGTGGGGGGGGGGGGAGCTTCCTAAGCGGTTGGGAGAGATGCTTGCATTCCCTTGTTGTATGTAAGAGGTGAGGAACGATGGCCTCTTTTATGACTTGTGGACCAACTCCCAGAATTCCTGAGTCAGCCACCTCCCCCACACCTACTCACTTTATGTGGTTAGAATAGAGATCTTCCAAGGAAATCTTGCTAGATATCTAGTACAGTGTTTCTTAAGCATGGTGATTTTAAGATGTTTGAACTCCCAACTCCCAGATTTCCTCAGCCAACATGCTGGCTGAGAAATTCTGGGAGTTGAAGTCCACATATTTGAAATTTACCAAAGCACTGGTCTAGGGTACGCCATCAGCCATTGCTGCTTTGACCATCTTACCTGGACAACAATGATACAGGCAGAAAAAATGCCCATTGCAAAGATGTTCTCTGCTAGCCAACGTTTCACCTTCTCGTAGCAAGGCTGCAAGAAAAAGGACAAAATAAACAGAAGCACGTGAAATAGTGGTTAGGAAACCTTGGGAGGAATGTCCCATGCAGTTAATTCTCGATTTACAGTCATTCATTTAGTCCCTGTCCAAATTAAAGAGCCAACGTGGTGCAGTGGTAAGAATGCAATACTGCAGGCTACTTCTGCTGACTGCCAGTTGCTTGCAATTTGGCAGTTCGAATCTCACCAGGCTCACGGTTGACTCAGCCTTCAATCCTTCCAAAAATTGGTTAAATGAAGACCCAGATTGTTGGGGGCGAGAGGCTGACTCTGTAAACCGCTTAGGACTGTAAAAGCACTGTGAAGCGGTATGTAAGTCTAAATGCTATTGCTATTGCTACAGCAGCACTGGAAAAAGTGACTTACAACCAATCCTCACACGTAACACCGCATCCCCATGGTCACATGATCAACATTCAGGCATGTGGAAACCAACATGTATTCACAATTTTTGCAGTACCCCAGGATCATGTGATTGCCATTTGTGAGCTTTCCAGCTGGGTTTCAATAGGCAAAAGTCAAGCAGAATTCACTTAACAGCTGCAGAGATTCACTTCACTGCAGTGATTCATTTAACAACTGTGGCAAAAAAAGGTCATACATCAGGCGTGACTCACCTAACAACCGTACTGCTTAGCATTAAAACTTCTGGTCCCCTTTGTGGTTAAAAGTTGTGGACTGCTTATATACGGGTAGTCCTCGACGTACAACCACAATTGAGCCCCAAGTTTCTGTTGGTAAGTGAGATGGTTGATGTGCATTTTGCCCCATTTTATGACCTTTCTTGTTAAGTGAATCACTGCAATTGTTAAGTTAGTAACACAGTTGTTAAGCGGAACTGCCTTGCCCCTTGACTTTACCTACCAGAAGGTCTGAAAAAAAATGATCACGTGACTCTGGGACACTGCAACCATCATAAATATGAGTCAGCTGCTAAGTATCATGCGGTCAAGGGGAGGCTGCAAGGGTCGTTAAATGTGAAAAATGGTTATGTCATTTTTTTTCAGTGCTGTAGTTACTTTAAACAGTCATTAAATGAACTGTTGTTAGTTGAGGACTAACTGTACTATAGTATTGCCATTAACTCTGCTCCTGGAAAAGATCAGCAAATAATTTCCACTAATGTTTTTCAGGTCTTCCTTGAACATAGAGGAATTCTACTTTGGAAACCACTGCAGGAAAGGGAATTCCCAATAATCGCCACGCACTGATGACGTTACCTAGTTTGGTAATGAAACGCCTGCAAGAAAACTAACAAGCTCAGAGAGCGCCAAGGACTCCGCCATTCAAGCCTAAACTACAAATATTCTCTTCTATCAGTATAAATAATCTTCAGCACAATCCTTTGTTGCCATCTCACCTCTTTCCACCAGCTGGTACTGTCCCTTTGACAATCATCGCTTCGCTGTAAGCAGCACGACTCAGGAACCCAAGTGCTATTCCGCACGTCAAACCAATCGGTGTAGTTCCGTACCCCGCAACAACGGAACTGCAAAGCAAAAAGATAAGAAGGAAGGGGGAGGTGTATGTGTGTGTTTGTGCCTGATGTTAGGAAAAAAATTCTCAATGGTTTCAAACCAGGTAGGTACCATACAGGACAGGTTTTGTTTTACGCACTCACCTCATTTTGCGCCAGGTCCCATGCTTTGGTTAACCCCATGTTGTCATCTGTGCCATAGAGCTTGAGTCCTTCCTTGAGGTTAGACTGGGCATATTGATCAAACTGGAAGAAAAACATACTACATGCACCAATGGATTTATTTAGTGTCACAAGTAAATGTTTCTGGGTAGGGGGAGTATCAATGAACCAAGTTTTCCTTCCTTACAGTGGTGATTAAGAAGCCTTCCCCCTCCAAAATGGAGGGAAGTTAGAATGCTTCATGCCAGTGACGGCTAACCTTTTTGTCGTTGGGTGCCAAAAATGCAAGCACGTGCGTGCGATAGCACATGCATGTGCCGGCAACAATAATGCAAAGCACGCCCCCACATGCCCATGCACGCACAACCTCCCCCAGGGTCCTCCCCCCACTGCACTGCTGGTGCGCTGCTTGCCGCCAAGCTGAGGTTAGTATTTCCTCTGAGGGGGCGGGGAAGGCCATTTTTGTCTTCCCAGGCTCCAGGAAAGCCACCGGAGTTTGGAGAGGACGAAAAACGGGTCTATGGAAGTTTGGAAACGGACTGTTTCTGGCTTCTGGAGGGCCTCCAGAGGGGGGGAGCAGTGGAGGGCAAAAATGGCCTCCCCCTGCCATCGGATCAATCAAAGCTGATTCATGCAACTGTCATGAATATGAATCCGTTGCCAAGTGTCTGAATTTTGATCATGTGACCACGAGGATACTGCAATGGTCTTAAGTGTGAAAAATGGCCATAAGTCACTTTTTTTCAGTGCCATTGTAACTTTGAACTGTCATTAAATGAAGAGTTGTAAGTCAAGGACTAGCTATACTTAACACTTCGGTCGGTTTTTTTAATGTCACCTTTTACATTACTAAAATTCCATTACCCAGGAACACAAACATCATGTAATTTGATCAATGGGAACTTTTATAGGATAGGGAACTCCAGCAAGTTTGTGTATGGACATGGAATGGAGTATCCCATAAAAGGGCACCTTTGCTGGCTGGGACATCCTACAACAATGGGTACCTGGCTGGCTGAGAGAATTCTGGGAGTTGAAGTCCACATACTGTTGAATTTGAGAAACCCTAATCTATACTCAGATGCAAATATTCCAGTTTCTTAACTGATTTCTTAGACCCACAATTGGAAAATAGGAGAGGTTGAAAGTAAACCTGCATTTTTTTTCTCTCTCTCTCTTAATATCATTATCATCAACAGTTCTGGACACATTAAGATAGGAATGGATGGCTAGTATGACTACATTGGAGCACGACTGTTAAATATTGTATTTTCTGACAGATGGCATCAAACTATGTATGACTGACATGCTCTCTTGATCACGTAGAAGCAAAGAAGGTGACTTAGCCTGTACAAAATTGTTTCTCCCCCAATTATTTTATTTTTTTTTAAAAAGAATATATGCCCTAATTCTTCAAAGGAAATTTTTTGAGGGTTGCCTAGTGCCAGAATTTTGATTATGTGACTGTGGATGCTGCAATGGTTGTAAGTCTAAGGACTAGTCGTAAGTCACTGTAACTACAAACAGTCTCTAAAGAATGCTTGTAAGTCAAGGACTATCTGTGTAATTGAGATAGACGTTCAGTCTGTATTACATACCTCTCTTTGGATACTTGGAATTCATATTATGATACACATTTCTGATATTGGTGATGTCATAATAAGCAGTAATGCAGAACACTGAGAATTTTCTTTAAGCAATCTCCTTAGCAGTTTACCCCATTCCTTCTAAAAAATTTTTTTTAAAATATATATGGAAATAAAGATCCTTACCTTATCCCGGCAAGTGAAAAAAACTAGCAACCCAACTAGTTCCAGCAGAAAGAGGGTAGAAAGCACCACGAAGAACTAAAGATAAACAGACAAGATGATCAATCCAGGATGAAAAGGTTTATGATTAAATCCAAGTTTTATATTTTTACAGGAACTCCTTGACTTACGACTGTGACTTATGAGCTCAAAATTCCTGTGGCTAAGCAAGAAATTTGTGAAATGAATTTGCCCCATTTTACGACCTTTCTTGCCACGACTGTCAAGCGAATCACTGCATTGTTGTTAAGCAGATCTGGCTTCCCCATCGACTTGGCTTGTCAGAGGGTTGTAAAAGCTGATCCCATGACCTTGGACACTGCAACCATCATTAATGACTCAGTTGTCAGGAATTTGAATTTTCATCACATGATCATGAGGCTGCCACAACAGTTGCATGTGTGAAAGTCATAAGTCATTATTTTCAATGTTGTTGTAACTTTGAATAGCCACTTAATGAACTATTGTATGTTGAGGACTACCTATGTACACTTACGTACTTATCTCAGCTACAGTGATGGGTTCCTACCAGTTTGGACCGGTTCAGCCGAACCAGTAGTGGTTTGGCAGCTTGAGTTGCTGGAAATGGCAGCCATGGCCCCAGTGGTGGGTTTCAAAAATTTTTTGAACCTACTCTGTGGGTGTGGCCTCCTTTGTGGGAGTGGCTTGCCGGCCATGTGACCTGGTGGGAGTGGCTTGCCGGCCATGTCTTTTCTCTCTCTCTCTCTCTCTCTCCTTCCTTTTGTCTCTCTGTCCCTTTTTCCTTTTTTTCTTTCATCTCTCTCTCACTTTTTCTTTTTTATTTATTTCTTTCTTCCTTTCTTTCTCTTTCTCTCTCTGTGTGAGTCTGTGTGTGTGTGGTGGGTTTCAAAAACTTTTGGAACCTCTTCTGTAGGTGTGGCCTGCTTTCCGTGTCCACTGGTGGAACCTCTTCTAACCGGTTCGGTAGATTTGACGAACCGGTTCTACCGAACTGGTGCGAACTGGCAGGAACCCACCTCTGCATGGCCCCGAACAGATTCTCCGGGTGGCACCGTAGGTGGCGCCATCTTGTTTTTTGCTTCTGCACATGTTCAGAACAATACACTACAATAGCAGAGTTGGGAGGGACCTTGGAGGTCTTCTAGTCCAACCCCCTGTCTATGCAGGAAACCCTATACTGTTTCAGACAAATGGCTATCCAACATTTTCTTAAAGATTTCCAGTGTTGGGGCATTCACAACTTCTGGAGGCAAGCTGTTCCACTGATTAATTGTTCTAACTGTCAGGAAATTTCTCCTCAGTTCTAAGTTGCTTCTCTCCTTGGTTAGTTTCCACCCATTGCTTCTTGTTCTGCCCTCAGGTGCCTTGGAGAATAGTTTGACTCCCCCTTCTTTGTGGCAGCCCCTGAGATATCGGAACACTGCTAAACTAGACATACCCAGTTCCTGCAACCGTTCTTCACATGTTTTCGTCTCCAGTCCCCTAATCATCCTTGTTGCTCTTCTCTGCACATTTTATTGTACTGCGCATGCAGCATAGCATGCATCAAGCACATGAGCAGCCCACAAGCAAACCGGCAGTAGTGACTGCCAGAACCCACCCCTGCTCAGCTAGGATTGTTTCCATCATGTGAACTTTTCTGCTCAATATTTTCAATGGATTCACAGGATTTTTCTGTTAGAAAAATACCTTGGAACATAACCTTCCTCAACCTGATGCTCTCCAGATGTGCTCCCTACCTGCCAATTACATCCAGACTTCCTTGCACATAACCAACATCCCAAAAGGGCACATTTTTAAATTCTTTTATTAATTTATTTCATTAAAGCCTTTACACCCATTTTCTACTTGAAACAATCCCTACTGTATCAGGAGGCAACTAGACTTTCTGGTTTTTCTATGAAGATGTTTCACTTCTCAACCAAGAAGCTTCTTCAGAAGCTTCACAGTATTCCACAAGGGGGTTCCCTCTGGTAAGAGGGAAAATCCAACATTAGAAATTACATTTGGTCCGGACACCACTACCCCAATAAATAAATACTCAGGCAACGCCAGGTTCTGAGCTAGTATTATGGAAAAAGATCCAGCACAAAGGAATAAACATTTCAAAAAAAAAAAGAAAACAAGTAAAGTCTTGCATCCAAAAGACTGAAAGCAATTTTTAGGAAGATTGTCTGAAATGTACTCAATTTGTGGAAGCAAAAAAAACCAGGGGAGTGTTGATCACATGGTTGGGGGTCGCCATCTTGATTTTTTGATTCTCTTCTTGGAGATATCCCTGCTCAGAAATTTATTGCTTATGAATTTTATTCTAAGACCGAGGATGCCTGGTCTTTAAATAGGTCCTGTAGACTAATCTTGCTTCAGATTAACTCCTGGAGATACCCCCTTCCCTGTCCAGAAGTAGTTCTTGTTTCTGCCAACAGCCTTATTTGACATTCATTTCATCTGATCGTGTTCGTGCACAAAGTATGGTCCACATAGATGCTACTTACTGTCAGCAGGAGACATCGATGCTCTGTGGCTGCTCCCAAGCAACCGAGGAACCCCACCACCATGATGATGGCACCTGTTGCCATGAAGAGTCCTGCTGCTGACAGCGATGGGAAGGAGAAGGATAAGGTAGCAAAGCGACCCTGCGTAGCAGCCAGCCATATGCCCACGCCGAGCACCCCACAGCCACCCAGCTAAAGGGAGAGACAAAGGGAGAAGAACATTCACATGATCAAGAATGGAAGCTCAACTCTTCTCATTGTGTCCCAGGATATCGTTGCAGGAGAAATAATTAGCTCAATTCCCAAACAATTAATTTTTGCCTTTCCAGTCTATCAAACTCCCTCCCACCACCTCAAAGGATCTTCCACTTCCACAATGGAAACTACTCTAATGTTCAATTGTTCTGGACATTGTGGAGTCCCAATGTTTATAAATGTTCCATGCAGTGGTGGGATTCAGTTTTTTTTAATTACTACCGGTTCTGTGGGCATGGCTTGATGGGCATGACATGGCTTGGTGGGCGTGGCTTGGTGAGCGTGGCAAGGGAAGGATCCTGTAAAATCTCCATTCCCTCCCCACTCCAGGGGAAGGTTACTGCAAAATCCCCATTCCCTCCCAATCAGCTGGGACTCGGGAGGCAGAGAATAGATGGGGGCGGGGGCCAGTCAGAGGCGGTTTTTACCGGTTCTCCGAACTACTCAAAATTTCTGCTGTCGGTTCTCCAGAATTGGCCAGAACCTGCTGGATACCACTTCTGGTTCCATGACAACAGAGGAGTTCAGCCAATGAGGAGCACAGGGAAATAAAAACCAGGTTTTAAGGTTTTTTTTTCATGGAATCAGTAAATAGACACTGCACTGTACTTCATTTAATCTCACATCACTCCTACAAGACAAGAGTTTATAACTCTGCTGTTGTTTAGAAGACCCATTAACCCTGCCTTTGAGCAAGGGAAAATGAGACACTTCACCATATTGTGCTTGCCATCCTTTATCTTTATTGATTTATTGTAATTTTTTAATTATTCTGAACTGCCCAGAGCTCTTGAGAGTTGGGTGGCCTATAAGTTTCATAAATTATAATTAAAGTTATTATAATAGTAAGTTCCCATCCAGGAGACAATATGAAAGTGAACCACATCATCTTTTGTTATTATTATCATTCATTGCTGATTGTTGTTTATAGCTTGCTTGTTTCTCATAATTTCCCCTCAGTCACCTGAATTGTTAAATTAGAAAGAGTGAGAGAGGGAGGGAGGGGTGATAGATACATAGGGAGATACATAGATGATAGAACAGTAATTAATAGAAAATATTCCCGATCTAGAATAGATCCGCTCACTTGTAAGGGATGAAGATAGCCTGTCGTATAGGAAGGCGCTCTGATGCATTATTTCAGCTTTAAAATATTTTAATTCAACTTTAAAACTACCCAAATTCATTATAGAGATACAGACTTGCCATACCTACCCAGAAGATGAGATTGAACAGAAACATTTTTATTTTAACACAAAGTAAACATCCTCGGCTCACTCCCATGGTGCACAAAGATAAACCTAGAAAGAGATGTGGGTGAAACTTAATAACACCTAATATTTCCATACTTTGTTCAAGACATAGCTTGATTTGCCAGTATAATAGCACGGCTTAGACAACAGACTTAATAAATCCAAAATCTATTGTGGATAGTGCAAAGATTGAATTCTCCAAAGTAATTTGTCATGTTAGTAGGTAAGGGACAGGGAAATAACAGTAAAAATTTAAGGAACATATTGTATCACATCACTACCTGTAAAGAAACAGCAATATATATTGGGGGGAACAGTTATTATAACTAGTATTTTTTGCAAGAGAACTAACAGAAGTTATATTATAATAAAAACACTGATGTTTGGGAAGGAATCACTTGTACCACCTTATGAAAACAACAAGTTCGAGATTTTTGTTATGAGAAGTATTTTCTAGGTTTAAAACTTTGGACTTTTTCTAATTACTGAAAATTAAGCCTTCTGTCTCCAAGCAGAAAAGGAAATCCTGAAAGAAAATTAACAGGAATCAAAAAATGTAAAAGAAAGTACAGGTAGTCCATGACCTACAATTAGTAACCCTTTGGTTGTACACCCCCCCCCCCCAAGCTAGTTTCAAAGTTACAGCCACTGAAGCCGTACACCCCCACAGTCATGTGCACAACATTTGAGCAGATTCACTCTTATGACAGATTGCAGGGACACTAGCAGTGGTGGGTTCCAATTCATTTTACTACCGTTTTGCTTGTGCAAAGGTCTTCAATCTCTGTCTTCTTAATGGCTGGTTTGGTTCTATGCCTACGCAATTCAGGCAGTATCCTAGGGCACCACATTTTAGAGAATGACAATATTGAAAAGACTTCCAAAATACACAAGTATAAAATCTGATAATCTCTGCTTTTAGAGATCAACCCTGACTGTTCTTTAGAAGGCCAGATTCTGAAGATGAAGCTCAAATACTTTGGCCACCTAATGAGAAGGAAGGACTCACTGGAGAAGAGCCTAATGCTGGGAAAGATTGAGGGCAAAAGAAGAAGGGGACGTCAGAGAATGAGGTGGCTGGATGGAGTCACTGAAGCAGTAGGCGTGAGCTTAAATGGACTCCAGAGGATGGTAGAGGACTGAAGGCCTGGAGGAATGTTGTCCATGGGGTTGCAATGGGTCGGACATGGCTTCGCAACTAACAACAATATCTGCTTATGGCTTTAGAATATTTTCTTTCTTTCTTCCATACTTTTTGAAAATACCTACAAAGTCAGATAAGTGATAGTAAATAGCACACTAACCAGAGGTTGCAAGTCCTGAGAAATTATTACTACAGCTAGGGACTTCAGGAAGCTGATAATATTAGACAAAGTGTTGACATTAAATTGCTGAATAAAATCCCAGGACCAGACAGAATACCAGTGGAGCTATACAAATATAATAAAATAATATTGGAAGAGCTAGGAGTGGAAATGTTTAACGAAGTTTTAGGAAAAGCCAAGATACCTGAATCATGGACAGAAGCAATAATATCACTAATACCAAAAGAAGAAACCAACCTACAAGAAATTCAAAATTACAGGCCAATTTCATTACTAAACTCTGATTATAAAATATTTGCAGCAATTATGGCAGGAAGAATTAAACAGGTTTTAAATGAACATACCCGGACCAAAATGAATTTTTAACTCACAGACACATTAAAAGTAATATGAGTCATCTTAGACATAATAGAGTATTACGAGGCGCATCCAGAAATACAAATGGTACTGGTTTTCCTTGATGCACAAAAAGCATTTGGCAACATATTCTGGAAATTTATAATAACACTATTGGACGAGATGAAATTCGAAGAAAAATTTATAAAAATGATAGAAGGATTTTATAACAGTCAGACAGCCGAAGTTCTGATGAATGGAGATCTAACAGAGAAGATTGGATTTTAATGGATTCTCTAGAACAAATGCTAAGTCATCGGCAAAGCTTGGACCTTATATTCTTCATTTTTGAGTTTTAGACCTTTTATTCCCTGGTCCTTCCAAATTTCATTTAATAAAATTTCCAAAGTTAATATAAATAACAAAGGAGAGAGGGGGTATCCCTATCTGACTCCTTTTTTATTTCAAGTTTTGTGTGTGTGTATTTTACATGTTTGTTAATTTAAATTTTTTTTAAAAAATGCTGAATGCGAGAATCACACAATGAGAAAGTCATGTGACCAACAGCTTATTAAAGTTATAAGTGGTAGTAGCGCATACTCCATGCCAGTGGTCCACTCAAGGGTTAAATATAATTTCACAGAACAGCTGCCTGTTATATGATCACAATGAGTGCTGATGTAATTAAAATTATTTACTGTAATTCAGAGTAAATAGGGAAAAATGTCCAAGAAAAGAAAAAAAAGGAGTAGGAAACCCTAAAGCTAAAAAACATTTAGAAAATTGTCATTTCTAAGAAAATTGGATGAACAAAACTACAGGAGAGCCCAGAATATGCCAAAGGCATCAACATATCTAGAGTTGGGCCTGATAATGGACTACAGTCTCTTGCAGTTTCATCTAGGGTAGTGTTGCGCTCTACTTGGGGCTGCCCCTGAAAAGTGTTCGGAGACTACAGTTGGTCCAGAATGCAGCTGCGCGAGCGATATTGGGTGTACCTAGGTACACCCATGTTACACCTATCCTCCCAACGACCAATAAGATCTCACAGGTTGGGCCTTCTCGGAAGTGCCATTGACCGGACAATGCCAGCTGGCGGCCCCTCGTGGGAGGACCTTCTCTGTAGCTGCTCCGGCCCTGTGGAACGATCTACCCGTAGAGATCCGGACCCTTCCCACTCTCTCGGCCTTCCGAAAAGCCATTAAAACCTGGCTGTTCCGGCAGGCATGGGGCTGTTGAACAAAGTCCAGCCCCACTTAAACGGAATGTCTGGTGTGTTGTTTTTTAATTGTATCTCTTTTATTTTTAATTTTAATTTTTATCTTTCTGTAAGCCGCCCAGAGTCCTACGGGATTGGGCAGCATACAAATTTATTAAATTGCTAAATTGTTTTTCAAACATGGCAACTTTAAGGTGTGTGGAATTCAACTCCCAGAATTCCCAAGCCACCTATCTTAAAGTTGTCAAGTTTGAAAAATAGTGATCCAGGAGGTGATTATTCTTGTAATCACTTGATCTCGGTGAGACTTGGGACTCTTCATATATAGGACCCATTGTTAAATGAAGAGCAAATAATTTTTATGGTCTTACTTGAACAACATGCTCAATTGAATTAAGAGGGAGACTTGCATGCAAACATGAAAAACAAACTGTATTGGAGCATAAAAGGACACATTTTAACCCAAAACAATGCTGGGCTTGTTCCATCTTAAATTATCCTATCCTGGCGAAGTAAGCCAATAAACTGTTGTAATTAAGTAGGAATTTGAATTTGGTCTGTTTTCTCCCAAAGTCCCACCAAAAAATGTCATTTTACTATACATTTGCCAGCTTTCCATTGTTCCCATTGAATTATATATTAAAAATGATGGGGCCTCAATTGCACTATCACAGCCACGATGTTGACTTTTTAAACACACAGAGCCCCATTTGGTTTGGTGTTTCTCCTCTTAAGGACATACAGGTAGTCCTTGACTTATAACAGTTCATTTAGTGACCTTTAGAAATTACAATGGCATTGAAAAAAGTGACTTATGACCATTTTTCACCCAGACTACCATTACAGCATTTCCATGGTCATGTGATCAAAATTCAGACCCTTGGCAATTGACTCATACTTACGATGGTTGCAATCTCCCCTTTTGCGACCTTCTGATAAGCAGTCAATGAGGAAGCCAGATTCACTTAACAATAGTGTTACTAATTTAACAACTGCAGTGATTCACTTAACAACTGTGGTAAGAAATGTGGTAAAATGGGGAAAAATTCACTTAACAAATGTTTCACTTAGCAAAATAAATTTCAGACTCAAATGGGGTTGTAAGTTGAGGACTATCTGTATCCATCCTCCTTCACCCATCTGATGCCATCCAGATTGCAGGATTGCAATTCTCATACCAGCTGTTAATAGTCACATTTATAATCCCAACACAACCAGAGAGCACCAGGTTGGGGAACCTGGTGTGCGATTTTAAGAAACAGAAACCATGCAATGTAGAAACTGACCATCTTTGCACAATTGTGTGGGAAACTAAATACTCTAGATCCAGTGGTGAAATTCAAAAGTTTTAACTACCGGTTCTGTAGGCATGGCTTGTTGAACGTGGCAGGGGAAGGATACTGCAAAATCCTCATTCTCTCCCCCACTCCAGGGGAAGGATACTGTAAAATCTCCATTCCCACCCCACTCTGGGACTAGCCAGAGAGATGATATTTGCCGGTTCTCCGAACTACTCAAAATGTCTGCTACCAGTTCTCCAGAACTTGTCAGGGGAAGGATTGAAAGAGAGCAATGTTTACTATAGAGTAAAACATTTTTTTCCATCACCTTTTCAGTTAGTGACCTTTGAAAATCGAAGCTCTTCAATTTTAGAAGAATTATCTGACATTATCTATAAGGTACAAATAAGCATGTTGTCAATGCAAGTTAAGATGTTTAATTTCCTTTTACTAAAATGGAAGAAATTAATGACTTGAGCATCTAAACGGGGTAACTACGTTCACTTAATTGCTCATGGTCTTATACCATATCCTGCTTCTGAGATTCTCACCAATCTTCAGAGACAAGTCATCTTAAGTACTGCATGTTCTTGCAGTTCACTAGATGGCTGAATTAAGAACCTCAGTCTTTCCATAGTCCAACTTTCTATACCAGTGTTGGAAGAAATGCCCTTCTGGGTTCAGTCCCAAGTAGGGAAAAAGACACCGGAAACGTGGAGTTGCTTGGAAAGATGGTTTAATGGTGGATAGGACCACATGGTTTGAGATCCTGAACAGAAAAGGGGATCACATGCTTCCAGATGTTGGGTAAAGAAGAGAGAGAGAGATGCTGAAAGTTCCTGGCTTTATACTCTCTGTTCAGCCCCACCTCTCTGTTTCCTGTGTAAGAAATGTATTCTGATTGGTTGTCAGACTCGCATGCCATGCAGGGGCAACTCTCTAGGCTGTGTTTTGAGTCCAAGTTTGGTTGAGTTCCCAGATGCCATGTGGTGAGTTTCTGTAGAAAGCTAATCCTATCTTTGTTATGTGAGTAAACTAGCTCAGGGACCCTAATGGTCCGTTGAGAAAGGTGGGGACTATTAAGAGTGAGTCTGTTTCCTGCCTAAAAACATGTTTCTCCATTTCTTATCCGGGGAAATATAATATTCTGCCTTTTCAATATTTCCTAGGATATTTCATTCTTCTAGGAGAGGGGTGGGTGCTAACTTCTTACACTAGAAAATCTGTTTTTCTAAATTGTTGAATCAAATCAGATTGAGACCGTGCATGAAGAGCCAACGTGATGTGATGGTTCAGGAGCTGGACCAGGAATAGGGAGACCATGATTCTGGTCAAGACTGGCTAGTGAATTCTGGGACTTGTAGTCTACCCATTTTAAAGCTGAGAAACTTGAAAAACACCGCAGTCCACTCTCAGGCCTGGACCAATTATTCTCAATCAGCCCAATCTGTTGTTGTTGTTGTTATGGAAAAAATAGCTCTCGTATAAGCACACTTCAAATAAAACCATGAGAAATGTTAAACGGTATCTAAAAATGTGAGTTAAAAATAAGGGATCTGAAATCAGAAAAATTATTTAGAGCAGGGGTGTCAAACACGATTTCATTGAGGCCTGCATCGTGGTTGTGTTTGACTTCCGGGGGGGGGGGCATGGTGGGTGTGGCCAGCTCAACATCACTCAAGTCGGGGGGGGGGGCGCCTAGGGTGGTTTGAGTGCTCTGTCAGCAAAAACAGAGCTCAGCCCTCCTGTACTCTGTTTTTGCTGGCAGAGGGTTGCAGGAGTATGTCGCAGCCGAAAATGGAGCTCAGAGAGGGCCACACACAGCTCTCCTGAGCTCCGTTTTCTCTGGCAGAGGCACCGCGGGCTGGTCCTTTGCTGTTTCCAGGGGGGGCTCTGCGGGTCAGATCTAAGCACTCTGCGGGCTGGATCTGCCCCCAGGGCCTTGAGTTTGATACCCCTGCTTTAGAAAGAAAAGACAGAACAGAATGGCAGAGTGTCTATAAAAACAAAACAGAGAACACCCCTTACTCATAACTTCCCCGTGTGGATGATACAATCTTGGGTTTTGATAACCATGTATTTTCTCTTTTTTAAACATTGTATTTATATCTTTCTAAATTTCTTCTTGAAAACTGATCACTTATCATAAAAGGACTGCAAAACCTAAACGGCAAACCACTTATTTTGTCTTTCAATGTTGCGAGGAATATATAAGTAATATTTCAAAGTTACAAACGTAATTATGTTATCTTTCAAAAAAAGCAGAAATACATACTATTTAACATTTTAAAAATAGAACCTGCTGCATTAACTGTTACATGCACATACATGTGAGAAGACCTGATAAAATCTTGATATTTTCCCCTAATTTCTATACTTGGTTTTGTTTACTTGTTTTGTTTAATCAAAAACCCCTCCAGTTAAAAAATAGAAACACATACAAAATGTAGTGAAGCAATTAAAAAAAAAAATCATCCAGTGGAAGTCACATGAGACTAATCTTAGTTCTGCCAGAAGTGGAGAAACTGAGACTCCATCCTTATTCAAAACCATATAAAACAGCCACATTTTGGCTCAAGCTCCCTCCATTTTATGATTCTCCCCCTGCCATATTTCTTGCCATACATTTCAGTTTCTCTTCTCTCTCCCTCTCTTGGCATTATGGAGAAACATACTCCTCCACTTTAGACAGACCAAATAGGCTGCTCTCTTAATTGTAACTTTAGTTGAACAGAAATCTCAGATTTTTGACATCTGGTAAATCTCTATCAGATGTTTGTTTTAATCAAATATAGCCCATTTTTATTTAATGGATAGACCTACCCTCTCTCTGCCCCTTTGGATAACATCTCAGAAAAGAGAGATTAAATAAAGAATATAAAAATATAAAACAAATTATTTTTTAAAGTCTTTAAGACAAGGCCAACTTTTAAAACAGCACATATACTTACAGTAAGTATATATATTTCCTACCACATATAAAGAAAAAAAATATATGGTTTTAGGTTTTCCAGTGCTGATGGCTTTTATGATAAGTGTTATCAATTTTCAAGAATAAATTTGGAAAGACATAAATACAGTATTTTAAAACAAGGATCAATCCCTTCCAAAAGGAACATAAAGGGCAGAATTACCTCGACCCTGGGAAAGTTTCTTCTATTTATTTTTAGAGCATCTTTCCAGCCTTACTGAAAAAACTCCTTCTCTCGCTCAACCCCCTGGTTTATCCCCCCTCCCCCAACATAAAAACTATCAGATGCGCCCCTCACCTTGACTTTGGCTCAAATCAGTTTGGAAAAAAGAGTGGATTTGGAGCACCGTCCCGTCCCAGGTACCTCTGAATCTGAATGTGGCTCCTTCGGAGGGCGAGATGCAGGATGGAAAGGGAGGGGGAGTGAATTCCAGGCATGGGACAGGGGAAAGGAAATGGGGGAGGAGGGGGCAGCCATGGGGGGCGGGTTTGAGGATCTGGGGAGGAGTCCAAGGGGCTCTGGCAAGGGACTTTTGCTAATCCCAGCGAAACTTGGGTCATCTACACTAGTCTCAATCCGCTCCCAATCTAAAAATAATACTGTAGTATAATAGTTTTTTCTGGATTCACGTCAATGCCGTTCTGTGGAATCCTTTTGGGTGAGCAGAAGGGAGAGATAGTGGGATTTTCCTGCCCCTCCTGCTTTCCTTCAATTGTTTCACCGTTCTGCTACACACACAAGCACACAAACATTTTGTGTGTCCAAGTGCAAAGGAAGGCTTCGTGGAGAAAAACAGGGAGTTTTGAGGTTAAAGGATCCCATTCTTTCAAGAGTTGGGGGTGCAGATACAGTGTGCCTCACCTGAGTGAATGCAGGCAGAAGGGGGAAAGAGCTAAGCCCCCAATTCTGGGTGCCCATATTCACACGATCACACCAGAGGCAAAACAAAACAGAAAGTTACAAAACAAAAAAGTGCCACTACTTCTCTGCCGCACGGAGTCCTTCGGGATTGGGCGGCATAGAAATTTAATAAATTCAATTCAATAAATTCAATTCAATTCTGCAAATCACCTCACAAATGAATTGAGGAATTTGCCTTGCCACCAGTAACTCAACTTTACACAGCCTTTCCCTAACATTTTTAAGGCAGAAAGTCCTCGATTTATTACCATTCATTTAGTGACCATTCAAAGTTAGAAAGCCCTGAAAAAAGTGACCATTTTTCACACTTATGACCATTGTAGCACACACACACCCCATAGTCACGTGGTCAGAATTCAGTCACTTGACAATTGGTTCATACTTATGACTGTTGCTGCGTCCCAAGGTCATGTGATCATCTATTGTGACTTTCTGACAAGCAAAGGCAAATGGAGAAGCCAGATTCACTTAACAACCGGGTTACTAACGTAACAATTTCAGGTTGTAAAAAAAGGGCAGAATTCACTTAACAACCGTCTTGCTTAGCAGTAGAAATTTTGGCCTCAGTTGATTAGCTTATGCACCCGACACAAATTCCTTGTGTCCAATCACATTTGGCCAGTTATTGTAGTAGTCATATATTGAGGTCTAACTGCAGATTTCCCCCCTTTCTCCATAGTAAAAACGCTTCCCTGCTGCCTCTCTCTTGGCCAACTTTCGAGAGCTTTTCCTAAAAATCCTCAAGGCAAGAGGTGTGGGGAGCAACCAACAACGTTGCCCCACCTGGAGTTACTCAAGAGGAGACCCATTACCACCCTCCACGTGATTAAAACAGCCACAGAAACTTAATGGGAGTGTGTGTGTGCAAGACAAGCAAAGTGATCTGCACACAACTGCAAAACCCGTTAACTATATTACAGGCGGTCCTCGACTTACGACCACAATTGGGCCCCAATTTTCTGTTGTTAGGCAAGGCATTTGGTGAGTATTCTCCCATTTTACGACCTCTCTTGTCGCAGTTGTGGAGCAGATTGCTACAGTTGTTAAATTAGTAACAAAGTTGTGAAGTGAGCCTGTCTTCCCCGCTTGACTTTGCTTGTCAGAAGGTCAAAAAATTTGATCCAGGATATTGCAACGGTGATAAACAGTTGCCAGGGGTCTGAATTTGCTGCAGGCGTCGTAAGTGTGAAAAATGGCCATAAGCCACTGCAACATCAAACAGTCACTGAATGAACTGTTGTAAGTCGATGACAACCTGTATTCCTAGGAACGAAAGACAGAAAAGATAAGCCTGCCAAGAACAAAACAAAAACAAAACAGCCCCGGGTTAACGAGATGGATCGTTCAGACGAGCAAAAGGGAGGAAAGGGAGGAGCTTCCCCCCACCCCCACCCCGCGCAGCTTTGCCTGTTGCGGAGATTCCGCCGCTCTGCAGCGCCCTCTAGCGAGCTTTTCTTCGGGAAGTGACCGCGCGGTTGCCTGCGCCACACCATTTGGACCGCGACTCTAGAGAAAAGCTCCGAGAAAGGTGGGAGCGGAGACGGGGGCGGGCTGGCGAAGGGAAGGGTTGTTCCACCCTGCGACGGAAGGGCAGAGAGAGGGCTCGATCGGTGCACGGGGCCGGCTGGTTCCTGCCGGGGAAGAGGGAGAAAGGATCTGCCGGAAAGAAAGGGCCGACTTAAGGGAGGGGGGGACGCGGGACTTGAGAGTTGGCCAGGGCGGGAGCCATGCTGAGCTTTCGTCACCTCGAAGCTAGAGTCCTTTAAGGGTCCAAGAGAGAGTGGAGAGAGGGAGAGGGAAAGGGGGAGAGAAAGAGAAAAAGAAAGAAATAGAAGGAAGGAAAAGAAGAAAGAAAATTGAACATTATGTAGGTCAGGCACTTCTCTCCCATTATAGGCAACAATTAAACTGGTAAAGCTTTTCCCCCTTCTTCCCTCTAAAAGCAGGGGTGTCCAACCTTTAAGACTTAGGGACTTCAACTCCCAGAATTCCCCAACCAGCATGTGACTTGAATTCATAGGAGTTGAATTCTGGGAGTTGGAGTCCACAAATCTTAAAGTTGCTGAGGTTTGAATACCCCTACTCTAAAGCGAATTGACACAATACTGTGATGGGAATGAGTTGTAAGACTGGCATGCAGGTTTTAACAAGCAGGAAAAAGAGGGGTGAGGTTTTCTGCTCCTCAAGGTAATTTGTGATAAGTCATATTTTATCTTTCTGATTAAAATAGAGGAGGGGGAAAATCTAATAAGAGAAACAGGAAGAAGGACTTTCCATTGACGTGGAAGCATAATATGAATGATTTAATCACTGTTTACTAAATTGTTGCAAGGCTGCACACACACCCTTGCTTGCCATTTCTACGGAATCTTCTCTCACCCCTATTCCTGTCCCCACTAATCCGCAAAACCAGAAAGTTTGAGGAATTCTGTCTTAAAAGAAAACGAATCTTCTTGGGCTGCATAGATCACAGAAACTTTTATCTCTTGTGCAGGACTTGGATATGCTGCCTGATGTGCCAAATAATGGCAAATAATGTTGGCGCAAGCTGACCAGATATGGGCTACAAAAATCTGTATGACCAGATGATCTGATTGGCAGCAAAAACCCCAGCAAAAAATTTAGAGCTTCCTCTAATCTTGATGCAGCACAACGCTGTTTTAATCTCTATTCTTAATGATAGGCCATGTGGTTGAGAAAGATTAGAGAAAATAAATTGGATCCCATTAGAGGCCTGATTGCAGTGGTGTATTAACCATTAAGCAGACTAAGCAGGTGCTTAGGGCACCAGGCCCAAAGGGGGCACCACAAAGCTGAGAAAGAAATAAAAAATGATTTGTACAGTATGTACAAATAAAGGGGGCACCAAGATTTGTCAGTGCTTAGGGCACCAGTGAGCCTTAATCCGCCACTACCTGATTGACTCACAGATTCCTCTTTCTTTCCAGGCTGGTTCACCATGATCATCCCTGTACGATGCTTCACTTGCGGCAAAGTTGTGGGGAACAAATGGGAAGCATACCTGGGCCTCTTGCAGGCCGAATACACAGAAGGGTGAGTTTGGAGAAGGTTTTGATATTTGCTGGCATGTACATGTAAGTAGTCCCCTACTTACAATAATTCATTTAGTAACCAAAGTTAAGACACTGGAAAAAATGTGACTTATGACCGTTTTTCACAGTTATGAATTCTGCACATCCCCATAACCATGTGACCAAAATTCAGACGCTTGGCAACGGGTTCCTATTTATGACTGTTGCTGTGTCCCATGGTCGTGTGATCATCTTTTGTGACCTGACAAGAAAAATCAATGAAGAAACCAGATCCACTTAACAATCGGATTACTAACTTATCAACTGCAGTGATTCACTGTGACAAGGAAGATCATTAAATGAGGGGAAAACTCATTTAACAAATGTCTCACTTAACAACACAAATTTTGGCCTCCACTATGATCGTAAGTTGAGGACTATCTGTAATGATGATATGCTATCAAGTTGGCCTTGATTTAGCAACCACATTGATAGATTTTTCTCCAGGTGGATCTGTCCCAAGTCTGGCCCCTTCAGATCTTCCAAAGGTGCAGTCATAGCTTCTAATTGAGTTGATGGAACTCAACTTGATTACGGTGGTCCTCGACTTACAACAGTTCATTTAGTGACCTTTTAAAGTCGCAACAGCACTAAAAAAGTGACTTATGACCATTTTTCACACATGACCATTGGAGCATCCCCATGCTCATGTGATTTACATTTGGACGCTTGAAAACTGACTCACATTTATGACGGTTGCAGTATCCCGGAGTCATGGGATCTCCTTTTGTAACCTTCCAACAAGCAAAATCAATGGGGAAGCCAGATTCACTTAGCGACCGTGTTACTAATGTAAGAACTGTAGTGATTCACTTTACAAAAGTAGCTAGAAAAGTCCTAACATGGGGCAAAACCTAACAAAGATCTCACTTAATACCATAAAGTTTGGACTCAATTGTGGTTGTAAGTTGAGAACTACTTGTACTGGTTATCCTTGTCTCTTTCCACCCATCTTTCCCGGTATTAGAACTATCTCCAGAGAAGTAAGTCTTCACCTAATGTGTCCAAAGTAGGATAATTTGAATCTGGTAATTTGTGTCTTGAGTAAGGACTATTTTTTCAAGGAACCATTGATTTGTTTCCTTGGCTTTCCATAGTATTATTTCCAGGAGCCCTTCTCCAGCACCAAACATTAATACTCTTTCTAATATGCTTCATAGAAGTCCAGCTTTATTTCCATTGGTGTCACAGGAATATTACAGCTTATGCTACTAATGAACTTTCTAGGTAGATATCTTGCGGCATCTGAATATCTTTTCTAAGGCCTTCATGACTGATCTAGCATGGCAGCTTTCTCTGTGGTATATTTTTCACTGCTGGTTCCTTTACCATTGATAATGGATCCACCATTTCATTAGCTTTATTGTAAGCTGTAAGGTTGGTTACTGAACCTGTTTCCGCTAGTTTGGTCTGTATTTGATCTTAAGCCTTGAACATTACTAGCACATTATATAAAATGCTATAAGGATATGGTAGTACCCGACTTTCAGCCATAATTGATCCCAGAATTACGGTCATAAGTCTTGCTGTTGAAGCAGCTCATGTGACCATTTATTATATTTTTCACGGCAGTCATTAAGTGAATCCGCGGTCTAAAATGGGTGTTTTTTGGCTGGAAAGAGAAATAAACACTAGTTTCCAGCAAAAACCATCATGTTGCAATCATGTGACTGTAGAACGCTGCAAATACCAAATTGCCAGATGTCCAAAATGTGATCACGAGACTACAAGTGGAAGGTAGCTGTCAGGTAGCTTATATCAGGGTTATAAGTAGCCCTGGGGAGGTCTATTGTGACTTTGAACAGTCACTAAGCAACCAGTCACAAGTTGAGGACTTCCTGTATGCATAACTGTTGGTAGTGTGCACGCAAGCGTGCACAAAAGGCTTCAAGTTCTGCATAATTTTATCTAATGAAAACGTTGAAGCCTTTAAGAGCCAGTGCGCACCCATTAACTGAATATACAGGTAATCAATAAGTAAACCTTTGTAAACATTGGCATTCCATATCTTCTGTTGTTCCTAAATCAGGCTGCAGGGTAGCAATAGCGACAGGGTTGCAACCTAACACAGCCTTACACAAAGAAAACAGAGTCATCAAAATTGCACTGTACAAAGATGAGATACATAATTTCTTATTTCTCCTTTCATTTCCCCAGAGATGCGTTGGACGCTCTTGGTCTGAAGCGCTACTGTTGTCGCCGGATGCTTCTATCCCACGTGGATTTGATTGAGAAGCTGCTGAATTATGCGCCTTTGGAGAAGTAGCATTAGTAAATTGAACCGTGCTCAATGGAAATGGGCTATAAACCTGTGCATCCCTTAGCTTGTGCTAAAATGGTCACCACCTACCACCAGATGGCTAACATCAGCAGTAGAAAAAGTTCACTTCAGTGATGGATAATAAAAAAATACTGTGTGTGTAAAGTTGTTGCAAGAGTTCATCATTGCGAGAAAGTCGACACTCAGAGCTGTTTTGAAAGAATCTTGTAGACGGTCCACAACCTTTGTGGCTTGGCCGCCCAGTGGGGGAAGGGAGGGGAACCAGTCCACGTGCGCAGCGGTCCAGCATTCACACATGCATGCAGTTCAACTTGCACAAGTGGCGGGGCTGGTGCACATGCACACGCATGCGCAAGTTGAGCTGCACGTACACTGCACATGTCCATGTGTGCCGGCCCACCATTCACACATGAGCTTGCATGCCGCTCACGTGAGCTGGTTCCAAAGAGGCCACACAGGCTTGTAGTGGGCCATGGGCCAAGAGTTGGGAATTCCTGTTGTAGAACTCATGAAGGGGACTTCTTAAGTCAGTTTTGCCATGGTGGGCACCACCTTTGGGAGAGCATTCAAAAGCTTCCCTTTTCTTTGCGCCCCTCGTTGCTCATAGAGTGAAAGAATAAAGCAAATGCAACGACAGAACAGAAAAGGCTGAGCTGCCCCTTCCCTGTTACCATCAGCAACGCCTCTTGCAGGGTCCCAGAATATAGCATGTAGCTCTGGAGGTAAAGACACTAAATAGAGCTAGTCCTTGACTTACAGCCACAATTCAGCCCAAAGTTTCTGTTGCTAAGTGAGACATTGAGTGAGTTTTGCCTCATTTTGCAACCTTCCTTGCCAGTTAAATGAATCCATGCAGTTGTCAGTAACACAAGTGAATCTGATCTCCCCATTGACTGCTTGTCAGAAGGTTGCAAAAGGTGATTACCTGACCCCAGGACACTGCAACCGTCATAAATATGAACCAGTTGCCAAGTGTCCAAATTTTGATCCCATGTGCGTAGGGATGCTGCTACGGTGGCAAGTGTGGAAAACGGTCGCAGTGACTTGCGGCCTTTTTCCACACTTGCCACCGTAGCAACATCCCCATAGTCATGCAACCAGAATTGAGACCCTTGGTAACTGACTCATATTTATGACAATTGCAATATCCTGGGGTCATGTGATCAGCTTTTATGACCTTTTGACAAAACAGTCAACGGGGAGATCAGATTCACTTAACCGTGTAACTGACAACTGCACGGATTCATTTAACTGGCAAGGAAGGTTGTAAAGTGAGGCAAAAGTCACTTAAATGTCTCACTTGGCAACAGAAATTGTGGTGATTGTAAGTCAAGGACTTCCTGTACAATCTCATCAGTTGTGACGATTCTAAAGTGGGTCACTGTGACCAGACCCATTTTTGCAGTGGTTGTTAGGCAAACCCATTGTTGTTTGCTATGGGGCATTTTTTACCAGAAACCAGAAGCAAACACTGCCAAAATGTCAGAAATCGCAGTCACCTGCTGTGGAGGTGCCACAAACAGCCATAAATATGGGCCAATTATCAAGTACTCAAAATGCAGTAATGTGCTTGGGGAAGGCAGAGGGGGTGAACGTTGGAACTGGTCATCTTTTGTGGGAGGGGGTCTCTCATAATTTCAAGCAATCACTGACTGGTTGCCAAGTTGAGGATTTGCAAGCCCCTAGGCTGATTCCCTGTTGCAATCCAAATTTTTTTTTTTAGAGGTTTTAGAGGTTTTATTTGCATTTGTAGGCCGCCCTTTTCCCTGAGGGGACTCAGGGCGGCTCACAGAAAACCAGGGAAAGGGGAAATACAACATTGAGACAACAACACATAATAAAATAATGAGCAACATGCATACAACATTCGGGCGGGGTAGAAATCCTTATCCCCAGGCCTGACGGGCGAGCCAGTTCTTCAAGGCAGTGCGGAAGGCCTGGACGGTGGAGAGGGTACGAATCTCCACGGGGAGCTCGTTCCAAAGGGTCGGGGCTACTGCTGAGAAGGCCCTCCTCCTTGTGGTTGCCAGCCGACACTGGCTGGCCGATGGAATGCGGAGGAGGCCTAATCTATGGGATCTTATAGGTCGTAGGGAGGTAATTGGCAGAAGGCGGTCTCTCAAGTATCCAGATCCACTGCCATGTAGGGCTTTATGGGTGATCAATAGCACCTTGAAGCGCATCCGGAGATCGACAGGTAGCCAGCGCAACTCGCGGAGGATAGGTGTAATGCGGGTGAATCGGGGTGCACCCGCAATCACTCGCGCGGCTGCGTTCTGTACTAGCTGAAGTCGCCGGATGCTCCTCAAGGGCAGCCCCATGTAGAGCACGTTGCAGTATTCCAGCCTAGAGGTCACAAGGGCCCGAGTGACTGTTGTGAGGGCCTCCCGGTTCAGGTAGGGTCGCAACTGGCGCACCAGGCGTACCTGGGCGAATGCCCCCCTGGTCACAGCCGCTATATGATGGTCGAATGACAGCTGTGGATCCAGGAGGACTCCCAAGTTGCGGACCCTCTCTGAGGGGTGTAAAATTTGACCCCCCAGCCTGAGTGTTGGATTATTGGCCAAATCTTTGGGAGGAAAACACAACAGCCACTCGGTCTTTTCCGGGTTGAGCACAAGCTTGTTAATCCTCATCCAGTCCATGACGGCTTCAAGCCCCCGGTCCATCACGTCAACCGCTTCATTGATTTGGCACGGGGCGGACAGATACAATTGAGTATCGTCCGCATATTGATGGTATCTGATCCCGTGCCTACGGATGATCTCTCCCAGCGGTTTCATGTAGATGTTAAATAGTAGGGGGGATAAGACCGAACCCTGCGGCACCCCATATTTTAGGGGCCTTGGGGACGATCTCTGCCCTCCCACTAACACCGACTGCGACCTGTCCGAGAGGTAGGAGGAGAACCACCGTAACACGGTGCCCCCCACTCCCACCTCCCGCAGTCGTCGCAGAAGGATACCATGGTCGATGGTATCGAAAGCCGCTGAGAGGTCAAGGAGGACCAGGATGGAGGGATGTCCTTCATCTCTGGCTCTCCAAAAATCATCCATCAATGCGACCAAAGCGGTTTCCGTGCTGTAACCGGGTCTGAAGCCTGACTGGAAGGGGTCTAGATAGTCTGCTTCCTCCAAGGACCGTTGGAGCTGGAAGGCCACCACCTTCTCAACAACCTTCCCCAGAAAGGGGAGGTTGGAGACCGGGCGATAGTTGTTAAGGACAGCTGGATCCAAGGATGGTTTCTTCAGGAGGGGTCTCACCACCGCCGCTTTCAGTGCGGCGGGGAAGTTCCCCTCCCGAAGGGAGGCGGTTACAACCGCCTGGATCCAGCCTCGTGTCACCTCACTGCAGTTAGAAACCAGCCATGAGGGACACGGATCCAGGACACAGGTGGAGGAACTCACAGCTCTCATGGCCTTGTCCACATCCCC
This sequence comes from Thamnophis elegans, assembly GCF_009769535.1. Lineage (NCBI taxonomy): Eukaryota > Metazoa > Chordata > Lepidosauria > Squamata > Natricidae > Thamnophis > Thamnophis elegans. Next base: position 116,748,878 of record NC_045558.1, read on the forward strand.
GGGGGTAACCTCCTGAAACTCAACCCAGAGCTGTTCTACTTGGTCCCCCTGTGCCTCGGCTGGAACTGCAGGTGTGGAGTCCAAGTCCGTCCGAAACCGAGCAATTTTGTCCGCTAAGAATTGGGCATATTCTTCAGCTCTGCCCTGCAAGGGTTCCCCCGTCTCCCTTTTGTTCAATAGGGAGCGGGTTATCCTAAACAGGGCGGCTGGACGGGACTCAGCGGATGCGACCAGGGAGGCTATGTGTGATCTTTTAGCTGCCCTAAGTGCCCTAGTATATTCCCTGGTGCAGGTGGTTACCATTGCTCGGTTCGATGCGGACTTATCGGACCTCCAACGGTGCTCTAGGCATCTCCTCCGGCGCTTCATCTCCCGGAGCTCCTTGGTGAACCAAGGGGGTCTCCGGGATCCGCCGCCTCGGAGGGGCCGCAGTGGCGCAATCCGGTCGAGGGCCTCTGACGCTGCCAAGTGCCACGCAGCAGCCAGAGTCTCTGCCGGACTGTGGGCGAAAGTGTCAGGAATAACCCCAAGCTCTGTCTGGAACCTTGCTGGCTCCATAAGACGCCTGGGGCGGAACCACCTGGTCGGTTCCTCCTCCCTACAGTGGGGGTTTGGCCTCCGGAAGTCGAGCCTCAGTAGGCAATGGTCTGACCACGACAGGGGTATGATGTCACTCCCCCTCAGACCAAGATCACACATCCACTGCTCCGAGAGAAATACGAGGTCAAGCATGTGTCCCGCTGAATGGGTTGGGCCTCGGATTACTTGAGCCAAGCCCATGGCTGTCATGGAAGCCATGAACTCCTGCGCCCCATCAGAGTTTTCACCGAGCGACGGCAAATTAAAGTCCCCCAGGACCATCAACCTAGGGAACTCAATTGCCAGCTCGGCTACCGACTCGAGGAGCGAGGGGAGGGCTGCTGCAACGCTGTTGGGAGGCAGGTACGTTAGCAGCAAACCCACTTGACCCTTGAGGTCCAACTTTAACAGCAAGGACTCACACCCGACAATCTCCGGAGCAGGGACCCTACGAGGAACTAACGACTCCCGGATAACAACGGCCACACCCCCACCCCTTCCCTGGGCTCTCGGCTGATGTAGCACCTGAAATCCTTCTGGGCACAGTTCTACAAGGGGGACTCCTCCCTCTGGGCCCAGCCAGGTCTCAGTAATACATGCCAGGTCTGCCCTCTCGTCTAAAATTAAGTCCCGGACGAGAGGTGCTTTATGTACAACAGACCTGGCATTTAGCGACAACAGCCTGAGACCAGGGTCCTGACTACTTGCGCCATCTGGTCTTGGAGTGGGACTCCTAGGGCCGGAAGGAGGGATCTCTGTGATGTAGCGAACCCTCCTTCCCCGGTAATGGCCTGCCCTAAAGTCCCCGCCGTATCTGCCCCTCCCTGTTACGACCGCAATACCCCGACCCTCTCCCGTGTCTTTAGTCCCCTCAACCACCCCCATAGCCCCCGCAATTCCCGGCAGGTCCTCCGAATCAAGCACACTCATTTATACACTCAAGCAATCCCCACGTAATAATTAAAAACACATAAAAAATACAACAATCATGGAATAATAAAAGTGGGATCATCCAGTTCACACATACAGTCACATGCACTCACCATACCATTTAAAAATTTGCGCAGCGTGCGTAGATCTTATAAAAGAATATATATAGAAGGGGAGGTAGCATTTCTTCCCTTCTTACGTAGTTGGGAAGGTCCCAAAAGTCCAGGCGATTAAAAGAAATCGTCAAAGATGTTAAAGTCCGGTTTGTCAATAATGTCAGTGAAGGCAGAGTCTGGGTAGTTGAGATGGTTTCCCTGGGACGACGAGGGGCAATATTAACCAGATGGGTACAATTTGTTCGTACGTAAAGAAGCCCAACAGATGTAATTGTAGATGTAATTATAGGAGGGGTGGGTAGATGTTAATTAAAGAGGCGGTAAAGATGATAAAGATGGTAAAAATGATGAGACCAGCCAAAGGATGGAGGAAGTGCCAGTAATGGCCACTGGGGGGAGTCTGAGGTCCACATACGCTGCCTTTCCGGAGCAATGGCGTCCAATACAGAATGGTCCGGTGGACGATTTTGCCTAACGTGGCCCTCCTGAGGCAGCAGCAGCAACAGATGATACCCAACACAACAAAGAGCCTGTCGTTGAAATCCTGGGATCCTGGGATCACAGTCCAGGTGGACAGATGATAAATAAAACGTTGCAGAGCCCAGTGGAAGCAACGGCAAAACACAAAAAGGATGCCGTGCCAGGGGGAAAGGAAGCAATCAGCAGGGCCGCAGTACAGAGCAACAAAGTTGCGGTGGGGGTAGAGAGCCAGTCCTCCAGTCCAAACAGGCACTTCCATACAGTTCCCTACCCTCTGTTCAGGGCACAAATCAAGCCTCCCAGGGTAGCGGGGCAGCCTCCTAAGGCAGCGGGGCCGAAGCCGCCGCCGCTCGCGCAACGCCGCCACTGCCGCCGCCCAGCTGTTCGAAAAAATCACCGAGGGAGGTAATACCGTCCAGGGGCCACCCGAAGGCAGCCCCCTCCTCAAATAATTACCTCCCCGGGAAGCCCGAATGTTGATCTCTTGCAAGGACCCCTCCGTTGTCATGTTCGGGGTCCTAGTCGCCTGGAATCTATCGCTATTATTTCTCAATAGCCGGAGCGTTGAAACTCGGCGGCCATTCCCAATTCTCACGCATGCGCGAGAATAAATCCAAGTTTATATCCAATCAACCCTTTTTTTTCCCTTTGCTTTTGTTAAATCAACAGTGAGATATTAGCATCTTGGGAAAACAGGGGTTCCTTTAATATAACTCTTGGTATCCAGGTTTTACGGTAAAAGGAATCAATGATCCCTACTCCAGAGACTGTGGGGTGTGAGTCTCTGCTCTTGAAGTTGGACCTAGGGGTTCAAGTGGGCTTGTTTTTGACGTATCTACCTCCCAACTGCGTCTCAACAGCCCTTCCTGCGCTCCTAGAATCAGTAGCCGGGTTGGCAGTTGAGTTCCCCAGACTAATAGTACTGGGGGACTTCAACTTGCCGTCACTGGGCAAACGCTCTGATAGAGCGCAGGAGTTCATGGCTTCCATGACAACCATGGACTTGACCCAGGTAATTCAGGGTCCGACTCAGAGCGGGACACACACTCGACCTTGTGTTTCTCTCGGGGCAGTGGAGACGTGATCTTGAACTAAGGGGGATAGAGACCTTACCCTTGTCATGGTCAGATCATGACCAGTCAAGCCTCCTGCTGAGGCTTGACTTTTGGAAGCCACTCCCCCTCCGCAGGGAGGTGGAGCTGATTAAATGGTTCCGCCCCAGGCTCCTGATGGACCCACTGAGACGGAGCTTGGGGAGATACCTGACTCTCTTGCCCACACTCCGACAGACGCCTTGGTTGCCAGCTGGAATGCAACGGCGACTGGGGCTCTGGATTGGATTGCCCCTTTGCGGCCTCTCCGCAGCAGTGGATCCAGGAGGGCACCTTGGTTTACTGAGGAACTCCGGGAGATGAAGCGCCAAAAGAGACGCCTAGAGCGATGTTGGAGGGCTAGCAACTCCGAATCCAACCGAACACTACTAAAAGCTTTTATTAGGACTTATTTACTGGCGAAAAGGGCGGCAAAATGTGCACATTTTTCCGCTCTTATTGTATCCGCAGAATCTCACCCAGCCGCCCAGTTTAGGATAACCCGCTCCCTCCTAAAAGGGGAGGATGCGAGGGAACCCTTACAGGGACGGGCTGAGGACTTTGTTCAGTTTCTGTCGGACATAATCACTCAGATTCGGACAGACCTAGACTCCAGTTGGACAGTACCAATGGAGGTGCCAAGGGAAGGTCTTGCTCAGATTTCTGGAACGAGTTCCAGCTTGTCACTCCTGAGGAAGTGGACAAGGCCATGGGAGCGATGAGTGCCTCCACCTGTTTGCTGGATCCGTGCCCCTCCTGGCTGGTCTCGACCAGCAGGGAGGTAACACGAGGCTGGCTCCAGAGGATTACTAACTCGTCTTTGCAGGAGGGATCTTTCCCGCAATCCTTGAAGGAAGCGGTGGTAAGACCCCTCCTTAAGAGGCCTTCTCTGGACACAGCTATTCTCAACAACTATTGTCCAGTCTCCAACCTCCCTTTTTTAGGGAAGGTTGTTGAGAAGGTGGTGGCCCTACAACTCTGACGGACCTTGGATGAAGCAGATTATCTAGATCCATTTCAGTCTGGATTCAGGCCTGGATACTCCACTGAAACCGCTTTGGTCGCGCTAATCAATGATCTCTGGTGGGCCAGTGATGGAGGACACGCCTCTATCCTTGTGCTCCTTGACCTCTCAGCGGCCTTCGATACCATCGAACATGTTATCCTTCTGCGATGGCTAGAAGAGGTGGGGGTGGGAGGCACCGTTTTACGGTGGTTCTCCTCTTACCTCTCCGACAGGTCGCAGTCAGTATTGGTTGGGGGATAAAGGTCGACCCCTAGGCCCCTTAAATATGGGGTGCCACAGGGCTCGGTCTTGTCCCCCCTCCTATTTAACATCTACATGAAGCCACTGGGTGAGATCATTCGTCGGCACGGGATCAAATACTATCAATATGCGGATGATACCCAGTTGTATCTCTCCACTCTGTGCCAACTCAGTGTTGCGGTGGAAGTGATGTGCCAGTGCCTGGAAGCTGTCAGGGTCTGGATGTGGGTAAACAAACTCGCACTCAATCCTGACAAGACCGAGTGGCTTTGGATGTTGCCTCCCAAGGACAGTCCAGTTAGTCCATCCTTATGCCTGGAGGGTGAAAATCTACTCCCCTCAGAGAGGGTCCGCAATTTGGGAGTCCTCCTGGATCCACAGCTGACATTAGAACATCACCTGTCGGCTGTGACCAGGGGGGTCTTCGCCCAGGTTCGCCTGGTGCACCAGTTGCGGCCCTATTTGGATCGAGAGGCACTTCACACAATCACTCATGCCCTTGTCACCTCAAGGCTTGACTACTGTAATGCACTCTATATGGGGCTGCCCCTGAAAAGTGTTCGGAGACTACAACTAGTCCAGAATGCAGCCGTGCGAGTGATATTCACACCTATCCTCCGCGAGCTGCACTGGCTTCCTATTGGTCTCCAAGCACAATTCAAGGTGCTGGTCATTACCTTTAAAGCCCTACATGGCCTAGGACCCTGATATCTGCGAGACTGTCTTCTGCCACATACCTCCCAACGACTAATAAGATTGCACAGGGTGGGCCTTCTCCGGGTGCCGTCAGCCAGACAATGTCGGCTGGCAACCACTCGGGGGAGGGCCTTCTCTGTAGCCGCTCCGACCCTATGGAATGAACTGGCCTCAGAGATCTGGACCCTACCCACTCTCATGGCCTTCCGAATGGCTATTAAGACCTGGCTATTCCGGCAGGCCCTGGGCTATTGACCTCATGACTGAGGTCCAGCCCCGATTAGACTGGGTGTATGTTGTGGCTTTTTTAATCTATGTTTCTCTGCTTTTTAACTTTTCTATTTTTAAAATGTATTTGTTGTAAGCCGCCCGGAGTCCTTCGGGATTGGGTGGCCTATAAATTCTATAAATCTAATCTAATGATGTAAATCGGGGATGGATAGTCTTTGAAAAGCTGTGAGCCACCACTCAAGCTTCCTAATTTCCTGAAAGATCAGAGAAAGTTAGCTGATAATGCTTGGATGTCACCAGGAGCCTTTTCATTTTACATTTAACCACTGGGTTTGGAGGCGATTGTATCAGCGGAGTTTCCTGAAACAGACCAGTCCCATTTCTACTTCTAAAACCATGCACAGATCCTGGGGGCCACTCCTCTGATTTAGGAAGCTGTCACATTAGACATTGCTCAAAAACTGACTCCAAGGAAAGCAAAGTAGCTGTGGCAAGCTCAAATCATTCATCATTCACAAGAATGAAATGGAGAAAACACTTCAAAATTTTGCTCAAGATTTTTGACCTTGTAATCCCTTAACTAAGGATAGAGGCGGGCATGTATGGAGCAGAGCATTTATTGATCAGATGCCCTTCCTAATGCTGCAGTCCGCAACAATTACCTTTTCATTGCACCCTACGAGAAACATCTGCTGTTACCTAGAATTGAACTCAATCTTTTGAGGGGGAGACAAGCGTCTTCAGCATTAGGTCACGCTGTACTATGTGGTTCAAATATAGCAACAAATCTGGTTCTTACTTAAAAGAATCTGCATAAAGTAGAAACACAGGCAAATAAGATGTAAGGAGCACTTTCCAATATGAGCTTTTCTTTTAGGAGTGGATAGCTACAAAGCCTAATATGAGTTCAAGATTGCCCCCTGCCATTAAATGAACTGGTTTTTCACTTCCACTTCACCAAAAAGTTCATTTTTAAATAAAATGCATCCAGTAAGCTTAATTCTGTTATACTGTAGATGCCAATGCAACTTTAAAACCCATCCTCAAAGGAAAAATGTTTTGAAAAGGCTTTCTGGAGGCTGAATGGCCACACATCTGCAACTCTGGACAAATTATTTGAAGTAATGTGAACACGTCTGCTGAATCAGTACTTCAGTTTGACTACCCTTACCTATATCAACAGAGTAGAACATGTTTTGGGATGTTCACATCCTAGTCAGATGAATATTTTTGGGGGGAAATTAATTAGGCAGATTCTTTTAGCTATCTTGTAGTATTGAAAATGAAAACGGCAAAGAATTCTACATATTGCATCTTCTGCATTAAATTTGAACACTTCAGCCGCACTTGTTGAATGTCAGCATCATCTTCCATCTTAAGTTATGCCAAGTTTGGTTTTCCATTTTGAGACAGAATGTGAAGAATTGAGGTTAATACACTTGAGCTGTGTTAAGGATGATTGAATCCACATTTGTAGTGAGTGTAACGTGGGAAATGCTCTTGGTTCAGAGTTTAGGGCAGGGGTGTCCAACTTTGGCCAATTTTAAGATTGTGGACTTCAACTCCCAGAATTTTTCAGCCAGCCATGTTGGCTGAGGAATTCTGGGAGTTGAAGTTCACAGGTCTTAAAAGTAGTCAGCTGCCATCGATATTAGGGGTACAATGTGGCCTGTGTTGTTCTTCTAGGTGAAGCCTTCTTTACCTGTGTGGCTAAGGAGTCCATGCTGGAACCATTGCGGAAAATACAATTTCTCCAATTAATTTCTATACATGGAAAGGCTGGGGGTCTTTCAGGGCTGGCTTGTAAAAAAAAAATATCGACAGCTGCATCAGCAGCAGGATGGAAGTCCTTTGTGTCCTAAACCAGGGGTCCCCAACCTCTGGCCCACTATTGGTCCATGGTTTATTCGCAACAGTCATGTTAATGGCTGCCTGGTGTATGCGCCTGTGCACACACACAACGCCTCACTCGTGCAAGCATTGCAGGGGATCGCAGCCCCACTCGGCTGAGCATCGCAGGTACTTAGGACCTTACTCATGTGAGCGTTGTAAGCACTCTCGATCTTGCTCACCTGCCCCTCTCATAAAACCATCTCCCCCACCCCACCCCCCGGTGCTCTGGGCTGCCAACCAGGAAAGATTGGGGAATTCTGTACCAAACTTTGGAGTTCTCCACCGTTCAGCCCAACCCTTCATCCCATCCCCACATTTTTTTTCCTCATAGAAATACTGCACAGGAGGTTTAATAGGCAGATGCACACATTATCACATTGTCTTTTTCTATTAAAAGAAGGAGCAACTGGTTTCAACTTCTTTATTTTTTTTCCTCATGAATGTAACCATATAAAAACCATAAGTTATGAAAGTCACACTATGTCAGCTTTCCAAGGGCAAGGGATTAAAAAAAACACCATCACCCTCCACAGATCTGAACAGGAAATTTAAGAGGGAAAAGTACAAAACCGTCAGTGAAAAAACAACACCCACAAAATGGAGATGCCTTTTTCACCCATACCTCCACGTGCCCTCTTGATTTAAAAAAAACCTGTTGGGATGCCCATCCTGCTGACTGGACGCCAAATTGATGTATGTACCCCCGAAAATCAAGCAACATTTGCACTAGAGGTGGTGACAAGGAACAGTATTACACTGAAAAAAACGGGCCGGGAGGGAGAAATTTTTTAGGCAACACAGTTTGGCAGAGAAGACCAACAATGATTTAACAAAAATAAAAATCCATGATGGAAGCCTGCTGTTGGCACTCAAGCCTCAGAACAAACGGACGGACAAACCACGTGCATGTCTTCAATTGTGCTAACAGCCTCAGTTCCTGGTAGCTGGGGAAAGGGAAGCCTTTTGAAAACAAGGGGCAATGGGATTTGGGGGGGGGGGGGAGAGAATCTTGGTAATTTCCCCCTTGCCTCTAATACTGACCCTCTCCTTGCTGGCCCAGAGTGCAGCTATAGGGAACTACACAATGAAATGAATTAATGATACGTCAACGGAATAGGATGACAGAGAGGATTTGCTCTGGGTGCAAGGTTTGTTGAAGGAGGAGAAAAAAAATCTGCGGGAACAAAGGGGCTAACGCATCCGGTAATCCGTCGAACACGACAGCTCACACAACTGCCCCTTGAAGTCCAAATCAATGGTGAAGTCCAGATCTCGCTGCATACAGAAAAAGAAAATGAGTTAAAACATTTTCCCCACACACAATGTATTCCACCACATATAGGAAGTTCAACCTCATTTCCATTAAGAGACAAGGAAGATTTACTTCCCAATCCTGTGCTGAAGTTATATTCCCTTTTCAGAATGTTAGCATGCATTTTGTTGTGTTCCTTAACTCCTATATCACATAACTTGGCTATTGGGACAAATAGGACTGCATTTCAGATCCTTTCCCAATAAATTCTCCAAAACTCCTTCTTGTCTCTCGCCCTCATCAATCTATTTTTTCCAAACAAAATTAAATTTTGTTGTGCCAAACACAACACAGGATAACCACACTAAATGTTGATGGGCATACGGAAACTTCAGAATGGAAATCTCCAATCAAGAATAAACGCTTGTTAAATAACCAATAAGAACTTTAACATGAACATTGATGCAGCAAGTTATCCCCAGAATGAATATAGCAGGAGGAACAACTTGCAGTAAGGTAAAGGAGTCCCTGTGTTTTTTTAACTCCGCTAGTTGCCAACTACGGGGGCAGTGCTCATCTGTTTCAAGGCCACTGAGTCAGCACGGTCCAAAGACGTTTCCGCGGTCATGTGGCCAACATAACCCCATGGAGTGATGTTACCTTCCTACCGAAGTGGTACCTATTTATCTACTTGTATTTGCGTGCTTTTGAGCTGCAAGGTTGGTAGGAGCTGGGATAAAGATGGGAGCTCACCCTGACGCATGGAGCACAGGTCTCAAACTTGGCTGCTGACTTTCCAGCCGACAAGCCCAGTGTCTTAACCGCTAAGCCACTGCGCGGCCACTTGCTGCAGTACAAATGTTTAATTTTTGGAACCTAAATATTAAACTCAAAGTACCCTAAATTGGAACTTTCACAAGCTTGCCAAATTAGGCAAGACTTTAAGAGACCTGATCTTGCATGACCCTTTAAGCGAGAAATCCCAAGTCCCAATTTTATACAGTATTAATTTTATACAAGATCTTGCAGGTGAGTTTTTAACAGAACCATCTTTTATATATTCGCAGGTTTATACAAATTTCATCAATTATGCCCGAGTCATGACTAAACCAATTTCTTTTCTTAAAATAATAAAAGCTACAAATTAGCTGGCCTTATTCCTCAAGCTAAGTGCAGTCAGTGGTGCAGAGATGAGACGGAAAAGAAACTGGATAAACGAATATTCTAATGTCTTTTTAGGGTTGGAAAATAATAGACCAATCACATTCCTTTAAAAAAATACATCTTATTTAAACTCCCACCAATCAAAGCTTATAACAGAGGAAGAATGGGGAGATTGGGGGGTGGGTGAGAGAAAATTTTAAGGAGCGTATAAATGCAACCTGAGGGGGGGGAATCTATTTCAGATCAGCTTCTGTCCTAAATTATAGTAAGAAGCAACTAATTTACCCAAACTGAAGCTTCCTAGACTACTTGTCCCAATGGTGCTTTTTCAAGAGGCAACTGGACTTTCCAGTTATTCTTTGAAGACGTTTCGCTTCTCATCCAAGAAGCTTCTTCAATGCTGAAGAAGCTTCCTGGATGAGAAGTGAAACGTCTTCAAAGAAAAAACAGAAAGTCCAGTTGCTTCTTGAAAAACCACCTTTGGGACAACTGTGACCTGAATGACTGAGAATCTCTATAAACTTGTAGACCACTTTATTCATAACATTGCTGCTAGAGTCAAAGCCCAGCTTAAGACCTGCTATCTTTTCCATACGTGTATTTCATTCATCAGGAACCTTACTTTAATTCATGCATTGTCTACTCAGGAATATTTATAAGCTGCTCTTTAAATCCAGCTCTGCCCTGTTAATGGTTTTGGCCGTATGTGTGGAGCCTCTGGTTCTGCTGGTGGCCAAGACTGGCATCTGTGGCCGGAAAGGGCTGCCTGTGCGTACAGAGTGAAGAGCGTTGCTGCGCGTGCCCATATATTTTGGGCAAAATTTTTCTCTTGCCCCTGGTTTCTACCAGTATAGATTCTATGGACTTGCCAAATAGCTTATTCCCCTTGACTGGGGCAGAAGCTAGCTTCCATTTATGTTTTACATCCGCCTGCCAATGGTGGAGCCAAACCAAGCGCCTTACAGCTACTGAAGCTGCAATGGCTTTGGAAGCGTACTTAGCACCGTTGAGAGTGGCGTCTGCTATAAGTTCTAGTGTAGCTATTACTTTGTTAAAATAGTGTTGTGATCGCACATCACCAGGTGGTGTCCTGTCATGCATCTCACAAAGCCAGATTAGAGCAGCTCTGCTGAAAAATGAGGCGGTTGTGGTGACTTTGACTGCCCATGCTGTTGCTTGGTGGAACTTATGAAGGGTCTGCTCCATCTTCTTGTCCTCTCCTTTCAAACCTTCCTCTGCCTCATTGGCTAGGATGGTTGAGGATGTTGAGGCAGCCACTGGGCCATCAATTGTTGGAGGCTGTAGAGACTCTGCAAATTCCAGCTCTACATTATAGATCTTGTTTTCACTCCCATCTGGTATTGGGAAAATCACTGGTTAGACCCTTTGTCCATGCACCACCTCTCTGAACAATTTGGAAGAGGGAACTGTCTTGCATTCCACCGTTAGGTCTTGCAAAAGTCCTGTCCTTTGGATATGTCAAGGATGGTTTTATCCTGGTTGTCATGGGGTCAGTGCCCAGGTCAGTTGCTGCCTTGGCCTTGCTTAGCAATAGCTTGAATAGGCTTGTTCAAAAAATACCATTAAATGCTGGAGTATCTTCCAGAATTTCCTCTTCATCTGAGAATTCTGTCTCCCTTTGTTCCCCCTCTCCTGAAATTGAAGGCTCACTTGGAGTGGATGAAATGTAGGAGTTAAACCTGTGTGACGCCAGTTCCCCTTTTGGCCTCCTTGCTGGTAAAGGGTGATCCCGCTCTGATATTCTCTCAACGTTTGCAATGCTGTTCTGATTCTCTTGCACAGACATGACCTGCGTTAAAGCCTCTGATATCAGAGCTTTCATTTTATTCGTAAGTGCAGGTGACCCAGCTCCCACAATTGTGGGAGTGTATGTAGCCACTGGTGCCAGCCGCCTCCTGTTATTTCTGAAGTCCTGAAGCTCTTCTTGCAATTCAGGCAAGGATTCATCCTCTCCCAAACAAAGGATTGCTTGGTTTTATTGCTCACCAGCTCCCTCTGGTGCTGCAGCTCTGGTACTAATTCCTTGCTGCTTCATCTCTATTGGCTGAAATACTGAAACGCGGGATATTCCATTCTGCTCCGCCTCCTTTTCAGCTCTTGCAAAGCTTTTATCAATGGCTTTCTGCCTCCTCAAAGCGTCTTTCTCTTCAGCTTTGGAGGGCTTGCTGGAAATTAGCAGCTTCCTTCTCATCTCAAGTGTTGCTGCTCTTGCAGCCCCTCTGAGCTGTTTCTCTGGCTGGGCTTAAGGCAGGGAGTTCTTGCTCCTCCCCAGTCGAAACTGAGCAGTGACTCTAGCCCTGTGATGGTGAACCTGTGGCACGCGGAGCAATTTGTTAGGAAATGCAAGGCGTTGCCCTGCCAGCTTCAGCGCTGCACTGTCAGCTTCAGTGTGCATTGGCCAGCTGACTTTGAATTTCATTTTTGGCTGTTTTTTGCCCTCTGGAGGTTTCAGGGAAGCCTCTTGAAGGCCTCTGGGATGGGCAGATGAGGCCATTTTAGCCTTCCCCAGGCTCCTAGAAAGCCTCTAGAGCCTGGGGAGAGCAAAAAACAGATCCATCATGCGTCAAAAGTGGGGGGGGGGGCAGGGGTCACGCACACATGTGCAGGGGGGGGTGGTCGCACGCATAGATGTATGGCACCACAAACTCTGATCCATTCGTTACGGATGGTGAGCTGGTGCCTTTAAGGGTTCGCTGCCAGTCAGCTTCCCACTCTCCTGCAGCTGCTCTATCGCCCACAGAGCCAGCCGGTTTTTACTCACGGTTCTGCCACCGTTAATTTCCCTTCTATTAGTTGGATCCTGTGGTCCCAAGCAATTATTCCCCTCTGGAGCACCTCTCCGTGCCTCTTTTTTGCATGAAGGCTGAGTCAAAACTGGGCATGCGCAGTAGAAGGCAGGACTAAAGAAATGACTGACTCAGCCTCAAAGCAAGAAAGCAGAGGGACACCTATGAATTGTATTATCCTGTCAGCACGACGAAGAATAACAAATATTACGAGGACCAAAACTAAACACAAATTTATTTCATTAAAATCTAAGGGTCTCTGGTCCCCCCACTGTCACATTAAAATTATATTTGGGTAATAGCTTACACAAGAGCCTGTGGAGTTGCACACACAACTGAGGAATTTCAGGTTATGAATATTTATCCCAAACTAGTACTGTGTCACAAGTGTTATTACACAATAGCATTTTGGACAAATGTTCCATTCCAGAACAGAATGTTTCTCTGCTAGTCCATCTACCACATGCACAGATAAATTAACCTAGACCAGAGGAACAGAACATTTCACGCTTCCCCACTTAATAGGAGTAAGTGCATGTTAATCAGAATTCCAGCCAACCGTAGCCTTCTCCAGCCAACCATTCCATCTCTCTCCATCACTGACAACACATCCAACACTCTCCATGGCCATCGCTATGCTTGTTCCTTGCTGGATTGTTTCTGGTTAGACTTACGTTTTGCCTAATATGGCCTTAAGAAAAGAAGCATTTGTATTTTTGCAAATCTAAGAAACAAAGAAGCTTCTATACACTCGATTTCTATTTGACATTGGAGGAAACGATGTCAATTTTCCAGAAAAAACATTGCAGGAAAAGAACCACCCTCCTGACTCACATTGTTCTTGGCGTTGGGCTTCATGCCGATGGTGCCAAATATCTCCTCTCCTGTCTTCACTGTTAGATAGTCTTCCATGTAAAAGACTGTCTGTTTCCAGTGGGTGTAGGGAGATTCAGGACCTGAAGGGAATAAGAAAATGAAACTGAGCAGAGGAGACAGCCAGGAGGAATAAAAGATGTACCCAAATGTGTCTCTAACCATGTGCTTGACTTAGTTGACTTTAGATATTTTCCTCCAGGTAAATTGAAGTCCTCCAATAATTCTACTTTTCAATTTCTCAATTAGTAAAATCTACAAGAATGCTACAGTGGGAGGATACCCAAGCTCCTAAAAAACCAGACTAAATTAGCCTACATCAATAGACCTATCTTTCAGCAATAGTTTAGTTCAGTGTTAATTAACCTTAGCCACTTTGAGACATGTGGACTTCAATTCCCAGAATTCCCAGCCGGTATGGCTGGTTGGGGAATTGAAGCCAACTCAATTTACACTAAGGTTAAGAAACACTAATCTAGCCTTTCCAGTAGTGCTGCATTACTTTAAATAGTAACTAGTCATATTTTAAAACTGAATATTCCATTGGTTTAATTCTATCCTTTACCAGAATATTAACATTTTAACATCCAAACTCCCCACACTGGATCGAAGTCCCCCCTTGCCGATTTCCCACACAGAGGCAACGAATGTCCTTACTGGTAGAGAATCCAGTTCGTTTGTGGCATCGGGTAAACTCTATGTTGAAATAGGCGACCAAGGCATGGATGTAGTCATTGCGCTTCACTTGGAGACAGAAGGGGGATGTGAAGGTGAGATCCTCCACCTTCACTGTGTAGATGTCTACCTCCTGCCACAGGTGAAGAAGGAGAGAGAAAACAAGACAGGTTGAAAAAAGTCAACATACCTTCGTTATCCTCACAAAACAATATCTATCATTCTTTCTAATAGCAAATTCCTGCAGATTGCAAAAGTAGCAGTCCTTTAGTGCCCAAACAGTAACATCTGAAAGCCAAATATTTGGAGGCATCTTGAAATAAACTAACATTTGACACAAAAAGTGAGCAATTTGTAAATTTTTAAAGTGTTTATGCATCTGTGTAACCTCACTGGTAGTCTACTCTAATCTGGGCCATACGGTGACGTATATCGAATCTGATTGTTTCTCCCTTTTTTCTCTGGGGAACAGAAGAGAACACTCCCCTGCTGCTCTTCAGTAAAGCAATCTAGCATTTGTTCTTAATCTCCATTTTCCTATTTCCATCATCTTCTCTTGGTTATATGCCAGGGCTCTTCTCTCTTGCCTACAAAGTTCCCAAAAGGGTCATTTGCATGCATAATCCAAACCAGCAAGTGTTGCAGAAAGAAAATGCATAGAGAGGGGCCTGCCAAAAAAAACAGGTGAAGCAAAAGGAAAAAAAAAAGATAATGTTCTTAATGCAGTGACAGGCACTTACAATCTTTATCCACATGACATCTAAATACCCAGTAAGATTAAGAAAGATTTAAAATGCTTCATAGTAAATCCTCTGGGCTGGCACTATATTTCCTCTAAGTTCTGAAAAGTTCCTGGCATGCCGCTATGAGTGGCCTTCTTTGGGGATAGCTCAATGTTCCCCTTAATCGAAATGATTGTGCTCAATATTGTTCAATGGTTTTTATTGACTGGTCTGAAGACCTCCCACAACAGAGTCTAGTGATCAATGGTAGAAGCAACGTATGACCAGTGAACACCTAAATGCCATTTTAGGCAGGCGTTCGTAGCAATGGCGATTAAGAAAATCAAAGGCAGAAAAAGAGAATAACCCAGCCCATCATACCTTGATGAGACAGGCATTAGTGACCAACTGCTTTGGGTCAACAACGTCCACCAAAGGCTCTTTGATTGCCACGTCTTTGATGCATGACATGTCAAATCCATATACATTCTCCCACCCTGCAATAAGAAACACAGAGTTTAAAAGGGGTTCAGATTCTGGAAATCCTTTGCACACTCACCCACTAACAAAGGGAACAATGAAAAAGAAGAATTTAAAAGAAGCAGAGAAAATGTTGTTCCCTCAAAAGAGTTACTAGGAAATATCTTTCCCCCATATGCATGTGGCTCCTTGTGTGCCCAAAGGGCCTGGCATCCTATTTGGGAAAGAACTTGGTACTTACAGTGGATCTTGTAATCTTTGTACTGCCGATCTTCAATAGCAGTGATGTACAGCGTAGCACGGTCTGGAAAAATAAGTCCATCTGGGGTCTGGCGCAAAATGGATGGTAAAAAAAAATTAGTCACAAAACAATATAATCCTTTTTCTTGTAGAGAATCTAATTTCTTGAGTAGAGGATGGGGCGGGGCGGGGGAGGGGACGGACAACACACAATATACATGTCAGAATTCCTGTTACTTACAATTATACCCCAACTTTCAGAATAACAATATAGTTCCAAAATACCCAAATAGCTTACAAGCAGTTTAAATGATTCTAAATAAAAATAAAATAAGGACACTTCTAGGAACCTTCTCATAGTATCATGAGTACTAAGGACTCTGTAATGAGGAGTTGGTAACTTAAAGAGATATTAACACAAGTGTTAATTATGAAAAGTAAAAATGGGTAATCAGGATTCAAACATCAAATTGTGACCTGCACAAATTACAAAAAGCAATGTATAATTACTGATACATGTCTGTAGTTTGAAACCATAATACATTAAGAGTCTTTAAATGCAAAACAGGTAACATTCATTCTCAGAGCTTGTCATCCTCATAGGTGCTTAAACTGGGGGTCAGGAATCTGTAGCCCTCCAGATGTTACTTAAATTCAACCCTTGTTTCCATCCCTATTGACACTGTAATTAGACCTTCATCAACTTCAGAGGGCTACAGATACTGCAGCGCGTCCGAGTGTAATAATGATATTAGCATCGATATAAAAACAATTTGCACTGAAAGAAGCTCCTGAATAAGCTGGTTTCAGAATGAACGCCAAAGGGGCTGCCATCATATCCTGAGTGGCTTAAATACTCAATCGGATACTTTTGCTCAATGAAGAGGAATGTTTCATTTGCCTTACTTTGAGACAGTCTTTACTTCAGATCATATCAAATTCTGTATTACAGCCCAAACCAAATAAACTTATTAAATAAAATGTATACAGCTGCAAGGTATAAAGAGTAAATTAAAGTATACCAGATAAAGTATTAAGTCATGTTAGCACTACTCTGCTATCGGCAACAAACTGGTGTGGGGGAAAAAAGTTTGCAACTTTTACTTGTGCTTCCCTACTATTCCATTAAGAATGAAATTCTAATTCTGTTTTATGTGACTTATGTGATTAATAGCCAAGGATAGATTTTTCATGAAGCATAAATGTACTTGGGAGACCCATAAGGCATAGTACTTTTGAAAAATAAATACCAGGAAAGAGTATGGTTTACAAGGACAGATTTTTTTTTCTGTTAAAGACTACAGAAGGGGTGGCGGTGTGGCTATTGTAGTCCGGGAGTCTTTAGTACCTCGTAGGATCCCTGCTCCGGAGCTTGTCGGGTGTGAGTCCCTGCTGGTGAAGCTGGACCTCAAGGGTCAAGTGGGTCTGCTGCTTACGTACCTGCCTCCCAACTGCGTTGCAGCAGCCCTCCCCTCGCTCCTCGAGTCAGTAGCCGAGCTAGCAGTTGAGTTCCCTAGACTTATAGTTCTGGGGGACTTCAACTTGCCTTCGCTCGGTGAACGCTCTGATGGAGCGCAGGAGTTCATGGCTTCCATGACAGCCATGGGCTTGACCCAGGTAATTCGAGGCCCAACCCACTCAGCGGGTCACACGCTCGACCTCGTATTCCTCTCGGAGCAGTGGAGTTATGATCTTGGTCTGAGGGGTAATGAGATCATACCCCTGTCGTGGTCAGACCACTGCCTACTGAGGCTAGACTTCCGGAGGCCAAACCCCCACCGTAGGGAGGAGGAACCGACCAGGTGGTTCCGCCCCAAGCGACTGATGGACCCTGTTAGGTTCCAGACGGAGCTTGGGGTTATTCCAGATACTCTCGCCCACAGTTCGGTGGAGACCCTTGTCGCTGCCTGGCACTCGGCAGCTTCGGGGTCTCTAAACCGGATTGCGCCACTACGGCCCCTCCGGGTCAGCGGCCCCCGGAGGCCTCCTTGGTTTACCGAGGAGCTCCGGGAGATAAAGCGCCGGAGGAGACGCCTAGAGCACCTGTGGAGATCAGACAGGTCCGAATTGAACCGGGCACTTGTAACAGCATGCACCAAGGAGTATACTCGCGCTTTAAGATCGGCAAAAAGAACACACATTGCCTCCTTGGTAGCGTCTGCCGAGTGCCGCCCAGCCGCCCTGTTTAGGATAACCCGCTCCCTCCTAAATAGGAGGGAGACGGGGGACCCCTTACAGGGTAAGGCTGAGGAGTATGTTCAGTTCTTGGCGGACAAAGTTGCCCGGTTTCGAGCGGACCTGGACTCCACTCTTGCAGAGCCAGCTGAGACACAGGGGAAAGACTTGGCAAACCATCTCTGGGTTGAGTTTCAGGAAGTTGCCTCTGGGGATGTGGACAAGGCTATGCGAGCTGTGAGTGCCTCCACTTGTGTACTGGACCCGTGCCCCTCCTGGCTGGTTGCCAACAGCAGTGAGGTGACACGAGGCTGGATCCAAGCGGTTGTTGTGGCATCTCTTCGGGAGGGGCACTTCCCCACCGAGCTTAAGGCAGCGGTGGTGAGACCCCTTCTGAAGAAACCGTTTTTGGATCCAGCTGTTCTTAATAACTACCGTCCAGTCTCCAACCTTCCCTATGGGGAAGGTTGTTGAGAAAGTGGTGGCCCTCCAGCTTCAGCGTACCTTGGAGGAAGCAAACTATCTTGACCCCTTCCAGTCCGGCTTCAGACCAGGTTACAGCACAGAAACCGCTTTGGTCCCATTGACCGATGATCTCTGGAGAGCTAGGGATGGAGGCTTTGCGTCCATCCTGGTTCTCCTTGACCTCTCAGCGGCTTTCGATACCATCGACCATGGTATCCTTCTGCGACGACTGCGGGAGGTGGGAGTGGGCGGCACTGTCTTGCAGTGGTTCTCCTCCTACCTCTCGGACAGGTCACAGTCGGTGTTGGTGGGTGGGCAGAGATCGTCCCCGAGGCCCCTAACATATGGGGTGCCACAGGGGTCGGTCTTGTCCCCCCTCCTATTTAACATATACATGAAACCGCTGGGCGAGATCATCCGGAGGCACGGGATAAAGTATCACCAATATGCGGACGATACACAATTGTATCTGTCCGCCCCGTGCCAACTCAATGAAACGGTGGACGTGATGAACCAGGGTCTGGAAGCTGTTAAGGACTGGATGAGAGCAAACAAACTGGTGCTCAACCCAGACAAGACCGAGTGGCTGTTGTGTTTTCCTCCCAATAATTTGACCACCGTACCATCAATCAGGCTGGGGGGACAAAACTTATACCCCTCAGATAGGGTCCGCAACTTGGGAGTCCTCCTGGATCCACAGCTGAGTTTTGATCACCATCTATCGGCTGTGACCAGGGGGGCATTTGCCCAGGTTCGCCTGGTGCACCAGTTGCGGCCCTACCTGAATCGGGAGGCTCTCACGACAGTCACTTGAGCCCTTGTGATCTCTAAGCTGGAATACTGCAATGTGCTCTACATGGGGCTGCCCTTGAAGAGCACCCGGAGACTTCAGCTAGTACAGAACGCGGCCGCGCGAGTGATTGTGGGCGCACCTCGGTTCGCCCACATAACACCTATCCTCCACGAGCTGCGCTGGCTGCCTGTAGATCTCCGGGTGCAATTCAAGGTCTTACTTACCACCCATAAAGCGCTCCATGGTAGTGGATCTGACTATCTGAGACCGCCTCCTGCCAATAATCTCCCTGCGTCCCATCAGATCGCATAGAGCGGGCCTCCTCCGTATTCCATCCGCCAGTCAGTGCCGACTGGCGACCACCCGGAGGAGAGCCTTCTCAGTTGCTGCTCCGACGCTATGGAACAATCTCCCCGTGGAGATTCGTACCCTGACCACAGTCCAGGCCTTCCGTACAGCCCTCAAGATCTGGCTAGCCCGTCAGGCCTGGGGATAAACTCTTCTGCCCCTCCCGAATGCTGAGTGAATGTTGTGTTTTAGTACTTTTTAGTTATTTCACATTTTTTTTTCTGTATTTTGTCTTTCACTCCCCTTCCCTTACTATTGTAAGCCGCCCTGAGTCCCCTCAGGGAAAAGGGCGGCCTATAAATGCTAAATAAAATCTAAAATAAATAAATCTAAAATAAATCTTAGGAACATACCGCATTTTTCGGAGTATAAACTGCACCTAGATTTTGGGGAGGAAAACAAGGGAAAAATATCTGCCTCTGCCTCTCAGCAACTTGTCTCCTTGCAACAAAGAGTACAGAAAATATACACTGTTTGTAGTGTTATATTTCAGACTATACTTGCACAGATGCTGTTAAAATTGATGTGCTTTCTGGAAGTATAGTTATTCTTTGCTATTTAAAGGAATAGCACTTTTTAAAACAATAGCACGGTGCCTCTTCAGGTCAAGCATTTATTTTAAAAGGCTTCTTCATTTTGTTTTGTCTAAAATAATAATAAAGCATTCTTTAAAAAATAAGTCTAATAATTTGAACATTCTATAGGCATTTATAGTTGTTGACTTACCTCCTTGCAGCAAACAATTTGCCAGGAGGAACAAACAGCAAGTTTCACTTTCAATTTCTCCCCATCATCAGCTGTTACAAGCTGCAGGGATTGGTATAGCTTATTGAAGCCTCCGTGAATCCTGTTTGCTGCAAAGAGACTAGAGGCAGAGGCCAAAGGGTTGGGGCCAGTGGGCGGGGCTATGTTCAGTGTATAAGACGCACCCAAATTTTCACCCACTTTAAGGGGGAGAAAGGTGTGTCTTATACTCTGAAAAATACGGTAGCTCAGCTTGGGAACAAAACATGTTATTATTCTCTTTCCCCATTTTTAGCCAAGAAACTGCAGGTGAGCTTTTGCCAGAGGCACAAATAATTATTTCTAATGGGGTTTTGAAAATGAATCAAGAGCTGAACAAACCCCCTGCTATTATAAATGGTGCCCTTCAGTCTTATTGCATTTTTAAAGGAATTAGTACTGTACTGTTCTGAAAGATTAGATGATTTAGATACTGGAATGAGTCTAATGAATCTGACTATAATCCTGAGACTTTACAGGGACAAGGTCACTCTGAAATGTTCTTTTGGTCAAGAAGCTGATAGCTATTATTAGTGATGTGCAAATTTCTGAAACCGAAATATCTTCTTGTGACCTTGAAATAGCTGCTGGGAGATCAAAACGGCTATTCAGTGTGCAAAATGGTCTTCTCCAATTATTCTGGAAGTTTTTTTAGTTCAAAATTCATTTCAAACTAGAAATGCTTCCTAGACTACCAAATAGTTCTTTTGCATTCAAAATGGGATGCTTCAATTTAAAATAAGTTTAAAATCAAAACCTTTGAACAAATTTCATCACCATTATCCCACTACACCTTGTCTTTTTTGTCAAATGGAATTTTCCATAATTGAGATTTGAAAATAAGGTAGGATAGAGCCACCTTAGATCTAAGCACCATTGGCAGAAATCAAGGATTGAGACTTACCAACCACTTATCCCGGGCATAGATGACAGTATTGAGCATTGACTCATAGAAGAGACAATAGCCCATCCACTCACTGATAATGATGTCCACTTTTTCCACAGGCAACTCCACTTCCTCCACTTTGCCCTTGATGATGGACACCACTTTTGTGGAGGAAAACCACATTTTTAAATTATATTTCAGCAAAAAAGACAGATGGATATCAGTTTGACAAAGATGATTTCTTCATATTATAAACTCAGTCAAACCCAGCACTTCTAGTTGTAAACTGTTAAACAATCTCACAGGTTGCTAAGTGGATGGAGTCCCAGGTAAGAAACAGTTACTTCATTGAAGTGGGGGAGACCCTGGGACACCTGGCGGAGGCTGTGGGCAGGTCTCTTCCTACTCGGGAGCTGAAAATCCTTCCTGTTGAAATCCAAGCAGGACTTTAAGCTCCAAACCAAGAGTCACGTGGCCTGCACCGTGCCTTCTCCACCTCCCTGAGGCACCCTGTATTCCGCATCTTACCAGGCTGACCTTCTGCTCGGGGACTGAAAATCCTGCTTGGATTTCAGCTTCTTCTTGTTTCTGGGGGTTGGCTGAAAAATTATTTGGCTAAGGATTTCAGCTCCATGCCAAAATCTAAGCAGGAATGGAGCTGAAATTCTTTTGCAAGCTCTTTTATCCAGCCCTCAGAAAAGTAAGAATCCCCTTGGTAGGTGGCAGCATCTTGCAACCTTCCCTATCAACTTCCCCACTGACTTTCTGGAAAAGCCAGCAGAGAAGACAGCAAATCAGGCCCAAAAACAAAGAATGACCCATAGTCATTCTTTCAAGATGAGTTCTTTTTTGCGTACACATGTATAGACAGAATTTTGCCAAACTAAGCATTTTACTATCTGCATCTACCATACATTCTGGGAATTATTAGGGAGGGGGATGGTTTCATCTTCTTTCTCGCACACAAAGTAACAGGACTGACTTGTCTCTTATTTCCCCTCCCTGCTCCCCTGGGAATCCACCTAACTACATCCCATT
Organism: Thamnophis elegans; assembly: GCF_009769535.1. Classification (NCBI taxonomy): domain Eukaryota; kingdom Metazoa; phylum Chordata; class Lepidosauria; order Squamata; family Natricidae; genus Thamnophis; species Thamnophis elegans. Next base: position 116,770,862 of record NC_045558.1, read on the forward strand.
GCAAGCACCAACAGGTTGTCACACATTCAGACTGAGCCCATATGACCACAGTGTTTTTAAAAAAAAATATTTTGCAAGAGTCAGAAGTGCTTTATATGAGCTCATTGTTAATTTGAACCATTGTTAAGTATGATCTTAAGTTGAGGACTGCCTCTAAACATCTTCTGCAAAACAGTGGTTTTTTTGGATACCCAGATAAGTGACTCGGAAATTGAGGACATTTTAAAAAAGGAATTTACTTACCATGGTCAAGTTTGTTGGCTTTGACAATTTTAACAGCATAATCAGAGATACTGGAGCATTCGATCTATTAGTTGTGGGCATAAGTGGAGAACAGGATGGGAGAATAAAGAGAGATGTTTTGTAAGATAATGCATTTTTTCTTCCTAAATTAGTAAAAAACATTACTGGAAATACATATGATGAAATGGCACTAAAATGCCAAGTGTTAATATAAAATCAAATGGTGTCTCTCTCTTGCCTGTCATCCCAAATCTTCATAGAATAAGTGATATTTGTACAACTTTAATAGCACTAATTTTTAACATAGAACTCTTAATCTCTGTCTATCAGAGATTACCGTTCAGGATTCCATCAAATCCTTTCATTTATTTTGTATCCAATAGACTCCATCACAGAACAGGGACCAATAGCATAATATGAGCATTACACTTACCCCAATGACCCGCTTGGCACCAGCCTTGGCTGCAAACATGCAAAGTATTCCTGTGCCACTGCCAACATCCAGGACTATTTTGTCCTTAAAGAGGTGCCGATTGTGAAACATGGAATTTCTGTAGGTCAGTGTGCGGACCTCATCTTTCAGCATTTCCTAAGATGCAGAAAAAGGGCACATCAGGGAACTCCCTAAAAATCTATTTAGACCCTCCCCACAAAACAGATAAGACTGCTTCTCATTTTTCATACCCTGCGGCAAACAAATTTAATAATAAATAACCACATCCCACCAATTCTCTCACCTCATGGATCCCAAAATGAGCGTAGGAATCAAAGTAGTAATCCTTTGAAGTCATCTCTTCTGCTGTTGGTTTGCTGCTTTCTGGCTGGGTGCACGAGACCTGGTGAAAATACAGAAAGGTCCAAGTCATCCCAAGACCTCTAATATAACTTACAATTTCCCCACTTAATTTCATATTTTTTAAAGTAAATATTTAAATTTGTACTGCTCAGCTAATAATTTCATATCAGTCAATATGATCTATAGATGCCTGACTAAATGGATTTTTAAAACATTGATACAACAATGTGCTTTCTTAACAAAGTTGTGTGTGGTGTCAATGTATATATACTTTATAGAAACAAGTATGCTGCTTCTTTTAGAATTACAATTTTTTACTGTTAGGAAATTCATGCAACTATTACTTAGATGATGGCCATAAAGAAAAAAGGAGTATTAGTACCTTAGCTTGTAGAAATTCACACTCATATCATCCTTTCACAAAATATTTGCAGTTTCTGAAGTAACCCTTTATTCAATTCAATGGTTTGTTTGTTTTTTATTTATTTCATCAAGGGAAAACCAGAGTTTCAATGTCCATTAGAAAATGTTGCTGATACTCTTCTTCTGAACATGTCACTGTACATCTATTTTAATGAGGTTAAACAGTCTACAGATATTGCAACAATTCTTTCTTCCCAAGAAACCAAATCACTCTGCTTGTATCCTGGTTGGTTGTAACACTTTGAGGAGATACAAGTGAGGGTGGGCTCTTGGCAGATTCACAGGCTGACAATGCAAAGGGTTAAGTGGGACTCGTGTCAGAAAGGTGGCGTATGACCCTGCCATTATAATGAGAATTGTAATAGACATGTTGGAGGGTAAGGATCCCGTTCTATGCTTGGGGTGGTTTCAAGATGCTATTCTATACTTACTGATTTTAGGAAATGTTCTTTGTGCATGCACTGGCTCTAATTATCATGTTTAATTTGGTTTACACATGTTCTACTAAGTGGCATTAAGTCTGTTCTGACTAATGGTAGCATTTTAGGCAGAAGCCTGAACCCAAGACCAGTTATCCAGACATTGTAATCAAACATGCAATGGAAATTCTTGGACATTTATTTATTTTTGCAATTTTGCAGATGGTGGTTGGTGGAACTGACAAGTAAAATGAGAGGCTAATTCTAAAAATTCTAAGCAAACTGATTGATTTCCAATGTAAGGGAATTTTAAAGGGGGGAATTAATCCCTTTTAACTTCTGGTAAACCAAGTTGAAATTGTTTAGTGGAATTAACTATTTTATCTTCCTCTAATTAAGATTTCTTAGTCAGAAGAACAGAGAAAGCAGGAAAAAAAATATAGCTCAAGGGTAAGACAGGCCATATATCACTTAAACGGGACACATTTTCACAAGTTGCATTTTCAAGCATGTGAGTCTTAAAACAGGTTGTAAATTTGGAGGTGGAATTTGAGCCTTGTTAAAAACAAACTTCTAGGGAGAGAAAACTGTATCATGGACTTGGATTAATACCTTTCACTTATTACTTAAGATTTCAGTGCTAGATAATTGCAACATACTTTAGCTTCTCCCAGTATTGAGTGACCGAAAGCTATAGCTGACGCAGAGAGCAGATGGCTGAATTCAAGGAAATAGGTCGTCACGTAGGCGCTAGCAAAGGGTATCAGCATTCAAAATGGGAGGTGTGACTGGATGATCAAAATCCTGCCTCTTTTAATATGCATTGCAAATATATTTGTCTCTCATACACACAAGTAAAATGAAGAGGGTCTTTAATTGCCCCAGCCATGTCCATGATTTTTATTTTGTCAACATTGCCCCACAGCCTCTACAGAGTGCATCAATATCAATGGAGATCCTCTTTTTTCGGGGAAACCATTAAAAGCCATATAAAGTCACACTGAATTATCACCGAAATTTTCTGGATTAGAACTCAGTCCTTACTACAGTCTTTTCCAACATGGTGCCTTCCAGGTATATCTATATATAGTCCTCAATTTACAGCTATATTACAGGTTGCCTTTATTTGTGGCAGTCATTAAGAAAACCCATAATGTTCACTATAGGGCATTTTTGCCAAACAATGGAAATAAACACAAGTTCTTGGCCAAAATGTGAATATGGGATGCTATAAAAGTGGACCAGTTGCTGAATGCCCGAAATGCAATCACATTAAAGGGGAGGGGGAGGCATTGGAACTTCAGAACTGGGTCATAAGTAGCTTTTGGGAGGAGGGGTCCATGGTGATTTCAAACAGTCACTAAGCGACTGATTGTAAGTCAAGGACTACCTGTATTTACAACTCCCAGTGTTTCTACCCCACCTGTCCAATAGGGAAGTTGCAATCCAGCCAGGTTTGAAGGAAGTTATCACTGGGGAAAGGCTATTTTATTATCACTCAGTCAGAAGATCCCATCTTAAACAAGATCCAGTCATCCGCCGCCCACTTCAATTAACTGTGGCTCTTAAATTATTCCTGCTAAGATATTACCTTTTTCATGACCAGAACCCTGCATTTGAAAAGAAGGTGAATCCAATTTTTTCTCTGCATCTAGAAAGGTGTCCGAAATTCACAAATCTCCTACAGATAGCCTACAAACAATTCATACCATCTTTTCTGTGTTCCCTGTTCTGTCCTGGCCGCAATATTGCCCACTGAGGTTGTCCCGTTGTGTATAAATATTTCAGAATGTAGAGTCATTGCCTAGCAGAGTGATATAGCAACCCCAGATGATTTAAACCATCTTATAACTAATCCTATACATGTTACTAGACTGCTGGGGGCTACAGATTATACAGGGCAGCATTTCTAAACTAAGATATAGATAATACTAAGTAGCTTCCTCTTTCTATTGCTAGCTTGGTTCAATCACCTGCATGGTGTTCTGGAGCACACATGACTACCAAGATATAGTGCCTTATAATTGATGGGGGACTGAGTCAAGTTATACAAAGTCCTTGGCTGATGTCAGAAAGCTGAACAGAATTAGTTCGATGGGATGCATTGACAAAATCCTGCAGGTACAACTGGAAGTAGAGGTAGTATTTTTGCGGAAGACAATGGCAAGCCATGTCTATACTGTTACCAAAACATCTACACAGGTTCTCTGTGTAATCTCCAAGAGTTGAGCTCAGCTCAAAGAGGACCCTGGTCCTTTTACAGGCAAATCCTAGACCAGTGATGGCTAACCATTTTTCCCCTCGGGTGCCAAATGCATGCGCACTCGTACCCACACCCATAGTGCAATGTCCCCATATGCCCCGCCCCTTGCGTATGCAAATGCAATCCTTGTGCATGCGCACAAAACCCCACCCCACCCCGTTTTGGGTCTAGCAAGCCTCCTTGAAGCTGTTACAGGTGTTATGTCTGCTTTGCATGCAGCTTTATTCCTCTTTAGCATTCATCTACTCTACTTTGTTTTGTGATGTATTTCCTGCCTCTCCAGAATTTACCTCTATCTGCTCCTGTGAGGCACTTCCTATTCCTGTTGTATGTATATATATATATATATATATATTCTTGATGGCTTGTATAGTGTTTTAACTGCATTTTCATTAAACTACTTGAAACAGAAGCCTCCTGGAACCAGATCTGGGAAGCTCGGCCTGTTTTTGTTCCCAGGAGGCTTCAGAGATGCCTGCTAGGCCCAAAACGAGGAAAAAGGGGGCACTACATACCCCTGCCCCCCCACATGCATGCACGTCTCCCACATGTGCGGTAGAGACCTGAAAAATCAGCTGGCCGGCAGGAGGCGCACTGCATGCGTAGTGGGGCTGGGCAACGGCAGCAACGGCTCTGCATGCCACCTGTGGCACATGCCCTAGGTTTGCCATCACGGTCCTAAACCTACGATCACAATTGAGCCCAAAATGTCACTTGTAAAGTGAGACATTTGTTAAATGCATTTTACCCCACTTTATAACCTTTGTGGCCTCAGTTGTTAGGTGAACCACCGGAGCTGATAAGTTATATGCCAGTTGTTAAGTGAATCTGGCTTCCCCTTTGGCTTTGCTTGTCAGAAGATTGCAAAAAGTAATTCACATGACCTTGGGACACAGCCATAGTCATAAATATGAACTAGTTGCCAAGCAACTGAATTTGATCACATGATCATTGGGGTGTTGGAAAGATTGTAACTGTGATAAGTCAATTGTTTCAGTGTTCTGGTAACTATGAACAATCACTAAATGAACTGTCGTAAGTCGAGGACTGCCTGTATTAAAACCTAACAAGCCATAAGAGCACAATATTCCTTTCACCCAGGTTGCTCAAACCCATCTGGAGGGCATCAGATTGGAGAATTTTGTTTTCAAGGATAAATCCTTAAGGAAGTCAAATTGTTCCCATATTTCAAAGCTTTAGGCAACCATAGAGATTGCTTTTAATGGAGAAGTTTTATCCTGCTCTTTTGATATTTTATGCTATCCTTAATTGAGTTTTTCAAAGTTAATACGGCTTTGGACAAAAAGGGATTTGATAAATATTATAATAACAGAAAAATGACAACTTGAAATGCATCTCAACAAACAAGCAATATAGTTCACATATGTCACAACATATCTGCTCCTCTGAGGTTGTTGTAAGACCTCAGCTGTATGGATTCTTTACCCCAAAAGGAGGGGGGGAAATGGGGAGTTAAAAGATCAAGTGCCTATCCATTTGGCTAATCAGATGCTGCAGATTGAAGTTCAAAATAAAGTGCACCAGCTCCATTTGATAGGAAAAAATTTCTGGCTGAAATGGTTAAAGTTTTGCCATTTCAGTCTTCTTGCTACCACCATATCTAGATCAGCTCTTTGTCTCTCCCCTGCCCCCTCCCCCCAATGCTCCCAGGGCAATTCTGTCTCATATTCCCACAATGCACAGGAACGTTTGGCAGGCTTTATCATTAATGGCCTACCTCCTGAGCTGCTCTACCCCCTGAATGTCCCCAGGAGCGGGGAGCTGCAATAAAAGTTAAGGAAAGAATGATCAAGTGCTCCCAACGCAACCAACACCCTGGTTTAGAACCTCCAGCTTGCCCCACAAACTCTCTCCAGTATGTCAATGTTGGGCAGTTAACGTTTTGTTTAAACTGACCTACATTAGAAAAAAGTGCAGAGGGGCCGATATATAAACCCTTTACTGATACATCAAGCAGAAAATAAGTTTGGTTTATAATAATTCGTTATGTCTGACATAAATGCTAAAACTTGAAAAGTGGTTATTTAGGAACAGACGCTCATGAAACCTCAGCAGCACATCAAAAGTAGCAGCTATGTCCAAAAGGCAGCTGAGCTAAGTGCAATGAGTCTCTTTTCTGATCTAACATCCACAACTCTCCCCTCCCAAAATATCAAGGAATACCTAAACATTTTCTACCAACACCCTGAGAAAACAGTAGGAACTGTTTTCCACTTCCAAAGATAAAGTAGCAAAATACTATTATTTATTTGTAGCTTTATCAATGGATCAAAAGAGGATCGACTCTAGTCAGTTTCCACTAAGACATAAATATATGTCCTTTATGTGGGCAGCAGGATGAACAATTTGAAATAAATTACCTGGTCCATATTTTCAACCAGTATGGTTTAATATTCACTGCACACACAAAAACGGTATGGTCATGAACCCCATTCTTTTTTCATCCTGCACTGTTTAGCCACTCAGACTGAACAGGCACTGCATCACAGGATTAACTGAAGGATATGGACTAAAAGATGCATACAGAAGCAAGAAAGAAGAAACAAGAATGTAAACTAATTCTGTGAAGGGGGCAAAGAACCAGAAAGTAGGTATAGTCTACATCTAGAACTTATGGGAAATGATGTTTAGTTAGTCCTAGCAGTGTGAGAGAAGGGCAGTACATCTAAGCAAGAGCTACAAAAGCAAGGGGATAACTATAGATGCAATTTTAGGAAAAGGCAGGTGCGAGGGGGACTAATGAATGATGCATCACCAAGCCGGCTACACAGTAAGGAAAGATTTGGCCTGAGCTCAACCACATCCAGGGTTGAGCGCTAGCCTAGTGTTCATGTACTTAAAGGATATTTACATCTTCTAGCGGAGTCTGCAGGCTCATCCCATTAGCCAGCGTGGTTACAAAATTCTAGGAGAGAGAGAGTAACAAGGGAAAGAATGTCAATTCGGAGCTCAACGGGAACTGATCCGGAGCCTGGATCATTTTAACAACTAAGATTTGGAGAGGGAGTAAGGCAAATAATAAACTGATAAAAGTTGACCAACAAACAAGGAAGCAATTCTGGGATGTCTTTCTATGTGACAGGTTAATGGTAGTTTCCTGCTAGGCTTGCCTATGGTATCCAGCAAGAACAATGTCCAGAACTGGAAACCAGCATTTAGGATTGCAACAATCCACCTGGAATTACATATGTGAGATGAGCAGATGTATGAATTGAATAAATAACAGGGCGGACAAATGCAAGATCGGAGAGGAAGTCTTCAGCAGTATGTCCTCTATGGTAAAAATAGGCTAGCACCCCCCTTCACCCAATAATGTATGGACTTTCTATTCAGCCATAGCACACAGAGCAGGGTTGCCTCCAATCACAAAGAGGCTTTTTATAGGATTATCACAATCCCATGCCAGGAATAGAAAAAAGTCATCTGAAATGCCAGCAGAGTTGCTATGCCAGACATCAAGGTTTCAGTTATACATCTACCAAATGGCAGCTCTTTCCACCACCTATTCCCCTTCAGTATGTTCAGATACAGCATTCCAAGAGGAATTGATAAACACAACTGTATTGGAAATAGCTACTTAAACATTCAGAAGGTGAAACAGAATGCAAAATTTGCATGGGTACTTAAGAAATTGCATGAGACACATCCATTAGATGATAGGGCCTCCTCATGCAATATTCCTGGTTTGGAATCACCTTGTTCCCCACATCCTTAGTACTCTGCCATTTGGATTAGCTTTTATTAATTATTTCCATAATACTCTTGTAAATTGTCATCTGACATATGCAGCAGTTACACCACAAGATGTCAGTACTAGCCTACTCCTCAAAGGGTAGGGTTTCTTTTGGAAGCTCAGTGTGAGTTACCTGTGTGCCAAAGCCATGCATCATCACTACATGCTTTCTAGCTGCAACTATTCTTACATTTGGTTGAAGGAGAATTAAGGCAACCAATTATTTATTGAGATGATAATCTTCTTTAACAAATGAAGGCAAATATATGTGTCCCAGGATGTTGCAGGATCCAATCTAGCCTAGAAAGAAGTTCCCTGAAGATGGGCTCCAGCCCTAATTCGAAAGCTCGGAAGACAAAACCCTCTGGTCCCGATGACTGACCCAGATTAGATCCTGCAATCTTCTTTAAATTGAAGGAATTGAAAAAGAAGCTAGTAAGTCACTTATTACAGTTGATTTGGATTCCTACATCAAGCAAGGGGTTAAACTCAGTGGCGTAAATCAGCTCTCAACTCATGAACTTCCAAAGTACTCAAGAAGCTTGGTCTAAATGGATCATTTCAATTATATTAGCTCTATTAAACAAAAAACTAAAGGGCAGGTGGGATTGGGGAACATCTAAAATGGGATGAGCTGGAAGATGGTAACAAGGATACCTTCCTCAGTCAACTATTGGACCCCGTCATTCCCATTCTAGGAAGAAAACTAGCAAATGAAAAGGATCCCCAACAATGGTGTTTCTGTGACAATGTGAGTAGGAGATACTTCAATTTCTCATTTAGGTATATAGTACATACCAGTAATTCTTTCTTTCCAACCTTTTTCAACCTCTGTCATCTGCCAATTTAAATAATTCATCCACTCCTCCTCAGTCTTTTCCCAAAATTTGCAGCCCCCTGAAGTCTATAGACATTGTAACCTCTGATATCCTAACCTCCCAAATTCAGTTCCTACTCACTATGAGCTTTGCCTTTCACCCAAATCTTACCCCAGCCTCATCCAAGCTTTCTCTGGATACCCTGGAATCTTAACTGCCCTCAAAAGATCATTTGTGCAAATCGTAACACATCAAAGCAGTTCCCCATAAACACTTGCTCATTTTATTTATTAGTGAGGCTTAGTCTCAGAAACATTTTCCCATCCATAGTAAACCTATAAAGTGTTAGGCTACCTTAAGATGCAAGAACCCTAACATAAGGGAACAATGAGCCAGAAGGCACCAGAGATTTTAAGAAAAGATTGGGCATTGCCAATTATCTGAAACGATACAGGGTTTCCTGCCTGAGCAAGAGGTTGGACTGGAAGACCTCCCAGATCCCTTTTCCCACTCTCTTATTCTATATTCTAAATAGAAAAGAGCCTCCTTAGGACAATGAGCACAATGGGCCTGTCAAACTAAAGAGCAACCATCCCGAGGGAAGCAAAGGCATGAAGGCCCACCGTTTCCTTTTCGAAAGAAGGGGCAAAATTAAGAGGGAAGGGACCCCTTCCCACAAAATCATGGTGGAAACAGGCACCCTTTTACAGGCAAATTATGAGGCTGGAAAATGGGGGGGAGGGAGGGAAGAGGAGCAGATGGGACTAGGAGGAGAATGGCCGGGGGGGGGAATTGATTCTCTATTTCCACGAGTGGGAAGCATTCGGCGATCCGTAATAGTCGTAATATTACGAGGGTAACCAGAAAGGTTTTCCCAAGGAAGGAAACGCCAAGAAAGGCGCCAAGGAGGCAGCGGGGCAGCCCGTCGAAAAAGCCGGGAGCGTCAGCGAACAAAGAGTTCACTATCTGCGGCAGCGACGGGGGTCTCTTTCCAGCAGAAGGGAGCGCAACTTACTTGGGGGGAGGAGGAGAGGGAAGCTGCTGCTGCACCGAAGGGCCGCGGCGGGAAAAGCCAAAACACTCGGGGAAAAGGAACCCCACGCGGACCCACGGCAGAAAGGGGCGGGGCTCCAGGGGCCTCCCCCGGGCCATGGAGGGGGGCGGGGCCCAGCGGGGCAGGCTTGCCATGCGGCTCCCATGAGGAAAGAACCACGTTAACATGGGCGGGGGGGGGCACAAAAGCGTGCGGGGCTTTTCCGCGGAAAGGGAATCGGAAGGGGAGCCTATCCGATTTGAAACGGCCGAAGCTTTCCCGCCTAAGAGAGCCAGCAACAGCGCCACACACTAATCGCGAGGGGGGAGACGGGGGGAGAAAACGCCTTTTGCCCTGACCTCCCCCCTCATCTCTCCTATGTAGGACGATCCGGAATGGGGTGGGGGGGGATGGAAGGCGGCGGCGAAGAAAATGGAACCACTATTGGGGGGGGGGAGAAAATGGCGGGGATGGTTATTTAAGGGGCCGCCAGGAGGGGAGAGGCATCGAGGGGTAGAAAGTAAAGGGGGCTCGATCACTCAGGCGGCGGAGGGGGGGCAAACGCCCCCCGGGAGCCCCGTCAAACCTGGGGGAGGGGCTCCGGAGGGGATCTCGGTTGAGCAATCCTTCCCGTTCCTATAGCCTCATGAGGTTCTGGGAGAGACTCGGTGGGTGAAGGATTAGGGCCCCCTCGAAGGGGATCAGGAGCAGCCTCCGGCTCCCCCCTTCTTTCTCTCCCCCCCCCACTCCCTCACCTCCATGATGCAGTTTGCAGCCTCCGCCATCTTGCGAATGAGACAGAAAAAGAGAACCGCTGGCCGGACTCCCCCAGCCTCGTTCAGTCGAGGGGAGGGGACCAGCCGTCCCATTGGACGGCCTCGCCATCACTCAAAAGAGGAGGCGGGAGGGGAAGGAGGGCAGCCCCGCCTCCCGAGTTTTCATTGGTCGGCGGGTTCTCCGTCAGTCATCCAGGAAGGAAAAGGGCCCTCCCTCACAATATTTCAAACCGTATTGGGCACATTTAGAGGAAAGGCTCGGCGCGCGCAGGCTCCCACCCTTTTTTTTGTGCGGACTATAGACACAAGTGAGGAATGTCGGGGAACGCCTCCTCATCATGATCGTGAATTGTCATTGGTGAAATAAGGAAACCTTTCACCAATAAGAATTAGAGTAGTTTCTCGGATAATTTATTGGGGGGACGCAGATATCAGTCACGGCAAAGTATTACGTTTCTCCGTGTCTTTGGTGTCATAACTTTTAAGGGGCGGGAAGAAGCAGTGCATTGATTACCTGAAGTGGCTGTCAAAGAAGTGCGTTCGCATTCAAACCTCGTATTGCAACCCCTATGAGAGACGTGCAATATGACAAAGGAAGAGGAAGCGCCATTTATTTTGAAAGGGAAGGAGCAGTGGCTAAGACCGGAAACTCTTGAGTCCCACAAATTATTCAAGCTATGCTCCTTGCAACCGCCTTCAAAGATGAATATGCCCATCCTAAAACTAGGGGAAACACGATTGGTTATCGAGGTGCTATTCAACAGCAAAACGTCGCTTATTAAACCATTTTTTTTTTGCCTTAGGGGGTCGAATTAACCCACCTCTTACAATATAGTTCATTCGCTTTTCAGCGATTTGTTTGCCATTTTAGATACGTCATTGGTAGAAAATCAAATATAGCAGTAGTAGTTATTAGTATACAAAGGTCTTCAAACTTGGCAACTTTAAGAGTTGTGGACTTCAACTCCCAGAATTTTCCATCCAACTCTGCTGGCTGGAGAATTCTGAGAGTTGAAGTCTATAAGTCTTAAAAGTTGCCAAGTTAGGGGACTCCTACCTCATCATCCACGTTCTACTGGAAAGACTGAAGTCCTTTTTTACTCATAAAGATAATTGGTTGACATTAAGATCAATTAAGAAACTAAAAGATATCACTGGCTGCTCTTGTGATCATTCATGGGGCACGAACCGTCTCCACCAATGAATGAAAGCTTCCTGGAAAATAAGGGCGGGCTTTTTAAATTCTCTCGTGGAAGCTGGTTGGTAGAAGTTTGACTCTTTCCTATTGGTCCGACGTGAGGCCATTGACAAAAACGTGTTAGACGAAGTTGGGAAAACTTCGGGTGAAAGGTGCTGGGTGGCTTCACGGTCATCGCGGAGATTATTTTTTTTTAAAGCAAGGTTGGCAAACGAAAAAAGTAATAAAATAAAAATATAATGCAACTAAATCTCAGTTATAAGTTCCATAAAACCTCACGCATGGGATCACAGCCCTTAGGTTTTGTATAAGTAAACTATCTGTCTATCCTTTTTTTCTTACATATTTTCCCCCTAGAAACCTGCCCATTCAGTGGCTGTTTTGAAACCAGTTAATTTTGCCTTTTGAATAAAGCTAACGTGTGGGTGAATAACACAGAGAATATAAATCAGGAAAATTTTATAACGTTTATCTCTTAATTGCTTCTCATTGAGGGCCTTGGAATAAGCAGAGGTAAAATAGTACCTAAATACAGGTAATGCTTGACTTACTGTGGGAAGTTATCATCCAGCCCTCTCCCAGAAAAATGAAATATCCTAGGAAATATTGAAAAGGCAGAATATTTCTCTGGATGTGAAAAGAAACATGTTTTAAAAGACAGAATAGTTGCCTATAGCTTTCTGCCCATCCCCAGCTAATGGGCCATTAAGATGGCCCGGCTAGCCCACTTTACATAATAAAGACTTCTCACTGCAGCTGTAGGGGGAAGGGATATTACTCAACTGACCACAACTGAGAACTCATCACAGCCTAGAGAGTAGCCCCCTGCATAGCACCATGGGAGTCCGACAACCAGTCAGAACACATTTCTTACACAGGAACAGGAAACAGAGAGGTGGGACTGAACAGGGTATAAAAGCCTAGCAAGCCCCTTCCTCAGCCTTCTCTTCTTCTCCATCAACATTGAAACATATGATCAATTTTTCTGTACAGGGCTCAAGCCATGTGGCCCTGTCCAACAATAAACCATCTTTCCAAGCAGCCTCCATGCCTCCAGTGTCTTCTTCCCCACTTGGAGCTGAACCCAGAAGGACATTTCTTTCAACATTACCACCACAATTGAGCCCAAAGTTTCTGTTGCTAAGCAAGACAGTTTTTAAGTGAGTTTTACCCCATTCTACAACTTTTTTTATCAGTTGTTAAGTGAATCACTGTAGCTGTTAAGTTAATAGTATGGTTGTTAAGTGAATCTGGCTTCCCCATTGTCTTTGCTTTGTCAGAAGGTCACCAAAGTTGATTACGTGACTTTGGGACACTGCAACCGTCATGTATATTATGAGTCAGTTGCCAAGTGGCCATGTTTTGATCGCATGTCCAAGGGAATGCTGCAGTGGTTGTAAGCATGAAAAATAGTCATGTCATTTTTTTCAGTGCCATTGTAACATTGAACAGTCATTAAATAAACTACAGTCGCTAAATAAACAGGTACTGCGAGGTACAAGGTACTACAAAGACTACCTGTAGTACAATTTGTTCTTCATTTAAGATTTAAGATCTGCATAGTTTATAACTCAGCTTACCATCATACCAATCATTTCAGCTCTGATGTCCTGCCTATGCTGTCTTTAGCCCCTGCTATATAGGTTAATATTTTGTAGCCCGGTTTATCTGTTCTATCTTGTGACTATTAATATCCCAACAATCAAAAGATTAGAAAACCTCCAAGGTTCCTTTCAAGCCTGTATTTTTGTCAGAGTCTCCTGCTGGAGCAGGGAGTTGGACTAGATGACCTCCAAGATCTCTCCCAATTCTCATTCTATGATTCTGTAAGATTATTTCCCTGGCAATCTTCATCTATTTGTGATTTTACATCATTCTCTAGTCTCCCCAATTCTTTTTAATTGGTTTTTTTTTTCAGTTACTTCCTTTTATCCCATAATCTCCTTTCCCTTCAAACTTTATGCCGCAGTCTTCACAACAATTCTTCACATCATTACCCCATTGTTCAGCTACAATCTTTTTTTTTATCAACTGTTCTGTCCCTGATGTTTTTATTCTTGGTTTTCTTTCATTACAGGTAGTCCTCAACTTATGATCACTACTGAACCTAATATTTCTGTTGCTAAGTGAGAAATTTATTTAAATTAATTTTGCCCCATTTTATTTGTATTTGTATTTTGTATTTTATTGGTCTTGTATGCCGCCCACTCCCGAAGGACTCCGGGCGGCTTACAATAAACAAGGGAAGGGGATATATAAATAGACAAATAGACAAACAACAATTTAAAATACACAACATTCATAGTTACCATGGGGCTGGCTATTTCAACAGCCCCCCAGCCTGCCGGAGCAGCCAGGTCTTCATGGCTTTGCGGAAGGCCGGGAGAGTAGTAAGGGTCCGGATCTCCATGGGGAGCTCGTTCCAGAGGGCTGGAGCTGCAACAGAGAAGGCTCTCCCCAGAGAAGTCGCCAGCCAACATTGGCTGGCAGATGGAATCTGGAGGAGGCCTCGTCTGTGCAATCTGATCGGTCTATGGGAAGTAATTGGCAGGAGGCGGTCTCTCAGGTACCCAGGTCCGATGCCATGTAGGGCTTTATAAGTAACGACTAGCACCTTGAAGCAAGTTCGGAGACTAATGGGTAGCCAGTGCAGCTCGCGGAGGATAGGTGTAACGTGGGTGTACCTGGGTGCATCCATGATCGCTCGCGCAGCTGCGTTCTGGACTAGCTGAAGTCTTCGAACACTCTTCAAGGGCAGCCCCATGTAGAGCGCATTACAGTAATCCAGTCTTGAGGTCACAAGTGCGTGAGTGACTATCTGAAGGGCCTCCCGATCCGGGTAGGGTTGCAATTGGTGCACCAGGTGAATCTGGGCAAAGGTCCCCCTGGTCACAGCCAATAAATGGTGTTCTAAAGTCAGCTGCGGATCCAGGAGGACTCCCAAATTGCGAACCCTCTCTGAGGGGCATATAATTTCACCCCCCAGCCTGAGAGGTGGAATACTTGGCCAATCTTTGGGAGGGAACATCAATAGCCACTCAGTCTTGTCTGGATTGAGTGCCAACTTGTTTACTCCCATCCAGACCCTAACAGCCTCCAGGCACTGGCACATCACTTCCGCTGCTTCGCTGAGTTGGCATGGGGCGGACAGCTGCGTATTGTCCGCATATTGGTGGTACTTAATCCCATGCCGGCGTATGATCTCACCCAGCGGCTTCATGTAGATGTTAAATAGGAGGGGGGACAGGACCGAACCCTGCAGCACCCCATAATTGAGGGGCCTTGGGGTCGACCTCTGCCCTCCGACCAACACCGACTGCGACCTGTCCGAGGTAGGAGGAGAACCACCGAAGGATGGTGCCTCCCACTCCCACCTCTCGCAACCATCGCAGAAGGATACCATGGTCGATGGTATCGAAGGCCGCTGAGAGGTCAAGGAGCACAAGGATAGAGGGGTGACCCCTATCCCTGGCTTGCCAGAGATCATCGATCAGCGCGACCAAAGCAGTTTCCGTGCTGTAACCAGGCCTGAAACCTGACTGAAAGGGATCCAGATAATCGGTTTCATCCAAGGACCGTCGGAGTTGAGAGGCCACTACTTTCTCAACAATCTTCCCTACAAAGGGCAGGTTGGAGACTGGACGATAGTTGCTCAAAATGGCTGGGTCCAGAGATGGTTTCTTCAGGAGGGGTCTCACCACCGCATCCTTTAAGAGGAGCGGGAAAATTCCGTACCGGAGAGAGGTGTTAACTATCGTCCGGATCCAGCCGCGTGTCACCTCCCTGCTGGTCGAGACCAGCCAGGAGGGGCACGGGTCCAGTATACAAGTGGAGGCACTCACAGCTCCCATGGCCTTGTCCACTTCCTCAGGAGAGACAAGTTGAAACTCGATCCATGAAATATGCTCAAGACCTTCCCCTGGTACCTCGGCTGGTACCGTGCAATTGGAGTCCAGCTCTGTCCGAATCCGAGCAACTTTATCCGTTAAATACTGAACAAATTCCTCAGCTCTACCTTGTAAACAGTCATCCGCATCCCTCCCTTTCAAGAGGGAGTGGGTTATTCTAAACAAGGTGGCTGGGCGCGATTCAGCGGATGCAATAAATGCGAACATTTCGCCGCCCGTATTGCCACAAGATAGGCTATGGTAAAGGCTCTCATCAGTGCTCGGCCTACAACTTTTCTTGCCACATGTGTTAAGTGAATCACTGTGGTTGTTAAATGACTGCATCTCAAACAATCCATCTGTTAAACTACTGAAGTTTGCAGATGATACAACAGTAATTGGTCTCATTCCAGATAACGATGAAACTGCATACAGATGGGAGGTTGAAGAAGTAGCCTTGTGGTGCAACCAGAACAATCTGGAACTGAACACACTTAAAACCGTAGAAATGGTGGTAGACTTTAGAAGAAACCCTACCATACTACCATCTCTTACAATACTAGACAACACAGTATCAACAGTAGAGACCTTCAAATTTCTAGGTTGTATCATATCTCAAGATCTAAAATGGACACCTAACATCAAAAACATCATCAAAAAAGCACAACAAAGAATGTTCTTTCTGCGCCAACTCAGGAAGCACAGACTGCCCAAGGAGCTGCTGATGCAGTTCTACAGAGGAATTATTGAGTCTGTCATCTGCACCTCTATAACTGTCTGGTTTGTTCTGCAACCCAACAAGACAGACACAGACTTCAGAGGATAATCAGAAATGCAGAAAAAGCAATTACTGCCAACCTGCCTTCCATTGAGGACCTGTACACTGCATGAGTCAAAAAGAGGGCTGTGAAAATATCTACAGACCCCCTCACATCCTAGACATAAATTGTTTCAACTCCTACCCTCAAAACACCCCTATAGAGCACTGCTCACCAAGACAACTAGACACAATAACAGGTTTTTTTTCCCAAACGCCACCACTCTGCTAAACAAATAATTCCCTCACCACTGTCAAACCATTCAGTAAGGCTGCATTAGTATTACTATTAGTCTTCTCATCGTTCCTATCACGCATTTCATCCCACTTATGACTGCAGGACTGTAACTTTGCTGCTTAAATCCTTACGATTTATATTGATATTGATTGTTTCCTGATTGCTTATTTGTACCCTATGACTATCATTAAGTGTTGTACCTTATGATTCTTGATGAATGTATCTTTTTATGTACACTGAGAGCATATGCCCCAAAGACAAATTCCTTGAATGTCCAATCATACTTGGCCAATAAAGAATTCTATTCTATCCTATTCGTGACACCGTTGTTAAGTGAATCTGGTTTCCCCATTCCCCACCTAAGAGCCAAGGTGGCGCAGTGGTTAAATGCAGCACTGCAGGCTACTGCTAGATCAGCAGGTCAGCGGTTCAAATCTCACCGGCTCAGGGTTGACTCAGCCTTCCATCCTTCCGAGGTGGGTAAAATGAGGACCCAGATTGTTGGGGGCAATATGCTGACTCTCTGTAAACCGCTTAGAGAGACCTGAAAGGCCTATGAAGCGGTATATAAGTCTACTGCTATTGCTATATTGCTATTCCCCATTGACTTTCCTTGTCAGAAGATGGCAAAAGGGGATCGCATGATCCCGGGGCCATTGCAACCGTCATAATTGCAAGTCAGTTCTCAAGTGATCTGAAAGTAAATCACATGACCAACAGGGATACTGCAACGGCCGTCAGTATGGAAAATGGTCATAAATCAATTTTTTCATTGTTGCAACTTTGAACAGTCACTAAGTGAACTGTTGTAAGTTGAGGACTATCTGTACTTCCCATCTACCACGTTTTCTTTTTACCTCCGGACCTCACTGTGCATTTATTTATTTTATTTTATTTTATTTAGTTTGTCGAACATGTACAAGATAACAGGTACAAGTATAAACATGGATCTGAACAAGGAAATGAGTACAAATAAATGGGGACAGTAGGACAGGGACGGCAGGCACGCTGGTGCTCTTATGCACACCCCACTTTTACGGACCTCTTAGGAAGCGGGTCCACTGTAGACAATTTGAGGATGAAGCTGTGGGGTTTTTTTGAGGATGTAACAAGGGAATCAGGTAGGGCATTCCAGGCGTTGACCACTCTGTTGCTGCAGTTGTACTGTTATATTATTAATAATTAAATAAGATATATTTATATTAGTTATATCCCACCTGTTTATTTTTATTTTTGGGGCTCCCTTTCGAGTTCCCCTCTACCGAAAGCAATTTTCAGGAAGCCTCAATTCTCTACCCGCTCCCCACCCTCGCGCGTCTTCCTACGCTTCTCCTTTAAGTCCTTGGAACATCCTCCTGGGCGTGGCTTCGGGGTCTGCGAGGTCTTAGCGGTAGAGCTGGTTGTGGGGGGGATTGGGAGTCCTTAGACTTCGGCTCCCGAGAGGTAAGTGCGAGCGGGATTGCCCAGACTTCGCCAAGAGATCGGGGTTTCTGCATCCCTTTTACAGGCCCAGAGAATCTTGCTGGTTATTTGTTTTCTAACACATACAACCTTTTATTCATTCCCAGCTCCTTCCTGCATCCCCGATTTCTCACGGGACTGAATGCTTCAATGCTCCTCTGCAAATCTTGCGACGTTGATCTCTCCCCCCCACCCCCCACCCCCGTTGTCATTAGTGTAAAATTCCCCCTCGCAAAACCCTCCGTCCCCAACGGGCAACTTAGAGACCTAAATTTGGTCTGCCCAAATCTGAGATTTCCCCCCCCCTCAATTCCTCCCCCCGCTCCCGTCCCTGCTTCCTGCAGCCCCTGAAAGGAACTTAGTTTGCCTCTTCTTTCCTTTTTGCACGTCACCCTGTCCAAATAAGGGACCCAGTGTGTCAAACGGGGATGGGACTGGGAGGCCACCGTTTCTTTCAGCCCATTGTCTTAAAAGAGTTGCTTTTAATGATTTAGCATTCTTCTTTCCTGGCTGCATCCAGGAATCATACGGAGTCTCTTGGCTAACTCCCAAATGAACCCCCCCTTTGGAAAGCTCCGGGACATAAATCTGTTGCAACCTTCTCCCTGCCAGGCGATTTCCACCATCTTACCCTATTCCTTCCCTCAGCTGTTGCTGCTACTCCAGACTAAAAAGACAAGCATCTCAAAGATCAGGGGTTGGAAGAGCCAGAAGGAAAAGGGGGGGGGGGGAATTGGCTTATAATGGTTTAGAACAAGGTAGGCCGGCAGCTGGCTGGGCAAGGTTGCAAAAGAGACACATGACGTATTTAGGAGGGGGGAAGTTTAGGTAAAACTAGGAACTAAGATGCAGAGAAGCTCTAAAATGCTACCTTCTGCAATGTCCTGAGCAGATGTTGGCCTATCTTTTGACCACATCTTCCTTTCTCTTTCTCCAGGTTAGGCACTGAAACCCCCTCCCTAGTCCCAAGTCCTCTTGCCCTTGCTTTCGTCCTCTAGAGGCCATGCCATTGACCCGCAGCCTGTCCGTGACCTCCCTCTCTGGGTTGGAGGACTGGGAAGATGAACTTGACCTTGATAATGCCATTCTTTTCGAAGTGGCTTGGGAGGTAGCCAATAAAGGTATGTGATGACTATTTTTAAAGAAGATCTTGGGGAAATGATCAGGTTTCCAAAGCTGGTGGAGGAGAGTGTTTGGGATTTGGAAGGCCTGCATTTCCAGCCTGCATTTCTTGTTGGGAATGTGGCTGGAAACAGGTTTTACAGAGCTATTTGCAAGCCAAAGCATGAGCAGTATTGAAAGAACTGAGACCAGAATTCAAGTATCACCTGGGAATGGAGTCTCTACAGATAGTCCTCAAGTTATGACCACAATTGAACCCCTTCTTGCCACAGTTGGTAAGAGAATCATTGCATTTGTTAAGTTAGTAACATGGTTGTTAAGTGAATCTGGCTTCCAAATCAACTTTGCTGATCAAAGGTTGCAAGAGGATCATCTGACCTCCAGGACAGTGCAACCGTTGTAAATATGAACCACTTATCAAGCATTCAATTTTTAATCATATGACCATGGGGATGCTGCAACAGTTGTAAGTGTGAAAAACGGTCATAAGTCACTTTTTTCAGTGCCATTGTAATTTTGAATGGTCACTAAATGAACTGTTGTAAGTTGAAGACTACCTGTAGAAACGAAGACTTATCTGATTGCTGGTCAAAGACCCTTGGATGAGCAGGTAGTAAAGGATAAGGCCTAATTGACCAGTATGTGGGTCTTTGGGAAACTGGCTGTCTGGGTCTCTTTTTAAACATGATTGACTGGCATGCTGAATGTTAAAGCAAAATGATTGTATTTTTTAAAAACACCCATTTTGGGGGAAAGGAAGTTCATGTAACGTTGCAGTTCCTTCCAAGCAACATTGCTCAGCACTTTAGGAGATCCCTTAGGCCTTTCCCCTCCCTTTGCTGTTCTCATATCCTCCCATCCATAATTTTTTCATTTGTGGGTTAGTGCTGCCTGAGATGACAGTAGCCTATTATAGTGAACATTTCCAAGGAAGTCCAGTTCAGCAAGCTGCTTGTCACTGTGTGTTCATTGAGAAGATCCCCTTCTGGAATCAGCTGCTACACATCTGGAAGTTTAAGGCACTGAGATCCCAAGGGCAGCGTTCCCTGTAGTAAAGAGACTGGGTCAAAAAACTAGAATAGCACTATGTTCTTTTAAAAAGGAAAAGGATTCCCAGTAAATCTGAATATCTGTCAATGTTACTATAAAAACTAGTCTCATGCGCTTGCTTTAGGAATAACCAATTTTGAAGTTAATTAAAGATCTGGCTTAAATTTTGAGCTTCAGCTATGCATATTCTTGATGTGTACTCAATAATATATTTGTATATTACATATACAAATATATACATATACATATATTACATATACAATATATTTGTACATACAACCCTCACCACCACAACCTCCCCTGCACAATAAACTTTTTGAAATGTTGTTCATTCCTTGAGAAACTGCATCCCTGTTTAGATACTCAACTTTGGGCCAGGATAACCAAAGATGGCCAGTTCGCAGAATCTTCCCTACCATCCCAGCCATATAATGATTTTTTTTAATGTATTAAAGATTATTCTACCTGGATTATTTTACCAAGCTCTCTAGAGTAGATCATGCTACCGAACATATGGAGGATGTAGGAGACCCAGGATCCTCTTTAAACAGTCCTGCTTCTAATTCTAGCAAAAAGGGGCTTTTGCCTGTATACCTTTGAGTAACTCTTGATTCCTGGTGAATACCTGCACTTGGCAACATTTTTGGAAGTGATTTACTATTGCTTTTGTCTTGGGGCTGAAAGAATGACTGGCCTAGTGGCCTATATCAACCACCTAACTTCATGCCTAAAACAGGATTAGAACTCATGGTCTACAACAAACCTACAGAATTGTTGGTGCACGCAGGGACTCTGGTGAACAACAGTTGTAAACGAGAATCTGTTTAATGCAGTGAATCCTCCTGAATGGAATTTGTACTGTCATTTTTGCAAAAGGATTGGCTTATAAGTCTTTTTATGAATGTACATACCTATATGTAAAGAAACCTATTAGATTTTTTAAATGCCACATTTCACCTTAAATATTTTATCAGGGAATTCACCAAGAATGTCAGAAAAATATTTTAGTCAACCACTTGTATTTTCAACGAAATGTTGCAGCATGAAATGCTGCTAGTCAAGCTTTTTGCCTCTATATTTCATACATTTCCTCTGTTTTTAATGTCTTCACAACAAACTATTAATAGAATGACTTTGTGATCTTTCCCCACAAAATGATGTTTTACGTACAGTTTTTTTTTTTAAATCTGCATAGGGCAGATTTTTCCCAGAATTTACCACAGATATGGCCTTTTTCTTCTCAATGAGTGGCATCATTTTGCTACTAAAGATGATAGTCTTTGTTATAATAAAAAGATGAGGGCCATCTCGGCCTTTGAATAAGGTAGATTCCTTGGTTGTGGGGTTGTTCCCTCAGATAAGGCTACCTGCATATTTTGTGGCCTATCTCTGTCCTTCGCCCTATGATCATTTTACAGAACTCTCTCATCGCTTATGTCCAAGTAAGCAAGTAAGAATAAAGAGGCATAGGGGGTTTCTTTGCTTCAGACAAGGACCTTTTTGGAGAAGCCTTGGATCTTCTGAACAGATTGCAAATACATTCAGTATAGACTACATTCATCATGGAATGCAGGATACAGAATCCTGGGTTTGTGATGCAGGTACCCAGTGGAGAAATGGGACGGAGTTCAACTTATTGCTCATTTCCCCCCCCTCTGGACCTTTGATTGACAACCTGACTGCAGCTCCAAGATGAGACTTGGCCTAGAGCTATAGCAAGAGAAGCAATGCCCTGTCGTGTCTGTGTGAGTGGCCTTCATTTACCTCCTTCTAAAATGCCTTAGAAGAGCATGTCATGTAATTGATATGTGGTAGGAAGGCCAGCCAGAGCTGGTGGGACAATCACTTGATTATTGAAGGAAGCATTGAAGACGACTATCCTTTTTGGTGGTTTCTGGTAACATCTTTCTTTCAAAGCCTCAGGATATGAATTATGGATCTGTACAACGTATCTGGTTGTCCAAAGGTGATTATTGGACAGTATTCGTTTTTTGGAAAAGAAGAGACAGGGAAAAAAGTGTTGATCTGCACACTAACTTTTTCCCTTGTAGGAATGCTATTCCCAATTCACTTTTTTCCCCATTTTTTTTCCAGAAGTTGCTTTCTGCTTGTCACCAGCACTCCCAACAATCTCATTTGCTCCTAAGGACAGGAGTAGAGAAAAGTCCCTACATCAATTTAAACAAATAAGAATATTTTTTATTTTTATTATGTGTATTTCAACTTTCCCCAGGTTCTCAAAAGAGCTTCCTTCCTTAATTTTGTGCCCACATCAAGAACCCTGTAAAGTAGGCTGGCTGGGTCATATAAATGCAATTCCAGCCAAGGAGATATGGCAACAAAACCTGGATTATTGATGAATGTTTTATCTAGATCAATCTGGATAAAGGTCTCATAAAATCTTGAAGGATAGCATACGAGGTGAACGATCAATTTGTCTGGAAGAGAGAATTGTTTCATTTGAGGGCAACGGGTTTCTGATGTTTGGGGGCAGATGCTCAAGAAAGGTGTCTGAAAAAGAATTTAATCTGGTCTTACAAATGAAGATGAATGTATGTATGTGTCCCAGGATAATATTGTAGAATCCAATCTGGGTCGGGGACCAGCGGTTTTGTCTTCTGAGCTTTCGGACTCCTACTGGAGTCCATCTTCAAGGAACTTCTCTCTAGCAGAGTATGTGTTAGTTAATCTGGACTTGTTCATTGTTCTGCTGTGAGAGTGTTTGGCATCTTGTGGACTTTGAGAGGGCGGGTTCCTGCCTTGCATTGCTTACCACATAAAATCTAGTATACTGAACCAACAGAGGAAGCAGAGAGTAGTGAGGCAATCAGGAAGCAAGATATGATTGTTTCCAAGCCATGTGCTTACTTTTTGTTACAGAGTGAGTAAAAGAATTGGGAGCGCTGCTTAACATTTTAGTAGAGAGTTTAGGGTTGTAGGTATGGGTAGGACAGGGATGGCGAAACTTTTCAGCACCAAGTGCCAAAAAGGACCCACGGAAATGTTGCGTGCGCACGCACTCGTCGGGCCCAAACTCCAGAAAAGTCGAATTTCCATGCCCAACAATCAAATGGCTGGCACACATGCGCAGGGTAGGTTTCAGCACTGCTGTGTGCAAAGGAATCTTGCTCTGGAAAAGTCTGGGTTCTGGCACACCCAACAATCAGCTGGCCGGCACTGGCATGCGCATGAAGAACAGCTGATTGTTGCACGCACATGTACGCCAGAAACCCAGAAAACAAACAGGCAAGGCCATACATGCTGGGCATGCATTCCACAGATTCTCTATCATGGGGGTAGGGGAGCAATGTGCTATTAGGAATTTGAGAGTTTAAGATATTCTTGGATTCTTTTTCCCCTAGGAGAGTTGCAGAATATTTCTTCTCAATGATTCATTTCAGAGAAGTTTATAGGGGCCCAGAAAATGATTTCAGAAGCTATCGGCTGTCATTCTTTCAAGAAAATGTCAAGGTTAAAGGATTGGGCCGAGGACTTCACGGAAAATATTTCATTTTTCATTTTCTTGCTTCTGAGAGCAAATCCATTGCAAAATGCCCATTCTCTTTCTAGCTGTTCTGCTATGATACAGAAAAGATCTCACAAAGAGAATCAATTGTGTCCATTAAAGAAGTCTTCCCCAGCCTAAGTATGCTCCAGACTTCAATTCCTAAGTTTTCCAGAGAGTATGGTGACTGTTAAAATCTGGGAGAAGTGGACACATATAAGGCACGAAAGGCCGCTTTAAGGATTATTTGGGCAAACCTTTCTAAATGCACACAGTTCCTCAGCAATAAGACATTACTGTTTATTCACGATTCGAAACCTTCATCTCTAGGCACAATCCAGGCTCTGTTTGGTTCCATTGCAACGTTTCAGGTTCTTGTATTCTGCAGAGCTATTTCCTAATCACTCTTCCCTCATAGAATATTCATGTGGGTGCTTTTATTGCTTTTCCTGTAAAACTCCCTGTTTGGAAGAGGAAGCAAAGAGCCAAGATTCTTAGGCTCCTCAAGAGGGGAGGAGAATTTAGTTGAGGGAGCCAGGGTCCTTGAGAGTAAAGTAAATACAGTGGTTTGTAAGTGATGGCTGGGTTTGCCTGCTTCCCAGGAAGGGGGTTGGAATCCAGCCACTTAGAGGAGATTGAATATATGAAGAAAGGTCTTTTGGCCGAATTGTATAGCATAACACACACACACACACACACACACACACACACATGGAGAGGGAGAGACAAAGGGCTAAGAACTCAATTCTTCTTTCAGCAATCGTCTCTGTTAGAATAACAGCTTGCCTGCTTCCATAATCCATTTTTATGCTTTTATGTGGGGTGACAAAACCATGGTTTGTTTAAGGGAATTGAACATCAAGATCATAACATTTAATTTTTGCTTTCTGGTGAAGAATTGGTCATTTTAGCTGGATCTTCAAGTGTCTCAAAAATACAAAGTATAAAATAACAGTATGAAGCATTTGCACCTGAAGCACAGGTCTAAAAATGTGAGATCTAGACTAGAGAGAAAGCATTGTAAAGGTTTGAATGAATAATCAAGATCTTTATCGGGACCAAAAATATCATAAATATGATATTAAGTTAACTTCTTTGGGAAATCTATTTCATAATTTATTTATTTATTGAATTTATATTGCCTCCTATTCGCCCATGGCGACTCGAGGCATCTTACAGAATATAAGATCACATTTAAAACAATAAAAACTAACAAAAAGAATCAAATAAAGTAATATGGCCCAATATAACAAAATTACCTCCCACCCACCCTGCCCCAGCGACAGCAGCTCACATGAGGCATTTAATGGGCTCCATCCTGCCCTGGGTTGCCCAGGCTTGATGGCAGTACAGGTCTTCAGCGCCTCCCGGACGCGTATTTTATAGCAATAGCAGTAGACTTATATACCGCTTCATAGGGCTTTCAGCCCTCTCTAAGCGGTTTACAGAGAGTCAGCATATTGCCCCCAACAATCCGGGTCCTCATTTTACCCACCTCGGAAGGATGGAAGGCTGAGTCAACCCTGAGCCGGTGAGATTTGAACCGGTGAACTGCTGATCTAGCAGTAGCCTGCAGTGCTGCATTTAACCACTGCGCCACCTCGGCTCTTACGTATTAGAGTGGGGGCCGTTCTAATCTCTGGGGGAATGATGTTCCAGAGAGAGGGAATCGCCACGGAGAAGGCCCTTCTTCTGGGTCCCACTAGGTACGTCTCCCTCAGAAAGGGACCCACAACATTCCCTGGCTCCCTGCTCTGATGGGTCGGGTAGATGTGACTGACAAGAGATGGTCCCTCAGACAAACTGGTCTCAAGCCATGAAGGGCTTTAAAGGTGACAACAAGCACCTTGAATTGCACCCAGAAGCAAACCGGCAACCAATGCAGCTCCCACAGGAGAGGTGATACATCTGCACACCGGGGTCTGCACAAATCCATGTGTTTCCTGCATTTTGCACCAACGGGAGCTTCCAGATGCTCTTCAGGGGCAGCCCCATGTAGAGCGCATTGCAATAATCAAAATGGGAAGTGACTAGGGCCGTGATGGAGCCATTTGTTAGAGTATGCAAGGAGTTACCCTGTCAGCTGACTTTGGCGTTCTTTTAAGGCCGTTTTTCGCCCTCTGGAGGTTTCCTTGAAGCCTCCAGAGCACAAAAAACCGGCCCTACGGGCAAATTGAAACTTCGCAAATGGACTTCCAATTTACTAGTAGGCCGCTTTTTGCCCTCCAGAGCCTTCAGGAGGCTTCCATGAGACTCCAGAGGGCAAAAAACACCTATGAGCAAACTGGAAGTGACTTCCGGTTTGGCCATAGGTCTGTTTTTTGCCCTCTGGAGCCTTATGGACAAACCAGAAGTCACAGTTCCTGAACTTTCGGGTTTCCTGTAGGGCCATTTTTCGCACTCTGGAGCCTCCCGGAAAGCTACTAAAGCCTCCAGGGCGGTGAGGGGGGCTCTTTTCATCCTCCTCAGGCTCCTAGAAAGCCTCTGGAGCCTGAGGAGGGCAAAAAAAGTCCACCAAAAGTGGGGGGAGTGCTGGTTGTGCATGCATGCGTAGGGGGGCACATGAGCACTGGCGGTGCACGCATAGCATTATGTGTGTGGGCACGCCTGCGCTCCCCCCACTTTTGGCACATGATCCAAAAAAGATTAGCCATCACTGGACTAGGGCATGAGTGACTGTGAGTAGGGACTGTTGGTCCAGGAAAGGGCATAACTGGCACAGAAGCCCAAAGATGGCAATTTTCTCTGAGCCAACGAACCCCAAACCCAGAGCCACTTGGTCTTGCAAGGGTTTAGTTTCAACCCGTTGCCCCCCATCCAACCCCCAACAGCCTCCAGGCGTTGCGAGAGAGGGGACACGGCATCACTTAACTCATCATGGGCCGAGACATACAGATGAGTATCGTCAGCCTATTGGTGATACCTCAGTCCATGGTGACGGATGATCTCACCCAGCGGCTTCATATAAATGTTGAACAGGAGCGGAGAGAGTACCGAGCCCTGCGGAAGCTCACAAAGCAGTGGGAGAGGGCTGGATATCTCCCCTCCTATCAACACACACTGAGAGCGGCCATAGAGGAAGGAAGTGAACCAGGATATCACAAGGTTCCCACTCCCATCTCCTGAAGCCGCCCCAGGGGAATACCATGGTCGATGGTATCAAAAGCCGCAGAGAGGTCAAGTAGAGCAAGAAGAGCAAGGATGGATGCACTACCCTCATCCCACTCGCGCCAGAGATCATCCAGAAATGCAACCAATGCCATTTCTGTCCCAAATCCAGGCCTGAATCCTGACTGGTAGAGGTTGAGATAATCCATTTCATCCAGAAACCTTTGGAGCTGTCCGCGCAATCGCCTTCACAACAACCTTCGCCAAAAATGGAAGATTGGAGACAAGTTGGAAATTATCCAACCGGGTGGAGTCTAGCGATGGCTTCTTAAGAAGAGGGTTCTTTAAAGTGCTAGGGCTCTCTGTAGGAAAACATTAATCACCTCCAGAGTCCACCCGCCTGTCATAAGTCACTAAAAGACCAAATCAATCTCCCTGATACTCTCTACCACTTTGCTCATTTGGGAAGGTCTCACAGAAATATGAGACCTTTAAAAAGAATCTGTAAACAGACAATAGGCAGAGATTTTAACAAAGACCCCTCAGTACAATGGGAGAAAAATGGAATGCAAACATAAAGGCTCACCAACAACTTGTACAAATTACATGCAACTTCCAAATTATTTTTAGAAGGTCTCTAAATTTAGCTCATTTCAGTTACTGAAACAGCTATTGGGGCTAATAGCCAACAGCAGGCCAATTTTCCATGCATTAATCAAAGTTACTATACTTTTAAAGCCATATTTAGATTGTTAAGAATGCTGTAATTCAGCTTTGATCAGATTATCTCGATCTTCATCTGATAAGTGATTGACTACAATTCCCAGAATTCCTCAGCAGCATGGTTATAAACATTGCATTAGCAAAATCTCCAGTAATTTAAGAGGGATTGTATGAAAAAAATATGCTTCTTTGTCCTGGAGCCACAATGAATTTCACATTTAAAGTCAAGTGAGCGTAGACTGATCAGATACTGAAATCTCTACTTTCTTAGATTTATTTTAAACAGGTTTATATTGCTTGTCACATATTCAGGATGAGTTAGCACATCCATACAATGTAGAAGAATAAATTACGTTAAATAAATCTATTAGAGCAGATTTTCCCAACTTTGGCAACAACTTTTGCTTATGCACCAAAGACAAATTCCTTGTGTGTCCAGTCACACTGGGCCAATAAAGGATTCTATTCTATTCTATTTCAGTTTCCAGAATTTCCCAGCCAGCTAAGCTTTTTTACAGCAAATTTACATTGCTCGAAAGCTTCTTGGCTAAAGTGGGTGCTTAAAAACATGTAAGGAGAAAACAAATACTTTATTCTTTTTTCTTTTAGTTGGTGGGATCTACACTGTTATCCAAACAAAAGCCAAGATTACACTGGATGAATGGGGCGAGAATTACTTCCTGATTGGGCCTTACCTGGAATTGAATGTGCGCACACAGGTGGAGCTGATAGAACCTCCCAACCCTGCCATTCGTCGAACCATGGACTCCATGAATTCAAAAGGATGTAAAGTAAGAGACTGCAGGAGGTGGGGGTGAAGAAGAAGGTGTTGGGCTTGGGCCTCAGCGAGGTTAATTCTCATAAACAATTCCTTGCCTCTATTGGGGAGAAATGTTTGTGGTTGCAATGGTACATCAATAATATTCAGTTCAGTTCATTGTAAGTCTAGTTTAAAAGGGATGTCAGATAGCGGGTGATAGGTAAATGCTCTACTTTTAGGCTGCAAAGAAAGAATTTCAAGTCAGAAGAGACTAGAAGTTGATAACTTTGTCTCTGAGGAATCTACATAGATGCATATCCAGCTTGCTGTTTCGTCTTGGACTAACCAATGCCAAGCGTAGAAAAAGTGTACAAATTATAAGCTGGAGAAATGAAGCATTGTAAGAAATGTACAGATAGACTTACGACCACAATTGAGGCTAGAATTTCTGTTGCTAATTGAAACATTTGTTTAGTGAATTTTGCCCCATTTTGCGACCTTTCTTGCCACAGTTGTTAAGTGAAATTGCATTTGTTAAGTTAGCAACAAGGTTGTTAAGTGAATCTGGCTTCCCCATTGACTTTGCTTGTCGGAAAATTGCAAAATATGATCACATGACTCCAGGACACTGCAACCATCGTAAATGTGAGTTACTTTGCTAAGGGTCTGAATTTTGATCAAGTGCAATGGTTGTAAGTATGAAAAACGGTCATAAGTCACTTTTTTCAGTGCCGTTATAACTTTGAATGGTCACTAAATGAACTGTTATAAGTCAAGGACTATCTGTAGTTCTTAATACCATCGCTACATTTTTATATTCTCACCAACAGCCCTTGCAAATTATATGCATACATAATTTTATACGTTTTCTTTTGTTCTTTAAACTTCTTGCTCTTTTTGAGAATCTCATTAACTCCATCCAACCGCATCTTTCTTGGTCTTCTTGTCATTCCATTCACTCTTTTTTCATTTCTTTGTTTGGCAATGTGACCCCTACTGTGTTTCTTTTGACCCACAAAATATGGCTTGGGCCTTATTATGAGGGGAGGGCTTATTGTTTTAGGGTTGCCAGGGTGCCGCCACTGCTGCCATCCCAGCATGGCTTTTTCAGCGGCTTCCAAACCCAGTCTTCTGGCAGTGGCCGCTCTGGCCGTATGCTTTATGGTTGTGGACCGGCTGCCGGCAGAGTGTACTCCTAGAGTGTACAACCATAGAGCGTACAACTATAGAGCGTACATCCAGAGCAACCAGTGCCAGAAGACTCGGTTTGGAAGCCGCCGAAAAAGCCATGCTGGGACGGCAGCGGCAGCAGGCGGAGGTGCCCTGGCTCTGCAGAGAGAGTGGACCAGGGCATCATGAGGCTGGGAGGAGCACTAGCGGGAGCGGAACAGATGCTCAAGCAACCCCCCCCCCTCTCTCCAGCCTTGCAGAACGCCATTCACTGGCATTTCGAAGGTACCAGCCGTGGAAGGCGGACAGCAGAGAACAGGCACTCAGGTGGCTTGGCAATACCCCTAGGTCAGTGAATGGTGCTGTGCCTGACTGGAAAGGGGGTTTGCCGGATGGCTGCTCGTGAGTGTGGTCACTTCATGGCTGCTGTGTTGAACTGCTGTGACAGCACAACACAGCCGTTTGCCCCTGAGGCTCTGCCCGGCTCTTCAGGAGCCTGGTCGCAAAAGAGCAGCCACCCGGCAACCCCCCTCTCCAGCTGGGCGCAGCGCCGCTCATCAATCTAGTGGTATCCCAAAGGCGCCAAGCAACGCGAGCGCCTTTGCCTCCCCCTCATTCCCACGGCTTGGCACCTTCAGGATACTGCTAGATTGGTGAGCGGCACTCTGCCTGGCGAGGGGGGGGAGTTGTCCAGGGGGCTTATTTTCGGGAGAGGGATTATATTTTTGCCCACCCGAAAAATGTGGCATGGCCTTATTTTCAGGACATGTCATATTTTCGGGGAAACACGATATTAATTTCTCCTATATGACCAAAGTATTTCAATGTGTATTTTTCCTAGAAGTCTCTCTTATATTTGATTCATCCATTCAGCACTGATTGAATCTTGACTATTAAGAACTCCATTCTCATCCTGCTTCTTTCCTTCTGACATACTCAACTTTCATTTCCATGTAAAATGTAGGCAGAAATCTATATTAATATGCATCCATTTTCTCTTTTTCAATAGACATTCTCATAATAGACCATATACTAGTGTATTTTTTTCAACATTTGCACATCTTAAAATTTGTCCATTTCTTTATATTTAATAACCATCATGGATGCAAATTCATCTATTTTTGCTCTTTGTGAATAATTTACAATTGTTCATTTTTGTTGTCAAATGTAAGAACTTTGATTTCTGATAGCAATAGCAATACCACTTAGATTTATATACTGTTTCACAGTTTCACATATTGCCCCCAACAATCTGGGTTCTCATTTTACCAACCTGGGAACGATGGAAGGCTGAGACAATCTTGAGCTGGTGGGAATCGAACTGCCAAATTTCACACAGCTGGCAGTCAGCAGAATTAGCCTGCAGTATTGACCACTGCACCACCTCAGCTCTAATAGAGTGTTTAGAGCCGTAGTTCTTAGTGCATCATATAATGCACTAAGTGCATCTGTCTAATATTTGTTGGAAATCATTTATGCACACAAAAATGCACATATATTAATGTCCCCAAACTACACAACTGTAATAATTTCAAGCATTATCCATGAATGCATTAAGCAATCAAGGGGAGGTCACCCATTCTTGTCTTACTTCCTGTTTAGTGTTGAACAATTATAAAACAGTTTATAAAATGGCAGTTGGGCAATAACCCTTCCTATCATAATTTCATGTTTCTTTACTATTTGCTCTCGTTGCATTCCAAGTTATAGTGTTTCGTAACCACCATTGGATGAACCCATGCATATTGCTCTCCACCATTCAGGTTTTGATGAATCCTGGTTTTTAGATACAGTAATATTTTTTAATAAGTTGAAAAAGATGTAGACCATATTTCCTTGTGAGTCACACCATGCCACATGCTCATAGTATAGAAACATATGTTTTGTAATACGTTGGCCAGTCCAACATAGAGACTTCCTTGTAAACCAATGCAGGAAGTCCTCAACTTATGGCCACAACTGAGCCCAAAAATTCGGTTGTTAAGTGAAATATTGGTTAAATGAGTTTTGCCCCATTTTGCAACCTTTCTTGCCACAGTTGTTAAGTGAATCACTGCAATTCTTAAATTAGCAACACAGTTGTTAAGCGAATCTGACTTTCTCATTGACTTTGCTTGCCAGAAAGTCACAAAAGGGGATCACATGCTCCTGGGATACTGCAACAGTCATAAATATGAGTCAGTTGCCAAATGTCTGAATTTTGACCATGTAACCATGAGGTGCAATGGTCGTAAGTGTGAACAACAGTGATAAGTCATTTTTTTCAGTGCCATTTTTTCATTGTAATTTTGATCCGTCACCAAATGAACTAAGTCATGGATTTATTGTATAATGTTGCCTAAATTCCATGAAACAGAAGATTCTTACAGCACACTGACACTTATACAAATCCTGAGTTATTATAAGGTTTCCAAAAGTCATAGAGCTTGAATCCCAGCAATCTCACTCTGAAATCTTGTGAAGTCTTCCATGAGAATGCTGAAATTGTACAAGATTTATTCAATATTTAAAATTATTATTTTAATTCACTAATGGAAGATCTGTGGACAATATTTGAGATACTACTGTACTTTCAGGGATCCACAATTTTTGTGTAATAAATAATTGGACTACGTGAACATTTTGAAACAACTCTTCTAAATTCGTTTGTTCCTTTTTAAAATTAGTTATCCTTTTTTTCCTTTGTATACTTTTGATACATTAAAAAGGACAAGGAAACAAAAAGAAATGAGTCTTATCGTAGTTAAATAAATTAGAATCAAGATGACATGAAGTGTTAATACCACTTTATAATGACTTGGTAAGAGCCAAGGTGGCGCAGTGGTTAAATGCAGCACTGCAGGCTACTGCTAGATCAGCAGGTCAGCGGTTCAAATCTCACCGGCTCAGGGTTGACTCAGCCTTCCATCCTTCCGAGGTGGGTAAAATGAGGACCCAGATTGTTGGGGGCAATATGCTGACTCTCTGTAAACCGCTTAGAGAGGCCTGAAAGGCCTATGAAGCGGTATATAAGTCTACTGCTATTGCTATTGCTATTGGTAAGGCCACACTTGGAATAACACATCCAGTTTTGGTCGCCACAATGTAAAAAGGATGTTGAGATTCTAGAAAGAGTGCAGAGAAGAGCAACAATAATGATTAGGGGACTGAGGCTAAAACATATAAAGAACAGTTGCTGGAATTGGGTATAGCTACCAATTTTTCAGAGTATAAGACGCACCAAGATTTTGAAGAGGCAAATTAAAAAAAAAGTTTTTGCGCTCTGCAGACCTCTCAAAAACAGCCCATTTTTTGTGAAAATGCCCCTGTTTTTTGTCCAAAAAAGGACATGAATAGCCTTTAGGAGGCTTGTAGAGTGCTCCTGGAGGCTGGGGGGGGAGGCAAAATCGAGCAAAAAATGGCCTGTTTTTCATTCATTTTTGCCCTCTCCAGCACGCAGGAGCACTCTGGAAACCACCTAAAGGCTATGCACGGTCATTTTTGCAAAGGGGGTGGGGTTTCAGGAGGCCAAAAATGCTGTATTCAGTGTATAAGATGTACCCAGATTTTCACCCACTTTTTTGAGGGAAAAAGGAGCATCTTATACTCCAAAAATACAGTAGTTTAGTGAAACGGAGGACTAGTGGTGACACGATAGTAGTGTTCCAATATCTCAGGGGTTGCCACAAAGAAAAGGGGAGTCAAGCTATTCTCCAAAGCTCCTGAAGGCAAGATAAGAATCAGTGGATGGAAACTAATCAAAGGGAGAAGCAACCTAGAACTAAGAAGAAATTTCCTGACAGAACAATTAAGAGCCGTGGTGGTGCAGTAGTTAGAATGCAGTACTGCAAGCTATTTCTGCTGACTGCCGTCTGCCTGCAATTTGGCAGTTCGAATCTCATCAGGCTCAAGGTTAACTCAGCCTTCCATCCTTCCGAGGCGGCTAAAATGAGGACCCAGATTGCTGGGGGCAATATGCTGACTCTGTAAAACCACTTAGAGAGGGCTGTAAAAGCACTGTTGAAGCAGTATATGAATCTAATCTAATTAATCAGTGGGATAACTTGCCTCCAGAAGTTGTGAATGTGCCAATACTGGAAGTTTTTAAGTAGAGATTGGACAATCATTTATCTGAAATAGTATAAGGTTTCTTGAGCAGTGGGACACCAGGTTTCCTGAGCAGGGAGTTGGACTAGAGGACCTCCAAGGTCCCTTCCAACTCTGTTATTCTGTTAATTAAATGGGTCTACTACCATCAATGGGAGAAATGGGACCAGATTATGAGGGTGTTGGAAACTTTGCTTAAAGAATGTTTAGAAGCCTCAATCTTCCTTCAGCCAGCAAAGATGCCTTCATCTTTTGCAATCGGACTATTTTGCACCTGAATACCTTAAAAAGAAGCTGTGGAAGTCACAATCACCCTACTAATTCTTTTTGCAGGTCTAGAATTGTGGAGGTTCTGTCCAGGTAAAGGCATCCTGCAGATATTTTATTCATCTTCCTCAAAGTAAAAAGAACATTCTCCATCTCCAGACCATTGGAGTGTCTCTAAATATTTCTACCCGTTGGTGGACCAATATTTTTCATCTTTACATCAAGAGAAGTTTGGGGTTCCCACATGGGAGGATTAGAAAGAAATGTTAGTTGCTGTTGAAGATCTTTCTAATGCAAGGCATTTACTTTTACTTCTTCTCAACTTCCAAATCCATGAAGATATGGCATGAATATGGAGATCCCATCCAAATCCCTAGATCTTGAAAGTCTGCAAAATGTTTTTAGGAAATTTGAGGTAGATTTATGTTACAGGCCATTATGCTACAGACCTCAAAATTGCATCACCGTGATGCAACCCACAAGTATGGGGAATATTTGCATGGGAGAGCATCTTCTTTCAAGGTACAGGTGTAGAAGAAGGAGGAATCTATAATTTTCTAACATTACAATACAATAGCAGAGTTGGAAGGGACCTTGGAGGTCTTCTAGTTCCTCTTCTAAGAAGAGCCGAGGTGGCGCAGTGGTTAGGGTGCAGTACTGCAGGCCACTTCAACTGACTGTTATCTGCAGTTCAGTGGTTCTAATCTCACCGGCTCAAGGTTGACTCAGCCTTCCATCCTTCCGAGGTGGGTGAAATGAGGACCCAGACTGTGGGGCGATATGCTGACTCTGTAAACCGCTTAGAGACAGCTGAAAGCCCTAGGAAGCGGTATATTAAGTCTAACTGCTATTGCTATTGCTAACCCCCTGCCTAGGCAGGAAACCCTATACCATTCCAGACAGATGGCTATCTAACATCTTCTTAAAGACTTCCAGTGTTGGAGCATTGTTGTTGGGACGTTGTTGAACTCCAGTTTCACCTTGTCAGTGAGTATCACCACAAAGATTGAAATGAGGAGTATTGTGGTCCCACAACTGCTAAAGGAACCAGGGAGTTTCATGTCAGCTTTATAGTCACTAGAACATTGCTAAGCAAAAGATTTGTATTGTGGGATTTTGTGCCACCGCACATCTGTATGAAAGTCTTGCCAGAAATACTTTAAAATATTAAGATAATGCCCAGTTATCTTCTCACTGTTGGTTATTGTACAAATGCAAATAGCCACACTTGCTGGTATTCCTTTAGTACAAGAAGGTAAAACCAATCACAGGAAAAATGTATTGGTATGTTCTATGTATATTTGGCTTAATGTGTGTGTGTTTGTGTGATACATACATACATACATCCAACTATATAAAGCTGGTTAAACCATGTTTTATGGCTTATACAAGTCCCTTTCATTAATAAACTGTGGTTAAACAATGGCAGAGCCCACCCACTCTGATAAAACTCAGGGTGATGGTTTTCAGCTCTCAAAACTTGGATTATAAATCCAGCACAGGTTTGTATATTGTTCATCCAGTTAGCCAGAAATTTTGGCTTATCTTTGCATCATTTAAACACTGGTTCCAAATTGGATATGATAACAAAGATATTATTGATCAGCTCCCTGATGAAACAGTTACAAGTGGGGAGGAGAAAACTGGTGTAAAAAACAAACTGAAATTGTATGCTGGAACTATTGAATATAGATATTAACGATTTCAAGTATGGAAGGTTCATATATGATATATTCAGTATCCCTCTTGTTTACTTGATTTTTCTAGTTCGTAACCTCATTTCAGAGCAAGAGGTTATTTTGGGTTGCCTAGCAAAAAAACAACCCCAGGCAAGCGACCTTTTATAAAATGGAGATGAGGTAACATGAACCAGAGACTAAATTTAGAGATCTAAACACACTAGATGCATACTTTGGTATGTGAAATGAGTGGACAAGGGATGATGATATCATGGGTTAAAGCAGGTGTGAGAGATGAAGGAAAAAAAGAGTGTTATGGATTAAAATCTTAA
The DNA here is from genome assembly GCF_009769535.1 of Thamnophis elegans. Lineage (NCBI taxonomy): Eukaryota > Metazoa > Chordata > Lepidosauria > Squamata > Natricidae > Thamnophis > Thamnophis elegans. The sequence continues at coordinate 116,806,790 of NC_045558.1, forward strand.
TTTGCAGGGTCTACTGAAAACAATGATAATTTGGCAGTTAAAAATAAATTACTGGGATATTCTCATCAGATTTGGAAATATACATAGTAAATAGTTTTAAGAAGTTTATTTTATAATTCCATTGATAAATCTAATGGATATAAATTGGGCTATTTCAACTTCTGCAGGAAAACGGGGATTATGCTTCTAGCACATAAAACACAAAAACAAGGTTTGAACCTGTAAATGGGCAGAGCTGAAAATTCAGTTGATTTAAAGTAGGAGTATATAGATAACTTCCTTATATAGGATTCCCCTTCTTTTTTATTCCTCGCTCTGATCCTTATCTTTTTTTGCTGTGTGCAGTGTGGTGATTCACCAATATTGTTTTTTCTGAAATTGTAAAATGTACGTTCTGAGAGGCGAAATGCTTGTTCATCTAGAATATAACTTCATGAGTGTGGATATTATTAAGTTGATGATAAAGCTTGCTCAACTGAGCACTGACCTTTATGATTGATGCTTTGTTGGTTGTGCTTTACAGAATATCTCTGGATTAGATACGAAAATGTCAGTTCATACCTCTCCTATTCACTAATCTGATGTCTCTAACATCTTTGTAGGTTTACTTTGGCCGCTGGCTGATTGAGGGGGGTCCATATGTGATTCTCATCGACATTGGGGCAACCGCTTGGAGCTTGGATCGCTGGAAGACTGAATTGTGGGAAAGCTGCTCCATTGGGATTCCCTGGTACGACCGAGAGGCCAATGACGCTGTCCTCTTTGGCTTCCTCACAGCCTGGTTCCTAGGGGAGGTAAGGGAACATGTTTCTATCAGAAAATTTCTTCTCTTCCTCTCTTTGAACATCTTTCTCGTCACTCTCTTTTTGTGCTTTTTGAACAGTTTTCTGCACAGTGTGAAGAAAAGCCATTCATCATTGGTCATTTCCATGAGTGGTTGTCTGGTGTTGGGCTCTTCCTCTGTCGGATCCGGAAACTTCCAATAGCTACCATCTTCACCACCCATGCTACCCTGCTTGGCCGCTACCTGTGTGCAGGCAGTGTGGACTTCTACAACAATCTGCAGAATGTGAGTCTTCTAATCGCTAGGATTGAAAATCAATTGGTGGGTGGGGTGTGAAACTATGGGATCCAAGAACAAGGGGAAGAAATAGGAATTTATGGAAGTGTGGCACTCAGACAAATCAGCCATCAACAGGCACATAGATATAAACAACATCTACATATCATTCAAAAGAGGCAGTCAAAAAGCTAAAAAGAAAACAAAATGACCAAAACAGCTCTTTGCTACTATCAGTACTTGGATAAGTATTGGTATTGGTATTTATTCAATTTGTAAGCCGCCCTATTCCCCGAAGGGACTCAGGGCGGCTGAACAAAAACCAGGAGAAGGGGAAAAACAAATACAGAAAGTAAGACAAACAGGACAGTAATACAACAGTTTAAAATTCCCTGTAGATGTCCAAGGATAGCTCTTCCAATTAAATGGATATTAAAAAACAGCTGTAGTCTCACAAAGATTCTGTTCTTATAGAAGACCAGAGTGCAAGATTTCAAAGTGTTTTAATTTTAAGAGAGAAATTATTGCCTAAAGTTGTGCCTAAAGAGATTACTGACCCTTGCCCTCCTAGCTTTTCATTCAAGTCTTTAGTGCATAAATGAAGCAGTTCTAGGAAACAGGAACCATTTTCCCTTAAGGAAGCAGTGGTCAAAGAAATCACACTTAACCATCCTTTAAACAGTATTTTTACTGCACAGAAAATATGATTCATCTTTACAGCTTTACTGATAGTAATCTAAATATACCTACCAAATAGACTGGAGATGTTATCGTATCTAGTCTTTGAGCAAAGATGCCTACAGTAATTACATCTGTGTAAAGATGTGAGGATCAAAATTTGGGCAGAACAGAAATAAAATACAGGTAGTCCTCAATTTACAACAGTTCACTTAGTGACAATGGCACTGAAAAATGCAACCATTATTCACAGTTTGCAGCATCCCCATGATCTTGTGATCAAAATTCAGATGCTTGGCAACTGGTTCATATTTATGACCATTGCTGTGTCCCAAGATCATGTGATCAACTTTGGTGACCTTCTGACAAGCAAAGTTAGTGGGAAGCCAGATTCACTTAACAATTGTGTTACTAACTTATCGACTGCAGTAATTCACTTAACAACTGAGGCAAGAAAGTTCATTAAAATGAGGCAAAACTCAATGAATGTCGCACTCAACAACATAAATTTTGGGCTCAATGAGGACTACCTGTAGTTGGAACTGGATTAATGAGAGAAAACATTTTTTTAAAAAGCTACCTTGGTTTTTCAGTCTAAGAATCCATGTTACTTGTGAGAGGATTACAGAAGAGTTTTCACAAAGGAAAAATGTAGAATTAAGTTCTTAGAATCTTGGAAATCTGACCACTGGATTACAATCTTCTTTGTTCAACTTTCAACATACTACAGGTAGCCCTTGACTTACAAAAGTTCATTTAGTGACAGTTCAAAGTTATAACTTTACTAAAAAGAAGTGTCTTGTGACCATTTTTTACACTTAACGACCATTGCAGCATCTTCATGAGCATGTGATCAAAATTTGGGTGCTGGGCAACTGATTCATATTTAAGACGGTTGAAGTGTCCCAGGGTCATGTGATCACCTTTTGCAACCTTTCTGACATGCAGAGTCAATGAGGAAGCCAGTTTCACTTAACAACCATGTTATTAATATAAAACTGCAGTGATTCACTTAACAAGGGTGATAAAAGGTCATAAAATGGGACAAAATTCACTTAACTGCTTCACTTAGCAACAGACATTTTGGGCTCAATTGGGGTCGTAAATTGAGAACTACCTGTACTGTAATTTAATCATAAAGTTGTATTCTTTCCTGCTTTTACTCCGTGCAATATGCATGTTTCAGGATTTTTAATACACTTTGTCTTGTCCCCAGTTTAATGTGGATAAGGAGGCTGGAGACCGGCAAATTTACCATCGTTATTGTATGGAGAGAGCTGCTGTCCACTGCACACATGTTTTTAGTACAGTTTCTCAGATCACAGCAGTAGAAGCTGAACATCTGTTAAAACGGAAACCTGGTGAGTTGCCTTAAAAGCGAAAAGATTGCTCTGTGTGACAAGATCCTATCCAGTTTAAGTCTTCTTTGGATTTATGAATGTACCGAATAATATTACAAGGAAATCAGTTGCTTTGCATAGAATGCAGAATCTCAAGTGTTGTAGTTTTTGATGAAATTTTATAATCCTTAAACAATACCAATCAGACTGTTGGTGCGTATCGTGCATTGAAGGTTGATGTTTAATCTTAGTTTCTTTCTTAGATAGAAAGAATGTCCCAATATAAAATAAGCCATTTTAAAATTCATTTTTAAAGTTCTGTAAAATATTTTTTAATCTTAATAGGCACTGTGAGTTTTTTATTGCATCCAATGATTTTTAAAAAAATATCAGCCTGCTTTATTCTTTTTCAGACGAAAGAGTAGGATGTGGAGGAGGAGAATTTCTATTCTTGTTTGCAGCTAAGGCTATTAGTTCTGATTGGCTTGCTCCTTATGATATCACAAGACCACTCCCATTCCTTCTCCTTGGAGTCTGTTTTACCCCATCCATTCCTATACATTGAATCAGTTGCTGTCAAATGCATTGATCAATTGTATTTCCAAGGATATTTGAAAGCATCTGAGAAAACACCTGCTGTGACTTACAGTTGCTATTTTTCTGCATAGATATGTTCTATCAAATTCAGAAACTTAAAAGTTCTAAAACTCTCCCCACTTTTTACAAAACCCATCTCCATATGCATTCCATATCCAGATATTGTGACTCCCAATGGTTTGAACGTCAAGAAGTTCTCTGCTATGCACGAATTCCAAAACCTCCATGCCCAGAGCAAAGCTCGTATCCAGGAGTTTGTCCGAGGCCATTTCTATGGGTGAGTTATCATGAGCTTCACTTGTATCATATCAATTATAGCAGTTTGCCCTATGAAGTTGAAGTTTCCTAAGAAAAAAACCTGAAGCTAGTAGTACAAGCGTCGTAAGAATATGTATTAATTAAAAGCAAATGACCATGCTCCATTCATCTTTCACAATGCTGTTATCAAAGCACACCTTCAAGTGTAAAGTGAAAGCTTAGAGTTCTTCCTTTTAAAAGAGCCCATGTGACTGTAGAAGAAGATGCAGAGACGGGGTGGTGGTGGAGTCAAGAGAGGAATTAGTGTGGAGTCATGTTGCCACAAATGATCCAAGTCCGCCCCCCCCCCCTTGAATTCTGTTGATTCTTGTGTAGCACCAATTTAGGCCTGACTGTTAGTTGATTAGATTCTTGTGTATAGGCATGAGCAATAAATCTTAGCTGAAATTTAACGCGTGGGTCTGATTTTCTCACCTCACAATGACTCAGTTTTCCTCTCCATTTTTTAGGCGAAATAAGTTTCCTTTCTGTTTGTGGAGACAGAAATGCCACTTTGATAGCATGCAAAAAGGGAAAATTGGATGAGAGAGGAGATCTAACAGGAAAGGCAGGATATAAATTAATGAAATAATTGACAATAAATAATTTTATTTATTCAAAGAAGATTAGGGGGGAATGAACAGATGTTTTCCTCAAGGCTGGCAAAGTCAGATATTGAAGTACAGAAAAAAATTTCCAGGGTTCATATGGGAGAAAAATCATCATAAAGAATAAGTTTATAAATGACTAAATCAAAAACTACTGCTTTCCTATTCAGCTTATAGGCATCTGTACATTAATGGAAACGAGACTGCATTAGAAATACAGCTAATCCTCGATTTACAACAGGGGAAAATTTTTCGGTTCGGGCCATTTCGCCCTAACTGGTAGTAAAAAAATGCTACTGGTTCACCTGAACCGGTAATAAAAAAATGCTACAGATTTGGGCAAACTGGTAGTTCCGACGATCAGCTGTGCAACAATCAACTATGCTGTGCAATTTATATTCACTAGAAATCACGTGGCACAACTGATTGTCACACAGCTGATTGTCAGAAATTTTTAAAAACTTTTTATAGCATTTCTTTTACTACCGGTTTGACTGGTAATTAAAAAAAATGCTTAAAAAATGCTTTAAAAAAAGTTCCCACGATCGCGCGGCAAAGCTGATTGTCGCACAGCTGATTGTTGAAACTTTTTAAAAACTTTTTGTAGCATTTTTTTTTACCATCGGTTCAGGCAAACTGCTAGTTAAAAAATGCTTTTAAAAGGTTTTTTAAAAAATTTCCCCACAATCAGCTCTATGACAATCAGCTCTGCCACAGATTTATATTCGCTAGAAAGCAGGAAATCCTGCATTTAGCTAATCTAAATTGTGCAGCACAGCTGTTCCCCCCCCCTTGCTGTTCTACTTACCTTTGCAGATTCAGAAAAGGCTTCTTAGCGCCTGTGGTATGCATGCACACAAAGCATGTGTTTTGGCGCACGGTCGTACATGAAGCAATCCAGTAGCAGACTTCAGAGCATTTCACCCCTGATTTACGGCAACAATTTAGTCCAAAATTTATGTTGCTAAGTGAAACAATTGCTAAGTGCCCAATTTTACAACTTTTCTTGCCACAGATATTAAATGAATCATTGCGGTTGTTAAATTAGTAACACAGTTGTTAAGTGAATCTGGCCTCCTCATTGAATTTGCTGTCTAAAGGTTGCAAAAGGTCACATGACCCTGGGACATTGCAACCACCATAAATATGAATCAGTTGCCAAGTGCCCAAATTTTGATTATGTGACCAGGGGGAGTTCTGCAATGGCTATAAGCATGGAAACTAGTCACAAGTCACTTGATGAATGGTTATAAGTTGAGTGGTGGCCTATAGAAATGATTTCAGAAGTGAAGTTTCACAGTCATTATTCCTGTATTTTAACCTTGCATTTTCATGCATATGTTCCCAAGGCAGTTGACTGTGGATCTGTATATGCTTCTGTTTTGTTCCCTTCATCTGTCACAGCTCTGACATTTTCCCTGTTCTTTTTGCTTTTTTTCTTGTCCGCCATCCTTTCTATTTTTATTGCACTGAAAACCTACAGAAGAGGCTCCATCTCTTTTTTTGTTTGTTTTTCCATTTTGCATTCATATTTTGCATGATGACTAATGTTACTAAATAATACCATTGCAATTGGAATTCAGGGAATTATTAAGACGTTCAAAAAAAGGATTTCAGCCAGCTGTGCAGAGTGTATGTGTGTGTGTGTATGTGTGTACATATATATATATACGCAGGTCTTGGCGTATTCGGGTCTTTTCCCGTGTAAGGTTGGAGTATCTTGGCGACGTTTCGTCACCAAGATACTCTCAACCTTACAGGGAAAAGACCAGAATACGCCAAGACCTGCATACCTGTACCTGTGAAAATCTACGAAAACATACACATATACATATGTACATACCAGTATACACACGCACACACCCGAGCCATTTTGAAATACACACATACACACACACACACTTCATTTTAAAACAATTGATTTTGCTGCATGTTTCTAGGGAAGACTCACAACTATTTAAGTATTCACATTGATCCCATCCATTTAAAAAAAAAAAGGCATTTCCCAACAGTTTATTGGGAGGATTGCGTGATATTACCAGAAATTTATAAACATTGAAGGATGATTATATTCTGGTTCATACAGATTTGGAAAGTGCAAATTTAAACATCACACCCAACTTAATTTTGATTTCTTCTCACGTACAATAATTTCTGTTGAACATAGCAGTACTTGTTTCTCCATCTTGGGTGGGGTGATGTTCCTCCACTCCCTATGGATTCCCCGAACTATTTTTGCACTGTTGTGGTTATTGATATAAGCAGTGTTAATATTTCTAATGTACTAGTGCGCCTTTTGTATTTATTTAGCCAATTTATTTGGTCTTGGCTGTCAGATTCACCATCACTGCGTGTTATTTTTCTAGGCACCTGGACTTCAACCTTGACAAAACTATTTTCTTCTTCATCGCTGGACGCTATGAATACTCCAACAAAGGAGCTGACATTTTCTTGGAAGCCCTAGCCAGGCTCAACTACCTACTAAGGGTGATTAGTTAAAATGGGTGCTAAAAAAGAACATAGATGTGAGAGATGGTGGGTAGACAATTAGGTGTGGCTGTGTTGAGATGGTGTGGCCTACAGCAACGCTAGTTCTGACTAGAACAACTGTGTGTCTGAAGAATTAAATAGCCGTAGCCCAAATAATTTAGAGGTTGTTTTGGGATTTCTCTTCATGCTTACATTGTCGTGCAGATGAAAGACAATGGAAGGAATGACTACACAGGATACATGATATATGAAAGCAGGAATAATATATTGGAACTATTTCATATTACAAGCTGGCAGGAATGCTAATTGAATCATATCCCAAGAATACTCCACGAAAAGATATTTATAATAGGCAACGCCTAGTCTGGCCAACATCTTCCAATCTGGACAGCTGAGATATTCTTTCACGGACATCTCCCTTCAATCAAGCTCTAGGAAAATGGAAAGGAAGAGAGAGGATATACTGAATTTCAGATCTATATTAGGTGTAGATGTTCATGCCATCTTTACTATCACTTAGCTGCATCCTTTCCTGGGGTTGCATCAGTGGAGAAATTCAATTTTTTTTACTATCAGTTCTGTGGCTTAGTGGGCGTGGCTTGCTGGGGAAGAATACTGCAAAATCCCCATTCCCTCCCCACTCCTGGGGGAAGGATATTGCAAAATCTCCATTCCGTCCCTATTCTGGGGCCAGTCAGAGGTGGTATTTGCCAGTTCTCCAAAGTACTCAAAATTTCCACTACTGGTTCTCCAGAACCTGTCAGAACCTGCTGAATTTCACCCCTGGGTTGCATGATAGTTTCATGATTCTTGGAGATCCGTGAAGCTGTTAAAAGGACATCCCAGGAACATCCCTGATTTATCACTGTGTTCGCCTACTTTTCCTCATCTTGCCAAACATAGTCAGTTTTTACACCACTGTTCATTTATCAGCCTGGAACATGTGAGTGTCTGCTTTCTAACAAGCACCTCAAGACTCCTTAGGCTGTAAGACTAATGCAGATGACTCATGGGAAACCAGCCACATAGTAGAAGGGAGTTGGGGGAGATGCTAAAAAGCAAACTATGAATTCAATTGATTAAACTCTCTTAACATGGGTCAGCTTATCCATTTCATACCCGGTTTTTGTTGGCTTCTCTCTCTGCAGGTGAATGGAAGCCAGATTACAGTGGTAGCATTTTTTATCATGCCAGCTAGGACAAACAATTTCAACGTGGAGACCCTAAAAGGCCAAGCCGTCCGGAAGCAGCTCTGGTGAGTTTGTGTCAGGTTCTGGATCTCATAAATCTGTCCTCTTAACAGGCTTCCTTAGGAATCAGGCAGTGTATTCAATGAAATAAGGATCCATTACACTGACCTTCCTGAGCAGGAAAATAAAATTGTCCGTACAAGTTCAGTGGATTTGGAAAGGATGTGCTGATACAAGGAACATCACTCAAATGTTATAGTTTTTTCTCTACACCAGTGGTCTCCAACCAGAGGTGGGTTTCTACTCATTTGGACTAGTTCGGCCAAATAGGTAGTAACTCGGCTGGACACGCACCCGAACTGGTTCTATCAGTGACGCTGTAGGCGCCGCCATCTTGTCTTTTGCTTCTGCGCCTATGCAGAAGCAAATTTTTACTTTTGTGCATGCGCATGTAGCACACAACAAGTAAGTGTGCGCACGAAGCGCGTCCTTGAGCAAACTGGCAGTAAAAGAAGCCAGAACCCACCCTTGGCTTGGATGCTTCTGTGCATGCGTGAACTAGCATAAGCAAACTGGTAGCGCAGGGATTTGCAACCCACCTCTGTCTCCAACCTTGGCAACTTTAAGCCTGGCAGACTTCAAGTCCGCCAAGCTTAAAGTTGCCAAGGTTGGAGATCCCTGCACTATACAGATAGTTCTCAATTTACAACATTCATTTTGTGATCATTCAAAGTTACAATAGCACTGAAATGTGCAACATATAGCCAGTCTTTGCACTTAAAACGATCATAGCATTCCCCACAGACACGGTATGAAAATTTGGGCATATGGCAACTGGAACAAATTTACAATGGTTGCAGCATCCTGTGATGGCTATTTGCTATCTTCCTAGCAGGCTTCTGACCAGCAAAGTCAATAGGGGAACCAGGATTCACTTAACGACTGATTTACTAACAACTATAGTTATTAGCTTAATAACCATGGCAAAAAACAGTCATAAATTGGGCACAACTGGCTTAATGCCACCTTGTTTATCAATGGAAATTCTGGTCCCAATTGTGGTCGAGGACTACCTGCATGCAAATTAGAGGATTGCAAAGGTAAAATGGAGAATAGAATTGTTCTTAGGCTTTGTTTCACAAGTCCTTGACTTACAACCACAATTGAGCCCAAAATTTATGTTGCTAAGTGAAACGTTTGCTAAGTGAGTTTTATGACTTTTCTTGCCACAGTTGTTAAGTGAATCACTGCAGTTGTTAAGTTAGTAGATTGTTGTGAATCTGGCTTTCCTATTGACTTTACTTGTCAGAAGGTCGCAAAAGGTGATCACTTGATTCCATGACCCTGCAACCATCATAAATATGAGTCAGTTGCTAAGCGTCTAGATATTGATCATTTGACCTTGGGCATGCTGCAACAATTGTAAGTATGAAAAACAGTCTTATTTCCCTTTTTTCAGTGCCATTGTAACTTTGAACAGCCGCTAAATGAATTTTATAAGTTGACTGCTACCTGTATACAGTCCAAACTATCACAAAGAGTACCGTATTTTTCAGAGTATAAGACGCACCTTTTTCCCTCAAAAAAGAGGCTGAAAATCTGGGTGCGTCTTATACACTGAATATAGCATTTTTTGCCTCCTGAAACCCCACCCCCTTCACCAAAATGGCCATGCATAGCTTGTAGGAGGTTTTCAGAGTGCTTCTGGGGGCTGGAGAGGGCAGAAATGCGCAAAAAATGGGCCATTTTTTGCTCAATTTTGCCCACCAGCCGCCAGGAGCACTCTATAAGCCTCCTAAAGGCTATTCATGGCCTTTTTTGACAAAAAACAGGCCATTTTGCAAAAAAAAAAATGGGCTGTTTTGTGCTTGTTTTTTGTTTCCCCCCCCTGCCCCCGAGGAGCAGTCTACAAGCTTCCTAAAGGCTATTCATGGCCTTTTTTGGAAAAAAGAAAATGGGCCATTTTGGGGAGGTTTGAAGAGTGCAAACCCCTTTTTTTTTAATTTGATTCTTCAAAACTTGGTGGGTCTTATACTCCAAAAAATACAGTAAATGTTATGGGGCTAAAGCTAGTGGGTGAGACCCCTCCCTGTAAATTGCTGTGAGATTTTTTTTAAAAAAAGGCTGGATAAAAATGCACAACATAGTAATGAAAGATTTCCATAATTCTCACCCATTTCGGCCTTCAGCTGTGCAGTTTATGAGTTACAGTAAAGTCCGTTTTTTTCCTGAAGAAATAGTAATATTGACATAGTCTTCCTCTTTTCTCCAGTCTGTTAGATCTGACTTAGCTCTTCTAGAGAGAAAATCCCACAGCCAGTGGAAGCCATTTTTCCTAATCCTTGATTCAGAAGCGTTCAAGGAATCCTAGGTTCCGTCACAAATCATAATTTCGTCCTCCCTTACCCTTCCCCCTTTTTCTCTCTCCTTTTTTTAACTCTAGGGACACAGCCAATGCAGTGAAGGAGAAGTTTGGCAAAAAGCTGTATGAATCCCTCCTCGTGTAAGTCTCCTAGGCGAAGGCGAGAAGAAATATGATAAAGTGCTGAGCATCTGAGAATGGGCTGCTGGGTTGCCATGGTTACAGAGAATGGGAACTTAAGATACCTTCTCTTTCTCTTTGTGTTGTCTCTTCTAAGAAAAATGGATTTGATAGAAACCTATTTCAGAAATCTTGGTTCTGATATAAAAACCTGAATGCGCGTCCAAGTGTAAAGCAGTATTGTAAATGTTATTCTTTAATTTCCACATTATTCACTGCCTGCCTGCCTGCTTTTCCAATTCAGGGGGAACCTTCCCGACATGAACAAAATGTTGGACAAAGAAGATTTCACAATGATGAAGAGGGCCATCTTTGCCACTCAGGTTTGGGACATGAAGAAAATGAGCCTTGAAAAAAAAATTGGTCAGAGTATTTGCACATGAAAAATGAATTTATTTCACATTAATAACACAGGTACTCCTCGACTTACAACCATTCATTTGGAGACAGTTCAAAGTTACAACACTGAGACTTCATACATATGATCTCTGATCAAAATTCAGGCACTTACCGTAATTTTCGGAGTATGAGACGCACCTTTTCCCCCTAAAAAAGAGGGTGAAAATCTGGGTGCATCTTATTATACTGAATACAGCATTTTTTGGCCTCCTGAAACCCTGCCCCCTTTGCAAAAGTGGATGTGCAGAGGGTTTGGGAGGCTTCCAAAGTGCTCCTGGGGGTTGGGGAGGTCAAAACGGCCCGTTTTTTGCTCGTTTTTGTCCCTCACTCATCCCAGCCCCCAGGAGCACTCTACAAGCCACCCAAAACTCTGCATGCTCTTGTTTCGTTGGGTTTTTTTTTTTTTTTTTTTTGCAAAAAATAAGGCTTACAGAGGGTTTGGGAGGCCTGCAGAGTGAAAAAAACTTTTTTTAAATTTACCTCTTCAAAACGATGGTGCGTCTTATACTCCAGTGCGTCTTACAATCCGAAAAATACGGTAACAACTGGCACTTAACAATAGTTGCAGCATCCTGGAATTGTGTGATGGCCATTTTCAACTTTCCCAGCCAGCTTCCAATAAAAGTCAATGAGGGAAGCCAGATTTGTTGTAACAGCTACACAATTCACTTAACAATTGCTGAGCTCTGCTTTACAACTGTAGCCAAAGAAAAAAAGGTTGTACAATTGGGCACAACTCATAACCCCTTTGATTAGCGATTGGTCGTAAGTTGAGGACTACCTGTAACCATTTATTTATAAGACTGCTCATCTCACGCAAAGATTCAGGGCAACCAAGAGGCTGAGCTCTCTTAGAAGGACATCTTGCTAGATGAGTGCTAGGTAATTCCTGGATTATATAGGTTGCTTTCATTCAGCCTCCCCATATTGGCTGTGTGGACTTCTGATTCTCAGGATTGTCAACAATGACCATTTTGGCTCTGGGGATAAAAAACATTCTTATGATTGAAGCAATATTAGAACAGAGATGAAAAGAAGGATATTGTGCTACTTAATTAAGATTCCTTGGTTTAAGATACCTTGGTTTCTAAACTTGTCTTAGAAAAAAGAAAAAGATGAATAATGTTTGGGTTTGAGGAAGGATTTTGTGTTTTGTATAAAATAACATTTAATCCTACCTGTCCTTCCTCTCTCTAGTTTAGAATAGAGTAGAATAAAGTAGAGTAAAATAGAATAGAATTTTTTATTGGCCAAGTGTGATTGGACACTTACAGCTCAGCCTCTGGTTTACCATCTCTACACTTAGCAGAGAATATTCCAATAAAAAGTCAATATAAACTAGAATATTCCAATATAAGGTCAAAAACACCACATTGATATGTGTGGAGCGGGGAGAGCTGATTTTCTTTCCTGGGTTTCTAAATGAGAAATAAGATCCCCCAGAAATATGGATGTCACCTGTTGTCCTGGGGTTCCAGAAGGCCCTTAAAATCTAGTTAGTTCTCAGGCCTGGATTCGCGTGTCTGGGAAACCCCTATAATGTTTTGCATTCTGCTTTTATTGGTATGGTTGTTTCTAATCTGGGCTTTCATGTATTTCTTTTGTGTGTTTCTTAACCCTTTTCAACTGTTTTTTAATATATTATAACACCATCCAGAATCAGCTAGAGTGAGTGGCAATAAGAAATATGATTAATTAAATAAACACTGATATATGTAAGATTCCTAGTGATAAATTCTGCACAGGCCCTAAATACACTTCATATAATCTGTGATTAGACAGGAAATCCAGTCTTCACTTTTCTAACATAAGAGGAAAGAGAAAGAGAGAGATTACCTTTAAATATAAAGTGATTCCTTCAGGTAACTGTAATATGTTGTCCTGCCAGATTTACTCAGAAGGAGAAGCAGAAAAACATAGAAGCCATCTTGGATTCAATTTAATGTGTGAATTACAGGCTTTGTTTCTCTTCCAGACTTAAGGCTTTAAATCTGAGCTGTTAACATCTGTCTGGGTTTTTTTTTTTCTCCTTTTCAATCAGCGTCATTCTTTCCCCCCAATCTGTACTCACAACATGCTGGATGATTCTACCGATCCTATTCTCAACACCATCAGGCGCATTGGTCTCTTCAATAGCAGTGCCGACCGTGTCAAGGTGAGTAACAGATGCCTGTCCATGCCAGGTGAGGGGAGATATTTGCCATATTGCATTTTTAGAAGAGTTTTAAAATATTATAATTTTTTACCATTTTTAAGAAGATGCTGGAATATTTAGTGCCTGGTTTTATCTATTAATTTTTGTCTCTTAATTGTCCTGCCCCATATTTTATTTATTCTTGCAAATCTAGAAGTTCAGACTTTTAATAAGCCAAAATGATTGAATGGTAAAGTCTATTCCGAATTTCCTGTGCTATCATTTTTAAAATTCAGACTCTTTTCTTTTAGTCTTGGTGTCTATAGTCGTTGTAAATAATACTAAGAATTTTTAGTAGTTGCAGTTTAGATATATGTCCAATGTATTTTAAATGTTTTATTGTAATTGTGGTATATGGCCATATTTTACTATGTTTTATAGTTGCTGTGATGTTATTTTTCCTTTTCATCTTTTGCCCTTATTCCTAAAACAAAAGTTAAGTTTAGCAGAATCTTTGTACTTTCAGTTTTGTTTTTAACTATTTATTTCCATGAAATATATTATTTTTTAAAAGGATCCTGCTTAATCCCCTACAGACTCATGAATTGAATCCTAGGTAGCAGCGTAAATTTGAATCAGCTAATATGAACAGACATAAAAATACACATGGACAAAATGGTATAGAATTTTAAGGATAGCTCTGCTTACAAAGGCAGATTTCCAAATGTATCCTCACTATACCACTACTGTGTTTTATGGCTTTTTTATAATTATTCATAATAGTATTGCATGTAGTTCTTGACTTATAACCACAATTGAAGCTACCACCTCTATTGCTAAGCAAGATAGTTGAGCTTTACCTCATTTTATAGCCTTTCTTACAGCAGTTGTTAAGTGAATCACTGCAGTTGTTAGAGACATGTTTGTTAAGTGAATCCGGCTTCCCCATTGACTTTGATTGTCAGAATTCACAAAAGGTGATCACATGACCTTGCGCAACTGTCATAAATAGGAATCAGTTGCCCAGCATCTGAATTTTGATCATGTGACCATGGGGATGCTTCAGTGGTCGTGTGAAAAATAATCATGTCACATTTTTCACTGTTGTTGTAACATCGAACAGTCACTAAACATACTGTTGTAAGTCAACACTGTATTACATTATATTAAATCACTAGAAGTTGGTTCCTGAGTTTGAAAGTATATAAATAAATTATATACCTGTGATGGCGAACCTATGGCATGCAAGTTGTCACCCCAGTTCACCTTCTCCGCGCATGCATGCGTACCTCCTGCCAGCCAGCTGGTCTTTGGGTCTCTGCTGTGCATGCATCGGAGGCGGGGTACATGCGGGGGGTCACGCATGCATGCGTGCAGGGGGAAGGGTGTGCGTGGATGCACAGGGGGTGTGGGGCATGTGGGGAGGTCATGTGCACATGCGCAAGGGGCGGGGCACATGCATTGAGGGGTGCACGTATTGCATTTGGGGGGTTTGGATGCACATATGCGCACTTTGGACACTGATTGAAAAAGGATAGCCATCACTGTTTTATACTCTTCTTTTTTTACCTTTCTTCTCCCTAGGTCATTTTCCATCCAGAATTTCTGTCTTCCACTAGTCCGTTGCTTCCTGTTGATTATGAAGAATTCGTTAGAGGCTGCCATTTGGGGGTGTTCCCTTCCTATTATGAACCATGGGGCTACACACCAGGTAGGTGGGTTGTAAGGGCAGATTTGTGGGTATTCACTCAACCCTTGTTCAAAATTACAACAGCATTGAAAAAAGTGACTTACCATTTTTTACACTTACGGCTGTTGCAATATCCCCATCGTCACATGGTCAAAATTAAAGGGCTTGCCAACTGCACTTTATGTGTTTATGACAATTGCATTTTAAGTCGAGGACTCCCTGTATATGAATACAGGATTGTATTTTTTGCACAATTAAATGGTGTATAGTAGTGATCAGTTTTAACTGTCAGAAAAGAAGAAATACGAAAAATTGAAGGAGCAGTTGGAAATGAGAACAACTAGGAAAGTATTCAGAGAAAAGGGCAAAATTAGATTTTGACAACCTGATTTTTTCCCCGCAACAAAACTGAAATTTCCAGGCAATCTCCCCAACTATAGCCTCTTTGGAATAAGGGAAATACGTATTTTAGCTGTACTTCAATTTTTCAATTTCTCTTTATAAAAAGAGATTTTAAAAAAATCTACCTTCTACTAAAGGTGTGGTTGATATAACCTTTCACTAGGTGAAATGGTGCATCATAGGGCAACATTTTTAAAACAAGGTATGGGTTCAGAATGGGCAAATGTTATAAAATGTTTTATGACAAAAATGATCATAAAACAGTGTATGACATAATACAAAATGTCTTGCAACATTTCCTGTGCTGTTTGACTGTGGGCTATTTTCAAGACAGATACCTCAATGAATGTATCCCAACTTTTCCAGTGAAGGCAATACATTAGAAACTCACTCACTGTTAAAGGCATTGAGGAATCTGGTAAGGCAATATCTCTAAAAGGACAAACAAACAAGCACAGATTGTCAGTGGATACTACAGTAACACAAGATTGCACCAGGTATGTTTTGCAAATAATTATGTGTGCATCTTGTTAGCCTTGAGACCCGATAACTTTGCTTTCCAAAAGTGATAGAAGAGAAAAAGCCAATATGGTCTTGAATTTTTTACCTGAAATTCGTTTCTTTTAGTGTATTTTATCATTGTTCTGGTCCACTGCAATCAATAAGGCCTTTTTCAGCCATTCACACATGTTTTTCCACTTAATTCTGCAAGTATTTTCCTAAATGATGGCTTTTCCTTCATTTTTCAATTTCAATAGCTCGAAGGAACTATTAAGAATAATGGAAGTGTGGTTTATATACAATTAATTAGAAAACCTTTTCCAGAATAACTAATATGGCATCAAAATACATTAGAATTTTCCAAGTGGGGATGATAATAAAACACTTCAGTAGATTGCTAATGTTTTTAGCCATGTGCCTTATTCCAGGTTATTGTTTCCTTCTCCCCCAGTAGCCAATCAGCTTTTTATATAACTATGCAGTACTCCTATCATATCATATATCATGTAAATGGTCTTGAGCGGAGTTTATGGAGCAAGTTTCAACTTGTCGCTCCTGAGGAAGTGGACAAGGCCATGGGAGCGGTGAGTGCCTCCACCTGTATGTTGGATCCGTGCCCCTCCTGGCTGGTCTCGACCAGCAGGGAGGTGACATGTGGCTGGATCCAGATGATAGTTAACACCTCTCTCCTGGAGGGAACCTTCCTGCTCCTCCTAAAGGATGCTGTGGTGAGACCCCTCCTGAAGAAACCTTCTCTGGACCCAGCCATTTTGAGGGAACCTTCCCGCTCCTCCTAAAGGATGCGGTGGTGAGACCCCTCCTGAAGAAACCTTCTCTGGACCCAGCCATTTTGAGCAACTATCGTCCAGTCTCCAACCTTCCCTTTGTGGGGAAGGTTGTTGAGAAAGTGGTGGCCTCTCAACTCCGACGGTCCTTGGATGAACCGATTATCTGGACGCCTTTTAGTCTGGTTTCAGGCCTGGTTACAGCACGGAAACTGTTTTGGTCGCACTGATCGATGATCTCTGGCGAGCCAGGGATAGGGATCACTCCTCTATCCTTGTGCTCCTTGACCTCTCAGCAGCCTTCGATACCATCGACCATGGTATCCTTCTGCGACGGTTACGGGAGGTGGGAGTGGGAGGCACCGTCCTACGGTGGTTCTCCTCCTACCTCTTGGACAGGTCGCAGTCAGTGTTGGTCGGAGGGCAGAGGTTGACCCCTAGGCCCCTCAACTATGGGGTGCCGCAGGGGTCGGTCCTGTCCCCCCCCTCCTATTTAACGTCTACATGAAGCCCCTGGGTGAGATCATACGACGGCACGGGATTAAATATCACCAATATGCGGACGATACACAAATGTATCTGTCCACCCTGTGCCAACTCAGTGAAGCAGTGGAAGTGATGTGCCAGTGCCTGGAGGCTATTAGGATATGGATGGGAACGAACAAGCTTGCACTCAATCCCGACAAGACCGAGTGGCTATTGATGCTCCCTCCCAAAAATGGTCCAGCTATTCCATCCCTTAGCCTGGGGGGGTGAAACCATACACCCCTCAGAGGGTGTTCGCAATCTGGGAGTACTGGATCCACAGCTGACATTAGAACATCATTTGTCAGCTGTGACCAGGGGGACCTTTGCCCAGGTTCGCCTGGTGCACCAATTGCGACACTACCTGGACCGGGAGGCCCTTCGGATAGTCACTCACGCCCTCATGACCTCAAGACTGGATTACTGTAACGCACTCTACATGGGGCTGCCCTTGAAGAGTGTCCAAAGACTTCAGTTAGTCCAGAACGCAGCCGCGCGAGCGATTGTGGGTGCACCTAGGTACACCCACGTTACACCTATCCTCTGCGAGCTGCACTGGCTGCCCATTGGTCTCCGGACACTCTTCAAGGTGCTAGTCGTTACTTATAAAGCCCTTCATGGCATCGGACCTGGGTACCTGAGAGACCGCCTCCTGCCAATTACCTCCCAAAGACTGATTCGATCGCACAGACTAGGCCTTCTCCAGATTCCATCTGCCAGCCAATGTCGGCTGGCGACCCCCCGGGGGAGAGCCTTCTCTGTTGCAGCTCCCGCCCTCTGGAACGAGCTCCCCATGGAGATCCGGACCCTTACGACCCTCCAGGCCTTCCGTAAAGCCACTAAGTCTTGGCTGCTCCGGCAGGCCGGGGGGCTGTTGAAGTATCCAGCCCCACGGTAACTATGAATGTTGTGTGTATTTTAAACTGTTGTTTGTCTTATTTATTCCTTCCCCTTTGTATTGTAAGCTGCCCGGAGTCCTTCGGGAGTGGGCGGCATACAAGGTTAATAAACTATAACTAAACTAATAAACTAAATCAGCCAGAGTCACTTACAGCTTGGTGGCCCGGTGAAGGGGAGAGGCGAACTGGGCATGTGTGCCAACCCACCACTTGCCCAAGTTAAGCTGCACGCTCATGTGCATTGGCCCACTGTTCACCAGCCCACCAACTTACACAAGTTGAGCTGTGTGGTGCATATGCCAGCCTCCTCCTCACACTGCCAGTTACGAACAAGCCACAGCCTAGTAGTGGGCCAGGGGTTGGGGACCCCTAATCTAGATAATGAGATAGGTGGTGTATAAATTTGATCAATCAATAAATAAATAAAATATGTGAACAATGATGCTTTGGCTAGAAAAGGATGAAAACTCAGAACCTCATTAATTGAAGAGACAATAGAAACAAGTTTGCATTGTGAATTGTGGCTGAAGTGAAAAGAGGGAGAGATAAGTGTATGTAAATTGTGAGGAAAGCACAGGTTCTTGTAATGCCTAAAACAAAATTTTCATGATAATAAAATAGCTGTTTACTATTCTTAACATGTACATAAAATCTGTAGGGACTGGAAAGTTTAGTAAACTCAAGTGACCAAACTGAACAGGCTGCAAGGTAAATTTTGAGATAGTGCATATCCTTGGGATTTAATCCCTCTGTTTCCTCCGATGACCTCTTTCTTATTCTCCAGCTGAGTGCACCGTGATGGGGATTCCCAGCATTTCCACCAATCTCTCTGGCTTTGGCTGCTTCATGGAGGAACACATAGCAGATCCATCTGCCTACGGTTGGTATCATTTCGGGACCTCTGGGAACAGTTTTGGCACAAGGGGAGCATATAATGCAACCAACCCTTACTCGACCATAGGATAATTCCTTCAGGTGGATCTGGGGGGAATAATTGGGTGGGTAGATTAATTTATATATTTCTGGAGGGGAAAAATGGGTGAAATAGCAATAATAGCAGTTGGATTTATATACTACTTCATAGTGCTTTACAGCCCTCTCTAAGTAGTTTACAGAGTCAGCATATTGCCCCCAATAATCTCGGTCCTCATTTTACCAGTCTCGGAAGCATGGAAGGCTGAGTCAACTTTGACCTGGTCAGGATCAAACTGCTGGCAGTCGGCAGAATTAGCCTGCAATACTGCATTCTAGCCACTGCGCCACCACAGCTCAGTTGGCGATTTGGATGATTCTGTTCTGCCTGTACTATCCCAAACCTAGCTGATTAAAGCTACATGTGCTGGGACACACAATAGAGCAAGAATTCAAAGATTAATGAAATTAAGCCATTTCAAACTACTGTATATGGCAGAGCCTCATAAAGGCAAGTGTGCACTGTATATATATAAAACATTTTTCATTACAGGCAATCCTTGACTTTGGACCATTCACTTAGTGTTCAAAGTTACAACAACACTGAAAAAAATGATTTACCATCAGTCCTTGCACTTACAACCATCGCAGTGTTCCACAGTCACATGATCAAAATTTGGGCACTTGGCAACTGACAAGTATTTATGACAATTGTAGCGTCTCGGGCTCACATGATCACCATTTGCAATTTTCCCAGCCGGCTTCCAACAAGCAAAGTCAGTGGGGAAAGCCAGATTCACTTAAGAAAACATATGATTCAATTAACAGCCACAGCAAAATAGAGTGGGAGTGATTTACTTAACAACCTCTCACTTAGTGATGGAAGTTCCGTCCCAATTTTGGTTATAATTTGAAGACTGTGTATATTATTCTCTAGCATCTCAGGCAACATCCATTCAGTTGGGCAGAAGAGAGTCAGCCTTGTCTTACTTTGGTGAATTGTCAACTGGTTTGCCAATTGCACAGTGACAGATCGGACAGCACTTCAGAGGGTCAACGTCATTGCCCAGAGGATCATTGGTTGCCCTCTCCTCTCTTTGAAAGAGCTTTATAGCTCCCGCTGTCTTAAGGAAGTTCAAAACATTCTTAAAGATCCATCTCATCCATTTTTTTAAACTATTACCATCTGGAAGACGGTACAGGATAATACAAGGACAAATAGGCTGAAAAACAGCTTCTATTTCAGGGCAGTAACCATATTGAATCCTATGGTATAGTGCAATATTGGTTTTTAATTTCACTTATATAGAAAGGATGTACAGTATGTTTATGTTTTTATTTTTATAGTTATAATGTACACCGAAGACAGCATTTAATTTCATTGCACCATGTGTAATGACAATAAAGTAAACTAAACTAAACTCTCTGTATTGAATCAAGGTGAAGCTGCTCCTTTGACATCTTTTTGGTTCCCCCCAGGCATCTACATCTTAGATAGGCGTTTCCGGGCCTTGGATGAGTCGTGCACGCAGTTGACCTCCTTCCTCTACAGCTTCTGCCAGCAGTCACGGCGACAGCGCATTATACAGAGAAACCGCACCGAGAGGCTTTCTGATCTCCTGGATTGGAAATATCTAGGAAGGGTGAGCTTTTTTTTTCACTGTGACATGCACGTGCCATTGTGATAGTCCTTTTCCTCTACTCTTTGCATTTCATTTGCTTGTCGTCTTCCTGTGTTGTAATCCCCATTTTTGCCTCCAGAGGGTGTATAGTCCAAATACTACGTTATCCATTTTTTCATTGAGGGACCTTTCGGGCTCAACCAGTCCTTTAATAGGATGGTAACTTGTCTTCTCTGCTCCATACAATTTCCTGGAAGCAGAAATAAATTTGAGGACGGATCAAGAATATAACCAGTTTTTTTTGGGGGGGGAGGGTTAAGTAAAAGCACATGTCAGGAGATTATGGGAAGTTAGTACAAACAATTATGGGCATAATTATTTATTTACAATTTATAAAGTCTCCAAGAAATTTTTTTCCCCATCTATAACAAGGCTAGTGTCAAATTATTCTCATCAACACATCTTTGAAAAGTTGGGTAAAAGCTCCTTGAAAGGGTTTTGTTCATGGTTCTGGTTCATGTCAAAACGCAACTCTGCATTTGAAGGGATTGGATGATTTTCCTTTCTTAAAGTAAAAATTAATCCAGAAAGGAAAAATGTCTACTTTATAAACTATCATTATTAAATATTTTTTTACCTAAAGAGTAAATTTTATATACAGGTCCTGAGTTTCTAATTTAGAAAAAAATCTAGTACAAATGAGAAAGAAAAATTCTTGTTCAACTTAACTTGATAAATGAAGTCGTTAAAACAAATGAGCATGGTAGATGCATATTCCTGTGGCAACTGCTATTCACACCAGTGGCAAGCCTGTGCATGTACTCCCTAAATGAGAACTTAATAACTGGAAATTTCCTCATACAATAATATAAATAGTCCTCGACTTAGGACTATTCATTTAGCAACCATTTGAAATTATGAAGGGGGTGAAAACTTACAACCACATTTTACAGTTATGACCATCAAAATATCCCTGTGGTCACATGATCAGAAATTGAGGAGCACTTGGCAACTGGCATGGTTTTGTGTGTCAGTTGCAGCATTGTGAGTGGGAAACAGGATTCATTTAGCAACCACGAGATTCACTTAACAAGTGTGGTCATTCACTTAGGGACCATGGCCAAAAAGGACATAAAATTGGACACAGTGCACTTAACATCACATGGCTTAGTGACAGAAGTTCTGGTGCCAATTGTGGTCACAACCCTCGGTCTACCCATGTTTTCATTATAAGAAAAAGGTTACTGTAAATCTACTGATCTAGTATATTCTTCAAAATAATTCATTTTTTAAATGGAAAGATATATTTCTATAGGAAAGCATTCCAGTGCACAAGCTGCGATATAAATTGCTGCAAACATGAATTAATTTCATTTATTCAGAAGTAGGCAACATCTTATTGTTTTGATGTGGTTATGAGGTCTTCATTATGGGGCGCAAAGTTCATTCATTCCTAAAATCAAAAGGAAGTTAAACAAACCGTTAAAATATCGTAACTTGCCCTTATCCCTCACCTGTCTCTTTTCTACAATCGTGCAGTTCAGGAAGTAATATGGCATTTGCCAATTTGCTGGATTTTTTTTTTCGTAGGCTGACAAAAATGCCTCTTCTTCACCACCTACAGAAAAGAAAGTTGGTTGGGGAAGATGGGGACCATGTTTTGATCTCACCCAGTTGATATGGCTCATTTGTTTTGAGCCATATCAACTCACGTTAGTCATGGATTTCAAACAAGGTTACAGTCCAGAGGCCCCCAACCTTTTGAGAGTACCAGGGACCAGTTCCGTGGAGAGAAGTTTTCCAAGGACATACTGTCTACGTTCGGTGGATGGGGCTTTGCTTGTTTGTGCAGCCCAGTTTCTGGCATGCCGCAGCCCGATGCCAGTTGACAGATCAAGAGACGGGGACCACTTTGTTACACAGATGAAAATGTCCCAAAGGTGTTTTTTCAGGAGGTAACTGGACTTCCTTGGTTTTTTTTCTTTGAAGACATTTCGCTTCTCATCCAAGAAGCTTCTTCAGCTATGATTGGACGGTGGGGAATGGAAGGGTTTATATTCCTTGCAGACAGCTGGTCATTTGCATTCTTTTAGAGAATTGTTGAAGCCAGTTGGAGGTTTATCTCTGTCCTCGGGTCACCTGAGTTGTGCAAATACGTATGGAACCTTCTTGGCTGCAGGATGTTTTCTGCCCTGTGTCCCTTCACTATTGAAGACAGGTGCAAGTCTCTGTTGACTGCATCTCAGACTGAAGTGCAAATGGTTCCTGTAGTCTGCATTTTTTTCTAGAAAACCATTCATACTCCACACCATTCAAGAAAAAACAAGGAAGTCCAGTTCCTCTTAAAAAAGCACCTTTGGGACAACCATGACCTGGATGACTGAGAATCTCCATAGACAGAGGCAAAAGCAACGTAAGAATTGAGCTGCCCAGGGCAAAGTATGCCACACTTACAGTGCCGCACATACAGAGAAAGCTCCCCTGCTTATCCACATCAGACACCCCCCCCTCCCCAATCGCCTTCTACCCATCAAAGAACCTGAATGTAGACAAACCTGATCCCATCAATTCTTGAAGACGGAAAATAATTGTTCTAGAACCAAGCAGATGATTTTGCAGTTCTGGGACCAGGGGAATATTTTCCACATGTTTTGGAAACCAGAAGTGTGTTGACTGCCTGAATGAAAACAAATTCCGATGCTTGCAGTGGGAATGGGAAGAAATTCAGCGGTGGGGGCAGAATGCCAGCATTCATTTTCTCTTTTCTCCCACCATTCTCTTCTTTGCAGTATTACATGTATGCCCGGCATATGGCCCTCGCAAAGGCATTCCCTGATAACTTCACCTATGAGCCACACGAAACAACTGCGGTAAGTGAGGTCCCTCATGGGAGAGGAAAGAGACATAATAAGCCTTATATGGGGTCCCTTCAGGGGTGGTATTCACTTACTTTCCCTACCGGTTCACAAATGTGAACTGTGGGCGCGCTCCCACCTCTGCACATGCGCTTCTGGCAAAAAAAAGGGCCTAAATGGGATGCCATAGAGCCAGGGTAGGTGGGCGGAGCCACCCTCGATTTCCACTACCAGTTCGGGCGAACCGGTCTGAACTGGTAGAATAACACCTCTGATCCAGAGGTAGGTTCTTACCTATCCAGTCAGGTTCGGCCAAATAGGTAGTAACTCTGGGGGAGCGGGAACATGATCGTACCGGTTCTATCCTCGGCAGCGCCATCTTGATTTAATGTTCTGCACATGTGCAGAACAAGATTCATTGAATAAATTTAATTTTTATTCCTTTTTTAATGTTCTGCACATGCGCAGATCATTTTAAGTGCAAACGTGCATGCACGTCCACAAATGTTTTTTTACTACCAAACCGGTAGTAATGGCAGCCGGAAGCCCACCCCTGCTTTGGCCCCCCTTACAACTTGATTTACAACTGTTCATTTAATAACCATTCAAAGTTACAATGGCATTGGGAAAAAGTGACTAAGACCAATCGCCGCACTTAGAACGGATGGCAGCATCTCTGCAGTCACATGATCAAAATTTGAGTGCTTGGCAACTGGCATGTGTTTACCAGAGTTGCAGCATCCCAGGGTCATGTGAATGCCATTTGGGACCTTCCCCACTAGCATCTGGCAAGCAAAATCAATGAGGGAAGCTAGATTTGTTTAACAACCACAGGATTCACTTAACAACTACAGGTTTTGGTTAAAAACGTGGCAGAAAAAGGCTGTGGAATTAGCTGTGACTCACTTAACAATCCCCTTGCTTAATTCTGGTCTCAATTGTGGTTGTAAGCTGAGGACTTTAAAATCCGGCATTAGCTCAGATGATAGCCCACTACAGGTAGTGACTGTTCAAAGTTACAATGGCACTGAAATATATGACTTATGACCATTTTTCACACTTAAGACCATTGTAGCATCCTCGTCACATGATCAAGAATCAGATGGCATCGGACTCATATTTATGACCATTGCTGTGTCCCAAGATCATGTGATCCCGTTTTGGGACCTTCTGTCAAAATTAATGGGGAAGCCAGATTCACTTAACAACCATGTTACTAACTTAACAACTGCAGTGATTCATTTAACAACTGTGGCAAGAAAGGTCGTAAAATGGGGCAAGGCTCACTTAATAACTTTCTTGCTTAATGTTTTGACTGCGGCTTCCTAAGAGCAGAAGCAAACTCCTTGTGCCGACAAAAAAACCTTTTATTAATTGACTGAATTCTGCTCATTCACATCCAGCGAAGTCTTTCAAGGGAGGATTCACAGTCACAGACCTTATCTGGCGTGGAGAGCTGACAGGCCGATATCTGCAGAACTTGGCAAGGCGTCTCTGAGAGTCACCAACAATGTTCCCTCTAATTTTTTTTCAGTGTGTGCGGAAAAGTATAGTGTTTGAGCGGCACGTTTTCATGCCTGAGCACCTGAATTTTTTTAGCCATAATTGCCATCAGAGCAGATGTTGGGGAAGGGGGCAAAGAGGAAAAGGGTCCCCTCCCCCTCCCTCAGACTCCCAGGAAGGAAGGAAGGAAGGAAGGAAGGAAGGAAGGAAGGAAGGAAGGGAAGGGGGAGAAGAGAAAGGAAAGGAAATTGGAAAAAAGAAAGGAAAGGATAAAGAAGGGGAAAGAGAAGGGAAAAGAAAAAACGAAGGGAAAAGGAAATAAGGAAAGGAAATGGAAAAGAAGGAAAGGAAAAAGGAAAGGAAATGGGAAAGAAGAAAGGAAAGGATGAAGAAGGGAAGAGAAGGTAAAGGAAAAGAAAAAAGGGAAAAAGAAATAAGGAAAAGAAAAGAGAAAGGAAAAGGAAGATAGAAGAAGGACAGAAAGGGAAAGGAAAGAGTGGAATGGATCAGTACTGCTCAAAAATCAGGTCTCAAGATCCTGTGGACCCCTTTGGCTCAGGCAGTCCAACTCCACGCTGCTTCCCTCTCTCCGCAAAGCGAAGGGATCGCAGAAAGGCTGCCAAGCCCAGAACGGGGCTTCAGACGATGCAATGCCTGAGAAACACCGGTTGTGTAGAGAAATGCAGGCTACAACCAGCATTGAGGAGATTAGTGTGTGATTTTGTTCTACTATTGATCACAAACTCGTAGCTGAGCAAATTTTCAGTGGAGCCCTGCCTCAAATTTGTAGGATCTGTCCATTTATTTGAACCAGTTCCAGTTGGTGAACATCAAAGTTCTAATAAAAGGGCAAAATAGATTCTACTTTGGGACATGGTGGCTCAATGGCTAAGACACTGAGCTTGTCAATCAGAAAGGTCGGCAGTTTGGTGGTTCGAATCCCTAGCGCCGTGTAACGGAGGGAGCTTCCTTTACTTGTCCCATCTTCTGCCAAACCTAGCAATTCGAAAGCATGTAAAAATGCAAGTAGAAAAATAGGAACCACCTTTGGTGGGAAGGTAACAGCGCTCCGTGCACCTTCGGTGTTAAGTCATGCCAGCCACATGACCCCGGAGATGTCTTTGGGCAGCATTGGATCTTCGGCTTTGAAACGGAGATGAGCACCGCCCCCTAGAATCGGGAACGACTAGCAAATATGTGCAAGGGGGATCTTTGCATACCCTGAGATAGAAGTCCATGATGCAGGTCCTAGTAACCCTCTTTTCAATATTATCTCTGTGATCCAAACTGTGCTAGAATGGGGGGGGGGGAGTTAATACAAGTGGCTAATGAAAGAGAATGCTATTTTATTGATGGCATTTCATAACAATGGTTTTAATTTTGACCTGGCCACTCTTTGTCCTGGCCCTCTCTCTGTTGCCCGGAATGCGCTTGTCAAAGGCCAGGTATTGTTCTCATCTTGGAAAAATGAACTAGAAGCGGAGATGCTAGAAAGGGTGATTTGGGAAAAAAAAGTGTTCCAGGGTCCTAGAAAGTGGTGGAAGGCAGGGGGGAGGGGGATGCTATGTGACATTGATTGATTCTTCGCCATTCTTTCCCCTCCCCCTTCCATTCCCTCTGTTCCCCTGTCCTCAACCTTGCAGGCTCAGGGCTTCCGCTACCCCCGCCCAGCCTCCGTCCCACCCTCTCCTTCCATCTCCCGCCATTCCAGCCCCCATCACAGCGAGACCGAAGAGGATGACGAACGGTACGACGAGGAAGAAGAGGCAGAAAAAGACAGACAGAACATCAAACCCCCATCCATGATGGGTCCAGTCCCCGAGTGGCGAAAGCGCTCCAAGAAGGGGTCTAGCGAGGCTAGCAACTCCTCCAATGCTAGCACCCCCACCATCCCCAGCAGCCCCAGCGACCTGAGCAGCCCCACCAATTCTCTGATCGAAGAGAAGAATTAGGTGGGTAGGATGGTTGTCTTGACTCGCCCGCCTGCTATTTTTTCCCACGCCTCCCCCTATCCTCAAGAGCTTGCTACCTAGCGCTGCATTCTGAAATAAGTCTAGAGTTGTAAGTTCTAGGGTGCTCCAGGCAGAAGTGTTGGGTTCTCACACTCGACATAGTTCGGTTAAAGGACAGTAAGACAGTCTTCTCTGGATCACAGAATGCCAAGGGTGGAGGACTTCTTCCTCGGGAAGGAGTCAGGAAGTGACCCATTGGCTCTTTTTTCAGAACACAAGACAACATCCTTGTGTTGAGCAAGAGTAAGAGTGTACCTTCCTGCGTTCTCCTCCCCAAACACACTCCATATGCTGCTGATGTTTTGGAAGGCGTTCTCCAGGTCTTAAGAACCTTGCTGATTTCTTTAAAAAATAATAATAATAATGGGAGAAAAGGGAAAAGGGGAGGCCTTCATGAGAAGGACACAGGGAAGATATTATGTTACCCAACTCCCCCCCCCCCTTCCCTACCAACAAAGGTTTCATTGAACCAGAAACAGAGCAGGCCTTTTAAACGATGCTCATAAAATGAATGCATCTAATATTATTATTCTGTTGCGTAACCCTAGAGGGTTGGCATGGAGGCCCAGGGAGGATGTATGCTCAGCAGGATTTTAGGGAGTTTGGAAACTTCCTTTAAAAGCCATGACTCGGCTCTTCTTTAAGCAGAGCCTTTTTTTTTTAAGAAAAGAAAAGAAAAAAAAAAGAGGATGTTTCATAATATGTCCAGACAATCTCAATTCATACTTTGGGACTGTTTGTCAGTCAGCTCTGTCTGTTTCTGGAAAGGAATTTGCAAAGCTATTTAGAGCAAAGATTCTAACAAAAAGGTTTTCTGAAAAGGGCGGGAGGCAGGGCGCATGCACAGGGGACGTGCACCCATGCGCATTGCATTTTGGGAACTCGGTGCCAAACAGTTTAGCCATCACTGTTCTAGCACATCCCGAGCATAAGCTAGTGTAAAACCCATCAGCTCTCCAGCTCACATCTTTAATCTTCATGAGAGAAAGAGAGCGTTCTGGATAATCACATTGCCCATTAGGTTAAACTCCCTTAGCGGTTTCTGTTAGAACGATGCAAGCCGTTGATGCTCTAGATCAGTGGTTCTCAACCTTCCCAATGCCACAACCCTTTAATACAGTTCCTCGTGTTGGGGTGACCCCCCCAACCATAAAATTATTTTCATTGCTACTTCATAACTGTAATTTTGCTACTGTTATGAATTTTTAAGCCTGATTCACTTAACAATAGTGTTACTAACTTAATTTGCACTGATTCACTTGACAGATGTGGCAAGAAAAATGGTAAAACAGGGCAAAACCCACAACAAACTTCTCACTTAGCAACATAAATGTTGGGCTCAAGTGTGGGCTGGTAAGTTGAGAACTACCTGTATATTAGGCTTAAAAAAAAACAGGCCAAGAAGCGCCTATTCTAGCAGGGCAATGTTTGCTTCTTAAGGAAGGCAGAGAGATCCCTGCTGGATCTCTCACCAGTGGGGCAGCTCAATTGGGTCTGCCGACTGTCGGTCTTTCAAAGGCTCCAGAGGATAGCGCCCAACCCCGGACTCCCAGGAAGCTGCAGGCTGGGCCATAAGGGCAAGGCGCCCACAGGGTCGTCAGAGAATTAAGCCGGCTGTCACTCAATGCACTGCCCGGCTCGTTCGCCTCCTGGCTTTCCTGTCTCCTTACTAGGCCCAGGAAAGCAGCGCAAAAAGCAGCTGAAATGCACCATTTCAGTGCCCGCCAGGAAGCTGCCGCTGCCAGTTTTCCTGTGCCAAGGCCGCCACCTGCCCAACTCCTTTGCCTGCTGCCATTGGCCACCTTTATGACTGGCTGAAGGGTGAGTGGTGCTAAGCTTCCAGTTGGCGACTCTCCGGTGACCGCATCCTCCCCACCTGCTTCTTCGTGCCCCCCGCCACCATATGTCTACTACACCTGAGGGCCGCCACTGACTAATCCCGGAGCCAGTGGCATCTTGGCAGGTGAAAAGAGCGCCTTAAGACCACATTTCCCAGAAGGCACCGGAAACCAGCTGTTTACGGTGCAGAGGCTGTCGCTCCAAAACGCCTCCCTTTCTACACCGAGGTTGGTAAATGCTCCCGTTGGCTAACATCAGGCAAATTAATTCCCCTCTCCAGTTATTGACTCTAGGCCCTAGAGGTCTTAGGCGACCACTGTGAAAGGGTCGTTCGGCCCCCTAAGGGGTCGTGACCCACAGGTTGAGAACCGCTGCTCTAGATGGATTTGGTTGGTTGCATCTGAGAATCAGCCAGAGCTGTTGAACTGTCCCTATCCTATACTGTAATGTTTGCGATGAGGGCTTTGCTGACGACGCAGTACAGAATGGTGTGACCCTGTACCAAGGACGACATAGCTATGACCAAAGCAGGTATTATAGTGCAGACATGCAGCAAAGAAGTATTCCTTGAGTCTGGGAGACTTAATTACCTGTTATGTGGGTATTATCCACATAATACCCACCCTTAGCATGAGAGGCAACTACCTCAAAAGGCAAAGCAGATGCCAACACACTCAAGAACGCTTTCTGTTCTGCTTCTGCCAATTTTATTGATCAATACGGAAAACCAGTTTTTTTTTTAAAATCATGTGGACTTCCTTTCTCATAATTCTGTGATGCAATCATGTGTGAAGAACCAGGTGTTTTGGGATACAGCCCTGCAAATTCCCGACCTACTTGGCACTAAATTTGGGAAGACAATTTTAACGGAGCGCAGAACATTGGTTGGGCCTTAAACCCCTTTTCTCTTTTCTCCAACTTTTCCCCATCTAGATTTTTATTTATAGATGTCAAAAAAAATGCTTGAATTTTGTTGTATCTCTTTCTCCTTCCCCCTTTGTGTGGAAAAACAGACAATGAAAAAAACAAATTTCAGAATAAAGTTTGCTTTGGAAATTGTTTTGGAAAATGGGAAGTGTGCCTTGTGCTGTAGAAAAGACTCTTCTGAATCTGCTGGCTTTCATATCCTCCTTGGGACTTCGCCCTTATCCTAGGCAGAAATAGCCGTTGAAAATAATAGGCACTAAATGTTAAAGCCTGCTGGATTGCTGATGATAGCACTGGAAAAGCAGCCCCTTCATAGGAAGGGATGGCCATGATGCAAAAGGGTGTATCTCAGAGTTAAAACAATTGATTTATGTATTGCAGGCTCAAGGTTCTGCCTTCACCTCTAATTCCATGTGTCTTGTTGAGAACACAGTACACAAGTTAACTTTCTGATGGGTGCATTAACTATGATTTTTTAATATGCAGATAGGGCAACTACAGGTACAATTCTATATGCTTAATGCTTAGGCGCAAAACATATTTGCCCATTAAAATTAACTCAAATCGTAAGCTTCATTGTAATTTCAAATCCTGCAATCAGAATTGATAGCAGTCTTCTAAGAGCACTACTTCACACAGAAATGTGCGTGGGGAGGGGGTGTGAGCCTATTCTCCAAAGCACCTGAGGGCAGGGCACGAAGTAAAGAGAGATCCAACCTAGAACCAAGGATAAATTTCCTGGCAGTGAGAATTAATCAGTGAAATAGCTTGCCTCCAGAAATTGTGTGTGCTCAGTCATGGGTGGTTTGCAATAAGAGATTGTCAGGAATGATCTAAGATCTCTTGCTTGAGCAGGGTGTTGGATGAGAAGGCCTCGTCCAACCCCATTACTCTCTGTTCTTCCATTAGATAAGCAGAATTGGGATTGAGTTTGCAAAATGCATCAAGCATAGACACTAGGAAGCTGCCGACTACAATCACACAGCCTCCTTCGTGAACACTTTCTAATTATATCAGCATCTACGAGTCGATTCTGCATTGAGTTGGCAACAGGATCCCTTCTGACTACCTTTGGTGTAAATTAGCAATGTCATTTCTTGCAACTTAGTGGGCAGCAGTATACAGATGCCACATTAAGTGAAAGAAATTTAAAATCCTCACTAAAAGCAAGCAAAAAAAATTGTCCTACCAGCATTTGTGGTACAGTCCTGTTAAATTTTTTTTCTGTATTCCTTACCTAGAACTTCCAATTCCATATGACTCCTATTTCAAACCTTCCATCAGCACTAAATGGAGTTTATATTAGGAGGATTGTTTGTTTGGCCTTGGTTATGTGTGTTCACTGGTCATTATTTCTGACCGGATCCTGAATTAAACAAACATTTGCTCTAAACTAATGCAACAGTCGCCAAAACATTATGAAGGACAGCCATATCCACTATACATTCTCCCAATTACATACACATACACAGGACATAGTGCTTAATGCCAAGTTTATTTAATGCCAGTTACAGACTCAGCTCCTTCCCTCCCCCTCCCCCCAAAAATGGATAGGGGTACAGAGGCCATATTTATTGAGCAGCCAGCTTTTAATACATTTAAGGCTGTAGGAGCTGGGAGGGAGTCAACACCTCTGGGCTCAGTCGCTGGATTCGCCCAGAGTGAGACGGTCAAACAGGTATTCCCCAAGGCCATCCTCCTGGGCACGCACACGCTTCAGGTTGGTCACATGGTCTCCCAGCTTCTTGATCAACTTCACCTCCTCATCCAAATAGTGAGTCTCCAAGAAGTCACAAAGCTTAGGAAAAGAAAGGAGTTTTAATTCAAGGATGCCACAGAAAAAGCTTGCCTATCTTAAATAGTCCAAGGATTAGAAGGACTAATGCCTGCCAATCATCCAATCTATCAGGAACTAGGAGCCTCAAAATCAGCTGAGCCTATCTTCTACCAATAAAAAAAAAACACCCACTGCATTCTTGATAGTTGGCCAGGTGGGATCCATTTAACCTTGTTTTAGGGCAATAGGAATGCAGAAAAGTGATACACCATGCAAAGAACTCAACCATAACACCATTAAAAATTGAAAGCAGATGTTGAGTTCTTTGGAGGATGGTTCCTCCAAGGTGTGTCAATCACAATTCACTTAATCATCAACCACCTAAGCTGGGTGGTTTAGAGTGAATTTAATGGGGAACTCATGATGTTCAGATTTGCTGAATCTTAACTGCCCAGCTTAACCAATGAGGAAAACTGCAAGTTCTCCATCCTCCTTTCCCTAACTAACCCTCTGTGAATGTGCCAAAACAAAGTTTGACAAGTGTAATTAAAGAACATATTATTCCAGGATACCTTGATGGGCATTACTGTAATAGAAAAATGGGACTGAACCTAACCCTGCAAACCTTCTCCTGTCAACTTACATGGGGATCTGTATTGTGTGAGGCAGTTCGATGCAAATCCAGCAGAGCCTGGTTCAGGCTCTTCTCCACCTTCAGGGCAGCTTCCATGGCAGTGATTCCATTCTTCCATTCATCTTGTTCTGGTTTCTGGAGCATCAGAAAGCGTTAATCATGTCTCAGTAGCACTACACTTATATGTATGTCCCCTATCTGCCAACCACTGGTTTCATTCAACCCCTGTGTGCCCAGGGATGGGCTGCTGGGGGTTCGCATGGATTTGGGTGATCCTCTAGCTAGGATTCTGCCCAGTTCAATGAACCCCCAAATGCCACCCCTGGCTGGCCAAGCCTGCTCCGCCCCTCCTCTCCCAGGAGTCTCCATGCGACCAGTACATCATGCCAGATAAGTGAAAGGCCTGCACGGAGGCTTGGGGAGGGGGGGAAAATGGGCCTACTGGAGGTTTCGGAAGTCCAGAAACGGGGCTGTTTCCAGCCTCCGGAGGGTCTCGGGAGCCCAGGGGAAGCAGTTTTCGCCCTCCCAGAGGCTCAAAGAAAACTTCTATAGCCTGGGGAAGACAAAAAACTGCCCTTCCCCACCATGGTGCAGGACGCTGGCTAGACAACACCCATCCAGCAACGGGGCAGTGAACCCGTTGCTGCAATTTTTGAAGCCCAGCCCTGTGTGTGGCCCAATGTACTTCCACATCCTCACCTTGACATCCTGCAGGACAACTCTGCCCCCACGGCGGTTCTGGAAAGTCAAGAACTTCTCCGCTTGTTCATGCTTCTCTTCAGATAGGTGGTGGAAAAAGGAAGCGAACTTGGACAGTGCCACATCATCCCGGGTGTAGTAAAAACTCTGGGCAGAAGAAAGAAAGCGTTTAGAATTGGCAGAGGTTTAAATTGCCTTTACACCCAAGCTTCTGTAGGATTATCGCTCAGTCGCTATTGCCTACTTACACAAAAAGAGCCCAGCAGCCTCCCTTTAATTTAATCCACATATTGTGCTATGTTATAATATAGTTTGTTTAGGCTTGGTTTTATTGTGTGAATAAATCACTAAGTGAAGAAATCTTTTAGCAGGCTGCATTCCCAACTGCTGGCAGTTTTAATCCAGCGTACTTCTCACATCATGGATTGGAATCAATACTGTAATTACAGTTTGATAAGACCCCAAAATAGAATAATAGATTTGTAACTAATCTGCAAAGCCAAAAAGCCTATGATTTGAAATGTAGTACATAACCATATTTTGCTGCTATATCTTATTTTGGAAGTGGCATGAACTACGCTATCTAGAATCATTAATATACTTTTTTTTTTTAATGGCATTGTTTTACATGCTGGTTTGCAGCCAATCCACAGTAATGGTTTGTACTGTGCTTTCCCCCCTTCCATCAATCTGGAGAAGACCAAAAGCTAGAACAAATAAATAAATATAGCTTGACTTCCAGATTCAATGTAGTAATCCATTTTTATGATTACAGCAAATCTTCAGTTTGATGCAAGGCATAACTGAGCAGTTTCTTGTGTGTGTATTTTTAACAGTCACTTTAGCAAGAAAATTGGATATACATCTGGAAAAGCATTAATAAAGCAGTGGTTATGGGTACATGAACCCTATGTAAGAATTGCCTAATTCAACCCTGACCAGCAGCATTCCTAACTTCTTTGAAAGTTTTTTCTAAGTCTCTACATATTCAAAGAAAATCTCCCTGATACCTACCATATGGATGGGCCACAAGTGCTAAAAATAAGAGACTTATGGGTAGCTGCAAAAAATGTTTATTTGCTTCTAAAATATGGTAATTTAAATTTTATTACCAATAACCAAAACATTCCATTTATGGCTTAACATATTGTGAAAATCTGCCCGATGAGGTTTATAAACTATAGTTCATGGCTAACCAAACTTAACTGCTGTCATACTCAACAAATCATAGTTAAACCTTAGCCAAAATGCCCATCGCCCCTTCCTGAGTTTATCAGTCCAGCCTTTGTTTCTAGTTTATGTACTGATAAAGAAGTTTGACATAATTAAATCATTAACCTCATCTTGTGTCTCCCTTAAAACCATTCTAGAGGATGCAATAATTGGTAAACATGAAGAGGTGGACTTTGTATCAAAACATAAATTGTGTAGAGCTCTTTCCTTGCCAAAACCAAGTACACAGCAAGGACAAACAACAGGTATCTTATTTACAGGGCAAAAGGGATTATTTGCCATGGCACCTTTCCTAACCAGAATGGGATACGATCTCCATCATCCCCAACCAGAACAGCCTGGTGAACTAGACAAGCTCTTTTTAATAATTTGATTAAGGGCTAAATTGAGTGTGTGTCTGTGTGTACATACATACATACATATACATACACATACATATTATACATACATACACACACATATTTTATTCATATATACATACATGCATACATACACAGGATTTGGAATAAATAAAGACAACCTGAGGGCGCATTTAAAAACAGGACTATGTGTATATAATTAATGGGGCTTATCAAGAATCTCAAAGGGAGCTGTTGGTGGTATGATAAAACTGGAGAAGCTGATGTGTAAAAGAGTTCACACAGAATCAGAATACTAAAAAGATCAAAAGCAGAGGACAAAGAAACCTACAGGGCTAGTATAGCCCCCCCCCCCAAAAAATATATGAGGATGATGGAGCCTGAAGTCCCACACATTCAGAGATGCAGGGTGGGGAAGATTAGCTTCATGGCTCAATAAGCTACCCCGTGAAGAAAGACCTTTTCTCTTTCTCCTCTAATGCCAAGTGAACAGAAAAGCAGAGCTGATGGAAAACTGTGCTTAGGTCTCCATGGTTACAGCAGGAAAAGAAAAAAGCGGAGGGGTGAATTTTCTGAAGGAAGGAAGGGAGAGGCCCGTCTAAAACCAGAGCCTACGGTGGGGGAAGGATGGGGAGGGGGGGTGCGAGGGCAGTGTTTTTCTTACGCATTTTATAAACAGAAGCAGCCAGAGTCGACGGATTAAAAAAAAAAAGGACTCGCTGGGTGGGGCTGTGGTACACAGTAGCACATCACAACAACCCACGCAACAGTCCGCCATCCTGGACTACAGGAAAGCGCAGTATTTTTGCTAGTTTCTTCCAATAAAGCAATCGGGCCCCTCCAATCACCTAAGTGTATAGCCACCACTTAAGAGGAGAGAAAAATGTTTTCTTGGCTTTGCACACACACACGGAGAGCGGCTTTTTGGAAAAACGGGGGAGGGGGGCGAAGCAACCTGAGGCTTTCCAGAAACACCGGTCTCCAACTCCCATCATATATGTACCAAGTGATGGGTACGGATGGTGGGAGCGGTATTCCAAGATCAATGCAGGGCGCCGGGTTAGGCAAAGCCAGGAAAACATCAGAGGAAGAGAGGAGAAAAAGGGGCGATTTCTACCTTTTGATACTCACCAAGGACAAATAGGTGTAGCTGGACTGAAGGAATTGATTGACCAAGCGGTTCACGCCTGCTTCGTTTTCGGCTTGGTAGTTCTGGCGGATCTGAGAGGTCATGGTGCAAGTCGAGGTTGGTTGGACTGGCTGGCAAAAGTACTTAAGGACGGGGTGGCTGCGATCCTGCTCCGTTCAAGCACTGTTGAAGCAAGAGCGAAGGAACGAAAGCCAAAAGCGAGGTCTGGACTGAGCGCAGCGATCCCGGGAGGAGCCTTTTATAGGCAGTCGGAGGCTCTTCCACAAACCCTCCCTCCGCGCCGACTGCAAACGCGAGGCTCCGCCCCCCCTGGGCTACATGGGAGGGGGTGCTGGGCGTAGGGGGGTGTGTGAGTTGAGATTGGGCGAAATCTGGTTGCGAACGAGTCTTTGGCTTCCCTTCCAGCTCCGGAGCGCTGGAAATGTTATCGGGGTATTGTTGCTCTTCTGAGGTATAGGATCAGAAAGTGACCACAGTAGCAGCATTAATTAGGGCTGATTCTAACTTGGAGGGCAGATAAACAGATTAACAGAGTTGGAAGGGACCCTATAGGTTATCTAGTCCAGCCCACCCTTTCCCCACTCAAGCAGGAGACCCTACATTATTTCTGCCAAATGGCAGTCCAATCTCTTCTTGAAAGTCTCCAGTGATGAAGCTCCCACCACTTCTGAAGGCAACTTTGGTTGATTGTTCTCATTGTTAGAAAGTTCCTCCTTATTTCTAGGTTGAATTTCTCCTTGGTCAGTGTCCATCCATTATTCCTTGTTTGGCCTTCAGGTGCTTTGGAAAATAGCTTGACCCCCTCCTCTCTGTGGCAGCCCCTCAAATATTGGAAGACTGCTACCATGTCTCCTCTGGTCCTTCTCTTCCCTAGACTAGCCATGCCCAGTTCCTGCAACCGTTCTTCATATGTTTTAGTCTCCAGTCCCCTAATCATCCTGGTTGCTTTTCTCCGCACTTTCTCCAAAGTCTCAACATATTTTTTGTAGTGTGGTGACCAAAACTGGATGCAGTATTCCTGATATGATTTTACTAAGGCTTTATAGAGGGGTATTAGTAGCTCACTTAATCTTGATTGTATCCCTTTGTTAATGCAATTTAGCATTGGCTTTTTTTGGTTCCCGCTGCACACTGCATTGATTTCAGAACCAGTATGCACCGGTTCAGGTGAACCGGTAGTGGAATATTAGCCTGGGTCACAGAACTGGCAGTAACCCAGGCAGGCCACGTCTCCAAACCAGGGCCCCGTTCACTGCAGCATGTTTTTTTTTTGTCATTTTTTTAATGTTCTGCCCATGCACAGACCTATTTACGGGCAACTGCGCACACACGCAGAGCACGCATCAGGCACGTGTGCAAAGTGTGCGTGCAGCGAGCCAGCAGTAATACTGGCAGCAACTCACCCCTGGTTGGTTTGAACTAGGCCAGTATTACTCAACCTCTGTCCCTTGAAGATGTGCAGACTTCACGTTGTCAAGGGGCAAAAGTTGAGAAACGCTGTGCATAGGTCACCTCTATAGGTAGCAGCATCTGGGTGGGCTGAAGCCCAGTTGGATGAAGTCTGGAAGGTAGATGAGAGACCACGAGGAGATCCTAAGCTGAAGGATGGACTGTGTAGTTGAAAAAGTCCTCTGTGGAAAAGATAGCAGCAGACCTGTTGCAAATTGTTGCCAAGTCAATGACATGGACATACGCATTGCCACCAGGACTCAGGTTTGACTTGGAAGCACCTTTAAAGTATTTCATTTTATTAACTCCAATTACAGGATTACATTAATGCGTTGTGTGAATCAGCAAAGAGCATACCAGGCCATGATCCTTTTCCTCGTAATATCCTTTCTTTCTTTGTTTCTTTTGCAACATGTGATTAACAATAGAAGGGTGCAAATGCTCGTTTAATTTCTAAAACATTCATATTACTTTATCTTAAACAAAGTGATTCAGCCCATAAGACCACTAAGTCCATCCATCGTATTTTTTTTTAAAGTGCTTGCACCACTCATAATGTCTTTAAAAAAGACAGCATTGCCTGGAGAGGAAGTTCAACAGCCTGGAGTATCATATTACCCCTCCCCTCTGTGTACTTCCCTCATTAAAGTGACTCAGCAAAAAGAGCTCCTACATAATCTGACCCCCAAAAGAAACCAGCTCAGGATGATTCAGCAAAAAAATACTTTGTTCCTCTGCTTTGTGAACATTTAAGGCTGTTTTGTCCATTAATCCTTGATCTCAGGGGTGGGGGGACTTCACTGGAATGGTACATGGGGGTGGGGAACCAAATATCAAAGGTTTTTTGTTTGTTTTTTAAGCAAAACTAGGCTACCCCACTTCTATAGACTAATTCCTCCAACAAGGTAACCCCAAGTGAGCTGGATGTTGTGAAGGAAAAAATAAGAAAAACAAGAGAATTATAGACCCACCATCCAGATTAACGTCAAGCACCAGGGAAATTGGGAGATCCGGGCAGTTCAAATGTGTATAAAGATTTGTTGTAAACTTAAGCTCTCTATAAGAATCTGAGCTACTAATGGTCAAAGGAAATTAGGGGAAGTTAAGAATAGAAAGGAATTCAAGGTGGGCTCTTATAGGTATGCAAGGACTCATGACTGATGATGTGTTTCACGCCCTCCCTCGTACTCAGCTTGGTCATCTCCTACAGCATGACTCGCATAACAACCACCTTGCTTAGTGTTGAATACTAGCGCGGGAAATACAAGCGCGGGGATAAAGGACTCCCCTTCTGATTGGTTCCCGGGCGGAGCCGGTTCAATCCTCGCCCCGATTGGTCGAGCTAATCGACGCCCCATTGGCTCCTCGTTCAAACCGGGGGTATAAATGTTTGGCGCGAACCACGCCACGTTGAATCGTAGTCACTCTGTTCTCAATAAAGGTTGCTGTTGCATACCCGCTTGTCGCGTCCCTTTCCCTTCGCTCCAAGATGCAAAACTGGCGACGAGGGTGGGATTCCGATTCCCGCGACCACGGAGTAGAACAAGCCAGCTGCCACCGCGTCTGAATCAGCACGAACGTTATCTCAGGCTGAGAACTCCGGCAGCGAACGCAAAATTTTCTCCGCCCTCTTCCTCCCACCTCTCTGGCTCCACACCACGATGGCATCAGCGCTTCCTCCTTTCGCGCCATTCGGATCCGCCGGAGAATCATGGGACGGCTTCATGGAGCGTTTCGAGTGCTACTTAATCGCATCGAGGAACCAGGCACAGACCGACGAGGAGAAATGCAGTTTCTTCTTGTCTTGCTGTGAGCCTTCCATGTTCGCCTCTGCGAGAGCCCTGGCCGCCCCGAGGCCAGCCTACAAACTCGGGTGGGACGAGCTGATGTCCAGGCTGAGGAACCACTACGCTCCCTCACCCTCTCTGATCGCACGCCGCTTCACCTTCCGCCGCCGAGTGCAGAAGCCCAACGAATCCATCAGCCAGTTTCTAGAGGCTTTGCGCACCGTGGCCGCCCAGTGCGATTTTGCAGACCTGGAGGAGAACCTCGTAGAGCAGTTTGTATGCGGGGTCCGCGACGCGCATTTGCGCAGCCGAATGCTCCGGAACCACAAAATCACCTTGGTGCAAGCCGTGGAGACCGCGCGAGCAGCGGAGCTCTCCGAACAATCCACGGCCGACATCGAACGCCTCCAGCTGAAAACCCCCGCGCAAACCGCCGCGGGGCCTTCCACCCAGACGAACCTCGTCGACGACCTCTCTCCTGCTGAAGACGAGGAGGAGGAAACCGTCGGACAAATGAGGACGCAGCCGAAGCGGAGGCCACACCAGCAACCACCGACGCCAGCTCAGCCAGCCTCAAACGCACCTTGCCGCGGATGCGGCGGCCGCCACAGCCGCACATCCTGCCCGTTCCGTTCTGCCGTCTGCCGCCGCTGCCGAGGAGAAGGACACCTCGCCAGGGTCTGCCGGGCTCTCGTGCCAGCCCCATCGTTCATGCAGCCCAGCGACCAACGCCAGGCACCGCAACGCCGCCAACAGCCACGTCCTGCGAGGCGAGCTGAGGACTGCCACTCAACCTACCAGCCCTCCAGCGCCGACTGCGTGGTCTACCAGGCTTCCCACGTTCCCGCTGGCGATCGCAAAATCAGCACCGCCGTCCGTCTCGAAGGTCAGCTTTGTCGAATGGAGGTGGACTCCGGGTCTTCCCGTTCTCTCCTATCTTGGGCCCTGTTTTCCCGCCTTTGTCCCGGGGTTCCCCAGAGCAAATTGCGCCCCGTCGGGGTCTCCCTCCTAGACTACCAGGGAAAGGGGATTCCCACGGCAGGAATATTCCACATCCGAGTGGAATACGGAGACTTTAAGGGGAAACTCCCAGTTCTAATCGTCAAGAACGATCTGCCCGCTCTCCTTGGGTTGGATTGGTTTCCCGCCTTGGGCCTCACCATAGAGGGGGTGCACAGGGTAGTTCCCCTCACCGTAGATAGCGTTCTAGACGAGTTCGCAGATGTGTTCGATGGGAAATTGGGCTGTTATAAGGGCACCCCCATTTCCCTCTGCCTCGATCCCCAGGTCGCTCCCATTAGGCTGAAGGCACGCAGGGTTCCCTTCGCATTGAGAGCAAAGGTAGACGCTGAACTTGATAAGCTTATAGAGCAGGGGGTAATCGAGCCCGTAGATCACGCCCGTTGGGAAACCCCCATAGTCCTCCTGGTCAAACCCGACGGATCGGTGAGAATATGTGCCGACTATAAGTTGACCATCAATTTGGCCCTGCAGGCAAATCCATATCCGGTCCCCGTAGTGCAACACCTACTCCACTCCTTAGGGCAAGGCCGCATTTTCGCCAAGCTAGATATGGCACAGGCCTACCAGCAGCTTCCCGTAGACGACGATGCGGCTACAGCCCAGACCATCGTCACCCACCGCGGGGCCTTCCGTTGCCGCCGCCTCCAATTCGGCGTTTCGGTTGCCCCGGGGATTTTTCAGAGCCTCATGGAGCGGTTGCTCCACGGGCTCCCAGGCGTCGTTCCCTACTTCGACGACGTCCTGGTCGCAGCCCCCAGCCACTCGGAACTCCTGAAAATACTGCGGGAGGTCCTCACACGTTTTAGGGAGGCAGGACTGAAACTAAAGCGCAGCAAATGCGAAATTGCTGTTCCCAAAGTAGAATTCTTGGGTTTCCTCATTGATGCCCAAGGCATCCACCCCACTCCTTCCAAAGTTGCCGCCATCAAAAACGCACCTGCACCCACCTCTAGGGCGGAATTGCAGGCGTTCCTGGGGCTTTTAAATTTCTACGCCCCGTTTATTCCCCACAAGGCGTCGCTAGCTGAGCCGCTACACCGACTGCTTGACCGGTCAGCGGCCTGGCAATGGGGTAGCCGTGAAGCGCACGCGTTCGCGGCTATAAAAGACATTTTGAC
Organism: Thamnophis elegans; assembly: GCF_009769535.1. Lineage (NCBI taxonomy): Eukaryota > Metazoa > Chordata > Lepidosauria > Squamata > Natricidae > Thamnophis > Thamnophis elegans. Next base: position 116,847,826 of record NC_045558.1, read on the forward strand.
CTCGTCGGCAGTCCTAATTCAATATAGTGACAGGATGCCCCTAGTTCTGACTTGCGACGCCTCTCCCTATGGCATAGGGGCGGTCCTGAGCCATGCCCTCCCGAACGGCTCAGAGGCCCCCATAGCCTTCTATTCCCGGACACTCTCCTCCACGGAGCGGAACTACAGCCAAATCGATAAAGAAGCCCTGGCTGCAGTGTCCGGCATTAAGCGGTTCCATGACTACCTCTATGGTAGGAATTTCACCCTTGTCACGGATCACAAGCCACTCCTGGGGCTACTGGCAGGCGACAAGCCAACCCCCCCCATTTTGTCTCCCCGCATGACACGCTGGACGGAGTTCCTAACGGCGTATTCGTATACGCTGTTATACCGTCCGGGTAAGCAGCTAGGGCACGCAGACGCCCTGAGCCGTTGCCCCTTGCCAGAGACGGACACAGCCCACGTGCCCGCTCTCTCTATTTTGTCCATCGCCGAATCCGACCTCCCCGTCTCTGCCGCGGACGTCGCAGCTTGCACAAAGGCCGACCCCGTCCTATCCCAAGTAGCTTCATGGGTCTTGAGGGGGTGGCCCACGGAAAAGGTAGCGGAAGGATTCCGACCATTTAAAGCACGACAAGCAGAACTCGCCCTACACGGGGGTTGTCTTGTCTGGGGGGACAGGGTAGTGATCCCCACAGCCCTGCGGGCACGAATCCTGCCCGCACTCCACAAAAACCACCCAGGCATAGCGCGAATGAAAGCCTTAGCCCGTAGCTATGTGTGGTGGCCCTTGCTAGATTCAGAAATTGCAGACTACGTAGGCCGCTGCAGGATCTGCCAAAACTCTAGGCCGAATCCCCCCACAGCCGCCCCCCGGGAGTGGGAAATCCCTAGAGGCCCATGGTCCCGTTTACACATTGACTTCGCCGGCCCCTTCCACGGCCGAAACTTCATGATAGTAGTCGATGCTTACTCCAAGTGGGTGGAGCTGGTAATCATGACCTCCACCACAGCAGAGAGTACAGTGAGGGCCCTTCGTAAGATGTTCGCCACCCATGGGTTACCGGATGTGATAGTCTCAGATAATGGGCCCCAGTTTACCTCCACCACGTTCCAAGAATTCCTGGCCGAACAAGGAATCAGACACGCAGCCACAGCCCCTTATCACCCAGCTAGTAACGGCCGGGCGGAGCTGCTGCCCCCCCCCTCCTGTTGCTGCTGCTGTTGCTTGCCTGTGCTTCCACTTGTTCCCTTGCTTAGCATGGGCTCTCCACTATCCTGGCCTGTGACCATCTGATTTTGGCCTTTCAACATCCGACCTCCTCTGACCACATTGCCACCCGTCACTGCCCCTGGAATACCAACTCGGACAGCGCCCACTTAATTACAACTCTCAGGACGCCATGGACTGTGCTTTTGTGGTGCATATGTTTTATGAAAGGAGAGATAGAGGATGGCAGAAATATGGAGGGGGAGTTGGCGTCCTAACAACCAACATACCCCCCCTTTCTTCTTCAACCTGTTCCAGCCACCACCAGACTTTGGACCCTTTCAGGCCTATCGGCGAGGGGGAAGACAAGACATTCCCCTGCATACTATCTATATATCTTCTATGGACCGTTGTTGGCTTCTGTTTTGGATTTTATCCAGCCATTCCAACTCTGAACATTGAGAGCCGACTTTTACCACCTGAACTCGCACTTTAACTTAATTAATTGCGCAATTTTTAATTTCTCCCTTTTCTTTCATCTTTCTCTTCTTTCTTTGTATGGGATATGTATGAGATATGTGTGAGATGAATGAATGGCCCACTTTTATAACCATATTGTTGTAAAATTTTGTGTTTTTTAACTTTCACGTGGGGACTGCTTGGAAGAGTGTATGAGTACGCATGATTCGGAGGACCTGCCGGGAGATGCGGGGGCCACGGGGGTGGTTGAGGGGACTAGAGACACGGGAGAGGGTCGGGGTATTACGGTCGTAACAGGGAGAGGCAGATACGGCGGGGACTTTAGGGCAGGCCATTACCGGGGAAGGAGGGTTCGCTACATTACAGAGATCCCTCCTTCCGGCCCTAGGAGTCCCACTCCGAGACCAGATGGCGTAAGCAGTCAGGACCCTGGTCTCAGGCTGTTGTCGCTAAATGCCAGGTCTGTTGTACATAAAGCTCCTCTCGTCCGGGACTTAATTTTAGATGAGAGGGCAGACCTGGCATGTATTACTGAAACCTGGCTGGGCCCAGAGGGAGGAGTCCCCCTTGTAGAACTGTGCCCAGAAGGATTTCAGGTGCTACATCAGCCGAGAGCCCAGGGAAGGGGTGGGGGTGTGGCCGCTGTTATCCGAGAGTCGTTAGTTCCTCGTAGGGTCCCTGCTCCGGAGATTGTCGGGTGTGAGTCTTTGCTGTTAAAGTTGGACCTCAAGGGTCAAGTGGGTCTGCTGTTAACGTACCTGCCTCCCAACAGCGTTGCAGCAGCCCTCCCCTCGCTCCTCGAGTCGGTAGCCGAGCTGGCAGTTGAGTTCCCTAGGCTGATGGTCCTGGGGGACTTTAATTTGCCGTCGCTCGGTGAAAACTCGGAGGGGGCGCAGGAGTTCATGGCTTCCATGACAGCCATGGGCTTGACCCAAGTAATTCGAGGCCCAACCCATTCGGCGGGACACATGCTTGACCTTGTATTTCTCTCGGAGCAGTGGATTTGTGATCTTGGTCTGAGGGGGAACGACATCATACCCCTGTCGTGGTCAGACCACTGCCTACTGAGGCTCGACTTTCGGAGACCAAACCCCCACTGTAGGGAGGAGGAACCGACCAGGTGGTTCCGCCCCAGGCGTCTTATGGAACCGTCAAGGTTCCAGACAGAGCTTGGGGTTATTCCTGACACTTTCGCCCACAGTCCGGTGGAGACTCTGGTTGCTGCGTGGCACTCGGCAGCATCGGAGACCCTCGACCGGATTGCGCCACTGCGGCCCCTCCGAGGCGGCGGATCCCGGAGACCTCCTTGGTTCACCGAGGAACTCCGGGAGATGAAGCGCCGGAGGAGATGCCTAGAGCACCGTTGGAGGTCCGATAAGTCCGAAGCGAACCGAGCAATGGTAACCACCTGCACCAAGGAATACACCAGGGCACTTAGGGCTGCAAAAAGATCCCATATAGCCACCTTGGTTGCGTCCGCTGAGTCCCGCCCGGCCACCCTGTTTAGGATAACCCGCTCCCTACTGAACAAAAGGGAAGCGGGGGAACCCTTGCAGGGCAGAGCCGAAGAGTATGCCCAATTCTTAGCGGACAAAATTGCTCGGTTTCGGTCGGACTTGGACTCCACCCCTGCAGCTCCAGCCGAGGCACAGGAGGATCAATTTGAACAACTCTGGGTTGAGTTTCAAGACGTTACCCCCGGGGATGTGGACAAGGCCATGAGGGCTGTAAGTACCTCCACCTGTGTACTGGATCCGTGTCCCTCATGGTTAGTTACTAACTGCAGTGAGGTGACACGAGGCTGGATCCAGGCGGTTGTCACCGCCTCACTTCGGGAGGGGAACTTCCCCGCCGCACTGAAAGCGGCGGTGGTGAGACCCCTCCTGAAGAAGCCATCTTTGGATCCAGCTATCCTTAATAATTATCGTCCAGTCTCCAACCTCCCCTTTCTGGGGAAGGTTGTTGAGAAGGTGGTGGCCTTCCAGCTCCAGCGGTCCTTGGAGGAAGCAAACTATCTAGACCCCTTCCAGTCAGGCTTCAGACCCGGTTACAGCACAGAAACCGCTTTGGTCGCATTGACCGATGATCTCTGGAGGGCCAGAGATGGAGGACATTCCTCCATCCTGGTTCTCCTCGACCTCAGCGGCTTTCGATACCATCGACCATGGTATCCTTCTGCGACGACTGCGGGAGGTGGGAGTGGGAGGCGCCGTGTTGCGGTGGTTCTCCTCCTACCTCTCGGACAGGTCGCAGTCGGTGTTAGTGGGGGGGCAGAGATCGTCCCCTAGGCCCCTAACTTATGGGGTGCCTCAGGGCTCGGTCTTATCCCCCCTACTATTCAACATCTACATGAAACCGCTGGGTGAGATCATTCGCAGGCACGGGATTAGATACCATCAATATGCGGACGATACTCAACTGTATCTGTCCGCCCCGTGCCAACTCAATGAAGCGGCAGACGTGATGAACCGCGGCCTCGAAGCTGTTATGGACTGGATGAGGGTTAACAAGCTCGTGCTCAACCCAGAAAAGACCGAGTGGCTGTTGTGTTTCCCTCCCAGAGATTCGACCAATATTCCATCACTCAGGCTGGGGGGTCAAATTCTACACCCCTCAGAGAGGGTTCGCAACTTGGGAGTCCTCCTGGACTCACAGCTATCGTTTGACCACCATTTAATGGCTGTGACCAGGGGGGCATTCGCCCAGGTTCGCCTGGTGCGCCAGTTGCGACCCTACCTGAATCGGGAGGCTCTCACAACAGTCACCCGGGCCCTTGTGACCTCTAGGCTGGAATACTGCAACGTGCTCTACATGGGGCTGCCCTTGAAGAGCATCCGGCGACTTCAGCTAGTACAGAATGCGGCCGCGCGAGTGATTGTGGGTGCACCTCGGTTCACCCGCATAACACCTATCCTCCGCGAGCTGCGCTGGCTACCTGTCGATCTCCGGATGCGCTTCAAGGTGCTATTAGTCACCCATAAAGCCCTACATGGCAGTGGATCTGGATACTTGAGAGACCGCCTTCTGCCAATTACATCCCTGCGACCAATAAGATCACATAGATTAGGCCTCCTCCGTATACCATCGGCCAGCCAGTGTCGGCTGGCAACTACAAGGAGGAGGGCCTTCTCAGTAGTAGCCCCGACCCTTTGGAACGAGCTCCCCGTAGAGATTCGCACCCTCGCCACCGTCCAGGCCTTCCACACAGCCTTGAAGAACTGGCTCGCCCGTCAGGCCTGGGGACAAGGATAGTTCCCCTCCCGAATGATGAATGTATGTTGTTTATTATTTTATTATATGTCTTATCTTAATGTCTGTATCTCCCCTTCCCCGATTTTATGTGAGCCGCCCTGAGTCCCCTCAGGGAAAAGGGCGGCCTACAAATATTAATAAAAAAAAAAAAAAAAAAACTCTAGGCCGAATCCCCCCACAGCCGCCCCCCGGGAGTGGGAAATCCCTAGAGGCCCATGGTCCCGTTTACACATTGACTTCGCCGGCCCCTTCCACGGCCGAAACTTCATGATAGTAGTCGATGCTTACTCCAAGTGGGTGGAGCTGGTAATCATGACCTCCACCACAGCAGAGAGTACAGTGAGGGCCCTTCGTAAGATGTTCGCCACCCATGGGTTACCGGATGTGATAGTCTCAGATAATGGGCCCCAGTTTACCTCCACCACGTTCCAAGAATTCCTGGCCGAACAAGGAATCAGACACGCAGCCACAGCCCCTTATCACCCAGCTAGTAACGGCCGGGCGGAGCGCGCAGTGCGCTCAGCCAAAGAAGCCTTGGGCCGCATGGACCAGGGCGACTGGCAAGAAAGAGTGGCAGCTTACCTCTTGAGCCAGCACTCCATACCCTGCCCAACGACTAATAAAAGTCCCGCGGAGCTCTTGATGGGTAGGAGATTGCGTACCTCCCTAGACAGGCTCCATCCACTTTACGCAGGGGATCTGCCGAGCAACCTGGGGGCCCTCCCTTCCCACGCGTTTAAGTTAGGGGATCCTGTATGGGCCCGCTCCTTTTCTGGGGATCCACGGTGGGTTCCCGCAACCATCACAGCTCTGACCGGCCCCTGTTCCTTCAGGGTCGGTCTGGCCGACGGAACACAATGGAGGCGCCACGTGGACCAATTAAGGCGACGCCTCCCCACGGAAACAGACGGCCCGAGCCTCTCAGACACCCACTCTCAGCACGAGCCACCCTCGATGACCCCCCCCCCAACGGACCGCCTCCACCCGGGGAACGGGGGACCAGCCGATACGAACCTTTCGGACAGACGCGCCTCACCCGGCTACTCGAAGCCCTTATCGAGACTCTGAACCTACACCCCAACCAGACGGCGCGGGGCCGCTGTCGGACACTCCTGTTGCCACGGAGACGCCACCCCGGACAAATGGACATTGGGCACGGGGCCGGGGGCCAGCGCCATCTCACGAGGCCGCATCGCAGATTCACCGCCCCGCCACAGACACACCTCCGCCGGCGCCCCCCCCCGACGACAACCGCCGGGGAGCTACGAAGGTCGGGACGAGAACGTCGCCGTCCCACCTATTTACAAGACTATGTTTGCCCTTCCTAAGGGAACTCTTTGACTAGGGGGGGAGGGGTGTTGAATACTAGCGCGGGAAATACAAGCGCGGGGATAAAGGACTCCCCTTCTGATTGGTTCCCGGGCGGAGCCGGTTCAATCCTCGCCCCGATTGGTCGAGCTAATCGACGCCCCATTGGCTCCTCGTTCAAACCGGGGGTATAAATGTTTGGCGCGAACCACGCCACGTTGAATCGTAGTCACTCTGTTCTCAATAAAGGTTGCTGTTGCATACCCGCTTGTCGCGTCCCTTTCCCTTCGCTCCAAGATGCAAAACTTAGCAACAGAAATTCTGTTCTGAATTGTGGCTGTTAGTTGAGGTCTACCAGTACTTTGCTGTAATATTATAATATGCTATGTATACTTAAAAAAAAACAAAATATGGTTACAGATAGTCCTCGACTTACAGACATAATTGAGCCCAAATTTTTTGTTGCTAAGCAAGAAACTAGTTAAGTTAGTTTCGCTCCATTTTATGACCTTTCTTGCCACAGTTGTTAAGTGAATCACTGCAGTTGTTAATAGCAATAGCGTGTATTTACCACTTTATGGTGCTTTACAGGCCTCTCTAAGAGTCGTCATATTGGCCCCAATAATCTGGCTCCTCATTTTACCCACCTTGGAAGGATGGAAGGCTGAGTCAACCTTGAGCCAATCAGAATTGAACCTCTGGGATGAGCAGTGAGTTAGCCTGTAGTACAGTACTGCATTCTAACCACTGTGCTGCCAGGGCTAACATGGTTAAGTTAGTAACATGTTGTTAAGTGAACCTGGTTTCCCCATTGACTTTGCTTGTCAGAAGGTTGCAAAAGGTGTTCATATGACCCTGGGACACTGCAACTGAAATGTGACTCAGTTTTCAAGCATCTGAATGTAAATTGTGTGACGATGGGGATGCTGCAACAATCATAAATGTGAAAAATGGTCATAAGGTAGAAGATTTAGAAAGAATTCAAATGGGGCCTTTATGAAATAAATGGAAAGGCTGATTATTAAGATTGGCAAGCTTTAATTTGTTATTTAAAAACAGAGTTGCTTATAATGAGTTTTTTATTATTATTATTTTTGTGCCCTTCAGAATATTTTCACTTTTTCATGCATTTGGCTCTATTTTGCTATATTTGCATTTTCCTTTTTCTTTGTAGATTATGGAAACAAAAATTAAACAAAAAGAGATGAGTATACTTTTACACTGAAAATTGAATTTTCCATCTTTGTAGAATTGTAGCAGTCAAAGACAGGTGTCTGGTAGATCTTTCCCCCCCTCCGATTTTTTTTCAGTAGATTGGAATGTTTAACCTCATATAATTATAGACGATGGAAAATTTATGCTGGAAAAAAACTGCATCTGCTAAATTGTATCCTACCAAAACAACGTTTGCCTCTCTATTAAATTTACTTGCTAATGTCTTTGGGTGTTGTGACGCACTTTTTAGAAAACATGAGTAGTTTGTGATGAAGACAAACCAAAATATTTGTATACTACTAAAACTCTCCTGATTATCTGTTACAAACCTTTGATTAGGCAAAATGATGCATCATAGGGCAACAATCTAAAATGGGCTAACTTAAACAATGTGTCCAAAATTCAGGACACATTACTCCAGTGGGATTGAAACCTGGCAAAGCTGTGTCTGTTTAATGCCACTATGCCATTGGGATACCATAAGTAGTTATATCCATGTAGTCATTTCCGATGTTCCCTGCCAGTTTCCCACAAGGAAAGCCGTTGGAGGATTTGGCAAGAAGTCAGAAGTCATTCCCACTGCATTTTTGCCCACCTGTGGTCATTCTGTTTCTCAGTTTGGATGAGGACATATATCTGAAACAATGACCCAAAGAGTCAGGGGTTGTCCATGTATTTATCTTCTCATATTAGAACATGTATATAGATTTTTGACTTCTAACCTCCCCATTTTCTTGAATACAAAATCTCTAAGTTACCTCTCCACTAACTGTCATGGGCCACATGATGATGACCTTGGCAGAAACATTGCACAACCCAAAATCCTTAAACAAGCAAATAGAGAAGCAAGACAGATTGTTGTTCCCCACTATTCTCCTCTTGGTCAGTTTATTGATGCCTTATTTCCATGAACCTTTATTTTCCTGGTGTCTTCCAGAGGTTCACACTCTTATGTTCTGCAGTTGTTGATTGAGAATTCTGCAAATTGTGGTAGGCAATTGGGGAAGCCACTATATAATCTTGATCTCTTTTAAACCTATCTCTCCCAATCTCATGTGACTAAGCTATCCATTTGTGACAGTGCACTTTTCCCCCGCCTGACCTGTTTTTTTTTTTTAAGATGACAACATTAAACTCATGATGAGTTATTGTGAAAGAATCAGATCTGCAAAGAAGTCATGAAAAGAGGAAATTAAATTCTTTGTTTTGCTGGCTCCAGGAAGAAGAAGATTTAAAAAAAATGGATTTATAATAGGTCTGCATAAAATTTAAGGATGTGAATAAATTACATTTTCATTAGGGCTAACTTGCTAAGGAAGTTAGCTTGTGGCCTAGCTTGCTAGATGAACTTAATCAAATGAAGAGATGTGAAATCTGGTTGCATGGGAGGAAGAGATATCAGATCCTGAGCTGGCATAAAAATGGATGCTATTGCTGTGATCCGCCAGCAACCAGCAGAGCTGGCAGTAGATTCGGACAGTGAGGAGGTTGAGGAGGAACATGGGCCTGTCCTGGAGTCTGGGAAAGACTCTGATGAGGGCTCGGTGTCGAGGGCAGAGAGAGAGCCAGAGCCGTATGCCAGTTATCAGCTGCCTTCTGAGTCAGACATCAGTGAGGCAGACGAACAGTTGGAGCCTGTTCCCAGTCTGTGCATGCGCAGAGTTGCCAGACAAAGCTAACAGTTAAAGAACAGGGTTTGACTTGGGAGTAAGACCACAGGTGGACGATGAATGGCCCCTCCCAGAAGAAATAAAAGAGGAGCGAAAGGGGAGTGGAGTTTGCAGGAGGTAATTAGTTTGCTTAATTGGTTCATGACTCTCTGAGATTCCTTGCCAGGTTTTGCAGATATCGGCCTGTCAGCTCTCCAAGCCAGATAAGGTCTGTGACTGTAAATCCTCCCTTGAAACACTTTGTTGGATGTGAATGAGCAAAATTCACAGTAAATTAATAAAATGGGTTTTTGTTGGGACAAGGAGTTTGCTTCATGCTCTTGGGAAGCCTGGGTCAATACAGGTATCACAGGAACACCCTTTGGAAGAGGAGTCAAAATTTACAAGATGGTGGGCAGTGGCACAGTCCAGCCCTCTTCCCCTTTTGTATGGACATGATGTCTTAAGGCCAATACTAAAGCACCTACTTTGCAGTGCCACAGATTTTGACACATTTTTTTCCCTTTGGCCTTGCAAAGTCCTCCCAAGTGCCAGTGTATTTGCCCAAGAGAGAGGGAGAGAGCGGCCCATTATCCAATCACATTATGGCCTTTGGCTTTAAGATGCATAGGTTGCCACCACCCGTGCTAGAGGATATAACAACATTTATACCCCACAATTGAGCATCATCAAGTCCTAAGCTATACAGACATCACCCCTCCTCAATTTGTGAGATGCCCTAGTTACAGAGAATGAGGTTGGTAATTTTCTTTGGACTGGAATGAAAACTATGTGATAAAGATCACATAGTTCTAAAGTAGCTTCTTGGCTGAAACAAAGTATTGAGTCAAGGATTTTGTGGTGTAGCTATGAGGAATGTTAGTCTTGGGCAACTGTATGGAGTTAGTTAAAACAGGACATAGATGGGAAATATGTCTCCCCAACATTCCATTTTGAAAACCCAACAATGATTTCATATAGTTTCGCAAATTCTATCAACAATTTCCAAGCACTATTTTCTCCCTACCAAATAAGACTGCCCAGTTTAACTGTGAATAGTAATTATGTTTCAAAATCATTTCAAAGTTTTGAATAAAATGTTGCATGTACAGGTTAATGTTACCAAATTTACAAGGACCACGGATTGTTATTATTTCTTTCTTTAGTTCATCTGTAAACAAGTAGGAGAAGTAGCTTTCTTTCCCAGCCTAGTCCATCAGAAATACTAATAAAAAGAGGGGAAAAAATTGAACTGGTAATGTGATAGGTGCGCACGCTTGTGGTTTTTCTGGCTTCCTCCGAATTCCAAATCCCGAATTTCCAATCCCAAACATATCACAGGCATTGAGATTTGAGGAAGGGGTGGTCATACTGGAGGTGGTTGATGGGGTAAGAAGACTTAATCCCTGTGCTTCTTTGTCTCTTAGTCCTGGGTTTTTGTTTATTTTTAGATTTTTAATTTGCATAGTTTTAATATTTTAATTACTTTTCTGTTTATAATCTGTAAACCACCAAGAGCCATTTTATAGGGGAGGTGGGTGGCATAATCAATGAATGAATCAATGAATGAATCAATGAATCAATCAATGAATCAATCAATGAATCAATCAATGAATCAATCAATGAATCAATCAATGAATCAATCAATGAATCAATCAATGAATCAATAAATCAATCAAAATTGAGGCAGAACCTTCCATTCAAGTGCTCATCATGCCAAATCCTACTTAGCTTATATTGTAAGACCAAATAAGGTCACTCAAGCCTTGCTAAGCATTATGGTTTTAAAGTTTAAAAAGCCCTATACTATATACTCACCAAAGCAATATAAAAACATTAAGAGTTGCAGTGGCGCATGGTTAGACTGCAGTACTGCAGGCTATTCTGCTTCCTGCAATTTGGCAGTTTGAATCTCACCAGGCTCAAGGTCTTCCATCCTTGTCAAAAACCAGCTAGAAATGTTGTAGTCACATAACCATAGGCACTCCAGTTGTAAATCTGTTGCCAAGAACCCAAAATTTAATAGCAGTAGACTCAATAGCAGTAGACTTATATACCGCTTCATAGGCCTTTCAGGCCTCTCTAAGCGGTTTACAGAGAGTCAGCATATTGCCCCCAACAATCTGGGTCCTCATTTTACCCACCTCGGAAGGATGGAAGGCTGAGTCAACTCTGAGCCGGTGAGATTTGAACCGCTGACCTGCTGATCTAGCAGTAGCCTGCAGTGCTGCATAACCACTGCGCCACCTTGGCTCTTAATCATGTGACTACAAGGATGCTGTAATGATCATAGCTGGTAAGAATCTGCCGTAAGTTTTTTTTTCAGTTCCATTCTAACTTTGAATGGTTGCCACATTCGAAGACTACCTGTATTATATATATTTACTTCCTTTCTCTCACTGTCTTTCATGCTGAAAATTAAAATGTAAACTCTTTGGAAGATTGGTTTACGTTAAGCAAAGTTTGGTACTAGTCACAAAATTTGCATAATTCACAATTCACAAAAGCCCCCTTCTTCAGCAGAAAACTGCATCTTTTTCAAATATACATTTTGGAGTAGGAAAAACCCATATAAATTTTTAGAGCAGTGCATTCGTTTTTTTTTAAATGTTTGCATATATAAGGTATCCTGAAATTGGATTTCTTTTTAGAAAGTTTAACCTAGGCCAAGGGATAAGGCTGCTATCTGATAGCTATTCAAAGGACTCTTTTTATATGAAGTATTTATAGTTAATGGAAATTTTGAACAATGTCACCTGTAATAAAAGAATACTGAGATAGTTAATATTCACCACATATATTGATTCTGCAATTATAATAATATGAGAACCAGTAATTATCCAACCTTTTATGACTGTTCTGTTCCAGATGCATAATGATCTATAACACATCAGGAAGGTATTTGTGCTGTAAATTTACAGTTATTATAACCATGTAAGTGGATTACAGTTAGTCCTCAACTTACAATCAAAATTGACCCCCCAAATTTCTGTTGCTAAGCAAGACATGTGTTAAGTGAATTTTGACCCATTTTACAACCTTTCTTGCCACAGTTGCTAAGTGAATCACTGCAGTTGTTAAGTTAGTGACACAGTTGTTAAGTGAATCTGACTTTCCGATTGATTTTGCTTGTCAGAAGGATGCAGGAAGTGATCACATGACTCCTGGACACTGCAACTGACATAAATATGAGTCAATTGCCAAGCGTCTGAATTTTGATGATATGACCATAGGGATGCGGCAATGGTCATAAGTGTGAAAAATTGTCATAACTCACTTTTTCAGTGCTGTTGTACCTTTGAACAGTCATTAAATGAACTGTTGTTAAGTCGAGGACCACCTGTACTGATTTGTGCAATTACATTTGCAAACAATCAAAGAATATACAGTAGTTTACAAGTTTAGTTTAATGGAGGGGTGTTTTTTTTATAGAGTTGAGTAAGTTTGTATATCAGACTCTGGAAGAGACTGTCAATAAAATATTGGCAAATATCTTTTCCTTTTGCTCTTCTTAAATTCCATGAGTTTCCCTGACAAAGCAAACTAAAAAGCAGTGGCTGTGACTTCACATGTTCCTGTACGAGACAAATGGAAACATAAAAGCTAGTGAAGGAGGAGAGAAATGGGAGGGAAGGCTTTGTAATTGGTTTAGGGGCGGCAATATAATACACGTATTGTTCTCCAGCTGATAAAGTCCAAGGAGATAAGCTTGATACATTGCGCAAAGAATAGTAATTCCAGGGTTTTTATCACTGACACACCTCTTGTCATGCAAGCTAGAATTTGCTATTAAGTTGTTAACCCAACTTGTCTAAAGGGGAAAGGTTTATGGGGAGGCTTTTAACAGTGTGTTTTTGAGGACACAGTTGAATGAGTGTTTTGCTATCTAGCAATAACTGCCAATCATTTGACTCTACAATTTTTTGTTCCTTTAGATTCAGTGCTGTCTAGCTCTGAACGTCAGCTGCATTTAAGGGTTTCAGGCAATTTTTTTTTCCACATCACACCTTACCTGTTTTCTTTTAATTGGAAGAGATGCAGGGTTCTTTGAGGATCCCAGTGGGGTGATTTATTATTGATATATGGATCCATAGAATAGGTTAAATGACCAATTCTTTAAAAGCCTGAATGTAAGAGCCCTCTGGCCTGCATAGTGGACTGCATCTCTAGCCCTAGTGGACTGGGGGCATCTCTAGAAAGTGAACTGGGGGCAGACTAGGGGTGGTATGATAGCAGTGTTCCAATATCTCAGGGGCTGCCACAAAGAAGAGCGTGTCAAGCTATTCTCCAAAGCACCTGAGGGTAGGACAAGAGGCAATGGATGGAAATTAATCAAGGACAGAAGCAACCTAGAATTAAGGAGAAATTTCTTGACAGTTAGAACAATTAATCAGTTGAAGGATTTGCCTCCAAAAGAGATTGGATAACCATTTGACTGAAATGATATAGATTCTGTTCTGTTCTGTTCTGTTCTGTTCTGTTCTACTCTCTACTCTACTCTACTCTACTCTACTCTACTCTACTCTACTCTACTCTACTCTACTCTACTCTACTCCACTCCACTCCACTCCACTGCACTCCACTGCACTCCACTCCACTCCACTCTAATACTCTACTCTACTCTACTCTACTCCACTCCACTCCACTCCACTCCACTCCACTCCACTCCACACTACTCCATTCTATTACTCTACTCTACTCTACTCTACTCTACTCTACTCTACTCTACTCTACTCTACTCTACTCTACTCTACTCTCTACTACAATATATGGGAAGAGCTACCGATTCCTCTTAGCCTTTCTCTGATTGCCCCTGTCTTGAAGAACAATGGTTTGTGTACATGTACAGTAGTCCATGTGCACATGCTCGCAGACATATCCTGAGGCCTATTCTACATTAAATATGATCCAGTCACCAATGGTGAACCAACAACCAGCCGATCAGATTCTGCAGGTGGGGTGAGTAAGATGAGCACATCTGGTCTTTCACATGATGTGGGGAATGTTTTTGGCTAATCCTGCTCCTTATAACTGGGAACCAGGTTTGGCATCAACTTCCACAATCTTTAGGCCAATGTTTCTGAACTCTGTGAGCTTTAAAATATGTGGACTTCAACTCCCAGAATTCCCTAGCAGAACTACCCCAAGAAGCCCACATACCTGAAAGTTGCCAAGGTTGAAAAACACTGCTTTAGGCAGTTTTAAGGCTCAAGCAATCCAGATCAAGAATCCTTGACTTTCAACCATTCTTTTAGTGGCCATTTGAAGTTACAGTGGCATTGGAAAAAGTGACTTATGACTGTTTTTCACACCTATTACCATGGCAGTATCTCCATGGTCACGTGATTAAAATTCAGATGCTTGGTAACTGGATCATAATTATCATACTTGCAGTATCCCAGAATCATGTGACACCCTTTTGTGACTTCATACAAGCAAAGTCAATGGGGAAGCCAGATTCACTGTATAACTGTGTTACTAATTTTACAACTGCAGTAATTCACTTAACAACTGAGGCAAGAAAGATCATAAAATGGGGTAAAATCGCTTAACAGCAGTCTCACTTAGCAACAGAAATGTTAGGCTCAAGTTTGGTTGTAAATCGAGGACTCCCTATATCCAGCAGTGGGATTCAGACTTACCTCCCCCTACTGGTTCGCAAATGTGAATATGCATTCTCACTTCACTTGCATGCACCGTGCATGTGCATCACCTTCTGTGCTTGTGCAATGCTCGCACATTACATCGTGGCAGGTGGGTGGATCCTCCCGCAGCCACCACTACTGGTTTGCTTGAACCAGAGGTAACCGGCTGAATACCACCTCTGCCTATAACCATTGTCTTTTCTTCAGTCATTAATTATAGTCTTTCAGAGATGGAGTTCAGCATCCATTGTTTTTTTGTTTACAGCCCTGCTGGCTGGTGATGAGAGATGAACATTAGGTTGAAAGTCACACGTTTGTCACTGACATGGCTGAGATTATTCAATACAGTGCCTTTGGTTAAGTTCATGCACTTTGTCAGTTCTTTCATGCATTCTGCTTGTTTCATATTTTTCCATGGGACACAATTTAAAATGTTTTTAAAAATTAATCTGATAATTGTAATGACATCGTATTTCTCTTTTCTTCCCCTGAGCCTTCTAAAAATACAATTTATTATTTGAAATACAGTTAGGTTAGCAGCAATTTTGCCACCAAGCCATGTCATGACAGCCAGGAATAAGGGACAAGCTGCATTTGATTCAGCAAACAAGGTCTCAAAAGTTTCCTTTCATTTCCAGAATTCAAGAGTGAGTTTTTGTGGTTGTTCAGTTGCTAAATCATGTCCAACTCTTCGCAACTCCATGGACCATAGGGTCATCATTCCAAATATCATCTAGAATTAAATCAGAGTCCAGGGCAGAGCTTTCATCACAGTTCCAATTTAATAAGAGAGACATGGTGGCACATTTGTGGAAAACCCGAATCTGAAAGCTTCCTGGGTTTTCCATCCAGTTGAAAGTTCAAGACCTTGCCCCCGTACCCACAAGTTCATCACATGATCCAATCTTCCTCTGCCATGCTGGCATTTCCACCCATCTAGTTCTAGTCAGGTGCGGAGGTGCAGAGAGAAAGAATGACCTTGGCTTCTAGAATGTGTTGACAACAATACATTCTACTCCTTACTATTCCCCCTCCCAATTACCCCACTAATGAAACAGCATAGTAAAATAATAGAGAGTGTGGCAGGCCAAAGATCCTAAAAGGAATATAACTGCATGCCTGACACATAGAATGCCAGACCCCCAAGTCCTCCATTGTCTGCCTGAGTTTGCCCAAACTCACACCCACAGTGTCAATGACACTGCCTAACCATCTTGTCCTCTGCTATCCCTTTGACCTTTTGCCTTCAATTTTTCCCTACTGCAGGGTGAATAGAGAACATTAAATAGTCAGAATGGCTCATTGGTACATAAATGTACATAAGGAAGTAACAATGATTTTCAGGAACTGAAAGAGTGGTTTAAGTACAGAAGTACATTTATGTATTAAAAAACAAAACTAGCAGGACCACAAACCACCCATTTAAGTCTGAACATCTTACAGCAGGGCCCCCCCAACTCCCCCGCCCCCAGTCTATGGATCGGCACTGGTCCGTGGCATGTCAGAAACTTGGCCACGCAAACAAGCAATGCCTTATCTGTGGGATGCAGGCAGCATGTGAAACAACAGCCACTCTGGTCTGCAGAAAAATCTCTCTCCATGGAACTGGTCCCTGATGCCCAAAAGGTTGGGGGCCACTGTCTTCCAGTGTGTATCTACAAAAGGGACCATACGAGAAGGAGGAAACAATGGAGTATTCTGAAACTGATACTCTGTAGAGATTCTCAGTCATCTGGATCATAGTTGCACCCAAGGTGTTTTTTTCAGGACTTTCTTGTTTTTTCTTTTTAAGACGTTTCGCTTCTCATCCAAGAAGCTTCTTCAGCTTCTTCTTCTTCAGGTGACCCTGAGGACAAAGATAAACTTCCAAGTGCTTCAAGGACCCTCTAAAGGATGCAAATTGCCAGCTGTCTGCAAGGAATATACATCCTTCCATTCCCCACTATTCTGTCAGAGTTGAAGAAGCTTCAAAAGAAAAAAAACAAGAAAGTCCAGTTGCCTCCTGAAAAAAGCAACTTTAGAGCTGAAACTGATTGTGCTTTGAGTGGAAAATAAGAAGGGAACTAACCCAAGGCTGGGCTTCATACCCACATATCTAGTCTAGCATACTATCCCTGACTGCACCTGGCTTTATCTGGAACAGCAAAAGCAGAATATGAAAACAGTCCAGTATTCATTTTTGAATAGAAAGCCTAGGTAGGCCTAATGAATGAGCAACATATCTCACTTCCTCAAATGTTACCTAAACCTCCTCTCTTTGCTTTCTGAAATGGTAGCAGAGCCCCCTCAAAACAGGGACTTCTTTGAAAATCCAGGCATTAAATAATAAATGGGCTCCCTTGTGATTTGTCTTCAGTCTGTGGTATTCAGTTACATTTCTCCTGTCTGTGGATGTGGCAATCAGCCTATTAACCAATAGTATGCTCATTCTTCATTTCTTCTAAGGTAGTTTAAGGCCTTGTATAATTGCGAAATGTAACCGCTGGGTAAATGTGCCTTGTTTGAAGATGTTTTTGATCCTACACTTACTGCCAATCAGCTCAAGTTCTAATAAGAGAAAATTGTGCTCCCTACAGTTTGGCATTGCATAAACTTCAACTAGGGCACAGTTTAATTTATTTTTTTATTTTTTAATTACTAGAACAGACATGTGTTGTTGTTGTTAGTTGTGAAGTCATGTCTGACCCATCATGACCCCATGGACAATGTTCCTCCAGGCCTTCTTGTCCTCTACCATCCTCTGGAGTCCATTTAAGCTCATGCTGACTGCTTCGGTGACTCCATTCAGCCACCTCACTCTCTGTTGTCTTTCTTCTTTTGCCCTCAATCTTTCCCAGCATTAGGCTCTTCTCCAGTGAATCCTTCTTTCTCATTAGGTGGCCAAAGCATTTGAGTTTCATCTTCAGGATCTGGCCTTCTAAAGAGCAGTCAGGGTTGATCTCCTCTAGGTCTGACTGGTTTGATCGCCTTGCAGTCCAAGGGACTTGCAGAACAGACATGTATCATACCACAATTCCTTGAAGTTTGCTTTAATTTATAATAAAATCTTAACATGCCCTTGTGATGGTGATTATTCTTTTTTGTTGTTCAATTACAGTATTTCAGTAATTAAACTACAATCAAGAGCATAATTAAAGCTCTATAGACAATATAAAGAAGCCCTTTGTTTGGGCCAATTATTAAATCTGTTCCATTGAGTTAAAGTCTAAACTTCGGTCCAGATGTAGAAAAAAAATGGATGGATGGTTTTCATAGCAAAGGCACACAAGCTGTCCTAGGAACTTTTGTATTCTTTAATGGAATGGGAGAAGGGATTGAAGCAGTCATAGAACATCAAAATAGCTTGAGAAGTTCAATATTTTCCACCTCATTTAATTTACTTGATTTTTCTATGTATTGGATCACATGAACTAGCTTTATATCTGGGCTGTCTATACATCTATTGTGATGGTATTGTCTGGAGTAGACTTCAAGCATTTGCTTTGCACAATGTGGGTTAAAACTTGTCTTAATTTGCCAGTCATGTTTAGAATTATTTAAGGAAAGGGAACCTTAAGGGGTTTGTGGCGAGAGAATTTGAACAGCATTAGGAATGCTGCAGACGGCAATATACCAGCTGATTTACATACATTTGTTTTCCTTCTTCCTCCCACTAAACTAAAGTATGTGATCCAGTAAAAGGCACACATTATGGATTTATAGTTTAGCCCAAAGAATTAGAAAATAGAATGGGGACAATTTGATACCTAACAGCTGCAATATAAAATAAGCTACTATACAAACACATCCCATTGTGTAGAAGACAAGAAATCATTGCAGCCTAGGGCTGTATTGGCAGCAAGAGAAAACAAACAGTTTCAGTATATAATACAGGCCAGGAACAAAGCATCTGCCGATCACCTAGTAAGTTATAAACCACATTTTAACTCATGAAGGTTTCAAGCAACATAACTTCATTATTACTGGAGGCCACCCTCCATGAACCTCCATCTAAAGAAAATAATATTTATTTAGTTTATCTATTTTGTTAGATTTTTATTACTGCCTTTATTACTTTATAAGTAACTCAAGGTAAGAAATAATAATGAATATACTGTCCCTTCCTTCATTTTCCCCACCATTATAGTCCCATGAGGTTGTTTGGGCTGAGAGAGTGACTGGCCCATAGTCACCCAGCCAACTTTCTACGTACAAGTACACACACAGACACAAATGTAAAACAGATGAACCCTTGTTTATTGGAAGCATGCCAACTGTGAGATGGCAGGTAGGAGCCCTCCTTGACCGGGGCACAGCAAAAGTGATGGATGTGGGCTGGTTTTTGTGGGTTCATGGGAAGTGACTCCCAGGAATTGGGGGGAAGGTGAAATCAGCTGCTGCTGCTCTGTCCAAGGGTGTGCTTGTCAAAGAGATAATCGCCAAGCCCTCCCTGGGATGTACCCAAGCGCCGGAGATTGGTAACGTAGTCACCCAGGACTTTGATAGCTTTGACTTGCTCATCGAGGTAATGAGATTCCAAGAAGTCACACAGCTGGAAAGAAATGCAGACAATAGAGTTATGCACGGCTTGCAGTCTCAGTGTTTAGGACATGGTTTTTCAACCTTGGCAACTTTCAAGATACGTGGACTTCAATTCCCAGAATTCTCCATGCTGTCAAGGGAATTCTGGAAGTTGAAGTCCACCTATTTTTAAGTTGCCATGGTTGGAAAACCTTGTTCTAGGGTCAGCATCATTCTAACCACACATCCGTTGATTAACTTTGATCATTTACTTCTACAAAAATGCACATGATATTCTAGCACAGGACTCAAATTGGACTGGTGCCAAGTCTCAGATTTACTGCTTCGAAGGCACCTTTATGGATCTCCTTTAAATCACTGAATAGGGTTTTACTGCTAATTTGCTCTCTTATCTCCACTGCCATCAACACAGCTACATTACAGTGGCTCTTCTATTTTTCCTTTGCATGAAGTAAAAGACAATTTCAGTCCACTTTTTTTGTGTGTGTGCAAAGGAATCTTACTTAGACTGGGGACACTAGTGGGAATTTGGTGGTGAGGGTGAAGAATTCTGATCATACCCCCCAATCATAAGACTCACATGTGGGTCTCCCTGATCGCTCGCCAAACGGTGCAAATCCAGAAGGGCCTGGTTAACGCTCTTCTCCAGCTGGAGTGCTGCTTCCATGGCATTCAGGATGTTTCCCCAAGAATCCTTCTCGGGCTTCTGTGGAGGGAAAGCACTTTGTTTAGGTCTTGTGGCTCCTCTTTTTAATGGCTGGATAGTTTGGTCCCACAATAGCAACTTTGGCAAGGCTAATTGCTATTTACCTATTATGCTAGACCAGAGCTCACATACCAAAGTTGCATAGTACATAGACAACAATGCCTAGTTTGGTGTAATGGCTAAGGCACCAGGCTAGAAACTGGGAGACCGCGAGTTCAAGACCTGTTTTAGCCAAGAAAGCCAACTGGGTGGCTTTGGGCCAGTCAGTCTCTCTCAGCTCCACAAACATCACAAGCTTGTTTTGTTGGGTAAACTAAAGAGGAGGAAGGTATGCTAGCTATGCTCGTCACCTTGGGTTATTTGTAAGAATAATAAAGGGGGGATACAAATAGATAATACTAAGCCAACCCCAATAATGGCTGAGTTTGCATGACTAGCCAAATGCACATTAATTAATGCATGGCCTGATCAAACCCAAATTGCATTGTCAGTTGATGGTCAAATGTGTTTATTAAATTTAGAAGTCTGTGTGACTGCCTGATGATTCTGAGAAGATTGCATAAATAAAGCAACTTTCTTTCTTTTTTTAAAGAAAGGAATGTGTGCAAACAGGCTTAACACACATTCCCTTCCCCCACCCAAAAAGCTCCAGGGGCTAAAACAAAAGCAAATTCCAGAGCTTTTTAAGGATCTGCAGAACCTTGTAGGTCTCTTGCATTGTGGATATCAATATCAATAGTAATTAACTGAATCACCATAGTTAAGTTATTCAAGGATGATTGGATTTTATGAATACAGCCATTATGGCTCAGTCAGTGTGATATAGAAAGCCAGATTCAGGGAGGCCTGCCAATCTTGCTATAGGCACCCTATAACACCCCCTTCCCCAAATCTGCTGCGATTACAATTTCCATCAAACTCAGCAGAGCCACACTAAATAAGGAGCATAGGCTTAAAACAGCTGGCAAATCAGAAATGACACTAAATTCAGAAAGGGATAAATACAGATAGTCCTCAACTTACAACAGTTCATTTAGGGACCATTTGAAGTTACAATGGCATTGGGAAAAAGTGACTTTTGACTGCTTTTCACACTTATGACCATTGCAGCATCCCCATAGTCATGTGACCAAAATCCAGATGCTTGGCAACTGACTCATCGGTTGCAGGGTCTCGGGATCACATGATCAGCTTTTGCAACCTTCTGACAAGCAAAGTCAATGGGAAAACCAGATTCACTTAACAACCTTGTTACTTAATTTAACAACTGCAGTGATTCACTTAACAAAGTTGTGAAATGGGCAAAACTCATCTAGAACTGTCTCGCTTAGCAACAGAAATTTGGGGTTCAATTGTGATCCTAAGTCAAGGACTAACTGTACAGATGTTTGAAAAATATAAGAGGAAATTCTCTGTTGTACCTCTGATGAGTTAATGGAGATAGAATCTCTTTGAAGCATTTCCCCCTAATCTCTAAGCACCTGGACATAGTTGCCATTTCTGGGACATTCTTCCAAGCCTAAACTTGCCCCAATGTCGCCCCCACCCAATAGTGTTTCATTGAGTGATAGGATTTTTAATTCTAAAACATCTGGAGGGCAGCCAGACTAAAAAATACTATTTTCTCAACATCTCTTAGAGAAGCAGAAATTTGGGCTACACTTATTATACCTTGACATCTTGTAGGAGGACCCGGCCCCCACGCTGGCTCTGAAATTTCAGCAACTTGTCAGCATGCTCCCGCTCCTCATGTGACTGAGACCGAAAGAAGCTGGAGACGTTCGCAAGAGCCACATCATCCCGGTCAAAATACGAAGCCTGCAGAAAGAAACAGAAATCTTGTCTTTGTGCTCCAGTAGGCTTATCTCTATATTTCTGGTGTAGATCTATCCAACGGCTCCTTGGACAAATGAGAAAAGATAGCAGGACTGGAACAAGAAGAATAGTAGCCGCAGGGTTAATCTGTAGTCCACACCAGTGTTTTTTTTTCCAAACTTGGCAATGTTAAGATAAGTGGACTTCAACTTTCAGAATTCCCAAGTCAGCATGGAGATGGTCTAAAGAAACTGATGTTCTTCAAACTTGACGTGCCTGAAGAACATTTCTCAAAGTTAAATGAAACAAAGGAATAAAGATCTTAACATTTTATGATTATAAACTGTCATGTTGAACCACTAGATTCTCCCAGAACTCTGGAGGTTGCAGGCTGCATAGTTGGTCTAGATCAGCGTTTCTCAACTTTTTAGATATGTTGGACCTCAGCCCCCAGAATTCCTCAGCCCCCAGATCTTAAAAGTTGTTAGAGGATTGAGAAAGACTGGTCTACAACCATGGCAATTTTAAGATGTGTGGACTTCACTGCTGGCTGGAAAATTCTGAGAGCTGGAAGTCCACACATCTTAAAATTGGCAAGGTTGAAAGACAATGCCCCTGCGTGTGCAAAGTAAATTACCGCGTGTGCAGAAATTAGCTCCCGTGCTGTTTACCTCTTCCCCGAATCTGGCCACTCTGAGCCTTCCTGGTTGCCACCATTTCTTTTCCTAGAGAACAATTCTCTGATAATTTCCCTAGAGAAAAAGTTACTCAGTGAAAGAAAGGCGCCCTTAGGTTACTTAGCCAAGAAAAGGGATTATGCACTAACCGCCCAAGGTGGAGCCACAACTACGCCTTTCTTTATCAGCCTTGCACAGACTTCCAGATGGGGAAGAGGATAAACTCCCATCACCCTAAGCTAGGCTGGGGATAAGGGGTGCAGAGGCAGGCTGCCCTAGATTCCTTTTTTTTTATAACTAAGAGCAGAACATACCTAATATTTGCTATAGGGGGTTGGACTAGAAGACCTCCAAAGTCCCTTCTAACTTTGTTGTTCTATTCTATTAATTCTATTCTAATGGACTTCTCTTCCTACCTTCCCATAACAACTATTCTATTAATTCTATTCTAATTCTCTTCCTATCTTCCCATAACAACTACCCTGTGAGTTAGGTCAAATTAGAAAGGGGCTGGCCCAAAGTCTCCCAACTGACTTGCATGCTGAAGTGGGACTACAACTCAGGCTCTTAGCTAACTATCTGACCAAACTGCCTCTACGCAAACTGCCCCATTTACCCACCATGGAGAGATAGACGTAGCTGGCATACAGCTCCATGTTGACCATGCGGTTGATGGCAGCTTCGCAGTCGCGGTGGTAGTTCTGGCGGATCTGGGAGTCCATTTCTGCGGTGGTCTGGAAGAAGGTAGAGAAAGAGGCGTCCGGCCCAAGGAGATCCTGCTGGAGGCGGAAGATCAGCAAGCAGCGAGTCGCTCCCTCGACTGTTTTCTACTCAAGGAAGGAAGGAAGAGGCGATCCAAGACGGAGGGAAAAAAGGAGAGAAAAGGCGGTGGAACCAGTTCCGTTCAAGCACTGTTGAAGCAGGAACCAAGCTCTGCCGGACAAAGAGATTCGCGCCCCTTTTATAAAGCTGCTGAGCGATCCAGAAGGACGTGCGCAGCCGCCGCCGACCACTCGATTTCGCCAGCTCAGGCCGGAGGTTTGCTGAAGGCGGAGTCTGGGCGGAGAAAGCCCCAGAGTCCTAGAGGCCCCCCTTCTCGATTCACGTGACGCAGCATGCAGACGGTCTCCTTCCCGCTGGCTGCTGGGGTGGGTGGGGGGATACGGTTAATGTCGTTCATCACTCTTAACCTGGTAGGATAGCAGTATTCCAATATTTCAGGGGATGCCACAAAATACAGGGGGTCAACTTATTTTCCAAAGCACAGAAGGCAAGAAACAATGGATGGGAACTAATCAAGAAGAGAAGCAACCTAGAATTATTAAGGAGAAACTTCCTAACAGTGAGAACAATCAACCAGTGCAACGGGCTTACGTTCAGAAGTTGTGGGTGCTTCATCACTGGAGGTTTTTAAGAAGAGACTGGACAACGGTCTCCTGCTTGAGCAGGGGGCTGGACTACAAGACCTCCAAGGTCTCTTCCAGCTCTGCTCTGCTCTGATTGGATTGGATCTGGGAACTTGCTCATCTGGATAGAATTTCATTTGCATGGAGCAAATGAAGACAACTGTTAAGGCATCTTGAGGACTTGAAGTTTTCTTGCAATTAGACGAAGGTCCACTAGAAGTTGAGAAACAAAATCCTTATTGCCGCAGTTCTATAGTAATCAAAGAACTTTAACCGGTTGGATTTATTTGCTTGTTTGCTAGACTTCCCTGACTGCCTATCTCACAGCATAATTCTAGGCTGGTTGCAGCAGTCCATAAAAAGAGAAATAATCCAGGCACCAGACCAAACAGCCTCCCAGCTCAAGGCTCATGCTAATCCAATGTTTGAGGGGAGAGCCACATCTTCATGACCTTTCAGAAGGTAAAATGGATACAGATCCCTCCAATCTTAGATGGGAGGCTGTTCCGAAAGTCGGGTGGCCACCGAGGTGTCAACAGGTGATATATAAGGAAGGGGACCCTTTTTTTACCTATCAGAGTGTCTTATACACTTTCCATCCTTAAAAATCCCACAAAGACTATAGCCCATTGCAAAATGGTTTTGTCTTGCCAACAGGATGACTTGTGATATTTATCTGCCGTGGGATCAGACCAGCTTCCTGCCATTGCTTGACCCTCTTCAAGAAACAAGAACAGGGTTTGAGTGATGTGATGGGATCTACCTTGGTGGATCCCTTTTTGAAAGACATCAACTTGGTGTTTTTCGAAAAGGCCATGGAAGAACATAAATCAGGGTTGGAATTTTGCTTACTGAATGTATTCCCAAATGATTTCTTCATGTTTCTTGTTAGAGAAGGTCTTGTGAATTTTGGTTGGCAACCTTTCAAGCATTGTTAAGCAGGCCTTTCACATAATGATCAATCAATCAGAATAGAGCTGTAAGGAACCTTGGAGGTCTTCTAGTCCAACCTCTTACTCAAGCAGGAGACCCTGTACTCTTTCAAGAAAGAAAGATCAATTAATAAAATATGTTTAGTGTAGTGCTACTTCTCTTGTGTTAAAAATAAAATATCTATGTTTACATGTGTGGTACAATACCGAAGGGGTTTGTTTTGTTTTCATTTTTTATCCAGAAACATTCAAAATGGGTCTTCCATCTGTAGTCTAAGGGTGACCATTTATTTCCAGGTTTACTATTTTTAAACTAGGGTCCTCCAGGTGGCTGCAGCTACAACTTCCATCCTAAACCAATAAAGAATTTATAATCCCACTCACTTTTAGGGCACCAGCTTAGGCAAGAATATGTATTAATCAAGGAGTCCTGTCTTAAAACAAATATACAAGCTTCATATTAGATAACTGCAGTGTCTAAACCAAGTCACAATACCTTCTGCTTTTCAGACTTCTCTGTTTTATTAATACAGGTAGTCCTCAACTTATGACAATTGAGCCCAACATTTATGTTATTAAGTGAGACATTGAGTTTTGCCCCATTTTACAACCTTTCCTGCTACAGTTGTTAAGTTAGTGACTGCTGTTGTTAAGTTAGTAACACAATTAAGGGAATCCAGCTTCCCCGTTAACCTTACTTTTTAGAAGATCACAAAAAGTTATCACATGACCCAGGACCCAGCAACTGTCATAAGTAAGTAAGAGTCAATTGCCAGGCATCTGGATTTTGATTACATGACCATGAGGATGCCACAACAGTCGTATGAAAAATGGTCATAACACACTTTTTCCATTGCCATTGTAGAATAGAATAGAATAGAATAGAATAGAATAGAATAGAATTCTTTATTGGCCAAGTGTGATTGGACGCAGAAGAAATTTGTCTTTGGTGCATATGATCTCAGTGTACATAAAAAGAAAAGATACATTCATCACGAATCATAAGATACAACACTTAATGATAGTCATAAGGTACAAATAAGCAATCAAATCATACTAGGAAACTATAAATCATAAGGACACCAGCTACAAAGTTACAGTCATACAATCGTAAGTGGGAGGAGATAGGTGAAAGGAACGATGAGAAGATAAATAGTAATAGTAATGCAGACTTAATAAATAGTTTGACAATGTTGAGGGAATTATTTGTTTAGCAGAGTGATGACGTTCGAGGAAAACTTTATAACTTTGAACAGTCACTAAATCAACTTTTATAAATCGAGGACTATTGTAATCTATGTTTCCAGCATAGTATTGAAAGAATAGTGTGGCCATACCAAGATGTTAAGGCAATCTTAAGCCTTTTTTTCAGGAAAAAAACAACATTCTTCTGAAAGAGCGTAGCTTAGGAACGGGGAAGGAATAGTGGACCATTAAGGAAGGAGTTTCAGAAAAAAAACTGCTCATTCCTGAGAAAGTGGAAAACACGAGAAGCAACTGCAAAATAAAACTCTCTTGATTTTGCTTGGTGAAAGATAGAAAGAAGCATTCAAGGTTTTCCTACTCTACCTTGCTACAAAAAAAAGAGGTTTTCTAACACACCTATTTATTAATCTTAAAAAGCCTGGTGGTCCCCACCCCAAATACAGCTGGGGTGATTTGCCCCATATATCAAATAATACGCATTGCTGTTTAAAGAGAGAGACCCTGGATATCCTCCTCTTGAGTGCAAAAGTCCTGAGCTATAACCTCAAAATGACACATGTCCTCTGACATCTTTGTGTAAAAGAAGCACCTCGAATCTGTGCATTGCAGTGTACATGAATGACACTATTCACATTGTGAGGGACTCGTTGGTCCACACTACAAATATCTATGACTACTGATCAGGAAGAGAAATTCATTTTGAAAGGACCTCTGAGTGAACATGGAAAGAAACTGCAACAGTTGTTTGCAGGAAGTTTTCAAAAAAGTCAAGCTGTGATGTTAGGTTTTTTTGGGGGGGGGGGGAGTGAGGCCTTCACAGCCAGCTTCTTGACTAATTTAACACATCCTGCATTCATTCCTGGACTGTAGTCTTACTGGAGATGGATTGTTTGAACATAGAAAAGAAGCCCCAGCTTCAGGACTTAACAGCTCCTCAGTAGACAAACTACTTGTAAAGTTGGAGAGTTGCTATCAGCAAGTGTGTTTACAGGTACTCCTCGACTTACAGCCATTTGTTTAGCAACTGTTCAAAGTTACAACATCCAAAAAAGTGACTTTTAACAACATATTCACCCAACCATCATAGGATCCCTAAATCATGTGATTAAAATTTGGGTGCTTGGCAACCAGCATGTATTTACAATGGCTGCAATGTCCCGGGATCACATGATCACCATTTACAATCTTCTCAGTTGGTTTCCAACAAGCAAACTCAATGGGGGAATCCAGATTCATCCTTAATTTTAAAGGGCCTGGTTCCCACCCCCAAGTACAGTGCTGTTGATTTGCATGATTCGCTTAGAAGCTCTGACAAAAGAGGTAAAATTGAGTGCAAAGTCATTTAATAACTGCCTTGCTCAGCAATGGAAATTCCCATCTTGTGTAGGTTTGTAAGTTGAGGACTTCCTGTACTTACCAACCACGTGCATCTCACTTATTTTGGCTGTTATGGGAAGAATTCATTTGAGAAAGCAATTATGCTTGCAAGAGTTAGGAGTAAAAGGAAACCAGGCTGCCAAAGAACACAGTGGATGGACACCATCAACCATGGTGACCAGCCAAGTTAGTGCAAGCTCAGAAGACATGGAAAGACAGGGCTCATTGAATCGGCCAAGAGTCGGACACAGCTGAATGAATAATATCATCATTATTATCAACCATTATTACCATCATTCATGTAAAATCATAATATGTTTTGTAGTGTTTCTGGCTTAGACCCAGTCACTGGGATTTGCTCAACAAACCATAGCATGTTACTGAAACTTAGCCACCATCAACAATACTGCATAGTTGAACTGCCTTGCCATGAAACTTTCCCCCTATTTTAGAAAAAGTCCCAGAATCTTGTAACTAACATCCACCCAGGCCCACCTTCTCATTTATCCCCCTTTCCCTGTTGACACCCCCCAAAAAAATTTCTGTCTTTTAAAATCCCAAAAGAATCCATGTTGTTTTTGATGACAAAAATTACTTGTTGGAATGTTTCTTAAGTTCAGCAACATTAAGTGATGGGGACTTCAACTCCCAGAATTCCCCAGCCAGCATGAGAGTCCTTTGCTGAGGTTGAAAAACACTGGATTAGAAAAAGATCAAAAACTACATTTTTTTTTGTTTTGCTTAAAAAGAGAAAAAATAACTTGTGACTTATGGGTTTGAAGGTTAGAAAGGACAGCTTATGGAAAGGAGAAAATTATGACACATCTTTAGAGAGAGGGGGGGACAAAACATAAATGTGTTTATAAGCGTTGAAGATCAGAAGCCACTTGTTTAAATTTTTTTTCCACTACTTGCTATTTTTCTTTATTATCTTTCCTTTCTTATACGGTTCTACTTTGAATCCATGTTGTTTTTCTGATAGGCTTTGCATGTTGTGCTGGACATGAAGCTGTGGTGTTTCATCACCATGAGTCAGCATCAAGCAGAGCTGTAAAATGAGGGGGGGGCTAAGAAGATCTACGTGCAAAACTCTCCGTCCTCCCATTCAATCGGGAAACTTGTTCGGACTAGATTAACTGGCGTCAACACATTTGAGGAAACCAGCTCCGTCTTCAATTAGTGCCTCTCCCTAAGATCCTGTATCAGCCTGCTCTCCATCAGTAGCTAGTCTCCATTTAATTTCCAGAGCCTGGGAAACTACAGGAGACTGGAGGAGAAGCCCTTAACAACAGTATGGGACAGTCAACTCACCATGGCCAATTCACTGCGGCCAAATCACCACAGCCAACTTGCCATAGGACAACTCGCTGTGGGACAATTCAACAATTCAATTTAATTATTTAAAATAATTTTAAAAATATTTTAATTTTTGTCATTCACATTTCACTTTGTCCCTCCTTTGGCATCCTTTCTTTAATGATTATGTTCAGTTATTTCTTCAATACAAGCGCAAGTCTTATCCTGTGGAAAACTGTTCTGCAGTGAGTTGGCCACACCAAGTTGGATGCACATTGACCCTTGAGGGAATGTAATTTCTCCTCCTCCTCCCACCCTCAGCAGACATGTGTACATATTAACCCTTTCTGTCTATAAATTGATCCGTCAGCAAAGGCCAAAACCTGGGGCCCAAGGCGTGGAAGTTATTAATTGGTAATTAAAAGCCACTAATGGCCCTGCAGCTTGCTGAATTAAGAGTTTTTCACTCTCGTGGTTAGGCCTCTATGGCCTTAATTAGACTTCTTAACCGATGACATCGTTTTGAGTTGCAACCCGTTATCTCCCCACCCTTTTGGTTTTAATCTCCAAGGACCGGCTATTTTGCTGAGGGTGGCAATGAAAAAAACTCAGCTGACAGCAGTTTGGCTTTCGCGGATTGCAAATGGCACATTCAGCCAATGGATTTGCTGAGCCAACTGGTGGCACTGAAGAGAGATACGAGGTCTTTCCACCGCCTTTATGTCTATCTTTGCATGTCCTAAAGATCTTAGAAGTCTATTTGTTGGGGAAAAAAGGCAGCTTCTTCAGATAATAAAGACAGCTTTCTCTTTTCCTTAAACTAGTTTTTAAAGGAGAAGACAAATTATGTTTACGGAATATCCTGAAACAAAAATCAACAAGCCACATTTTAGCTAAGCCTCTTGCAAGGACTTAAATGCCAGGCGTTTCATGATTCAAAAAATTAGGTTGAATAAACCTTGTGTAAACTGATCGGGTGTTGTAAGCAGGATATGCAAACTCAGCCAAAGGAGACCAGTTACCAGCTTGGACCTTGTGTTTTAGTTGCTAATCATTTTGGTGAAAGGTGAAGATTTGCTATAAATCTTTGTTTATATTCTGTAGCTGACTGCAGAACTTTTCATCTTATTGAAGTCATTGAAATTATGCCAGATAAGCCTTTCTTACACAGCTCTTTGGTATATTTTTACTACTTTCTACTCAACCAGGGGGGCCCCACCCATGCAGAGAAAAGATAGTGACCAAGAAAACAGTGAGCCGTAAGTTGGCTAAGGTGTTGTGGAAGTAGCATCAGTGTATCTTCTCCCAAGTGAGATCCACTTTAATTCCAATTGTGGCATTGTTCACATCCAGAATTCTGATGTCTCTTCCAATTGAAGACTAGCATACAGAATCTCTTAGAGGATATTCAGAAAGACAGCATGGAGAAAATAGGGAAGAGCATAGGCCATAAATTAATTATGGCAGGATACGGAACAATGGTCAGAGCTAGTTTATCAGCAAGGTAAACCAAATGGGAGTGGAGGGCTGGATCTTTGCATTGCCCAGATTACTCTTCATTCAAACCATCTGTCTTGACACATCTTCTGGCCACTGAAGTTCAAGGAATCAATAATTAGATTTGAGGCTTGAAGTCTTTCAGGTTCTGTATCAGGTGGGAAGCACCTGGCCTGTAAAATTAATCTTGTTGGCCTCTTCCCAACAAGTCTTAATTGTAAAGAAGCATAAGTGAAGTAAAATAATGCTATCACTTAAATCTCAGGATACGCTGCTCAATACAGAACGGAAAACAATCAAATGCCTAGAGTGTGCAAAATAGCAATGTTTAAGAAGACTGAATGTACATAGGATATAGCTTTTCTTTGTTGCTTAGTGAATAGTCAACAGCAGTCTTCCAATACGTGTAGGGCTGCCAAAGGAAAGAAGGCATCAATTTATCCTCCAAAGCACCTGAGGGCAGGATAAGAAGCAAAGCGTGGAAGCTCATCATAAGGAGATTCAACCTGGAAATAAGGAGGAATTTCCTGATAGTAAGAACTATTAAGCAATAGTTTGCCTCATGGAGTTTTGGGTGCTCCATCACTGGGTGTTTTCATGAAAGACTGGACAACCATTTGTCTGAGATGATATCAAGACTTTGGGCAGGAGGTTGGAGTAGAAGACCTCCAGGATCCCTTCTAGCCCCCTTATTCTATGATTCTATGAAATTAGAAGTTTCTTCTTTCAATTGCTATTATTTCTTTCTTTCTGTACTTTTGTTTTTCACTTTCACATTCTTTGTTCTCTTTATTCTGTATTCATGGGGCGTGATGGCTCAGCAGCTAAATAGCAATAGCAGTTAGACTTATATACCACTTCATAGGGCTTTCAGCCCTCTCTAAGCGGTTTACAGAGTCAGCATATTGCCCCCACAGTCTGGGTCCTTATTTTACCCACCTCAGAAGGATGGAAGGCTGAGTCAACCCTGAGTCGGTGAGATTTGAACCACAGAACTGCAGAACTGCAGTCAGCTGAAGTAGCCTGCAGTGCTGCATTTAACCACTGCGCCACCTCGGCTCCTCGCTCCTCGACACTGATCTTGTCAGCTGGAAAGGGGAAAGACCGAGTTCGAGATCTCAGCATGTCTGATGGGGTGAGCTTCCATTATTACCCATCTCCTGCCCACCTAGAGTTCGAAAGCCTGCAAAATGTAGAGAAATAAATAAGTGGAAGGTAACAGTGCTCCATGCACTCGGCACATAGTCATGCTGGCCACATGGCCATGGAAGTGTCTTCGGGCAAAATGCTGGTTCCCTTGGCTAAAAAACAGAGACAAGCACTGCCCCCTAGAGTCAGACACAAGTCAAAAAATCTTTACCTTTATATTTTTACTCTGTATTCATTAGTATTATCTTTGTGCTCTCTTTAAAACTGTCTAATAAAAATTTATATATAAAAAACAAGGAGGAAAATTCAGGTAGTCCTTGACTTACAATCACACTTGAACTCCCAATTTCTGTTGCTAAGTGTAACATTTGTTAAATGAGTTTTGCCCCATTTTACGACCTTTCTTGCTACAGTTCTTAAGTGAATCACGGCAATTGTTAAGGTAGTCACACAGTTGTTAAGTGAATCTGGCTCGCCCCTTTGACTTTACTTGTCAAGAGGTCGCAAAAATGGATCGCATAATTCTGTGACACTGCAACTGTCATAAATATGAATCAGTTGCCAAGTGCCTGAATTTTGATCGCGTGACTAGGGAGATGCTGCAACAGTCATTAAGTGTGAAAAAACAGTCATGTCACTTTTTTCCAGTGCTATTGTAACTTTGAACAGTTGCTAAATGAACTGTTGTAAGTCAAGGACTACCTATATTTACAGGCCACAGATATTCCAGCAAGTTTTCTGACATGACAGTTTTTGAAATATCCTGTCTTCAACTGAAGTCTGTCTTGTAGTGACTCACAAGGAAAGTAAGCAAGCAACAGTTTCATTTTATTATTATTTTTGGTCAGGATGAAATCCAAGGTTTCCCAAGAGGAATCAATAATTTTCTTATACTTCCACACAGCAGGAATGAGAAATACCAATCTCTCTAGATTTCTACTGCGATGATGGGAAAAAATTTAGTAGACCATTCTGAAAAGAAAAAAGAAAGAATGGAAACATTTTGAATGCTAAAGGTAGCAAAAATATTTAACCTGGCAAGAGGAAAAGTCAACAAATGTTTCTCAAGCCATATTTTGTTGCCACAGAGTTTCTATTGTTTGTTCTATAACCTTTGCAGTTTCACCTCTGCAACTTTTCACAGCAGAAAAGTATCATCACATTTGGGGGGCGTTTTTTTTTACCTCATCGCTTAGGAAAAATTGCATCTGTGCTATCATTTAAATACTGTTTTGTAGAATTAAGGAAAAAAGTTGGGACATGAAATAGTTCAATAACACTTTTGCAATGCCTGACATGGCTCTCAATGTAGCCTGCGGTAAAATTTATCCTAATTTGTGGGTTGGCAACCTGTAATTTCGAGGCTACAAAAAGTGTAGCTCTTGCAAGTGTAGGGAACTCAACCCATTTTTACCCCATGACCAGCTGGCTGGCAGGCAGCAAACAGAGCTGTTTTCTCCCTGCTACAATAAGGAGAAAAAGAGAGGGAGAAGGGAGGATGTTGACAAGTGGTAGATTAATTCAAGAGCATCTCCAGTCAGATCTGTATGGTTTATATGGTCTGTAAATGCTTCTCATTCTTGACCTACTCAGGGGGAGCAATAGGCACCAGGGACACACATATAAATGAGTCATATTTGGTGGGATATGGTAGTCCTCGATATACAACCAAAACTGAGACCAGAATTTCCATTGCAAAGTAAGGTGGTTGTTAAGTGAGTGACTGCAGGTGTAATGTGAATCAAGCAGTCATTTCACATATCTGGCCTCTCCCATGGACTTTGCTCATTGGAAGGTTGCAAATGGCAATTATACTGCAACTAGTATAAATACATTGCCAAGCACCCAAATTTTGATCATGTGTCTTTAGGGATCCTGCAATGGTCGTAACCTGTGAGGACTGGTCATAAGTTACTTGAGTAGTTGCAACAACGAATGGCTGTCAGTTGTGCACTACCTGCATTGCATGGGAGGGAATAGGAACAACCTTTATCTCAGAATGAAGATAGCATTGCAGCTTCCAATGATGGGGGGTATGTGTCCAAACTCACATTCAAAAAGATGTGAGCAAGACCAGGAAAAAAATGTTGGACTGTTGTCATTTATAACAACATGAGTTAAAAAATATAACTACTTGATATAATTACTTTCCAGACACATTTTCAATTTCACACTTTTTCCCATGTCACATTCATAACAAAACCTCAGTAGCAAATTTTGGAAGTATCCATACAAGGATTTGGGGATTCCTTGCGCAGCAAACTCTCTAGTGAAACAGGAAAATGTAGCAGCGTAATATATGAATCTACTGCATAAACATTAAATTAACAGTATCTTTAAAAATCTGTATTAACATTTTACCATTTGGAAGAAAATGTGTTGCATCTCTTTACAGTTGAGTTTTGGATCACTAACAAAGTAGTAATTTTTGTTTAAAAATCAAGCTATTTTTTTAAAAAAAAGATGAATTCTTTTTTTCCTAAATTCTAAAGAAAAATTAAATTGTATGCCTATTTTATTTTCCCCCGCTTTCCTAAGTAGCTATAGAATCACATGGACCCCCACAAAAAAATCTTATTACTAATTCCTACTTTTAGATAATTCATCCAATTGGCTTTTACTGTCTTAGGGACTAGCAACATTTCTTTAAAAGACAACCGGTAGTTTTTAGGATTCAGAGCCCAGTTTTGGGGTGCACAAACTGGCTTCATGGAACACAAATTCTTCAGGAAACTATATTCCTATATTCTTTTGAACTGGACGACACTTTCCACAAACCATGCAGCTGCCTGGAGTCAGGTTTAATTCAATAACACTTTTAAGTTGGGTTTAGCTTGACATGGTGTGTCTGCCCCCTGTTGGACTTCTTGGGAAGAACCAGCGCCAAACAGTTTCAAGACTATGAACTATGAATTTTCCAATCATTCAACAGAGAATTAAAAAAAACCCACGCAAATACAATTATTAAAAAGGAAGATCAGCTAAGAGGATTTGGTTCTTATGAGCCCAAGGGTCAGCTACACTAGCCAGGTTGTGCATCATAGCTTAGTGAACAAAGCACAATTCTTGGGATCCCACAACACATTCGGGTAAAATGAATGAAACAGCATTGCACCTTTGTTTAAGGTTGCTCTACTTTTTCTGATCAGGAGCCGAACTCTTCTAGGTCGTGGGATCTTCTGGAGCTGCTGTGGCTTTCCAGATATTGCTAGAGGATAATGCCTATTAGTGAGGATTCATACCAGCGGTGAAATACTACCGGTTCACCGAACCAGTAGTAAAAATGCTATTGGTTCACCCGAACTGGTAGTAAAAAAATGGTAAAAAAAAATCCAGATCATCAGCTGTGCAATAATCAGCTGTGCCGCATGATCTTTGGAACTTTTTTTTCTCCCGAACTGGTAGTTAAAAAATGCTTTAAAAAGTGGAAAAAAAGTTCTGATGATCAGCTGTGCCGCACAATTTATATTCACTAAAAAGCAGGAAATCCTGCTTTTATATTCGCTAGAAAGCAGGAAATCCTGCTATCTAGCGAATATTAATTGTGCGGCACCGCTGTTCCTCCCCTGTTCTACTTACCTTTGCAGACTCAGAAAAGGCTTCTTAGTGCCTGCGCAAAGTGAATCAGTAGCAGACTTCAGAGCATTTCACCCCTGATTCATACTAATTGGGGTTGATGCATCTTGAGGTCCAATACCTGAACCAGGTTTTTAGTGCATGTGTTCTACAGCCAACTTAAGTCTACATTTTTAATAATATCTTTTCAAATCTTGGCTATAAGAGATCCTCAAAGGATCCTCAACCATGCCACTCACCCAGCCACCTTGCTGTTCAATCCAGAGAGCCAGCCGGTCCCTTAAAAACCTCATGGCCCAGTCCATCACATCTCTGAATAAACTGGAGGCAGACTGTGGGTGTTGAAAAGAAGAAACACAAAAAATGATTCAAAACAGAACCTAAAATTTATAAGTTTTGGTGATCTTTTTTACTCAAAATATTGAGGAGAGAGAAATTGGGAAAGAATGGCTAGAAAAATCAGATTCACAGATTAGGAGTTTCTTGGCTATGAATTAAATCTACTTGTCAAAAGTTCAATAGAATGTTCTCCAAGGTTTGTGAATTCACTAGCTCATTTCAACCTGGTGATCAATAAATTTGGACTTCCTAATTTGCAGTAATCATGGACATTTCAAAGGAATCAACTGTATGCACGTATTAATTCAGAAGTAAATCAACAGATTTACTTAGTGATTTAGGGGCCTATTTCTTTCCTAAATAGGTGGGCAAAAAGTGAAGGATAAATGGGATGAGTGAAAACAGAGGTGAATTGCACCTGAAAGATCTGAAGAACACAATCCATAAGACAAAACAGGCAGGCACCTTAAATCTTGCAGAGGTTTCAAACATACAAAGCATCCCAGGCAAAACAAAAACAAAAAGGCTCAGGTATCCTTTCTGTTTGTTTTTCCTTTAAAATGGGTATACAACGGCTTGACCAGAATAAATTATCAGAATATTCATGAACTGGCAGAGACATGGTAACAAGGTCAGCCAATGAATAGGCATGGTAACAGGTCATCCAATGAGGCTTATTTGGAAACAGAAACTTAAGTAAGAAGTCTGGGCTTGTCTGCAACTCTGAATTGAAACAAAACTGTTCTCTCCTCTGCCTGTGATTTAATTTTTGCAACAAACTCTGACATAACTGTGAATGTGGATAGGAGATAGAAAGACTACCCTTTTCCCCATATTATTTCTTTTTAACTCTCCATTGGCTTGTTGGTATAAAAGAAATGTAGAGAGTCATTTGGCATTTGTAGAAGGGAAAATAACATAATGTGTGTCATCAAACACCTCAAAACAGATGGCCCTTTAAATATCATGATGGAAGCCTACAATTGCATCATTTGCAGGATGGTGATTTACATGTCATCGTTTTGATGTCATGACTAGTAATGAATAAAGACCACCCAACTACCCTTTTCCCTGGAAAACTAATGGTTCCTTAATTAAAAACTAGCCAGTAATTTGGATTTTGCTAGCACACCATGCCATGAATAAGGTGAACTAGCCAAAGTCAAATCATAGCTATCAAACATGGTAAACAGAATATCTGACCCAGAAATAATAAGTAAGAACTATATTATCTCTTAGTGAGGCATGCAAGCAAGATGAGAAGATTACCAATAAGGAGAGATGAAAGATTTTAATTAAGAGAAGCTTCATCCTTATAAAACCTCTCTTTCAGGCAAGGGAGAGTAATTTATGGCAAAAGGGCTTATGTGTTTGCCAAGTTGCTTTTCTGTAGCACAGTGAGTAGTCCTCACCATATCTGCTAAAAAGCTACATCAAACCTATCATTCCGGGGTAGAAAAATAAAATAAAATAATGCTGTTTCCTTAAAATAACGTTTAAAATACAAAAATAACTCCCAATTTTCCTTTCTCCCAACCCTGCCACCTGCATCCATGTGATAGGTTGCTCTCCTATTCAGCCCACTTAAAAGTTTTAAGACTGTCCTCCCCCAAAAAGTCTCTCCATTCCAAAGCAACCTTGCCTTATGCAGGCACTGATCACTATATTTTTCAGAGTATAAGACGTTCCAGAGGATAAGACGCTCCGGAGTATAAGATGCATATTAGTTTTTGGGGAGCAAAACAAGAAAAAAAATTCTGCCAATGCCTACCAGCATCCATTGGTACTCATTTGGCTAGCATCCTTGCAGCAAATAGCAAACAGTCTGGTCAGCTTCAGCACATTATCGCAGCCTGATTCAGCACGAGCCGCCACCGATTCCTGCTGCCTGGAACCTCCTAAAAGCACAATGCGCGGAAGCCAAAATTGGGATGTGTGGAGGCTGAAAACATGACGTGCGGAGGCGGTGATCAGTGGCGATGCACTGTGACGATCCCCACAGCCCGGAATGGATCTAAAACAGAGTGTGCAGAGGCTGAAAATGCAACACGTGGAGGCCGAAAATGAGACACCCGGAGGCAGCGATTGGTGGCAATGTGCTGTGGCGATTCCTGCAGCCTGGAACTAAAACGGAAGGGTGGGAGCTGGTGGGTGGGCAGGGCTTCAGCAACATTTGGTATATAAGACACACCCAAATTTTCACCCCCTTTTAGGGAGAGAAAACATGCGTCTTATACTCTGAAAAATACGGTATATGGGTCTTACTATAACCCTACTGATTTCAGCCTATATTGCTTTTCCTGTCCCCTTCTTGAGGATGTTGCGACAACAGACATTATGCCTTCAGGTTTCTACCTCTCTGAAAACTTCGTATGTAAAGTAGAAGAAGACAACAATCCGCCCCCAGTTGACTCCAGTAGCAAACATCTCCTCTGATACTTCGGCCAGACTGCGGAGTGGATTTTCACTGCTGATGCTTTTTGCCATTCTGCAATAGAAAAAGGACATCTCCGGGCAGTACAGGTAGTCCTCAACTTACAACCACAATTGAGCCAAGAATTTATGTTGCTAAGTGAGAAATTTGTGGTGAGTTTTGCTCCATTTTATGACTTTTCTTGCCACATTTGTTAAGTGAATCACTACAGTTATTAAATTACTAACACGGTTGTTAAGTGAATCTGGCTTCTCCATTGACTTTGCTTGTCAGTAGGTGGTGAAAGGGGATCCCATGAGCCCCGGGGACACTGCAACCGTCATAAATTTGCTATGGCGATCATAAATAGTCACAAGTCACTTTTTTCGGTGCCACTGCAATTTCAAATGGTCACTAAACAAACTGTTATAAGTTGAGGACTACCTGTACAATAAAAAGATAATTTTGGAAAATAAAGCAAAATCATGTAAAAAGTAGCAGATACAACAGGTCAAATCAGGTTTCATTTAAAATTTTAAAAAAGCTTTCATGGACCCTGAATATCATTAGAAGCCCAGGGCAGGAAAATGTATTTTACTAGAAGCAATAGAAACAATTTGAATCTCACTACCTTTTACCAGAAGCAGCTGGTGCATCTTATATCAGAACTGGTAAGATGTCCCACTATATTCCATATGCAGCTTATTTTTTCATCTTATTAGGAACTGTATCATCAAATACAGCTGAAAATACACTCATGAAATAGACTGGATATATTCATCTGTGGTAATAATCCAGAATATGCTTTTTTAGGCAAGTAACAAACACTACACAAGGATAGTGTTAACCTCACTTCAGTGGGATTGGCTGCTCCATTCACTCCAGCAGAAGGATCCTATTGGCCAAGGAATTTTGGCAGTCAGAGTCCAGAATAGCCTTTTCTACTGTGATTCCTGTGGAACAATATGCCCCTTGGGGTAAGATTTACCCCTAATCCAGGTTCTGGAGAACCGGTAGCGGAAATTTTGAGTAGTTCAGAGAACCGGCCACCTCTGGCTGGCCCCAGAGTAGGGTGGGAATGGAGATTTTGCACTATCCTTCTCTTGCCATGCCCATCAAGCCATGCCCACCAAGCCACACCCATAGAACTGGTAGTAAAAAAATTTGAATTTCACCACTGCTTTCCAAAAGGGCCTGAAAACCTGGCTCTGCCAATTGACCTTGGAGCCCTAATGGAAGTGATTCCCACATTGGAAGTGGTTACTAGGATGATAGAATCATAGGGCTGAAGGACCTTAAGAGATCTTTTCATCCAACCCTCTGGCCAAAGCAGCAGTCCTTATGCCATCCCAAATGATTGTCCAATCTTTTCTTGAAAACCATCAAAGATGGTGGGGGCTATGGAATTCCCACAACTGTTTCATTTATTAATTGCTCTCACTTTCAGGAAGTTTCTCCTTAGCTCCAGGATCACCCTCTGACTAGCTGCCTCTTACCTTGCCCTCAGGTGCTATGGAAAATAAATCAACCCCCCCCCTTCCCTGTGAGAGCCTTTTATGTATTTGAAGACAGCTATCGTGTTACCCCTAAGCCTTCTCTTGCTTAGGCTAAACATATCTAGTTCCTTTAGCCATTTATTGTATGGTTTAACCTCCATCCCCCTTATCATCTTTGTTGCTCTTCTTTATGATGTTAGTTGTTCAAAATCCCTCAATAGTGACATGGAGACATATAAATTTAATAAGCAAACAAATAAAAGGCAACCAATCAGAGGTTCATTGGAAATTGGTCTTCTCCCCAAAGGGGGAATCAGAGTAGCCCACATATGTGGGCTGGGTCCAATTGGTTTGTATCTTCCTACCTGGTGATATCTGCATTACTTCTGAGTTCCTGTAATATGCGGAGCATGTGCTCTTGCAATGAATACACCTGGGCAGCATCTGGCTCATCGTCTTCCCCACTTGCTTGCTCCTCCGGCAAGCTGTCTCCACCAAGCTGATCCAAGGAGGCCAGGTGGGGAAAGCAAGCTTCAAATCGCTGCGCGAGAGTCTTAATCAATCTGCCAGAGAAAAAGGCATGAACAGATGTGGCATCTGAGCCTGGCACTTGAAGAAGATGGAGATTTAGCACTCTCCTACATTGCTTACCATCACTGGGCTCTGGATGGGAGATTCAAGATCACCGGCAGAGATGCTAAGAAGGAGCAGTGAAAAGACTCCTTAAAAAGCACAGAGCAGCTTTACTGACAAAGTGATGCTCTTGAATGAGTTCATTTGATGTTTTTGATCTTCCCTTTATTACTTTATGAGTGATTCAAGGTGGTGAAGAAGATACACAATACTCCTTCCTTCTCTTTTCCCCACAACAACTTCTAGGAGGACAGTTCTCTGAAACCTCTCCCCCACAAATCAATTTACCCTGCAGTTGGACCTTCTGTGAGGCCCAAATTCAGCACATCTGGACTCCGCTCTATACAAGTAAGAGAAAGCTCGGAGAACATTCATTTATGCTCAAAATGTACTCATCATGTCACTTGTAAGGTCATAAGGTCATTGTTCACCAGAACAACTAGACAAAAGGAGAGTTTTTCCCTGAATGCCATCATTCTGCTTAACAACTATTTCCCACAACACTGTGAAATAATTTACTATTTCTATTTGCTATTCTTTTTCTCTTCCTTAGTACTATCTATCTCTTCCAACATTACTATAACCATGTTGCTTGTATCCTTCAATTTATATTGTTTTTAATTGTTTCCTAATACATTTTGATAATTAGTAACCTTGACTATTACTAAGTGTTGTATCTTTTTATTCTTGATGACTGTATTTTATTCTCCTTATGTGCACTGAGAGCATATACACCAAAGACAAATTTCTTGTATATCCAATCACACTTGGCCAATAAAGAATTCTCTTCTCATTCTATATGGGAGCTGCTTGAAGTTGGTTATGAGCGTGACCCGTCAAAACCGCGGTCCACAAAAGCGCGATTGACGAAAGTGCGCATTTGACGTCATCACAACGCGATGAAAAAAATTAAAAATTGAAATAAAAATTAAATTAAAGCAAGCCGATTCACATAAAGGTAAAGGTTAGGTTTAGGGTTAGGGTTAGGGTTAGGTTAAGGGTTAGGGTTAGGTTTAGAGCGTTAGGGTTACGTTTAGCGTTAGGTTAAGGGTTAGCGTTAGGTTTAGTGTTACGTTAACGGTTAGGTTTAGGGTTAGATTTAGGGTTAGGTTAAGGGTTAGGGTTAGGGTTAGGTTTAGGGTTAGGTTTGGGGGGGTTAGGGTAAGGTTTTCGCTTTATTTTTACATTTTTCGATCACAGCGTGATGTTTTCGTCGCGCTGTGATGACGTCAAATGCGCGCTTTCGTCGACCGCGATTTTGTCATCCGCGGTTTTGTGGTGGAACCGGTTATGAGATGAGCAGCTATATAAACATTATAAACAAACAAACAAACAAATTCTTGCCTACCCCAACAACAAGGCTTTCCCAATTCGAAGGATATATGAAATGCTGCCAGAAAGTCCTTGGGAGAAAGAGAGAAAAGATTTCAGTTGTTTACCTTCCATTTGTGTCGGACTGATCTCTAATTCATTCTCCTGCAAACTTGCTAAATTGGCTTCTGGTTTACTGAGAATTTAAGGAAAATAGACAGCAAGTTCCCTCTGGAGAAGCTGTCTTCCTAGGCTGGTGAATCTGACACTCATATTAAGAAATATCTTATTGGGGAAAAGATGGATGGTTACATGTACATAGTAATTAAGATTTCTCAGTCCAAATTCAGGGGTTAGCTGTTGTGTGGACTTAGCCAAGAAATTGTTTAGTTCCTATTTTAAGGAACCACAAGAGCATTTGGACTGACTGACTAAAGAACCTGTATAAGGAGTCTTCCCTCCTTAAATAATGCATGGATTACACATTTAACGCTGAACTGTTCACATATCCTGTTTAAAGTACAGGTAGCCCTCAACTTACGACCACAATTTTGCCCAAAATTTCTGTTTTAAGTGACACATTTGTTAAGTGAGGTTTGCCCCATTTTATGACCTTTCCACAGTTGTTAAGGGAATCACTGCAGTTAGTAACATGGTTGTGAATCTGGCCTCCCAACTGATTTTGCTTGTCAAAAGGTTGCAAAAGGTGAGATCACATGATCTCGGGACACAGCAGTGGTCATGAACCAGTTGCCAAGCATCTGCATTTTGATCACATGATCATGGGGATGCTTCAAAAAGGGCCATAGCTTACTTTTTTTTTTAGGGCTGTTGTAAGTTTGAACGGCCACTAAACGAACTGTGATAAACTGAAGTCTACCTGTACATGTTGTGTTAGAACAGTGTTTCTCAACCTTGGTGACTTTAAGTCCTGTGGACTTCAACTCCCACAATCCCCCAGCACCAAGGTCACCAAGGTTGAGAAACTGTGTTAGAAGCACGTTCCATTCCCCAGTGGAATCCTATAGCCCGGGATTATGTATACTCGTTGAATACGCTGACTGTGGTTGCCCGATGCGCCGATCCCTGGTTAAATTAACTATTTTTCTCAATTTATCTGAGTGCAGCACCATAAAGTCTGAAGCAGCAGCACGGACCGCCTATGTTCGAACCCCCCTCTGCCTGTACCGAGGGGTGAAGCTGGCTGAAAAAGCCTCGGAATCCGGAACTTCCAACTCCATCCTTCGTTCCCTCCCATTCTCCACTGGGGGCATAAATCGGCTGCTCTTTTGCCCAACTTTCTTACTCGATTCCCCGGGAGTTGTAACTGAGGCCATTGGCCGGTTCCTCCCGCTTCCCTCAGCAGCCATGTCGAATTCCAGACGATGACGATCGGCTCCCTTTGTAGGGTAACTTCCTCTGCCGGTGAAAATGAAAGGGAGCCAATTAAAGGCGTTTCCCCTGAGGGGATTTCCACTCCGTTCCCGAAATGTGGAAGAATTGCAAAAAGTCGGATGTGGTTCTTAACTTAACTGCACGCACACACACGCCTGCATTTAACTTCTGAGGAGGCGCGAGGTTTGCACCTGAAGCTTGGATCACGCCTTGCTTAAGCCATCATAGGCTTAATTGTGGTTTGTGAATGTCGTTATGTGCCCTCCAAAATCCACAATGAGAAAAGGGTACTTTGTGGTAATGCTTCTCAATCTTAGCAATTTTAAGAGGTGTGGACTCCAACTCCCAGAATTCCTCTCCTGTCTGAGGAACTCTGGGAGTTGGAGTCCCCATCTTTTCAAATTGCTGAGATTAACAGATTAACAGAGTTGGAAGGGACTTTATAGGTCATCTAGTAGTCCACCCCCACCCCCACCCAGTCAAGCAGAAGACCCTACACCATTTCTGTCAAATGGCAGTCCAATCTCTTCTTGAAAGTCTCAAGTGATGAAGCTCCCACAACTTCCAAAGGCAACTGCTGTTCCATTAGTTGATTGTTCTCACTGTCAGAAAATTCCTACTTATTTCTGGGTTGAATCTCTCCTTGGTCAGTTTCCATCCATTATTCCTTGTCTGCCCTTCAGGTGCTTTGGAAAGTAGCTTGACCATGACAGCCCCTCAAATATTGGAAGACTGCTACCATGTCTCCCCTGGTCCTTCTCTTCCCTAGACTAGCCATGCCCAGTTCCTGCAACTGTTCTTCATATGTTTTAGTCTCCAGTCCCCTAATCATCCTCTTTGCACTTTTTCTAGAATC
This sequence comes from Thamnophis elegans, assembly GCF_009769535.1. Taxonomy (NCBI): domain Eukaryota; kingdom Metazoa; phylum Chordata; class Lepidosauria; order Squamata; family Natricidae; genus Thamnophis; species Thamnophis elegans. The sequence continues at coordinate 116,891,168 of NC_045558.1, forward strand.
TCATCTTTTTTATAGTGTAGTGACCAAACTGGATGCAGTACTCTAGGTGTGGCCTTATTAGGGCTTTATAGAGTGGTATTAGTACCTCACATGATCTTGATTATATCCCTTTATTAATGCAATTTAGAAATGCATTGGCTTTTTTGGCTACACTGCTGGCTCATATTTAGCTGGTTCTCCACTAAGACTCCAAGATCCCTCTCACAGTCACTGTTATTAAGCCTGATTTCACTCAGTTTATATGCGTACTTTTTTACCTAAGTGTAGGACTTTACTTTTCTCTACATAGAGATACACTCCTTTATGGCAAACTGTAGTTTTTGAATTCAGCCCAAGAACAATCCTATGCACCAATTCTAATTGTAATATACTGTTAGAATTGGTGCATAGGATCGTTCTTGGGCTGAGTTCACAAACTTCAGTTTGCCATAAAGGAGTGTATCTCTATGTAGAGAAAAGTAAAGTCCTATAATAACAGTAATATACTGTTAATGGGCATTCTTAACATTTTGATTATTATGTCAGATGAATCGAACTACTATTGCAGTTAGTAAATCATGATGTGGCAAATGTGGATTAACATGCCAGCATTTCATTTAAAGTTCATCACCTGCATAATTCAAGCCATGAAGGCATTTCTACCGGACTTGCCTTGCCCACCGCATACCTTTTTAGTAACTTCTTCAGGTAAGCCTGCTCTATCCTATGACCTCAATCCTTCATGGGAATGCCCACTATCTATTTTCCCCACTTATCCTAGATACTGTTATGTATGAGGCCAGACATGGGTGACTGAAGACAGATGGGTTTGACAGTGCTGTCAGCTAGAAGATATTACCAAGCAGGGAGCTGTTGAACATTTAGAAAAGGAAGTGTTTTAAAGTTGTATAAAGGAATTTCATAGGTTCGTTTAAAAAGTAAATGTAAAGAGGATACTTTTTATCATCTACGGTGAATTTGTGGCAAAGCAAAGAAACATTGGGACCAGATCTTTATTTTAATTCAGAAGATTCTGAATATAAAACTGAAACCAGATGTCTTTCTTTCAAGTTTGAAAGAAAATTTGGAATTTTGTTACTATATATGTAGACAATCACAATAATGTTACATGCACAAAGATGGATAGACACATCAACTCCTGCAATGGATGGTAAAAGCAACGGAGTTGGGGAAGATGGCAAAACTGTTTTAATTAAAGAGAATAATTTATCTAGTTTGTTTACACGTGGAAACTGCTTCTGAACTCCAAATTGGGGGGGGGGGAATGAAAATTTGACTTTAGGTTTGTATTGGATATCACTGTTGTTACATAAATGGTTTTAATTAAGCAAAAACGAGAAGCAAAAAGTTGCTAATGGCTACTGCCTGATAAACAGGTGGCAGCTCCATTTGGGGAACATTTACTCAGTTCCAGATGACGCATGGTATGGTCCTTTTTAAACCTGGAAGGTGGGCTAGATGATCTCTAGATTTGTCTACTGCAATACATTCCACAAAACTCTAATAGTGTGTGCAGATTGGAAGAAAAGTTCCCAACTTCATCTCCTTGAGTACAGGTTCTCCATAGGGTTGTGTCTTGAGTTTGTTACTGTTCACCTTGATGACCCACAACGGCTGTGCCAAATCAGCTACAGATACTTCATATTGTGAAGTATGTGGATGAACCAGCTTATCTGGGACAACAATGAAGATATTTATAAGGAAGAGGTGAAGGATCTTGTGGACTGGTGCAATAAAAGCATCCTGATTCTAAATGTTAATAAAACAAAGGAGATCATTGTAGATTTTAGAAAGAGCTGCCATAGTCATATTCAGTATCAAAGATGCATACTCAGTATCAAAGATGCAGCTGTAGAGGTGGCCAACAGTATTAAGTATCTGGGGGTTCAGATAACTAACAATCTGAACTGGTAACTTCAAACGTCATCCTTAGTGAAGTGTGCAAAGATTTGCATTACCTGCGTTGGATGAGAGCACATCTTTCTCCTTCTGTCTTGGTCACTTTTTAAAGAGGCACGATTGAGAGCATTTTAACAAACTGCATCCCTGTTTGGCTTGGTGGCAGCAGTGTGTCAGATAGAAAGTCCATCCAGAGAGTGGTAAGGACAGCTGAGAAGATTATAGGAAGCTCGCTTCCTGTCATTTAAGATACTGCTTATAAGCACTATGTGCCTAACAAAGCATTGTTAGAGACTCCACACACCCATTTCATAGTTTGTTTCTGTTGCTCCCCTTTGGGAGGAGATTTCAAAATATTTCTAGGACGACTACCAGATTCCATAACAGCTTTGTTCCGTATGGCATCCATATTGTAAACTTTCAAGATTCATTTTTCTCACCATGTACATGTATACATCAAAACTAGACTGTGTTGTTTCTGTGTCATATATGTGGATGTATACATAATTTTGTATTTATTTATTTATTCATATTCATGTAGTATATATTGGAGAGGGTGACCCTTTGAGAGCGGTATGCAATGAGATTTCATTTTAATGTATGCTGATTAATGTACATTCAAAATGACAATAAAGTTGTTATTCTATATTCTATCCATCTAATGAGAAGGACGAACTCACTGGAGAAGAGCTGGGAAAGATTGAGGGCAAAAGAAGGGGATGTCAGAGAATGAGGTGAATGGATGGAGTCACTGAAGCAGTTGGTATGCGCTTAAATGGACTCCGTGGGATGGTAGAGGACAGGAAGGCCTGGAGGAACATTGTCCTTGGGGTCGTGATTGGCTGGACATGATCTTGCAACTAACAACAACAAATTCTATTCTATTCCAACTTGGAAAAAATACTTGGGAGCCACTGTTGATGAAGAACAGCAGCCCACTTGCTGATAGAGGGCAGCCATTACAATCACATTCACACCAATGTTGAGTGCTGGGTGCTAATAGGTTTCTTACCAAAATCCAGAGTGCTGGAATCAATCCATACAGCTCATCATGGCTCAGTACCCATATAATCCTAGGACTGCTCTGGAAGAATTGACCTGTTTAATTCATTTCTCCCAAGTAAGGATGTTAACAGACTTACCTTAATGAGATTATAGGGCAGAAGACAATGTTTTCTGTTATGCTTCACCCCTGTGGAATAGTTCAGGGGTTTCCAAACTTGGCAACTTGGCAAGGCTGGAAGACTTTTAACTCCCAGGATTCCACAGCCAGCACGACTGGCTAAGGAATTCTGGAAATTGAAGTCCAAAAGTTTTAAAGCTGCAAAATCTTTTTTAAATAGTGGTGACCAAAACTGGATGCAGTATTCCAAGTGTGGCCTTACCAAGGCATTATAAAGTGGTATCTGTATATTTCAATTCCCAGAATCCCCCAGTCAGCAGTGCTTTATTGAATACACCAATATTGGATGTGTAGCCTCTCTTGGCAAAAACAAGGAAAGTATGAATGAGATTGACTGGGCATTTCTTCCAACTATTCTTTGCAACAATAGACCTAGAGACGTACATTATAACTTAAGTTTTTAGTCCTTAAAAAACCCGAAGTGCATAATATGCTGAACAACATCGACATCACTGAAGACACAAAAATTACATTTTCTGAAATCTACTGAAGTGATGTCCTTGTTATCAGTTGTAGTTTCTTACACCATCATTTCTATACAAACAACTCTGGAACACGCACATTAGATTTTTTTTTTCATTTTTAATTTCCACACTAACAAAAAAAATCCATTGTAACGTCAATTGACAGATTAAAGATGAATCAAACATTTTTTTTTAAAAAAAATTATAAAATGGTAAGGTAGTTTTGAAAAAAAACTTTTTTGTTAAAAAAAGTGTAGAAACTATTGCCTAAGTAAGGGAAGGGTCAATTGCATAGAAAATACAGACATGAATAAACTTGGAACAGTAGAACAGCTAACCTGGGAGTATGTTAACAATGGCTTTACAATCAGATGTGACTGGATTCCAACCTTAAGAGGCACAGCTACTGCCATATCAGCCACTGTGTCTCAGGCCTGCAGACCTCTTGTGGTACATGTCAAACTCCAGAAATATACATAATTCAAGAATTTAATTCCTGATAAAAAAACATGACATCTTGTTAGGATATATGATTAAGCAAGCAAAGATACCAGACTGAGGCTAGCTAAGAGAATAATGTTCTGTCTAAATTGCCCACACGGTTGACAGTTCCAAATATTGTTTCCTTCCTTCATTGCCTCCTGAACAAATAAATGAAGTGAATCTGATGGCAAGGATGAAAAACTTAAAGTTGGCTGAGCAACCATCAACATTACCTCTGGCTAACCTTGGAGCTTTGGAACAGGAACTTTTGGCCAAGACTGATTCTTCTTCTCAACAGTCTACTGATGTAGCACAGGAGCCCTGTGCTGAGTTGAGGGGATATGGAGCAGGAGGGCGTCCTATGAACAGTTCCTCTGGAAAATGCCCATCCATGAAGACTGTTAGCTAAAAAAGGTGGACGCCCAGAGACAATCCACCCAGGGTTATTTGTTGCAGCTACTTGCTTCACATTGGCTACTTACCCATAGGCAAGATGTGTGTACTTTTACCACTGGGTGGCGAAAGAATAATGGAACATGCTGGTGCAATGAAAAGGGTCCCCCATACATTTGGGGAAGGGAAGCATGATGCAAAACAAGCATCTGAACAAAAACAAAGCATTGTCCATATGAAGGTACAAATCCAGTGTGACACAGCACAGATTTAGGCATAACTGAATCTCAATTGACAATTAATAGCCAACTGGCCAAAAATCCCACAGCATTGTTGCCTGCTAATCCCAAACTAATGCCATAAAACACAGCCATGCTATCTATAAGCCACACCTCCTCAAAGAGCCAGAGATCTTGAAAGAAAAAAACCCCTCACAGCTTGAAATTACAAAAAGTAAGCCAAAGATCTAGATAAACCCAATCCAACCCACCCCTAGTCCAGTTAATTCACACTCCTGGACTCTTTTACTTCACAATTCCAAAATTATTTATATTATGAAAATCCACAGCACCCCAAAATACTTTAAAGAATTACAACAGAAGCCTCAGCCTTCACAAAACCCATGTTTTTTTTTAATGTATTGTTCTGCTTCTGGCCCTTCTGAAAAAAATGGAATTTGCCCAGTCTAGCTAAGCCCAACCCTTAATGGCAATTCATTCCCTCCCTAACCCAACCCCCTGAGGTAACAAAATCCCTTCCCCAATATAATTATTCAAGTACAATTAATTCATATTGACCCACTCCTGCCTCCACTGCATTCACTGCTCCTAAATCTTATCTCTCATTTCATTTCTCCAGCCGCAACGTGTAGCATCCAGCTGAACCAATGTGCTTGGATGAATAGAATTGTCATTTGCTGGCTAAATCTATAAAGGATAACTAAACGGATCTCAGATGTTAGCCTAACTTGATTGAGGTTTGAGGCTTATTGGATTTATATGCCGCCCTTCTCCCAAGGACTCAGGGCGGCGTACAACATAAAAGAAAACACATATTACAAAAATTAAAAGGGACATTAAATAAAGTATCCAAAAAAAAACCAATTGACATTTACAATAAAAATTTAAAAATTAAATTAAAATTAACAACCAAATTAATCCTATATTTTATTCTATTCAGGCCAGGCTGGCTTGCTGGAAAAGCCAACTTTATAGGGCGCGTCAGAAGGACTGGAGGTCAGAGATTATGCGAAGCTCCGGGGGCAGCTCATTCCAGAGGGAAGGCGCTCCCACAGAGAAAGCTCTCCCCCTGGGGGTCGCTAGCCGACACTATCTGGCTGACGGCACTCTGAAGAGGCCAACTCTGTGGGACCGCACTGGACGGTGGGAAGCTACTGGTGGCAATAGGTGGTCTCACGGGTACCATAATATAAACTGAACACAACAACAGACAGAAGAATGTACAACGGTATCAGGAAGCCTGACAGGGATACCCCACTTAGCGTTGGCAGGAGGACGGAGAAAAACCAGGTTAATAGAACTGGGTAACCACCTCCTTAGAAATCCTCTACCATTTGCCACAACCATTTCTTTGCCACTACGGATGCTCTGAAAGAATTCCCTGACTCCTGCTTGATGGTTGCCACCTATCAATGTCTGGCAGATTTGGCAGTCCTAGCACTATCAAATGATGGCTTATGTTGGCTTTGCTCACAAAACATGCCGAGAAGGAAGCCACAAGCGGCAGTGGGAGGGTGGAGGTGTAGTTTAAACCCCACATGCCAGCTTTTTAATTTTTTCAAACTCAGATTTTTGATGGACGGGACCGTCCGGATTCTCAATGGTTGTGCCTTAGCTTTCTTTGATCTGGAAGGCCATGATTTGAAGGTAGGCACCAGGCAACCCTATGGTGAGTGAAGAACATAGTGAGCTGTTTTTTTTAAGGGGGTGCAAATTGGGACACATGCTTCCTCACTAGCAGAGGTTACTTGCTCAGGGCATCATACAAACAGGGCTACGACTAAGCTGTGTGAAAGACCCCAATAGTCAAATGCAGAGATGGGGAATTATGGCCCCTTTATGACTTGTGCACTTCAACTCTCAGTATTCATGAGCTGAGAGCTGGCTCAGGAATTCTGGGACTTGGAAGTCCACAAGTCATAAAAGTGCCATAGTTTCCCATCCATGGTCTAACCCAATGAAGGATACCAGAGCTACATATGCCATCTTTCATTCCTGGAAGCTCAAACAAAAAGATGTTGTGACAGCAACAGGGAAAACTGATGACCAATAAGTCACTGAATAAACAAAAGAACTGGGATTGCTGAATTATTATTCTTTTTTTGCCTCTCTCACTTCACTTGATACACCACAATTTCAGTACCCAAACTCTTGCTCAAATAATTCAACAATATATTATTTGGCCCACCCCCCCTCTAGTTCAATATAGGTTGGAAAGATTCATTTGGAAGGCAAATGCTGTACAGAAGTATAAAGACACATTTTGATTATCCGTTGATCGACTGGAAGATAAAAGAAAAGTGAATGTAAATGCTTTTGGGAAAAGCTCAAAGCAGGGGTGGGAATATGTGGCCTCTTCATCAGAGATTGCTGAAGTAAAATTTCCCAGCAATGCCCATGGTGGCTGAGGCAGTTGGGATTGTTAATTCAGCAGCATCTTGAGCAGTGTTTCTCAACTGAGGCAACTTGAAGATGTGCGGACTTCAATTCCCAGAATTCTGGTTGGGGAATTCTGGAAGTTGAAGTCCACATGTCTTTTAAGTTTTGAGAAACATTGATCTGGAGTCCCACAGTTGTCCCATAGTTTGGCAAACTATGACATGGATGACTGAGAAATCTCCATAGACATTTAACCATCGATCTGGAGGGTTCACAAGTTTCTATTCCAGATCTGAGAATGATAAATATTTCCTGCACACCAATAAATATCAATGTGAAATCAATAATCCAAGATGGCTATCAATATGTGGGCATACTTTGGGGGCTTATATGCAGATGCTCCATCTTTTGCACATAGATCTGCAGTCACAATGTTTTATCATTACACACATGAAAATAAAGAAGTAATGTAGCCAAAAAGCAAATAACCCCACAATAGTCACATGCACCCAAATGTCTCAACCGTTATCACAGCTATAATGAGATACAAATTACTAGGACATGGCAGAAGAGCGTATGATTGGCTGGATTTCCTGGAGATTTCTTTTTTATTTGGCTGAGTCTAAAGACTAAAGAAACCCAAAGGGTGATTCAATTCAACAGGTTCCCTCAACTTGGCCCCCTCCAAATGGATTAAGAATGGAACTTCCAGAATTCCCAGCCAGCATATTATCTGGGAAACTTCCGGAGGTCACAAGATTGGGGAAGGCTGAGGTAAAATATAGAAACGGAGAAGAAGCGAGCAATGGGGGGAAAAAATCTTGTAGAATAAATAGATGAGAAGCCCTTTGTATTCTCTCTTCTCCATTTCATGACTCAGATCTCCAAGGCAAGTGAAAAGTCATTTTCTATGAGGACAGAATGAAGCAGTAAAGGGAAGGGAATCTTCCAGTCATTTCGTCTGAATCTTCCTATGTCTTCTTTGTTCCACCTGGAGACACGTTGCTTTTATAAAGCATTTTCTTCTCACCTTCTGTTTATTTGGACTGGGGACAGACCCATTTAGATTAGAACATGTTTCTATTTAGCGTCCCTCAGAACATTTCTACAGAAAAACAGAGATCTGGCAGAACGAAGGGATGGCTTCCAAATTCTCATTTTCCAGCACTACAGTTCCTGTGTAAAAAGCCAGCTGCAAAAGTCCTATACATATCAATAGTTGCAGAAGACTTGTAAATGTTTCCTCTACTTTGATTGTGACCAGATCAGTGATCTGTTGTTTTTGTTGTTGTTGTTTTAAAAAAAGATTTACTAGCAGAAGTGTAATTTATTCAAAGTTTAGTAAGGAGAGAACTTGGGTTTTCTCTCAGGATATTGCCAAAATTCAGTTTCTGTTCGAGGAAAGGAAAACATAAAAGTATCAAAACTTGTTTGCGCGGATCCCTTTAGAAAAAACATCTAATCTGAGGATGCTGGACAAATGCACTGCTATGGTTGCTGGCAGAAGAAATCTGGGATTAATCTTCCAAAAATCAGTATAAACATCCAGCAGTTACTCACAAGCTGCTGGCAGTGAGAACAAATCAGTGGCATCCTTCAACCTTGTCCCCCGTCATTGTTTCAAAACTATAGAATCTTAATATCTTCGGACCTCTAAGTCCAAGAGGCTGATTGATTGGAAAAAGCAAGCAAGAAGTACACACTCGTCAAAACAAAAAAGTGTGCACCTTTTTTGAAAAAAAGGCACCAAATATGAGCAACAGCATTTGTTTTAAAAATCACTGGTCTGAAAAGGAATCCTAAAACGTTTTCTTTCTTGGTTTTAGAAATGGTGGGGGGGGGGGAACCTGCCCCTCCTCCACTTGTTCTTTTAATGAAAAGGTCCTCCTTGCGGAGGAGGCTGAGGATTAAGACATCTTCCAGAAGGTCAGTGAGGCAGTCAAGACCCCCGCAGCAAAGACAGCAATGGTTTGCCAAGTAGGGGTGCCGAAAAAGGAGAGGAGGCCTTCCTGGAAGGGACAAACAACAAAGGGAGGGAGAAGACAAAGACATCTTGTGGTGAAACGAAGACACGTTACAGCAATACAGGTAATCCTCGTCTTATGACCTGCGACTTATGACGGACCCTCAAAAACGTACTGACCAACCTGGTTTTGAAGTTCTGACCGCCACAAGTCATGTGACTGCATTTCAGGCCCTCAGGCAACCGGCTCACTTTGATGGCCATTTGAAGTGTCCTACAGGTAATGTGACTGCAAGGCTGAAAATTCTCATTTATTTCCACTTTTGGAAATAACCACGGCATTCACTTAATGACTGCGCAAATTTAAAAAAGAGTGAAAATTGGGTTGGCTTCTTTAGGGTCAGGCTCCATTACATTCATAAGTTGAGGATTTCCCATGCAAGCATCAAGATAACAGTGTCATGTTTACAGTTGTCCCATGAAAGTCCACATCCCTGCATTTCTATCTTTGCAGCAATTTTGTGAAGAAGACTGGGCTGAGACAGAGCACCCCCAAAACATCCAGCAATAGGGTCTTGATCTGTCCAACACACACACAAACACACACACACACAAACACACCGGTCAGAATCAACATTTTGGGATGGAGTAAACTCAAGAAATGTTGAGGAATTGTTAAGCTGGGAGAAAACACATAAAGAGGCAGTAAGGAGCTTTAAGAACACCACACTTCACATCTTCCCTCTTTTTTTTTGTTAAATATAAAAAGGAATTTAATTACTTGACAGCCTCTGTTCCCTAGTGAACTACTAACATCAATGTGACCGGTTCTCACCACATGCTAAACCACCATGTGATTTGTCTGGCTTTGGCTTAGTCTGTAAGGTAAATGTAAACGTATGTGCTAGTCGTTTCTGACTCTAAGGGGTGGTGCTCATCTCCGTTTCAAAGCCGAAGAGCCAGTGCTGTCCGAAGACGTCTCCGTGGTCATATGGCCAGCATGACTAAATACTGAAGACGCATGGAACACTGTTACTTTCCCACCAAAGGTGGTCCCTATTTTTCTACTTGCATTTTTACATGCTTTTGAACTAGTAGGTTGGCAGAAGCTGGGACAAGTAATGGGAGCTCTCTCCGTTATGTGGCGCTAGGGATTTGAACTGCCAAACTTTCAGTGTCTTAGCCACTGAGCCACCGTGTTCCTTGGCTCAGTCTGTAGGAATTCAATAACTTTTAAATCCATAGTATATGGCTTAGTGTACTGTACATGCTCAGAACTGTCGATTACTAAAACATACAGTTAAATAAATCTGAGCTCAGTGGGCCAAGCAAAAATAATTGTCAATATATGCTTGCCCTCAGAATTAACAATACTGCACAAAACTTTAGTTTGTGGGCCCTAGAGTTTTGGTATTAAAAAAAACTGAAATCTGCTTGCCTCTTTGATAAAGGTTTTCTAATCTTAAGGAAGTCAATGTAAAGTTTCTTTAAACTCTAAGTGACTTTAAATGACATTTACACTGTAAATGAGAGCCAGCTTGGTATAGTGGTTAAAGTTCCACCTTAGGTATGAAAGTTGGCTGGGTGACTTTGGGCCAGCCACCAGGAAACTGAGTTCTAGTCCTGTTTTAGGCATGAAAGCTGACGATATGAATTTGTGCAATCACTTTCTCTCAGCCCAACCCATCTCAAAGGTTGTTGTGGGGAAAACAGGAGGAGGAAGGAGTATTATGTATATTTGCTGCCTTGAGTTACTTATAAAGTAATAAAGCTGAGATAAAAAAAATCTAATAAGTAAACTCACCCATCCTCCCTGCGCTTGGATCCAGGACAGGACATGTTCCTGGATATATTCCATAGTCCAGCTGATGACAGTCCTTAGGAGCTCTGGTAATTTACTGCACACTACCTGTTGAAAAAAGACAAAACGGAGAAAGAAAGAAAAAAATAGTTATTAAAAACAGTCAAAAGGGGGGAGAAGTCCATGAAAAATGAAGCTAAAAATCAACAGTAACTGGCAAGGGTGTCTGAAAAAGGGGAAGACTAGAAATGACATGATGGAACGTGATGGCTCAGTGGCTAAGACACTCAGCTTGTCAATCAGAATAGTCGGCAGTTCAGTGGTTCGAATCACTAGTGCCGCATAACGTAGTGAGCTCCCGTTACTTGTCCCAGCTTCTGCCAACCTAGCAGTTCAAAAGCATGTAAAAAATGCAGGTAGAAAAATAGGGACCACCTTTGGTTTGAAGGTGACAGCGTTCTGTGCGCCTTCGGCGTTTAGTCATGCTGGCCATATGACCATAGAGACTTGTTTTTGGGCAGTCTCTTGTTTTAATCCTTTTTAATGTTTTTCATTTCTGTAAGCTGCCTGGAGTCCTCCGGGATTGGGCGGCCTATAAATTCAATAAATGAAATGAGCACTGGCTCTTTGGCTTAGAAACGGAGATGAACACTGCCACAGAAGTGGGTTGCTCCTGGTTCGGCTTGGTTTGGCTGAACCGGTAGTGGTGATTCGGCCTGGGTTACAACCTGGGCTGGCCACAGCCCCGAAGTGGTTCCCTGGTCTCCTGCCGTTGCCAGGATGTTTCTGCGCATGTGCAGAACAAATTACAGTCAACTGCGCATGCATTAGCAAAGTGCGGCAGCTGCAGGGGTGAGTGAATAGCAATAGTAGCAATAGCAGTTAGACTTATATACCGCTTCATAGGGCTTTCAGCCCTCTCTAAGCGGTTTACAGAGTCAGCATATTGCCCCCACTGTCTGGGTCCTCATTTCACCCACCTCGGAAGGATGGAAGGCTGAGTCAACCTTGAGCTGGTGAGATTAGAACCACTGAACTGCATATAACAGTCAGCTGAAGTGGCCTGCAGTACTGCACCCTAACCACTGCGCCACCTCGGCTTCTAAGCAAGCAGCGTGCAAGCAAAGCACGCACGAAGCGAACTGGTACCAACTGGTACAGGAACCTAACCCTGCACCGCCCCCTAGAGTTGTGAATGACTAGCATAAATGTGCGAGGGGAACATTTACCTTTAGAAATGACATACTTACTTTTAGGACCAACTTGCATGCAAAATAAAACAATGCCACCACACGGCCCCAGTTAAAAGCACCGTCCGAGAACATCTCTGCAGCCACTCGAAAGAAAACTTCCTTGGGGGGGTACATCTGAACTTGTTCTATCATCCTGGAGGGTGCAGCAAAAAAAAACAACAACAAAAAACACCAGTCTAAATTAGTGACAGTCAACATTGGGATAAGCTCAGTGAACCTAATACAATGCAGTTTTTTTCCAAGCAGAGTTAAATTTTGGCCTCCTGTAAAGCTAAGCTCTTTGAAGTCATTTGTAAGAAATTCACTAGACCTGGAAGCAGAAAGTGAAAGAGTTGTCAAGCTGACAAGAAATAGGCAGCTTTTATTTATTTATTTATTTATTTATTTGTATCCCGCCTTCATTATTTTCACAAATAACTCAAGGCAGCGAAAATATCCAATACACCTTCCTCCTCTTATTTGCCCCACAACAACAACAACCTTGTGAAATGGGTTGGGCTGAGAGAGTGACTGGCCCAAAGTCACCCAGCTGGCTTTCATGGCTAAAGCAGAATTTGAACTCATTGTCTTATGCTTTCTAACTTGTTGCTTTAATCACTAGACCAGTAATAGCTAAGGTGACCAGACGTCCCGCTTTTGGCGGGACAGTCCCGATTTTTAATAATTTGTCATGCGTCCTGCGGCATTTTTAAAAAGTCCCGATTTTTTGAAAGAATGCACGACAAGCTAGGGAACGGCGGGAGAACGGGAAGGGTGAGGCTTCATTGCTCAGGGGAACTGAACCAGCAATTCATAGACAATCAAACCAGAGGGCTTAGCTGTTTCCCAGGTGTGCTGCTTTGGGAGGAGGGGATTACTGGTTGGAAGTCTGCGAGGTGGGATCACCGCGCAAGCGGCCGGAGGAGGAAAGAACGGAACCTTGCACCAGTAGGGGAGGGGCTTCTGCTGCTCCTCTCGCCGAAGGCGGCCCAGCGCCAAAGATCAGAGAGAGAGAGAGACAGAGAGAGAGAGGGGGCGGGGAACGTAGGAGCCGGAACAGAGGCGAGGAGGGGGGAAAGAGTGGCTTCCTGCTGATCCAATCGCGCAATCTGCTCTCCACCCCGAGAAGGCACGAGCCTCTCACCTGCTTTTGCCATTCCGCGTCCTTCGCAGGCAACTCAGTGTCGGGAAGACCTCCAGCCCTTTTCTCACTCTCATCTCTTGCGCATGTGCAAACAAAATACCCTCCTGGGCCAGGATCAAGACGGAGGACGCAACAACTCTCCTCCCACTGTCGCCACTGCGCAATGAAGGGAGTAAATGGGAACGCAGCTCAGGGGAGCCATGCTGCACAGGAGACTCCTCAGTGCCAAATTCAAGTCAGCGCGAGCCGCGGTCCCCTTCGGGTTGGCTCAGGAAGGAGGGGAATGGGGAGCAGCAGCAGCAGCTGGTTGGGTGCAGGGAGGGAAGAGCTTCGGTTCTCCTGCACTGCATAGGGCTCTCCTTGCGCAGGGCTCTGGAGCTCTTCCCTCTCTGCATCCAGAGACAGCTGCTCCAGCTCTTTTCTGAGCCAACATGAAGGGGACCGACCAGAGTCTGGCGCTGAGGAGTCTCCTGCACAGCGCAGCCAGCTACTCATTTCTCAGTGGCGGCAGCTGAAGAAGTCGCTGTTCCCGCTGTCGTGATCCCAGCCCAGGAGGGTATTTTGCTTGCAGGCGCAAGAAAGAGATGAAAGAGACAGGGGGAGAATGAAGGAGAGATAGAGAAATGAAAGAGAGCTGGAAGGAGAGAATGGGAAAGAGGGAAAATAGAGAAAAATAAATTAGAGGGATAAGGGGGAGAAGGAGAAAGAAATGAAAGAGAGCTGAAGGGAGAGAATGAGAGAGAGGGAAAAGAGAGGGAAACAAATCAGGGGGAAAGAAAGGAAGAGGAAAGAAAGAAAGCTTTTCTCAGACCTATGACGAAAGCAATGGCAAGCTAGATCTCTTGCCAAGAAAACTGCAGTTTGCCAGAAGGCACAAATTGGAAGCAAGTCTGATTTTTTTAAAGAAAATAACAGAGGGCCAAAAAATGCATCTGAAAATAAGATTATTTATAATTTTGGATAACGTATTATATTGTCAAACTCAAAAGAAATCAAAATATATATCCTATTGCTGTTAGTACTATCTTGCCAGCTTCTATCAACTTAAGAGTTCACTATGAAAAGATTACAGAGAAGCAATTTCCTACAATTAATAACTTTATTTTGGATTTGCTATCATATTCCATGAGAAAGGAAGAAAGAGGGAAAGGGAAGGAAAGAAAGATAGAAAGGAAGAAGAGAAAGGGAGAGAAAAAATAGAGAAAAACAGAAATGAGAGGGATGGGGAGAGAAGAGAGAGACCCTATTCCCACAGAAAACACCGAGCTATGAAATCTCAGTGAACTGAACCAGCAATTCGTAGACAATCAAACCAGGGGGCTTAGCTGTTTCCCAGGTGTGGGGAACGTATCAAAGACATGACTGAGGGCCTTAAAGAAATAATGAAGCCCACAGATTATTATCATGGGTGGGAGTGGGCTGCCTGGAAAGAGGAAGGGAAGGAAAAGCGAAAGCGAAAAAGTGAGGCATTTTCAGCCCTGAATCCCCAGAAGGAAAAAGAGGCATTTGAGCAAAAGGATTTTTGCTTCTTCAGAAACTTCACTTTTTCTTCTGAATCTCAAATTTGAGGTTTTGAAGGTCAGGCAAGAGGGGAGCTTCTGTTCCTTCTGGGGGAGCCCCTGAATTTGGGGAGGAGACCCCCCATAATCCCCCATTGCTCAATCGGGGCCTGGAGGGGGAGGGGAACTGAGGGATGGTATTGGGGGCTCAGAGTTGCTTCTCTGGAACTGGCTCCCCTTTGTGAAAGGGGCTGGAAACCCTCCCTTTGAAGGGATCCATGGACCATATAGACCAAATTTTTAATCAATAAACCCCCTCCCCCCCGCCGATCAAAGGTGTCCCTCTTTACCAATGTTAAAATCTGGTCACCTTAGTAATGGCAAACATTTTTCTGCTCGGGTACCAAAAGGGTGCGCTCACTCAATAATAGCATGCACAGGTGAGCCCACACCTATAATGCAATGCCCTCCCCCGTGCATGTGCACGCACACACACACACACACACCGTGCTCCCCTGCGCTCCCCCCCCCCCAGTGCATGTGCCCAGGCCTCACTGAAGCCTCCGGACTTCCGGTGGGCCTGTTCGGCCGTTTTTCGCCCTCCCCAGGCTTCAGGAAAGGCTCTGGAGCCTGTGGATGGTGAAAAACAGGCCCAACAGGCCTACCTGAAGTTTGGAAATGAACTTCTGGTTTGCCCATTGGACCATTTTTCGCCCGCCCCAGGCTTCAGGAACGCCTCCTAAAGCCTAGGAAGGGTGAAAATGGCCTCTCCCGGCCTCTGGAAGCCCAGAAAATCAGCTGTCCAGCACATACATGTGCACTGGAGCTGACACAGGGCAATGCCTCACGTGCCCTCAGATATGGCTCCGTGTGCCATTTGGGGCACATGTGCCATAGGTTCACCATCATGGCACTAGACCAAACTCCCCCCCCCCCCCCGCCAATCTCGCTTTTGCTACCCAGACACCTTCCTAAAGTGCTGGGACTGCAATTCCCTTCCGATAAAAGGTCTGTATGCGAAGAATCAGGTAATTATAAATTGCATTATCCAATTAAGTCAAATTTCCTGTAAGGAGCTCCCAGGCTTGCTTAGCATCAAACTGGCAATATGAAGTGGATGCATAGTATTCCTAGTCCTGGTACCCCTCCCTTGCAATACTCAATCCAGAGCAATTCACATGGCTTTTGTTTTGGCTTGGGTGCTGCTATCAAAAATTATTAACACAATTATTTAAAAAATTGTCCATGCGCATCTGTACTCTGTACAGGATTTGTTAGACCACAATGTTCTGTAATAATTTACATGGCATTTGAACAACTTATATAGCCAATTATATAGCTTTAATTTAATTTTTACTGTGCAATGCTCTGCAAACTGCAGTACTTAAATATAAATAAAACTAATTGATTGATTTAATCAGTTCAAGATTACACAGAGGTGACAAACGGATTAACAGCAGACAGAAAAGCAATAACTATGTGAATGCAAAGCTTACTTTTATTAGGCAGAAGACTAATAGCAGATATATATCTGGACTCTGGGGATTTTATACAACAGGTATTCCTTGACTTATGACTTAACAACTGTTCGAAGCTATACTGCCCTCCAAAAGGTACTTATGACCTGGATTTCAAAGTTCCAATGTCAGAACACCCACCCACCAATCATGTGATTATATTTTGGGTGCTTCGTAACCGTGGCACGACAAAACTGCGCTCGTCAAAATAGCGGTGATAAAATCGCGTCGGTAAAGCCGAGACATCATCACTGCGCGTCATCACCGCCGCGACAACAGCGCGGCGACAGAAGGGCGCTTTAAAACAGCACGGCGGCAGAAAGCGGATTTAAATTAAGGTAAGGGTTAGGATTAGGTTTAGGGGTTTGTTTTAGGGTTAGGTTTAGGGTTAGGTTTAGGATGCTGAGTGCAGGGAATGCGCGGATTCTCCCTCCACGATTATGTCACTGCGGTAGGGTCACGTTTTTCCTTAGCGCTTCGAACGGCGCGAATTAGTCTTCGCGCTTATGTCTCCGCGGATAAGGGCTTCGCGGATTTGTGGTGGAACCCTTCATAACTGGCCCATATTTATGACCATTTGCAGCTTCCTATGGTCTTGTGATCATGAATTACCATGTGCGCGCACGCACATGTGCATTTTGCAAGAGAGAGAGGGAGAAAGAGAGAATAACTTTATTGTCACTTTGAATGTATAGTAATCGGCATACATTAAAATGAAATGTTGTTGCATACAGCTCTCAAAGGGTCACCACCTCCAATATTTTATTTCCAGTTTCTGGCAAAATCTGCCCATTATGGACAATGTATGTAATAATAATAAAACAAAATGGAACAATTGGGCTACAACTACTACAAAATATATCATAAAATAGGGTCGACCTGAACTTATGACCGTCGTGACGTATGATGGAATTCCGGGCTCCACTGCATTGTAAGTAAAAGTCTCCCTATAGTTCTTTCCGCCCCCCCAACCAACGTTGCTTAGAAGTGTCCATGAATAATGGGACTGCAAATAACAATTTAGATCTTCTAAGGAAGAAATAATGGCTGAAGTGGTGGCACAACAAACACTGAAGCCTGATCATGTTACCTCTGCAGCTCCGTGTTTCCATCCAGCTCATCTCCAATCCGGCGCAGGCAGTCACTTAGCGATTTGGTATTGGAATTACAAGCCTGAGCCTCTGGATCTTCCAGCTCTGCCATGGTCACCTCAATGCGTTCTGAATCTCCACAGCATTGTACTCGATCCCTGATAAAGCTGAAACAGAATCCCAGTAAAATAAAATTAATCCTACGAGAATTTTCAGCCCGAAATCTCAACCAGCTTTGTCATTGCAGGTCTTGGCAGAAGAATCAACAGCTCAAAGTCTTGGCTTTATTGCTAGTCCCTCCAAGAGGGGGGATTATATGCCTCTAGAGCAGCAGTCACCAACTGGTGGTCGGTGAGAAAATTTTGGTGGTCTGCAGAAAAATTATTTGCATTTTTTATATTGCACTAAATCAGGGGTCCTCAAACTACGGGCCCTGGGAGGGATACGTGCAATGAACTTTTGTGTTGCCGCAGAGTCTCCCCCTTCAGTGTCTTTTTGTGTGGGTCGGAGGGGGAGGGCAGAAATTCCGACTTGGGTTCTGCTTCAGCCTCCTGGTGGTGGGCTTTGGGCGAATGCTGGAGAGAAGCACTACTGGTGGTGAAGAGCCAGAGGGCCTTGTTCCAATGGGACTGCATCATGGCCTGGAACTGGCTGACCACCTCAGCCACTGAGCCTCCAGGCACTGATACCTGGCCTTGCACTCCCACAGGTCTTCCCTCTGTTTGGAAAGCCTATGCTCATAGTAAGGTGCTTCTGCTGAGCCTCCTTCTTGGTCAGACCCAATTTGAACTGAGCCAGCTGTTTTGCCAAATCTTTCTCATGCTTAGCTCCAACAACTGCTTCCTGTTGAGGCTCTAAGGAGCCTGGGCGGGGAGGCGAGGAGTGGCAAGTAGAGGCTGGTGAGGCGCCCCTCGACATGAGTCACATCGAGTTGGCCACGCCCACCCAGTCACATGACCACCTAGCCACGGCCACCCATCTGGACATTAGGCAGATCACATTAATGGTCCGCAGGATTTAAAATTATGAATTTAGTGGTTCCTGAGGTCTGAAAGGTTAGTGACTCCTGCTCTAGAGTAGTACTTCTCAACCTTAGCTTTTCAACCATAGCAACTTCAACTTCCACACCTCTTTAACCTCATCAAGGTTGAGAAACCCTAGTCTAGATAATTGCTGAAGATACAGAATTCACCTTTTGAGAAGAATGGTTCCTGTCTGAAGGATTTGATCTGAACTTGTACCTGAAAGAGAGAAAAACACATGAGTTATGAGGAGAAGAAAGGCCTCTAGTATCAAAATAGTCAAGTTAATTAAGGTCTGAACTCCTACACATCATTGAACTACATGTAGTCCTAGATTTACAATTATTTTTGTTTAATGACTATTCAAAATTAGAATGGAACGGAAAAAAGTGACTCGTGACCAGTTCTTACACTTATGGCCATTGCAGCCTCCTCACAGTCACACAACCAAACTTCAGGTGCTTGGTAATCGGCGTATATATAAGATGGTTTCAGGACCCTGTGATTGTCATTTGCTAGCTTCCTAGGCAGCTTCGCAAAGTCAACGGGGGAAGTCACATTCATTTAACGACTGCACAATTCACTTAACAACTATAATAATTCATTGAACAACCACGACAAAAAGGTCATAAAATGAAACAAAACTCACTTAACAACTGCCTCACTTAATAATGGAAATTCTGGGCTCAACTGCCTGTACTGGAATCTCACTCCAAGGATATAAAGAATTTCTATTCTCTAAGGTAAAGATAAATGTTCCCCATGCACATGTGCTAGTCATTCCCGACTCTAGGGGTGATGCTCATCTGTTTCAAAGCCGAAGAGCCAGCGCTGTCTGAATATGTCTCCATAGTCATGTGGCCGACATGACTAAATGCCCGAAGGTGCACAGAACGCTGTTCCCTTCCCAACAAAGGTGGTTCCTATTTTTCAACTTGCATTTTTACATGCTTTCGAACTGCTAGGTTGGCAGAAGCTGGGATAAGTAACGGGAGCTCACTCTGTTATGTGGCACTAGGGATTCGAACCACCAAACTGCCAACTTTTCTGATCAACAAGCTCAGCGTCTTAGCCACTGAGCCACCACATCTCCTTCCATTGTCTATGACTCATCTAATCCCTATTATGCTCTGTCATCACATCTTGCTCAGTGAATGGTAGAAATCAATTGAGTGGCACAATAACACTATGGGCACGTGCCGTTATTATAACATAGTTTATATGTTTTGTTATGACAGGCCTAATAAATGGCAACAGCTAATCTTAGGGAGGGCAGTGGAAAAATACAAAAAGACTTAGGCTAGAATAGAAGGCCAGAACAAGTAGATTAAAAATAAGTACAGGTAGTTCTTGACTTACAAACACATTTGAGCCCAAAACGTATTTTGCTAACGTTGTTATGACACAGCTATGAAATGAATCAGTATGGTTCAATGGTTAAGTTAGTAACACAATTATTAAATGATTCTGGCTTCCCCATTGATTTTGCTTCTCAGGAGGTTGCAAAAGATGATCACATGATCCTGGGACACTGCAATCGTCAAAAATACGAGCCAGTTGCCAAGGATCTAAATTACGATCATATGACCACGGGGATGCTGCAATGGCCGCAAGTATGAAAAATAGTCATAAGTCACTTTTTCTCTGCCCATTGAATGGTTACTAAATGAACTGTACTAAGCCATGGTCTTCCTGTAGCGGGAAATGTTAAGACTACGGAACTGGATAAGGAAAACGAGAGAAGTATGTACAGGATAAGGTAAATCTGGTTCAGGAAGGGCATAGGTAAGAGATACTTAGATGTATTAATGAACCACAAGATCAACTTATTCCAATAGTGTAATGCAGCTGAAAAGGAGGCCAATAACCTCTTGAAAAGCATCAAGAGGTGCATAGAGTCCAGCTCACAGGAAGTAATTGTCCTTTTCTGCTCTGCCTTGGTCAGGCTTCAGAGTATTGTGCTGAGTCCTGCGCTTGATCAACAGAAATAAGCCTAGAGAACTACCAGGACGATGAAAGATCTGGAAAACAAATTAACCCTATAAGGAATGGTTAAAAGAACTAGACATGTTTAGGTTGGAGAAGAAAAGATTGGGAAGGGGCATGCTAGCCATCCTTAAATATCCGAAGGATTGTCATACCCTTCCAAAATGACCAAAGGGTTGTTGTAGAGCAGAGGTGTCACACTCGATTTCATTGAGAGCCACATCAGGATTGAGTTTGACCTTGGGGAGGCTGGGGGCGTGGCCAACTCACTCATGTTGGAGGTGCGTGTGGTGGCCCGAGCGCTCTGCCAGCAGAAACAGGAGCGTGGCCTGCCCGAGCTCCATTTTCACTGGCTGAGGCACCGCAGGCCTCTAGGGAGGCCCCATGGGCCAGATCTAAGTACCCTGTGGGCTGTATCCGGCCCACGGGCCTTGAGTTTGACAGCCTGTTGTAGAGGGTTAGGGTTAGGACGATTCTCCCTTGCTCCAGAGGGTAAAGCAAAGCTAATGGGATGAATCTTCCAAGGATGTAGATACAGATTAGACATTAGGAAGAACCTGAAAGTCAGAGTTTCTGGACAATGGAATGGGTTTTGCATTGTCTAGAGTGGTTTCTTCACCTTCTCTGGAGGTTTTCATCTACTGGAGACAGGGTGGTGAATCTCACAGTGTCCAAGGGGATGGAACGGATGACTGATGAATCGAAACTAAGAGAATGATGAACAGAAACTAAAAAGCAAACTTACAGAACAGCATGTGAACCTTTGTACATACTCTTACTCATGTCAACATGGTTGACTCATCTTTTAACCAAGAAACCCCTTTACCACTGCACGAAATTTACCCGTTGCAAATGTCAATAAAAATGATAAAGAAAATCAAGTTCTTCCTTCATCAGTTCTAGAAAATACAACCAATTTCCTTTTTCATTTCTCTGACATGCCACCCATTTCCTTTCAAGACAGTCTTATCATGACTAATTATTTACCAAGCAGCATATTTATGTAATTGCTCCAAGTATCAGTTCATTATTTTTGGACTCTCTTTAGAACTAATAAAGGGACCAAGGATCTAAAATCATCCAGGCAGAGATAATTTATCTCTAACGTCAACATTCTTCTACCTGGCTCACACAGATGTCAGAGGGACCTGAAGACGGCAAAGCTGCCTTACAGCCATAACTTAAAAATTGTTTGACTTGGAGCTTCTTAGAGCTTTATGTAGGTAGTTCTTGACTTATGACCCTAAGTTATCCTGGAATTATGGTTGCAAATCATGCTGTTTGTTGGGTCATCTGGTTACCATGTCCAATTTTACAACCTTTTTTTGCAGCAGTCATTAAGTGAATTGCCATGATTGTTAAGTGAGTCTGTCATCCCCAATGGGTGGAAAATTGAAAGTAAATGCTGGTTTCTGTCAAAAAGAATGGTATTAAATCGTAGTCATGTAACCACAGGACACTGCAAACAGATGTAGATGAGGGCCAGTTACGGAGCACTCAAAATGTGATCACATGACCATGCGTGGGAGGGGGGGGGGAGATGGCCATCGGAACTTTCAACCAGGGTTGTAAGTAGCCTTGGGGAGGTCCATCACAATTTGGAACAGTCACTAAGCGGACAATTGTAAGTTGAGGCCTACCTGTACCTATATTTGTTATTAATTTGTATGACAAAATACCTTTGGTTTACCTGATGTTAGAGCAATGTGAAAATGAAACTTGTTTTTAAAATATGCTCGGCATGGCTAAAGTAGATATATAGGTTAGCAGTGATGCCAGGTTCACAAAAAGTTCAGTACTTACTTAGCCATTTCCCCCTTAACATATGTCTGTATTCTCGAATCTTTGCACATACATGTTCCTACCTCCCATGTTTTCTATTCTGTCAACACTTCCCCATGATCAGCAAAGAATGTGATCTAGAAAGAATCTTTGCCTGACAGAGTAATACATCCTTGTCTCCCATTCACTTCCTCCAAAATGCGCCAATTAAAAATGGGTTTTACACCAGAGTAAAACTGCATTTTTCTGAAATTTCAAAACCATCTCTAGTGCCTGGACCCACATAAAACATGCTGCAGGTTATGTCTCCCTGTTTTTTTTCACATTTATACCTTGTGCCTTTTTCAACCCTCCTGATCTAAATTTAGATTGTAAGTTGCTAACAAGCAGGGACTTGTCCTTTACGTAATGATCACTAACTTGATTTTGATAAAGTAATGAGACAGATTTACAGAAGGCACTTCTAGCGATAATTATCATCCAGAGAGCCAAACAGAACTATTTCTGGAGGCAATATTTCACTGAACAATAATCTAGAAGTGTTTCTCAATTTAATCACAACTTTTAAGATGTGTGGACTTCAACTCCCAGAATTCCCTAAGCAACATCCCCTCTGGCTCCTAAATAGCTTTTAGATTTCTGTTGTGGCCAAAAAAAATATGATTCGGAAAAACTATTATTTAATCTGATTAAGCATGGTCTTTTTAAGTTTAAAGAATTAACTAGGTACTTAATACACATTAGCACCAATATCTGTAGCAGATACGAGCCAAGGTGTAGCTTAGCTTATACGAGCCAAGGTGGCGCAGTGGTTAAATGCAGCACTGCAGGCTACTGCTAGATCAGCAGGTCAGCGGTTCAAATCTCACCGGCTCAGGGTTGACTCAGCCTTCCATCCTTCCGAGGTGGGTAAAATGAGGACCCAGATTGTTGGGGGCAATATGCTGACCCTCTGTAAACCGCTTAGAGAGGCCTGAAAGGCCTATGAAGCGGTATATAAGTCTACTGCTATTGCTATTATTGTAGCAAGGACCATTCATTTATTTACATGGCTGTCCATCTCTCAACAGATTCTGGGCATCTAACACAATTAAAAGTCAAAAGAAACAAATCCATAACAAAACAAACAAAATCCAATACAGGTTATAACAAAAAATAAATAAATAACATAAAGGGCCACAGCAAGAACTATAACATGGCTAGAGAAAAACAAACCCAATTCATATATCTATTTTGATGAAGAAATGAATTTTATTGTCAAAAAATACAGTAGCAAATTATTAGATACATTTCTAAAATTTAGTACTTCAGATAAACTTCAATATTGTTAAAAAATTATTTTGCTAGTTTTGATTTCTGCCCACCAAAAGATATCTGGACCAGTGTCCCTCTTGGCTGACTGCCAACAGCAGAGAGGTGACACGAGGCTGGATCCAGGCGGTTGTTACCGCCTCTCTTCGGGAGGGACACCTCCCCACCGCGCTTAAGGCGGCAGTGGTGAGGCCCCTCCTGAAGAAACCGTCCTTGGATCCAGCAGTTCTTAATAACTATCGTCCAGTCTCCAACCTTCCCTTTGTGGGGAAGGTTGTTGAGAAGGTGGTGGCCTTACAGCTTCAGCGTACCTTGGAGGAAGCTAACTATCTTGACCCCTTCCAGTCTGGCTTCAGGCCCGGTTACAGCACTGAAACCGCTTTGGTCGCATTGACCGATGATCTCTGGAGAGCCAGAGATGGAGGCTATGCGTCCATCCTGGTTCTCCTTGACCTCTCAGCGGCTTTCAATACCATCGACCATGGTATCCTTCTGCGACGACTGCGGGAGGTGGGGGTGGGCGGCACTGTTTTACAGTGGTTCTCCTCCTACCTCTCGGACAGGTCGCAGTCGGTGTTGGTGGGGAGGGAGAGATCGTCCCCGAGGCCCCTAACCTATGGGGTGCCGCAGGGCTCGGTTCTGTCCCCCCTGCTATTTAACATATACATGAAACCGCTGGGCGAGATCATTCGGAGGCACGGGATTAAGTACCACCAATATGCGGACGATACGCAGTTGTATCTGTCCGCCCCGTGCCAACTCAATGAAGCGGTGGACGTGATGAACCGGGGCCTTGAGGCTGTTAAAGACTGGATGAGAGCTAACAAACTGGTGCTCAACCCGGAAAAGACCGAGTGGCTGTTGTGTTTTCCTCCCAAAAATTCGGCTAACATTCCATCAATCAGGCTGGGGGGGCAAAATCTATACCCCTCAGACAGGGTCCGCAACTTGGGAGTCCTCCTGGATTCACAGCTGAGTTTTGACCACCATTTGTCGGCTGTGACCAGGGGGGCATTTGCCCAGGTTCGCCTGGTGCGCCAGTTGCGGCCCTACCTGAACCGGGAGGCTCTCACAACAGTCACTCGAGCCCTTGTGATCTCTAGGCTGGAATACTGCAATGTGCTCTACATGGGGCTGCCCTTGAAGAGCATCCGGCGACTTCAGCTAGTTCAGAACGCGGCCGCGCGAGTGATCATGGGCGCACCGCGGTTCGCCCATATAACACCGATCCTCCGTGAGCTGCGCTGGCTACCTGTTGATCGTCGGGTGCACTTCAAGGTCTTACTTACCACCTATAAAGCGCTCCATGGTAGTGGATCTGGCTATTTGAGAGACCGCCTCCTGCCAATTACCTCCCTGCGTCCCATCAGATCGCACAGAGTAGGCCTCCTCCGAATTCCATCCGCCAGTCAGTGCCGACTGGCGACTACGCGGAGGAGAGCCTTCTCAGTTGCAGCTCCGACACTATGGAACAACCTCCCCGTGGAGATCTGTACCCTCACCACAGTCCAGGCCTTCCGCACAGCCCTCAAGATCTGGCTATCCCGTCAGGCCTGGGGATAGGATTATTCTCACCCCGCCCGAATGTTGAGTGAATGTTGTGTTTTTATGGTTAATTTCTTTTATTCACGTTTCTTTTTCTTTTAAGTCTTGTCTTGCACTCCCTTCCCCCCATTGTTGTAAGCCGCCCTGAGTCCCCTCAGGGAAAAGGGCGGCATATAAATGTTCAATAAAATCTAAATCTAAAAAAATCTGTTTACCTAAAAATTGTGAATATTTTTTCTCTTTGTTTTCTCAAATTTGGAAATATAGGCAGAAAAAAAGAAATATAGTTCAAGTACTAAATTATACGATCTAAATTAACAGGACAACTACCAAAGTAACAAACCATGTAAACAGGCAATCAAGATGGATAACTGTTTTTCTTTAAAAAAATGAGGATCTTAATTAAATCACATTTTAAAATGTTATTGAGATCTTATTTAATTCGAACACATCAATATCAATATTCATTTGAACTTTGAATTATATTTTATCAGCATATTGGTTAATGCCAATCAATTGATTGGCCTTGTTTGACAAGATACACTATTTTTTATCTGTCTTTGTAAAACTGAGAAGACAAAGATGGAGGGAGGAGAAATGGAAAAGACTTGGACAGGAGGAAGAAGGGGTGGTGGGCGTACAGTTTCTTAAAATAAATTTCTGAGTTCTGTTGGAGAAAATGTAGGAATTAAATCCTACTGAGACATCACACCATAGAGTCACTTGAGAATAATTTTTGAATCTCCAGATAAGACAACCAGGTGTATCAAATGCCAAAGTAATTCCATTTTTTAGAAATTGAATCAAAAAGTACCAGAGTATTAAAAAATGTATTTCTATATCAAAGTACAAGAAAGTAATGATTCTTAAACTCGTGATTTAAATCAAATCTATCATCCTTTAAATATATTAAGTCATCACTCTAAAGGATCGATGTGAAAAGCAAAACTGAATGTGAATGTTTTATAACTTATGGTTATGAGATGGACACTTTCTCTTTATTACTGGATATTTATTTTGTGTGTGTGTGTGTGTGTGTGTGTGTGAGAGAGAGAGAGAGAGAGAGAGAGGGAGAGAGGGAGGGACACAAATAACAGTTTTTAAAAAATGGATGTATTATAGTTGGAATAAATTTGGAGCACTTGCACATTTAAGAAAGGGAAAGCTTAGCCCAATAAAATAATCTAGAAACACCTGGAATATACTTCACAGCTTCACTACAATACCAATTTTTCGCTTTTCCTCATTTCATTTGTTAAGAATTCAAAAGTTTCTGTGCCGATTTGGTGACATTTTAATTAACTTCCTGAAGACACTGCCCTTATATAGATTTTCAGTTTCTACTTTGATGCTAGCATCCATCACCATCGCACGTTTCAATGTTTTGTTGTAGCTTTGATTTTTGGGAACTTATTGTGTTCCTTTGTGCACCAGCCACTTGAAATATTGTGACTACAACAATTTTAACAAGATAAGACTGTGCAGAGAACCTTTTCAAACATTTCCAACTCAGTTGCAGCACCTGAAATCTGCCCTTGCATCGCCCACCTCCACCACCCAGAGGTTTGAACACCGCCAACTCTGCTGTCTTTGAAACTGGCTTTTTCCCATTCTTGCAAATAATCTGGATTTGTTCTTGGTAATACATCTATTCCTATTCCTTCATCCTCCTCCTCCTTAGGGGTGAATGTGTGTGTATTAATGTACTGTGGTTTTGTTTTCAATTTGAACCAGAGTTACTTTCAGGTCGGGTGCCTTTAGAAATCTAAATATCGTCAACGAGATCCTCATCGGAATTGTTAATGCACTATGGTTTTGTTTTTAATCTGAATTAAGAGTTGCTCTCGAGTCGGGTGGTTTTAAGAAATCTAAATCATCAATGACCAGATCCTCATCGGAATCCCGGCTCAGCATCCTTGGAGCGCTAAATAAAACTCTCCTGCTAGGATAGGTTCCCCTATTGTCGTTTCGAAATCCTTATTCTGATTTAGTCGCCCCGAGGAAAGGCATCACTTCACCAAGAGTAAAACCTCCCATAGATGGAAAGCACCCCGAGATTCTCAAGGAGGAAGCAGGAGAAGCCCAAAGCCAGCCGAGGGTTTTTGTCTTTTTTCTTTGCCCGCCACCTGAACCTACCTGGAAGGGTTGTCGCACGGACACAAACAAAACATGCCCACGGCCCTGCCCTTCCTCAACCCGGCGAGATTGTAGCCCTCCGCCAAGCAGAGGCAATGGGGGGACTGGCTGGGTGGGGAGGGAGACTGTCGGAGCCGATCTCCTTAGGAGAGGAGCAGCATCGAGGCGCTCAGGCTAAAGGGCGAAGGGAGCCATGGAAATCTTCATGCCCGGGCATGCCCTCGTCTTCGGAGAGGCAGCTCGCGCGTGCTTTTGGCGTTCAGCCTCCGACAGGCTGGCCCGGCTGCCGCGCCCCGCCTTCCCTGCTCCCCGAGCCCCGGCACGCTCACCCTCCATGCGAGGCGGGAGCTCCCGCTCCCTCCCGGGACCCGCCGCTGCCGCCGCCATCGCTCCACTCTACTCAGCTGTGCCCGACTCAAGGCGGCAACCCGCTTTATAGAGTCACGTGATCCAGCGGCCGGCAGGGGGACAGGAGGATTAAAAAAAAAAAAAAGTGAGAGGGGGGCGGGAGGAAAAGCAACGCGGAGAAAGGGAGAGGGTCATTGCCGGTCACGTGACGATGCAGCGAACGGCACCCGAGAGAGGGAGAGGCGGGCTGAAACCGTGACATCCTCTTTTCTGGTTGCCGGCTGGAAGAGCCGAGGAGGGAAGGTAGGGAGGGGGGAGGCGAGTAAAAGCAACAGGGCAAACTTCAGTCAGCTCATGCGCAGAATGGTTTTTGTAGCAAGTACATGTAAGGGCATAATCCCCCCTCCGCAGCTTGGTGGGTCACGTGACCCCGGTGCCGTCGTTCCTCTCTAAAGGAAGGGGCGAAAGTAAAGCGATCGTGCGATGCGAGGTAAGGGATCGTGCGAGGCGGGGGAGGCCCCGCCCCGGTCGAAGAAAGACTTTAATCCTTCGGCATTGCCGATAGGGGGGCAGCACAATGAATTTCAATTCAAAAAATGTTGGATTTGCCTCTGCGTAAATACGCAAGGTTGTACAGGTCGCTAAAAGGCTAACCAGGCGGGATAGTTAGTCGTCGATTTACAACAGTTCACCTATGACCGTTCGAAGTTGCAATGGCAATAAAAAAGTGACCTATGACTATTTTTCACCCTGATGATCTGCAGCATCCCCCTTATTTAAACCATGTGACTTACATTTGTAAGTTTGACAAGTGACTCATATTTATGACGGTTTCAGTGTCTTGGGGTCATACAATCCCCTTTTGCAACCTTCAGACGAAGTCAATGAGGAATCCGGATCCACTTAACAACAGTGTAACTAATTTAACCCCCTCAGTGGTTCATTTAATAAACGTGGCAAGAAGTTGTAAAATGGTGCAAAAACGCACTTAATGAATCTCTCACTTAGCAACCTAAATTTGGGGCCCAATTGAGGTCGTATGTTGAGGACTAACTATTGTACGCCCCATAAAATAAAGTTAAGCTAATAGCTTAATCATGGTTGTGTGAAATGGGGAGTTTTAAGAATTCTTCAATGAGCTAAAATAGAAATGCAGGAAAAAACCTCTTTAGTCAAAGTGAAAAACTACATATAATTTGAAATGCAGGAATAGCAAAGATTTTTATGGCGCGTGTATTATTAAAACATAAATTTGCCTTCCTCTTATTTTCCCCACAACAACCCCGTGAGGCTGGTTGGGCTCAGAGACAGGCACTGATCCAGGGTCACCCAGCCAGCTTTCATGTCCAGGGCAAAAAAAGAACTCACAATCTCTTGGTTTCTAGGCCAGCGCCTTAATCACTATACTGACTGGCTATGCAAACCACAGAAAAATGCCCATATTGTTGCCAATGAAACTATCAGAGTTGTCAAACTTGTTTTCACTGGTAGAGTGTTCGGGCCACCACAGGCACCCCCCTGAGATGAGTGATGAGCTGGCCACACCTACTCTGGCCAAGTCCACTCTGCCCCCCCCACCAGGCCAAACACAAACCTGATGCAGCCCTCAATGAAATAGAGTTTGACACCCCGATGTTATATCATCAGGAATTGAATTCAACTAGGATATTTTTTTAACCTATAAAAACCCCTAACCCTATACTGTTTATGCTCTTGATTTTAACGTTTACTTAATTGTTGCTAATTTTAATCTTAATGCTTTAAATGTTTTTATACTTAAGCTTTTATTCTATTGTAAACGGTAAACTCAGAACAATGAAATTGGCTGCACGTGAATTTAATAATAGACAAACGGCAGCCAAATTGCTTAGAATTATCTGGTGTTTGGAAGGAAATAGATGTGCTATCAAGTTGTGCCAACATTTAGCAACCACATAAGTAACTTTTCTCCACCAGAAAGAATAGATTCTCAAGGTTTCCCCTTCCTGGATCAAATAAAGACATAGATTCTGATTTTTTAGTTTTAGATGTCCTAAAGTTGAATATTTTTTTTTACCTGTACTAGGATCTCAAGTGTATCAAAGGTATACAACCTAAAGTTTTAGGGATTTAAATGAGTCTTATTAACTTCCAGAATTCTCCAAATATTACAAATTGTGTAATTCTAAATTGATAGTAAACATTGTAAAATATGGAGGCATTTCAACTATGGGGTTCTTTGTGCTCTCTGAGCTTGGTGGTTTGTTTGCAGATGTTTTATTACTGAATTGGGTATAGCAACACCAGTGCAAATCCCACTCTCTTATAACACTGATATTACCTAGTTTGGTAATGAAATGTCTGCAAGAATACCACCAAGTTCAGTGTTTCCAGAGTTGTGCCCTGAGGTACAGATATTGTTCTATCGGTACATTTCAACTGTGTTTTAATTTCAATTACATTAAATCAAATGCAGTTTTTGTTCTTCCTCCATGCATTATGAGTTTACACAATTGGAATAGGCAGCTGGTCTTTTCAAAACCACTTTAAAAAAAATATATATCTGAAAATGCAATCCCATCAGTTCCTGTAAGGCACTGTAAACTTCAGGAAAACACTTTTTTTTCCTACTCTTGGCCAAAAACATCTTTTGATATTCAAGAATTTGCTAAAGACGACAGGATATTCTGAATACACCCACAAGTTTTAAGAAAGATACAAACTCAGCTGAAATGCAACCCATAAATTTGCCACTTTTGTTATCTAGTTGTCTAGAATTTTCTATTCAAGTCTCGCATACAATAATTATAAGAAAGATGGAAATCCAGCTGGGAAAGGGTAATGTAACCCATAAATCCAGCTGGGTTTGTACCTTTCTTAAAACTTGCAATGCACATTTTTATTGTTTGGTCACTTGCTTTCCAAAGCAGCGGGGAGGGAGGGAGAGGGATGGTTTTGTGTGTACAGTTGCGCACACGCACATCTTCATTTGTGTGAAAGTGGGGCTGCGACCGCTGGTGCCCACCACTCATGCAGCCCAGTTGTGAATAGGCCACACCCTGGTGTTGGGCTCAAACCGCAGACTCCTGTTCTAAAATGTCACATATAACAATACACTTGTCATATTGTTTCTGTACCCAATAAATACACCATACTTTAATAAATGCTTTTTGTTTTGCCTGAATTACTTGGTGATTTGTATTTTTGATTATTCATATTTTCAGGTGGGAAAAGAAGCCCCTTTGCAAAAGTAAAAGTGTTTTTCTCAAATTCAGGGATCAAGTTTTTATTAGCTCCACGTCAAACTCGGGTGCTTGAGTTTCAAGGTAACAGACACAATAGGAAAAATATTATATTTTGAACCATTTGGGGTAAACCATTTCATGAAATCTGATTTTGAATGGGGAATGCCAAAATCCCTGAAACAACCTGTTTCACATTTTGGAAGTTTTATAGCATAAAGAGTGACTGAGATGTTCAAAATCAAAATGAAATAAATTGGGACAGCTACATCTGTTTTTAAGTGCCCTGATTTGGGAAGGAAAACTTCCCTAATTTGAACAACTTATCTTTATTGCCACTGCAGTTCTTTAATGTATGATAAAGAAGTTTAAATCAACCAAGACACATTTTCCCACCCCAGGAATCTAATACAATGCAATTGTTTGTGCTAAATAGCTTTTATTGAAGAGAAAGGAGGAAACAATTACATATCTGTTTTCATCTTTAAGGCTCATTTGTTGACTTCAGGTTCTGTTCCCTCATAAGAAATTGACACCTCTCATCAGAACAGTGGAGTGTTGATTACTTGCTTTGTTCTTCTCTGCATTAGGGAAGTCCTCAAAATAAAATTTAAAACCCAACATACAGTTCATTTACTGAACTATTGAAAGAGTCCAGTAATTCCCCATAAAGAATATTATAAAACAAGCAGTCTAACTACTTCGCCAAAGCTTTTAGCTCTTTGAGCTATAATCTCTGACAAGAGTACTGAAAAAGTCCATCTTCCTTTTTATTTCCCATTGAAGTAGAATCTTACAGAAGGCAGGCTATGATTTGGTATGCAAGAAATAAACATACCACTAGCAGTAACAGAGTTCTCAAAACTGCACCACCATAACTGCTTACATCAGCCTTGTGCAGGTTAAACATAACTGGCAATGTATTTTGACAACTTCACTCTTCCATTTAAAAAATAAATAAATTTGGACAACCATCCTAAGAGGTTCCAACTCAGAGATGCTTCCAAGTCACCGGTATAACACTTAGTCTAAATTAGTTTAAAATAGTGTTTCTCCACATCAGCAACTTTAAGAGGTGTGGACTTTTAGTCCCAGAAGTCCCCAATCAGCATGACTGGCTGGAGAATTCTGGGAGCTGAAGTCCACATATCTTAATACTGTCAAGGTTGAGAAACACTGCTTTAGAACAAGAAAGGATGTGATGTCATCAGATATTATGTGGTACCTTGCTCTTGAGGAGCTTACAATCTAAAATGGATTTTGGAGAATAGGGCAAGGGTGGATTCCGGCAGTCACTACTGCGGTTATGCTCGTGGGTGTGCGCAGGTGCAGTACAATAAAAATTGCTCTGCACATGTGCAGAAGCAAAAAAACAAGATGGCACTTCTACAGAGAACCAGTTTGGGGCCGTGGCAGGCCTTGGTCGCTGCCAATTCCAGTGACCCAGGCCGCCAAACCACTACCGGTTTAGCTGAACCGGTAGGAACCCACCAATGGAATAGGGAGGAACACATACCAGTGTGAGGCATAGATGCTTTAGCATCAAATGCACCTGGACATCAGGTCTTTTCTTTCTGGATCTCACTCATTCTCTTTGCAGAACATGACATTGCTATCTGTTCAATCATCTCAATTCTCAGGAATTCCCAGCTGACTCTGCATTTTCTTGTCTTGTATGGTTTCTTTCAGTTGTTCTATGTTGTTGCTGGTGTGAACTTGGATGGTGTCTAGCCATGTTTTTTGATTGACTCATTTCCTTTTACCACTGATCACTGCGGAGCATAGTGTCTTGAAATCCAGTAACTGTAATTCTCCAGTCAGAGTTTGTCCAACAAATAAGTTTTAAAGATGCCTTCATGGGGAATGGAAAAAGGTTCTTTGACAATTGTTCAAACTGTAAGTGTAAAAGGGAAGAGAGTCTACTTAAATGTATTTTATTCACAGGTCCTTTAAGGTTCCACTTTCATTTTTACTGTCCTCCAGCACAAGTCATGCGTCTTCCAAGACGATATGGAATTGTTGTGTGTTGTTCATTCACATTTATTGAAAAAGGAAGCTCATATGCACAAACTATCCACCTGGAAGCTGGTTTGTTTTCCAGATGTCTTTTCTGTTCGTTCCCCGATCATACAAAGGGCAGCTTTTTAAAAAGAATGGAATAATAGTGCAGTCTTCCCTTCTATAGAAAGCTTTTTTTTAAAAAAATGTTTTATTGGGTTTTTGTTTTTAAACATAAAACAACATCAATACATGAACAGTGTGGCCTCTGAGTATAAATAAAAATAACAAGTCAATTATTACATTAACCAAACCTGTATAATCCTAATATTAACATATTTGATTGTTCAATGAATGATTTGTTTGATTCAATGTTTCCATGTTCCATTCTAATATCAATAATCTTCTTAAATATGCATAGTAATACCATCTTTCAATTTCTCATCTTTCCATCTAGTTATATTCAATTTATATAGATAACTGCTTCCCTCTAATTATTTCTACCTCTATTCTGACTTCTAATCTAGTCACTTTTACTAATCCTAATATTAATACACATATTTAATTAAGGCATTGCCCTTTTAAAGATGCATATTCTTATTTCTATCTCTATTTCTAGTTTTTAATCAAGCCATCATTATATGAGAAAAAAGAAAGAAAGAAAAAATTATTTTCTATCCATCATCTTTTGCCTGTTTTAATACTTCAATTTTAATTGTTTTTGGGGTTTTTTGGCTTTTCTTTCTTGGATCCTTGTTTCTATCAACATCTATATCTTCATTATTCCATTTAAGTATTTCTCCCATCTCTCTCCTCCTAGGCTGCCAGATCTCCAAAATACTCACCCCTACTCCTTTCTCCCTTTCAAAAACCTCTACCAGATTATCCAATTCCAGCCCCATTTTTATATTTTTCAAATAAATTTTCTTGTCCTGTTGGTTTATTTGGTGGTTTGTCTGTTCTATCTTTTATCCATTCTTTCCGTTGTTTCGTCTCTTTTCAATCATTGTCAGCTGTGTCATTTTTTTCTAATTTGCCACTTATGCCTTGGATTAAGTCTTTTATCTCTCTTTGGTTCTTTATCATGATATCCCCTGGATCTCTGAAGCACTAAATCACTAAAATCCTCCTGGAAAAAACATCTTATGTTAGTTTAATACATCCGCTTTTAGTCACGGCCATGAACCATATACATAGTTCCAATTTTGCTCATCAAAAAGTTCAATAGTCATAGCTCTTTACATCCCAAAATTATTGATCGATTCCATTTAGATAGTCTAGGCCAGTGATGGTGAATGTTTTTCGCCTCAGGTGCCAAAAACACCTGAGTGTGTGCACATGCACTCGAGTGCCCACCCACATAACATAATCCCCCCCTCACCTGCGTGGACCGTGCATTTTTGCGCAAGGCTTCCCTGCCACGCCCTGTTCTGGATGCTTCCCCTTGGCTAACGCCCAGCGAGGAGGGAAGTTGCTCTGCCACAAATGGGCAGAGACCGGGGGTGGGAGATCCTCAAGTGTGCTCCTGCGTCAAAAAACCTTCCCTTATCATTATTCTGTGTAAAGATTGGGCCCTTTTTACACCGGCAGGTGTGAATCCGGTTGCTAACACCTCCCACCCCCCCAATCAGAGGATCCTGGGCACTACAGTCAATAGACAAATGAGGAAGGGAGCTGCCTGCACGAGGGAAAGACAAGTGGCAAGGAAAGAAGAAAAGGGGCTTCTTTCCCTTTCGCTGGCTGCTCTGTTTCCCCCTCTCCCCCATGCTATTAAAGGTGATCCTGCCTGATCACTGGAATCTAAAGGGAATCTAAAGGGATCCTGCCTGATCACTGGAATCTAAAGTCTGCATGGGGGAAAGACAAGGAAAGAATTGGATTCCAGCAATTAGGCAGGATCTTCTTTAATAGCACCGGGGTGGGGGGTGGGGAAACAGAGCAGCCAGTGAAAGAGAAAGAAGCCCCTTTTCTTCTTTCCTTGCCACTTGTCTCATGCAGCTCTCTTATTTCCCTTTGGATTCCAGGGATCAGGCAGGATCCCCTTCAATAGCAAGGGGCGGGGGGAACAGAGCAGCCAGCGAAAGGGGAAAAGGCCCTTTTCTTCTTTCCTTGCCATTTGTGTCCCCCCACTTCCCCCGGTGCGGGCAGCTCTCTCCTCATTTCCGGTTTGCTTTGGGCTGTTTTTCGCCCTTTGGAGGCTTCAGGGAATCCTCTGGAATGCAAAAAACCGCCAAAAATCAGCTGGGGAGCGCTGGAGCTGACAGGGCAACGCCTTTGCGTGCCCTCATAAATGGCTCCGCGTGCCACCTGTTGCACGCGTGCCATAAGTTCACCATCACGGATCTAGGCAATTTTCACACAACAAAAGTCACTTTACGTAAGAGTCTTATTCTCACAATAATGAAGTAGTTAATTATAGAACAGTTAATCTCACCACAATCCTTCAAAAAAGTGTTATTTCTTCTCTCCTTTTTTCTAGATTTGTAGAAGTGTAGTATATTCCATTCACCAGTAAATAGCTGCATCAACAGGTTTTTCAGCATTGTTTCAGACGTGATAAATTAATCCAAATATATTTCAATTTGTAGAGACACTATTAAGTACTCAAGTAAGTTCAGATAAATAATTCCAGTATTTTATAATGCCTTCCCATAACAACGCCCATCCAATTTAAAAATTCAATTTTCTTTGATTAAAGGATCTTTAACTTTTCCCTCCTTTCAGCCGGTCTAGGATTTTTCTCTCTATGGTTATTCGCCGCTTTAAAGAAGGTAATTCTGAGCTTCTCTTCCTAGATTTTCTTCTTTTTTCTTTTAAGTTTAGGGACTAAATACCCAAAAAAGGGATCTTCTCACTCAGCTCCAATCACTGTTCACAAACTTCATGCCAGCACCACTCTTAGATGTTTGTCAGGTATCCCAGCTTTGTGGCAGCCATGTTTAGGCTGTCTCTTCTCCACACCATGGCTGAGAGGGAAAGAAAAGCCTTGGGTCCGGCACAAGAGATGTGACAGGGCACGCCTCTTTGCTTCGCCTCCCCTACAGGAGGCTTTGGCTCTTTTCGGATCCCACCAGTGGGGAGAATTCGGCACAGGAGCGCGGAAACTAGCCCCTTGTGTCCGATGCCACAACATCAGCTGATCTCCAGATATCCTTAACAATTGTCTTCTTTTGTATTTAAAAAAAATGTTTAAAGTTACAACTTTAAAGTTTAGTGACCTATTAATATTTTAAACACACCAATTGTGTTACCATTAACTTTTTGATTCTTTCCAACCCAATGGAATGCCACAAACAAATTATGTAAAGGGACTCGGGACTTTATCTGCCCGTTCATCAGCAGAATAAGACCAAAAAAAAAAGAATCAAATTTGAAGTAATCCAGATCAGGCCAGGATTTTTAAAAAACTGTCAGAAAAACCCCCTCGATGTGTCTCTTTGGGAGAGATAGTTGGACAGAGCTTGGAATGTTGCCAACTGATCTAAGCCCTGTTTCCTCTTAGTCACATGACCTACAGTAGGACTATCATTAAGAGCTAAAAAAAGAATTATGGAAACCCTTTCCCCATGCTTTTCTTCTTGGTTTAAAAAGAAGCACTAGCGAAATACACTGCTTAAATGAGAGCATTAAAGCAGTCTAATTTACATTTTAAATTATTTTCTCCCTCTCACTCCCACCTTAACTTTAAAAAATATGCTGTACACTGTGATCACATAGATCATATACATTCAACTTTTAGGAATGGGTAACCAGGCTTTAACCAATAAGCGCTAAGCATTAAATACTTGATTTTGCTTTTAAATGCTTTGCTTGGAATTCCCTCCCTACCAATAGCCACTCAGGTCCCATTCCACCATTATCAATGGAATAGGTATGGACAAGCATGACTCTGAGAGAGCCGGAAATTAAGAATTTTGTAGCTTCCAGTGGAAAAGCTATGATGATTTAGTTTCAGAAGCCTTGGACCTGGCGCCAGTCTCTGAAGTCACTATAATGAGTCTCTCTTTTTAGAGACCAAAAGAAATATTCTTTCTTAGTAAGGCTGTTAAAGGCTGAAAATGCAGCAGCAAATAGGTGGAGAATTGCACATTCTATACAGGTAGCTCTCGCTTAGCAACTGTCGCTTAATAGCCATTCAAAGTTACGATGCACTTCAAAATAGCTGCTTAACGATCGCTCAAAGCAACGAGGGACTTCAGAAAAGCTATTTGTGATTCGTCCTCTACGTTATGACTGCCGCACTCTACTAGAGTCACATGACTGCATTTTGGGTGCTTGGCAACTGACTTGCTTGTATAACCGGCTGCAGCAGCTTTTGGTCATGTGACTACAATCTGCCACGTTTTTTGCCATTTTCTAACAAAAAATGGCAAAAAACGCCCATTGGATATATACTGGGTTTGCTTTAAGGTCCCCGATTCACTTAATAACTGTGACTGACTCACTTTATGACTGGTTGTAAAATGGTCATAAAAATCAAGTTCGGTCATGTGGTGCCCCAACTTATGATCGCAATGACTTATGACCGAAATTCTGGGCTCCACTATGGTTGTAAGTCGAGGACTACCTGTACATCACCCATTCTATTCCTGCCCCTCTTCTGCAGGCACAAGCAAGTAACCATTGCCTGGGGAATCGAGCTCAAGATCAGCTGGACTTTCTTTTTCTTGCACCCCATCTTCTTCTTCGGTGGGAACAGGCATTTGGCCAGAGCTGTGGCTGTGTTGGGAAAACCGTTCCAGCAAGAGCTGCCTAAGAAACATGACTGGAATGGGTAGAGCAGCCACAACGATCAGGCTAATGAGAAGGCCCAAGGCCCATGGTGGGTATTCCAGCTGCTCCTCCTCTGCCTGGAAAGGGAAGGGAGAGAGGAAATTATAGATGCATTATCTCCCTTTTACATCAGGCCTCTTCTGTACATTCCCTGGTTGTGTCAGCAAGAGAATTGAGTGGAAAAAGTTATTCTCCACATGCTACTCCATAAGTAAGCCATAATATGATGCATTTGTTTGGGCTTAATAATCTGAACGCTTGTGGCTTTTAAAAAAAAATTCTAACCCCAAGGTTAAGGCAAACATATTGTGCAAACCCACCCTTTAAATCAAGAGATCCCCAACCGTGGGACAGGGCCCAGTTACAGGCTGCAGCCTGTTGGAACAGGGCTGTGGAATGGACAGGTATGTCTGTGTGCCTGCAGCTCCATTTGTACAAGCAGCAGGCGCGTATGCCCGCCGCTTATGCAAATGGAGCTGCATGCAAGCGTGCATTCACCTGCTGCTCACAAGGAACCATTCCTTCTCTTTCCCACCCACCAGCCTGTAAAGCTGGAGAGATTGGAGACGGCTAGTTTAAACAGTTCCTAGATTTCATTTCATTTTTGTTAAAATATTCATGACTGGGAAATACATGGGAACAAGGTCAGCCAATGAATAGGCATAGCAACTAAGTCAGCCAATGGGAGCTTAAACAGATCTGAGTCTGTGCAAAGAATTGAAACAGAACCTTAAGCAGTCTGCTGCTCTGAGAAGTAAACAAGCAGACTGTCTGGGCTTGTCTGCAAAAATGAAACTAACTGCTTGTGTTTGCCAGTAACTTTCCTGCCTTGTGTTTACTTGGAAGAACCACCTGTTGGTATTGTACATTCATTCATCTATTCTTATGTATATAAAAAAGTTAATGAATCCAGCTGCATCAGTTATCTTTGTGTGCTTCTGGATTTGAATTTATGCAACAATCTCTGACAATTTTTGTTTGTTTTCAAACAGAAGACAAGCAGTCCATGTGCAACACACGAAACACAAAGGTAGATAAATTTCTTACCTTTTCTCTGTTCCAGGCGGTGTAGGTGGGGCGTTTCATGACCAGGTGTACCAAACTCGCTAGCAACAGGCACAACATTGCTGCCAGACTCACAAAGCGCCACATGTAGCTGTAGATTTTCCATGGCCGCCAGCCCAGCATGTTTTCTATGTCATCCAAGAACCTGCAGAAAGAAAGACATATACAGGCGAAAGTAGAAGACGGCTGAACAAGATGGTTTGCGCAAAGGCTACATAAAAATTATGATTGCTGATTAAAACCCTACCTTTCTTTCTCCAACTTCCTATCACACAAACAGAGATGGGAGGGAAGGCAAGAGAATTACCTGTCAGCTCCATAGACCCAGGCTATGGCAAAAGCTTCGCCGGCTACAACAATAAGCAGGGGCAGAGTGGCTGAATAGTCATCAAACATAGTCACAAAATAGTTGCCTGAGCCTTGAACGAAAATTAAGCCCAGCACGAATCCAATAAGGCAGCACAGGGCTGTAGGGAGAGAGCACATCAGAACGTCAGGACCAGTACAGACAAAAGAGAGATGCTGTTGCTATTTTTATTTAACATCACCGGAATGATCTGAGAGTCATACGCAGCATAAAATACACATGGCAGCATTGGTAGTAGTCACAACTGGGTATTTACCCAGCCCTTTTGCCCGGAGACTGAGGTAAATCTTGAGGCCACACCTCCGCTCCTCCTCCTGACTTCCCCAGATTAACCAATGGTCCTGTTGCAGAGAAGCCTGGAAAGGAAGGGGACAGAGAAACACACGGACACACCCTTCCTGTCTGGTCCCTGACTGACCATAACTGAACTAATTCAGGCCCCTAGCGCAGGGTGGGAAGTGACTACTCCCGTGCCACTTCGAGACATGCAGTTCAGGTAAGACCAACTGACAGTCTCCGAAGTGGGGCGTGGGAGGAGTCACAACTGGGACATACCAAAGCTAGATGTCCGTGGGAGGGAATCACTGGGCCTGAGCCCCACAAGAGTCAAGGACTCCCCGAAGAACCCTCCTCCCGAAGGTCGTCTCCGCAGAGGCGTATGCATCCAGCCGGTAGTGCCTGATGAACGGCGAGGGTGAGGACCAGGCAGCTGCTCTGCAGATCTCCTCAATGGGAGCCTGGGTGGGCCAGGCTGCTGAGGTGGCAGCACTTCAGGTGAAGTGCACGTTGAAGCCCTCTGGAGCCTGGAGCCCTCAAGCTTCATAGGCCTTGGAGATGGCCAATCTGATCCACCTGCTGATGGTGGCCAGGGAGACCTTGGCTCCCCGGGTAAAAGGTTGGAAGGAGATGAAAAGCACCTCTGACCGCCTGAAGGTCGCCGTGCATCTTAGGTAGATGCGCAGGGCTCTTTTGATGTCTAGCTGATGCCAGGACCTTTCCCTTTCCCTGGA
Organism: Thamnophis elegans; assembly: GCF_009769535.1. Taxonomy (NCBI): domain Eukaryota; kingdom Metazoa; phylum Chordata; class Lepidosauria; order Squamata; family Natricidae; genus Thamnophis; species Thamnophis elegans. The sequence continues at coordinate 116,931,019 of NC_045558.1, forward strand.
AGGGTTCGGGCAGAAGTCCGGAAGAACAATCTCTAGTGCCCTGTGAAAGGGTGAATTGATTTTGGGCATGAAGGCGGGGTGACCCGGTTGTCTAGGAATGAGCAGAGATCCTCCCTGCTGGAAAGAGTGTTAAGCTCGGACAACCTCCTGACTGAGGTGATCGCCACCAGGAAGACCATCTTGAGGGTCAGGAATTTTGGGGTGGCCGAACTTCTTGCAAATCTGCAGGAAGATGCTGGGGTGGAGTTGCCATTCTCCGTTGTCAACTGTCTCCCTGCTGAGCCAGTCCGCCTGCTGGTTCTCTACCCCAAAGATGTGCTCCGCTCTGATCGATCAGATGTTCCTTTCTGCGCAGTTCCCCAGCCGGAGGGCCTCGTTGCGCAGCGCCTTAGAGTGCGTGCCCCCCTGCTTGTTCACATGGGCTTGGCTGCCAGGACCAGGATGTGTTGGCCGGACACTGTTGCCTTGAAGTGTCGCAGAGCCAGATGGATTGCCCTGAGCTCCAGCCAGTTGATGTTGTTGCGCATATCCGTTGTGGTCCAGTGGCTTGGGCTAGTTGGGATTCCAGGTGTGCTCCCCAGCCGAATAGACTTGTGTCCGTCATGAGCACCTTCCTCTCTGGTTCCCTAAATAGGGACCCTCTGCCTAGAGCTGGCGACAGCCACCAATAGAACAAGAGGAGCACCTAGGGTGTCACAGGAACCTTGAAGCTCGCATCACTCGTTCCGCCTCTCTGGTGCGGGAGTAGGAACCTCTGCAGCTCTCGGGCATGGAAGTGGGCCCAGGGCACGATCCCTATGCATGAGATGAATTTCCCGAGAAGCCTGGAAAGAAGAACTACAGGGACAGAATGAGACTTATGGATCTCCTGAACCAGCTGAATAATGCGGTCCCTACGCTCCCGTGAGAGGAAGACCTCACCAGCCACCGAGTCAATGATGGTCCCTTGGTGCTGGAGCCTCATGGAGGGAACCTGATGGCTCTTCTCGAGGTTAATCAAGAACTCTAGGGACCTCAGAGTGTCGATGGTGAGACTTAGGTCCTTCTCGGTCCTGGCCGGGGATCTGGCCAGGACGAGGATGTCATCAAGGTAACAATGAAGCTAGACAGGGATGGACTGAGGGTAGCCCGCAGCTGCAGCCAATACCTTGGTGAAAGTTCTGGGAGCTGATGCCAGCCTAAAGGGAAGGGCCCTGTACTGGAAGTGGTTACCCTCGTGTGAAAACCTGAGGAACCTGCGGTGCTCAGGGGTGATCATGATGTGTAAGTAGGCCTCTGTGAGATCGATGGAGGCCAGGAAGTCTCCCTGTCAAATACCTTCTAGGATGGACTTGAGAGAGGCCATCTTGAACCTACGGTTTACTAGTCTGGAGTTGAGTAACTTGAGGTCTAAGTTGGCCCTCCATCCCCCTGAACTCTTGGGAACTAGGAACAAGTTCGAATAGAATCCTGATCCCTTCTCCCACTCTGGAACCGACTCTACTGCCCTGATGGCCAGCAGGTGCTGGATGGCCTTGTGCAGGAGAGCGCGCTTGGCCGGATTCCTCAAGGAGGTGAAGGTTCGGAACCTATTCAAAGGCTGCGAGCGAACTCCAGCTGTAGCCCAAGCTTAACAGTCTGGATGACCCACTCATCCGAGGTGATGCGTTCTCAGGAATCCGCAAATAAGGAGGTGTCCGCCAATGGGGTGATCCAGGGGCGGATCACTTGAACCTGTGGAAGCCCCCCCCCCCCCCGAAAGGGCCACTTGCCCTGCGGTTGGCTCCTGAATCTGTCCCTAGAAAACTGCCTATCTCCCTGCCTGGGGAATCTGGGTGTGGTGTTGCTGGAACTCTGACTCAGGTGGGCGATAGGATGCTCTCCTGGGGTAAGGAGCCAGTCGGTGCTCTGAACGTCTGTTCGTGGTCGGGAAGATTTTACGTTTGTTCTTGTCTTCCATGAAAATGGGATCTAGAGATGAACCAAACAGCTTGTCCCTGGTGTAATCTGCTCCTGCCAAGTGCCATTTCGCCCAGGATTCGGCCTCCCAATGGCGTAGCCACAGTAAGCGCCTGGATGCTACTGAGGATGATAAGGCTCTAGAAGAATACTTTACCACATCCAGGGTGGCATCAGCTGAGAATCGGGTGACTGCCATTAACTTGGTGATGTCCTGTAGCAGCCTCATGTCTGACGCCGGAGTCCTGTCCCGAAGTTGCTCCAGCCATAGCAGGGACCTGTTGAAAAAGGAGGAAGCGGCCGCTGCCCTAATTGCCCACGTCACTGCTTGAAATGTTTTGCGCATTACCATCTCTGCTCTCTTGTCTTCCGCTTTGAGACAGTTACAGAGGTCTCCAGTCACCACCGTAGAAGAGGAAGCCAGGTTAGCGACCGGAGTGTCCACTGGAGGAACCTGTAAGGTTTGGGCGAAGGTAGCATTAAGATCATAGAACCTGCGGTCATTGTTCCCCGGATTGGGGAAGGAACCTGGCTTAACCCACTAGGACTTAAGCACCTCTAGGAAAAGGTCTGGGGTGGGGCTCTCCTCCTTCTCCACCTGGGACCTGTGGAAGAGCCCCTTCTTGTTCCCCCCGCTCGTGCCAGGGGTGGCAGCAGCTGGGCTGGGCTCTGGATTGTTGTCCAGGTCTGCCGTGGCCTTAGCCTTACGTAACAAGAAGCTAAACAAGGGGTAGGGAAGACTGGTGATATTAGGCGCCTCAGGGGCCTGGGCGTCCTCGTCTTCTGAAAACCCAATGTCTTTAAGTTCTCCCTCCTCTAGATCCAAGCCCTCGCTGGCAGTGGAGGGAGAGGATGACCTGGCCTCTCTGGGAGCAGGTGACCCGGGCTGGTCATGATGACCTCTGGGGTTTCCCCAGGAAGCCCTTCTTCTGGAGCCCTGGGACTGATGTTTCATCCCCATGGCAATCCCCTGTGCTATGGCTCTGACTAAAACCTCCTGAAAGCTTTCAGGGAGCTCTGGGAAGGAGGGGGGAAGATCTGGAGGTTGCAACGAATCCCCTGAGCCTGGTGATTGTGGAACCAGCCGGGGATCTCCTTCCTAGCAGCCCTGGAGGTGCTTGTCTTGGCGGAGGACCTCCCTCTTGTGACAGGGGGAACCCCCCTGGAGGTCCTCTCGCCTAGTTCTGACTCCCCTGGGGAACTAGGCCCCGCCGCTCCTCGTAGCCTCAGCCATGCGGTACTCACGGTTACATTCACCACCTCCTCCTGTTATGTCGGCCTCGGCTCGACTGCGTGCCCTGTCGCTTTAAGACTCCACGCGCCTCCCGAGCTTGCCGCAGATCCGCGGCCCGAACACCGACTCACTGCCAACAGCTGTGCCCTCCCCAGATTACTGGCAGAGTTCTGGCCCATGCAACCTCCTTTTGGCTCCGGCGGTGGCTTCTGGGCACCTGTGGCGTCTGTAACCAGTCACGCCAACCACACACTCCACTCATATGCTTCAAGATGGCCGTGATCCAAGATGGCGACCGTCGAACCTGCGGTCCGAGTCTGCCGCTCCCTGGAGGGCTGTCCTCTGTCCGATTCTTGGCTTCTTGCGATCCCTCGATGGCTGGATCTCTGCAGAATTCGCAGCTAGGTAAGGGCCTCCTCCCCCCGTGACCGTCCAGCCGCTTGGTGTTTGCGCTAGCGCAGCGGCAATGCTTTTAGGGTTAGCAGCAGGTGAAGCATGAATGAGGAGGGGTGATCAGGTAAAAAAAATTGAGTGCTGAAGTCTAGGTCTTCGAAGTGAAGGGAGAGTCAGGAAAGTACTCCTTCTGGGCCGAAGACTGAGGTTAATCTGGGGAAGTCAGGAGGAGGAGCGGAGGTGTGGCCTTAAGATTTATCTCAGTCTCCGGGCAAAAGGGCTGTGTTAATACCCAGTTGTGACTCCTCCCACTTCAGAGACAGAGTGTCTTACAACAGGTCCTTGCACTTATGTTCATCCGCATAGTTGTATGATCAAATTTGGGCACTTGGCAACCAACATTTATAATGGTTGCGGTATCCACAGTTACATGACCACCATTCACAATCTTCCTACCTGTGTTCCTACAGGCAAAGTCAATAGGGAAAACTGGATTTTCTAAAGAACTGTGTGATTTGCTTAACAACTGTGGTGATTTGCTTAACAACAAAACAATCATAAAATTGGGCACAACTTACTTAATGACTGCTTTGCTTGGCAACATAAATTCTGGTGCCAATTGTAATGATAAATTGAAGATTACCTGCATTTTAACAGTGGAAAAAGCCCAAAATGATGTTCTTTCTCATGAAATATTTGAAAGGGAAAATTCCAAATGCATTGATTTAAAATGAATTGCAATTGTAGCATTTGCTCTAAAGGAATGCTTGATTTTTTGCTTCACTGTGATATAAGAAATATAGAATTTGCATATGATCTTTTGTTCCTTCCTTCCCCAGTATCCTGCAGAGTACCAGATTGATTTAAAAATGATTTCATTTTAAAATGCATTCATTGTCCTCTGGCACTCTGAAGTAGGGAAGTAGTAGCACCCAAATTCTGATCCAGGCATCTGAAGTAGCACAGCGGGGAAATCCTCTGAAGTCTGCTACTGATTCGGTGAGTCTGCTACCTAGCAGGTAAGAGGCGCAGAAGGAAGAGGTAGGAGGTTAGGAAGAATAAAGGTGAATTTCTTATTTCACAATAAGAAATCCGGAGAGTCACCAAATAGTTCCTTTTAGGCCGAAGACTGAGGTTAATCTGGGGAGTCAGAAGGAGGAGCAGAGGGAATGTCCTCAGATTTACGTCAGTCTCCAGGCAATTAGGCTGTAACAATACCCATCAGTGACTGCTCCCACGCCCCACCTCGGAGACAAGGAACATTTTGAAGCCTTCCGAATCTGCAAAGGTAAGTAGAACAAAGGGGGGTGAATCCGCTGTGCCACGCGATTTAAATTAGCTAGAAAACAGGAAATCCGACAATTCTAGCTAATATAAATCGTGCGTCACAGCTGATTTCACCCAGATAATCATTTTGTACTACCGGTTCGGTCCAAACCGGTAGCATTTCAGCCCTGAAGTAGCACCATCAACAATCAACACTATTAGCGTCCCATTTTAAATGCAACTCATTCTTCTGGAATCTGCAATCCTTTCACTTCATCTTGCAGAATATTTTAAATTCTACCACCTGCTTAGCCTCCTATATTCTGTAGAGTCCAAAGTACCGCAACCTAAAATCCAAGCCCTTGTGGTATATATAATACATCCATGAATTTTTGGCCTTGCCCCAGGTGAAGGAAGACTGCCCCTTTGCGGTACCTGTGAAGAGCGTCCGCCGACGCTGGAGACTTTGGAAGTTGTCCAATAAAGGAGTGATGATTCCTTGCATGTTCCCTAACATGGTGCTCAGCCCTAAATTGAGCAACATAAAGAAGAACAGCATAGACCAGAAGGGGGCTGTTGGAAACAGGGTCATAGCTTCTGTGAAGGTGATGAAGGCCAGGCCTGTCCCTTCCACACCCTGAGGGAGAAAGAGAAAGAAATAGGTACAATAGGAACTGTAGCAAATGTCAAATTTAAAGCAAATGGAAAACTTAATAAAGGTAAAGGTTCCCCTCGCACATATGTGCTAGTCGTTCCCGACTCTAGAAGGCGTTTCTAAGCCGAAGAGCCAGCGCTGTCCGAAGATGTCTCTGTGGTCATGTGGCTGGCATGACTAAACATCGAAGGCACATGGAATGCTGTTATCTTCCCACCAAAGGTGGTTCCTATTTTTCTACTTGCATTTTTATGTGCTTTCGAACTGCTAGGTTGGCAGAAGCTGGGACAAGTAACAGGAGCTCACTCCGTTACACGGCGCCAGGGATTCGAAGTGCTGAACAGCCAACCTTTCTGATCAACAAGTTCAGCGTCTTAGTCACTGAGCCACTGCATAGTCTTCCCCAATCTGGATCTCTTCCAGATGTGAGGATTTCAACTTTAAGATTTCTCCAGCCAGCATTCCCCTAGTTACACATCCTGAAGACATTGACGTGCTTGGGGAAATTCTGGGCGTTGAAGTCTGCAGATCTTAAAGTTGCTAAAGTTGAGAAACACTGTGCTAAACTGGAAGGTTATGTTTTGACTGGCAAGTCATAATCTATGCAGGGCCATGTCTGCTCAATAGCTTGACTTCTTTTTATCTTCTTTTTGCTTCTTAGGATGGAGTTCAGCCCAGCCAAGACTGGATCCACACACATCATTCTAATCCATAATTTTGCTATCTTGGTTTTTGGTGAACTCAGCCACTCGAATTTATCAATCCTGGTTAATGGTTTAGCAGCATGATCTCGAATGATCTATGGTTAGCCAGATTTGTGAATCCATCCCTTGTCTACCTATTCACCTTATTCATTTCATCTTCTACACGACAGTCACCAAGTTTCCACTCCTCCAACTGCTTCTTTGTATCGTTCCATTGATCCTGATACCAACTGCTGTATTGAGCAGGTGAAAAATCAGACATGTTTGCGGGAAGCACAGCCGAGAGGGAGCCATTCTTCACCAGCTCTGTCAAAAGGTCTGCATTTCTGCCAAACAAATAAACATACAGTAGTAGAAAGGTTAGAAAACACATGGACCCCCCAAACAGAACATAAAAACCCAAACTCAGTGACCTGGAAGACATTAGCCATGGTTGGGCAACCAAGGCTTGGAGGCAACATTGGAATTTCAAGAATAGGTTGGGTGACAACAGTGGAATTTGATGTCCAACACATCTGGAGGGTTCCAGATAGTGATTAAACTGTTGCAAGCTAATTGGTGGCGTAGTGGTTAGGATACAGTATTGTAAGCTAACTCTGCCCACAGCCAGGAGTTTCATCCTGACTGGCGCAAGGTTGACTCAGCCTTCCAACCTTCCGAGGTCAGTAAAATGAGGTCCCAGATTGTTGGGGGAAAATATGCTGCCATTTGTAAAGCATTCAGAAAGCACTGTAAAGGACAATGGAGTGGTATATAAGTCCAAGTACTATTGCTATATTTATGATCATATGCATATATATATATATGAATATGAGAATAAATGTGTTTCATGGACTGGTCATTAGTTCTAATAAGGTGTGTCCAATAAGGCAGGGGTGTCAAAATTGCAGCCCACAGACCAGATGCGTCACGCACATCATGCTCACCCCAGCTCCACGAAGGGGGAAAACCCCGTCACGATATGTCATGTGCAAACTCACGAAGCTCCATTTGCATGAATGGAGACTGGCAGACAAGCACACGTATCTTCCGCTCGTGTGCGAACCTCCATTCTCATAAGTGGGGCTGCACGCACCAGTTGCTCGCACAAATGGAGCTGTCTGTGCGTGCATGTGCCTACCACTCACCCCACCCCTCTCCTCCCCGACTTGCTGGGGCAAGCCACCAAGCTAGAAAGGTTGGGGACATCTCCAATAAGAAATGAAAAAGTATGGTTAGAAGCAACCATATTAATAGTCTGCAAGACTATCTCACCTCCTTTACATGGATGATCTGAAGTTGTATGGAAAAATACCATCTGAAATAGAATTGCTGTTCAGCACTGACTGTATATACTGCGAAGATATTGCAATGGAGTTTGGACTGGGCAAATATGTCACTCTTACCATCAGCAAGGAAAAAATAGAGAAAACTGAAAGAATCAAGATGCACTATGGAAATTAACATCAAGAATCTGGATGAAGAGCACTACAAATATCCTTAAAATTGACATCATCAAGCACACCCAAGTAAAAAAAAAAATGGAAGTGAATACATCAGGAGAGTGAAGAAGATCTTTAAGTCCAAACTCAGTGGAAGAAATACAATCAAGGCAATCAGCATCTGGGCAATTCCTATCATTAGATACACAGCTGTGATAATGGATTTGACTCAAGAAGAATTAAAAGTTCTGGATAGGAAGACCAGAAAAATCAACCTCAGTGTGACATTGACTACTTAGCAAGGAGCATAGATGGACATAGAATGTCCTAAGTACACCAGACAATTGAAGAAGAGAAAAGGGGAAGAGTATTTGAAGGATAGTGAAGAAGGTGTGCTGAAGCTAGTGCACTATTAATGTTTACTGAACACTAAAGATCAAACTAGCCTACAAGAAAGACCAGATGAAGAGACTTGGAAAGGCAAAGTATTACATGGCCAGTACATGTACACGTACACACACACACACACACACACACAAAACTACAGCAGGCAAAGAAGATAACAAGACCTGACAATGACTAAAAGCAGGAAAGTTGAAGAATGTGTCAAAAGGAAGCGAAGACATTATCAATAGCCATAGGCAATCCCAACACATCTGGAGCACTGCTTAAACACCATTGGAATTGAAAAAAAATCCATCAATCAATTGCAAAAAACAGCTTTACTCGAAACAGCTTATATCATGCAACAATACCTTTTAAAACCATCAAACAACCGGTATTGTTGCATGATACAGGTTTTTTTTTTGAGTAAAGCTGTTTTTTTGCAATCGATTGGTGGATTTTTTTACCCAATTCCAATGGTATTTAAGCAGTGCTCCAGATGTGTTGGGGTCGCCTATTGCTATTGGCTAATCCTAGCCCAAATCCTTGGGAAGGATTTGATAGGTGGATAAAAATGCCAATTGTGGTCTAAACATCTGGTTGACTGTGCAATGAAGCATAACAATACCCATAATAATATCTAATAATATCTCAAGCTGTGAAATGCCCTTCCTCTCTCGTAAGTAGCATAAAGGGGACAAAGTCAGTCAAGCCACTTTAACTGCAAGATAGGTAACAGCCATGGGTTCTATAAATCCAATCTGCCACAAAAAGAAGCGATGGCTGAAAGATGTCGACAACAGATTTTTCTTTTCTTTTTTTAAAAAATAATCTTTATTGGTTATACATTTTTTTAAAAAAATAAGACATACAAATACAAATACAACTTTAAACATACAAATCCCCCCCCCCCCCGCGGTGACAGTCATTCACAGCCCAACTTTTTTCTTTCTTCCCCATTGTTTAGTCTCTAACCAGCATCTTCTCATTACAAAGCTCAGGGATCTATTACAATACCCACGTTCACTTTTAGTACCCATTGTTAACAACTGCTATTTAACTTTTCCCCGTTTTAAGTCCCTGCCGTTCTCCTTGTCGCCCACATATACCATAGGTTCCAGCTAAGATAATGTTCCGTTTCTCCTTTGTCTCTCAGCCAACCCGTCATTCTGTCCATTTCTGCACATTCACAAATCTTTTTAATTATGGCACCTTCCGATGGTATGGTAGTAGATTTCCAAAATTGCGCATAGGTTATTCTTGCGGCCACAATTATATGTAGGCTCAAACGCCAGATTTTTCTGGGAGTAAATGAGACTTGTCCCACTTATTATCTGGTACACGTGGAGCCAAGTAGCCCAACCAATCTAGGACGTACCTTCTGCTATTACACCTCCCTTTCTCCCCTTCAGTACTTGTATCATATCATACAGTACTTGTATCATATCCCCACTCAATTCTTTCTTGCAGGACTTAGTATCTAATGATAACGCCTAGACTTATATACCGCTTCACAGTGCTTTACCACCCTCTCTAAGCAGTTTACAGAGTCAGCATATTGCACCCAACAGTCTGGGACCTCATTGTACCCACTTCGGAAGGATGAAAGGCTGAGTCAGAATCGAGCTCCTGGCAGTGAGCCGAGTTCACCCGCAATACTACATTCTGACCACTGCATCACCACGGCTCTTGGTTGTATTTGTCGCCCTTTAACCAACAGTTATGTGGACACTAACCTTACAACACAGCTGTGCGCCAACACATTGGCTCGGAAACCCAGCACGGCAAAAACCACCAGTGTGGCCAACACCGAGGTAAGGAAGTTGATGCCAGACACAAGCAACCCATCGATGTGGCAGTTGTTATGCTGAGGATTGTAGCTGGAGTAAGCAATGATGGTGCCGAAGCCCAGGCCCAGAGCGAAGAACACCTGGGTGGCTGCCTGACGCCAGACCTGCATATCTCCCCAAATGGACAGCTTGGGGAGTGGGGAAAGGTAAGATATTGTGAGACAAAAGGCATCTTTTCACATTTTTGCACCTCTGGCCCTTTTCTCAAGTGCTGAAAGCCATAAAAAAACTCAAGATGTTTTAGTCATCTCATGATCGGACTATGCCGTGCATTACACACAGGACTGCCCTTGAAGACTATCTGGAAGCTGTGCATAGTCCAGAATGTGGCAATATGGACAGGTCCAGGTAATACCTCTGCTTGGTGAGTTGCACTGCAGGCCAGCAGGCCTCTGAATGCAATTCAAGGTGCTGGTTTATTATCTATAAAGTCCTAGCTACATTGCCTGGGGAATTCTGGGAGTTGAAGTCCATACATCTTCAAGGTGTCCAGGTTGAGAAACACGGCTATATGGGATAAGAATTGGATTTTGAGGGATTGCCTATTTCTGCCCATTCCATGCAGCCTGACAGAGCCAGCATACTCCAAGTCCCATCAATTAAACATCTGATTGGACCCATCTCTGATATGAGATCTGCACTACAGAATACCATCCCAACCAGAGGTGGTATTCAGCTGGTTCTCTCTGGTTCAGGTGAACCAGTAGCAGTGGCTGTGGGAGGCTTCGTTCCTGCCCTCCACCCTGGCATAATGCACAAGCACTGTGCATGCACAGAAGGCAGTGCACATACGCATGCTCACATTTGCCAACCAGTAAGGAAGGCACCATATTTTTCGGAGTATAAGACGCACCTTTCCCCCCAAAAAAGAGGGTGAAAAACTGGGTGCGTCTTATAGACTGAATACAGCATTTTTGGCCTCCTGAAACCCCGCCCCCTTCGCAAAAATGGCCGTGCACAGCTTTTAGGAAGCTTTCAGAGTGCTCCTGAGGGCTGGGGAGAGCAAATACGAGTGAAAAACGGGCCCATTTTTTGCTTGTTTTTGCTGTCCCCCCCCAACCCCCAGGAACACTTTACAGGCCTCTCAAACTCTCTGCATGCCCTGTTTTTCACAAAAAATAAGGTGTGCAGAGGGTTTGGGAGGTCTGTAGAGTGCAAAAACTTTTTTTAAACTTACCTCTTCAAAATCTTGATGCATCTTATATTCCAAAAAATATGATAAGTGAATCCTACCGCTGATCCCAACCTAGGTTTATTTAAACCCCCATCACCACCTTTGCAGGATTGTTTAAATGAGCCTTTAAAACCTGACTCAGTACTCAGGTCTTAGGTTAGAATAGATGTTGGAGCTCTTGTTGGGATGTTTTCTTATTCAACTGATTTTAATTTTCTCTGGACTTCCTTTTGGATGACATAAGCCATTTTTCTGTACAGCAAAGGCACTGAAAAAAAAGTGCCTAATTTTAATGATGTGATCATGGGGATGCTGCAGCCAAGACATAAGTTTTGGCTGCAGCATCCCCATGATCACATCACTAAAATTAGGGCGCTTTGCAACCAGTATGTATTTATAGCAGTTCCAGAAGTCATGTGATCTCCATTTGCAACTTTCACAGCTGACGAGCAAAATCAATGAGGAAGCCGGTCAACTTAAGGATTGCATGATCCCCTTAAGAACTGCAATGATTTGCTTAACATCCGTGGCAATAAAATTGTAAAGTCGGAGGTGACTCACTTAATAACCGCTTTGCTAAGCAACAGCAATTCTGGTCCAAATTGTGATAATGAGGACCGCCTATCCTTCAAAATCAGGATGGCGCCCAAGGCCAGAGTCTCTTACCTTAGGGGTGAACATGATCTTGATTCCATCAGCTGCCCCTTCTAACATCAAAGCACGTACAAGGAAGCAGAAGAGAACTACATAAGGGAACAGAGAGCTGAAATACAGAACCTGGAATGGAGAGAAGATATGGTGGAAATGAGTGTAAAAATCAAGGCATGGTGAGAATCATGCTGGCAGACGTTATTGATACACAAGGGTAAAATTTTGCTTTTGTGTTTCTGTAGTTTCTTTCCCACAAATATATTAACTTATTTATTTACTAGTTGGATATCCGTAGTCCGCTCCGCACCTCTCCCTCAGGCTTGCCCCACAGAAGCCTCTCCTCTCCTCCTTCTCTCCCTCAGGCTGGCCCATTGATCCTCTCCTATCCCCTTCTCTCCCTCAGGCTTGCTCCAGAGGCCTCTCCTCTCTTATCCTCTTCTTTCATGTCAACATGCCTTGCAGGCTGGATGAGTCACGCACAGGCCATGCCCACATACAAGTGGCAGTTGGAACAGAGTTTTTTCCAGGTGAGGAGGGGGAGTAGAACATCTAAATCCTTAGCATCAGAGTATGTTAATAATAATATAAAAAGTACTAATGGTCTGATGATCAATTCGAAAAATCCTTTCTTAGCGAGCACCTAAAAGCCAAGAGGAAAATACGTGCCAAATTTCAAGTTGTAGGCTTTATGGTTCTGGAGATTTCGTGATGCTGCATGAGTGGTATTTTGCATGCATGCATGCATGTATGTATGTATGTATGTATGTATGTATATTAAATTTATACAGGCAGTCCTTGACTTACAGCTGCAATTGAGCTCAAAATTTCTGTTGTTAAAGGGAAACAGTTAAGTGAGCTTGCCTCATTTTATGACCTTTCTTGCCACCCTTGTTAAGTGAATCACTGCAGTTGTTAAATTAGTCAAATTATTGTTAAGTGAATCTGGCTCCCCCATTGATTTTGGTTGACAGAAGGTCACAAAAGGGGCTGCAACGGTCGTAAGTGTGAAAACTGGTCATAAGTCACTTTTAATCATGCCAATGTAACTTTGAACGGTTATTAAACAAACTGTTGAAAGTCAAAGACTATCGGTATAGCTGATTAAAGATTAAAGATTAAAAATCCACACTATGAGGCACACCCCGAAAAGCAAATGGCTCTGATGTTTTTAGACGCACAGAAAACATTCGACAATGGCGGGGGGGAGGCTGGGGGGAGGGGGGGGAAGTATATTAGGCTTGAGGAGGGGTGTTAGGTTTTAAAATAATAAGAAAACATTCAACAATGTGAATTGGCGTTTTATGCTGTTGCAACTGGAACCGATGGGTTTTGGCAAGAAATTTACCCAAACTATACAAACTATATTCCACAAGCAATCAGTAAAGATAATGATAAATGGAGAGCTGACAGATCCTATTGAAATAAAGCCTCCTACATTTTGTCTTAACATTAGAAATCTTAAACAGAAATCTTAAAGAGAAAAATGAAATAAAAGGAATGAAAATTAAAAAGGAAGAATATAAATTACAAGCATTTGCAGATGACTTGGTTTTCATTCTAGAGGATCCATTGGAAACTGCTCCCAAACTAATAGAAAAAATAGAGAAATATGGGAAAACAGCAGGATTGAAAATAAACGAAGATAAAACTAAGATCTTGACAAAGAATATATCAACAAGACGAAAGGAAGAATTAGCAGAAATCTTGGAGATGCAAGTCACAAACAAGGTTAAATACTTGGGGATATTTTTAACAGCAAAATGTAGTGCACTTAAAGAGAACAATTATTATAAACCTAAACGAGAGATTGCGAATGATTTGAAGAAATGAGAAAATTTACAACTATCAATGATAGGGAGAATACATACAAACAAAATGAACATTCTACCCAGAATCCTACATTTGTTCCAGACAATACCAATCAGATTAGGGAAAGAATACTTTGATGATTTAAACAAGATAGTGCTGAAGTACATTTGGCAGGGGAAAAAAGCAAGAATAAAATTAAAATCACTACAAGATGCAAAAACAATTCCAATTAAGAATTGTTACCAGGGAGCAAGTTTGATGTGGCTTAAAGAATGGATAACACTAAGGAATTCTAGACTATTGATTGTAGAAGGTCATGACTTATTGTTGGGTTGGCATGTTTTTTTATGGTATAAGGGAACTAAAACACAGAGGTATTTCAGAAGATATTACTTAAGGGAGGCATTGCTATTAAATTGGGAAAAGATAAAAAAGCAATATTATTTAAAAATTCCAGTCTGGCTATCAATTATTGAAGCCTTTTCATACCCAATAATATAGAAAAAGGAACAAATGGATATGGTGAAATGTTGAATGCAGAGGGTGAACTTAAATCTAAGCAAGAGTTGGAACAAGAAGGAATAAAAATGAATTGGTTTTCATATGTGCAAATACAATCTAGATATGATAAAGATAGTAAAGAGGAAGGTTTTTATGACAAAATGACTGAATTAGATAAAATTTTAACAGGTACTGATGAAAAAGTAATTAAAAATTATATGGACTTTTACTAGAGGTTAAGCTAGAAGAAGAACAAGTTAAAGAACCTATGATAGTGTGGGGGGAAACTTTAGGCACGGGATTGAATTAGAAAAGTGGCAGAAATTGTCGTCTCAAAATTATAAAATGACAGTGTCAATAGATATAAGGAAAATTTATATAAGATGTTTTACAGGTGGCATCTACCCCCGACGAGAATAGCAGGAATGTTCAAGAATAAATCAGTGTTGGAAATGTCACCAGACACCGGGTTCATATTACCACATGGTGGACTTACACAGAAGCTAAAAGATATTGGACTAAAATTCACAGGTGGTTGGAGAAAATGACACAAAAACATATAGACTTTAAACCAGAGACCTTTTTATTGGAATCATACCAGAAATAAATAATAGAGACTTGAAATATTTGATTGTAAATGTTTTAACAGCAGCAAGAATTGTATTTGCAAAACACTGGAAAAATGAGAAAATATCAATGCAGGAGGCAATTATTCAAAAAATTATGGAATGTGCGGAAATGAGTAAATTGACATTTGAAATTAGAGAACAAGAAGATGAACAATTCTACAAAGTTTGGGATTTGTTTTATCAATGGTTAGATAAAAAATCATGGTAATGGAAAAAGTGGGAGAATTTTTTATATTCTAAGAATAGTGGAATTATAGATGCAATACCATAAGAATTTAGCACTGTAAAACAGATTAGAATGATGTAATGGAATGATGTATATATGATTTCAATATATAGAATATTTTGTTTAAAATGTAGGAATAATAACAGCAGTCGAACTATTGATGCAAAATGATGTTGTGTGTATGGATTTAATAGCTAGAATATCTTGTTTAAAATTAAGGAACAATAATTACACTTGAAAAATTGATATATAACAATAATGCATTTATGTTTACCTAATGAACAATTTGTGATTCGATATATAACTGTAGGTAGTGACCATGGAAACCAAACAACACGCTCTATGAAATGGAAGAAAGTTGTATGTGTTTTATTTTTTTGTCTGTTTTTGTTTGTTTAAAAATAAAAAATATTTTTTTTAAAATCCACACTTAAAAATCCACAGTTCCCCTCGTTCAGTCTATAATCCAGATTATTTGGTTCCTCTTCTAATCCCAAAGTAAATGCAAATTTCCTCAGCCGTAATATCAGCTAGTGAAGATGAAAATTTTGTCCATTGTATCTAGGGGCTACTAGGTTGAAGAAGAGAAGACTATATGCAAGATAATAGTTGGAATATCAATTACAGGTACTCCTCAATTTATGCCCCATCATTTAGAGACTGTTTGAAGTTACAACAGACTTCCCCGGGGATTACATAGCCTCGGTTTCTGGTGCCCCCCACTCCCAAAATCAAGTGATCATATATTGGATGCTCAGCAAGCAATCTACATTTTCAGCAGTTTGCGGTGTCCTGAAGTCATGTCACCATGATTTGCTGTTTTTTTGCTGGAAACCAGCATTTATTTCCGGTTTGCAACAACAACAACAACAAAAACACCGATTGCGAACAATGGATTCATTTAATGACCACTGTGTTGACTCAATGAACCCTTAACTGCCTCAAATCAGATCATAAAGTGGTGTCCCGCTTGTAGACTGGCATGTTTTATGGCCATAATTGCGGGCTCAGTTACAGTAATAAGTCGAGGGCTACCCATATGAAGTCTCTTGAGAGAATATTTTTATGTAAAGACAGACAAGCAGACACAACCTACCTTGCCTGAAGATTTAATGCCTTTGATCATGGCGAGACAAACCAGCATCCAAGCAGCAAAGAGGCAGCCAACAAGGGCTGGGTCAAGACCCCCACTCTCCTCTATGGAGTTGGTAATGTGCAAGGCCTTTCGGTTCCAGAAATAGATAGTGGGAGAACTGTCCATGCATTCAGATTCTGTGACTGAAAACAGAGAGAGGGAAGGAGAGAACGAGAAAGAAAAAGAGAGTCTGTTAGGGTTAGGGGCAAATGACCAGCTTTTCTTTTTCCAATTATGCTGTAATAAAGAAAACAGGACATTTCGTTTGGAATATTGTGGAGAAAGTTCATACGTGTCTAGTACATCTAAACCAGGGGTATCAAACTCAAGGCCCAGGGGCCAGATCGCGAGGTGTGCTTAGATCTGGCTCGCGGGGCCGCCCTGGAAACAGTAAAGGACTGGCCTGCAGTGCCTCTGCCAGTGAAAATGGAGCTTGGATGATCTTTGCAAGCTCTGTTTTCACTGGCAGAGGGTTACAGGAGGCAGTCACAGCCGAAAACAGAGCTTGGGAACCTGTTTTCGCTCGGAGGGCACTTGGGTCACTATAGGTGCCCTCAATATGAATGCCGTCAACCTGGCTATGTCCCCCCCCCCCAGCCAGGCCCCCCAGCCCAAGGTCAAACACAACCCTGATGTGGCCCTCAATGAAATTGAGTTTGATACCCCTGATTTAAACATAGAGATTTCCAGAATGCCTCTCAACCAAATAGATGTTTCTTTTTCTCATTTCATGGCAGTTCCATGTTATTTTAGAACTGCAAAGATTACAAAACTGACTTTAGCAAGTACAGAAAACATGAGCAAAAGGCAGGTTTATTTGCACAGCCACTGTTCTTTCACTAACTCTAGCCAACCATATATATAAATGCAGAAGTATTTTCAGAAAAGGCAATGAGGGTTTTTTTCCATTTTGAGGCTTGCATCCTTCAGTCTTCAGTTCCTACACTAACTGTTTGCCCTTGAAATGTACTGTAATTTGATGCAGTCAAATGTATTTTCCCAGACTGCAAATATAGAATGCGTTTCAGCATGTAGAAAGTCTCAATTTCAAATTATAATCTATTTCTTGATACTTAAGCAGGGTTGGGAAAGATTCATCTCTGGAAATCTGCGAAGTCTGATTCTATTTGGGTGTAAGACACTGGATAGATGGACTAATTGCCCATTTGCCCTCAGGTAGTTTCCAATGTGTCTCAAGTTCTTGCAATTTTTTCCTAGACAATTCAAGTGCTTTGCCAACTTTCCAGGGTGAACAAATAAAATATGTTGAGCCTTTTCACGAAGGTAATAAAAGTACCATTAAAAAATTTCTCTTCCAATGTCTGCTCATTGCTACTTTTTGCAGAATAAAGAGCAATTTATCATTAAAATTCCTCAGCTTCAGTTCTGAGCTACAAGTGCCTGTAAGCGTGAAAGTTTCTACTTTTATGTATTTCAAAAGAAACAGACAATTTATTTTATTTATTTAGCATATAGATTTTGTACATTGGAAGCCAGGAGTCTACAATGTTATTATAGAATAATAGTTTGGCTACCTTAAGATGATAAGGCTTAACAATAATAAAATAGTAACAACAATAAAAGAGAAAGCCATAAACAACATTGCAGGGGATCTTTTTTTAAATATACTCGAGTATAAGCCTAGTTTTTCAGCCCACTTTTTGGGCTGAAAAAAGCCGCCTCGGCTTATACTCGAGTCAGTGAAAAATTTGCCCGAAATGGAGGAGAAAAAGGGGCGGGGCCATGCCGCTGGGTGACACTCGTGAATGGCCCAGTGCCCCTGTGAGTTTCCCCTCCCTCTGTGTCAGTTTGCCGCGCAGCGCGCACCGCACCATCCCCCCTCCTCACGTTCTAATGTAATGCAGGGCTGTCTTACAATTCCCCTTCCTCCCCCTCCTGCCGCTCTGCAACGATGTCCCACCTCCTCCTTGTTATGGCAAGCAGCCACATAGCGATGTCCCACCTCCTCTGGTACAGTGATCCAATGATAGGAATCACTGTGCCGTGTGTCATAGGAGGCGGGACATCGCTCCCGCGGCTGCACGGGACATCATCATCACAGCGGGACATCAGCATCATGAGGTGAGTGAAGTATTTCATTGAATACACCGCTAGTTTACTGTTTTTCTTTGAAATAAATATTCAAAAACATTATTGGTATCTATTTTTATTTTTGAAATTTACCGGTAGCTGCTGCATTTCCCACCCTAGGCTTATACTCGAGTCAATAACTTTTCCAGTTTTTGTGGTAAAATTAGGTTCCTCGGCTTATATTCGGGTCGGCCTATACTCGAGTATATACGGTACTCATAACAAAACACTGTAGAAAGAGTTTGGTCCATGGAACCAAATGACAAAGATGTAAATGACCACTAGATGGCAGCAATTGTTTTTGTACCAATTTTATATTCTTTAATACTTGTACTGCAGTTTTTCCAATATTGGCAAGCGTGGAATTCATTTCCCATGTTGGTAGGAATATTCCTATGTTGGTAGGAATATTCTTGGAGTTGAAATCCTTTCATTTTTAAAGTTGCCATGGTTGAGAAATACTATTTTATTGGTTGCCTAGATTTCTGCAGTCCAAGTATGACAATCCTAGTGGAAAATCACTGTTCAATTTACTTAAAGAAAGACATATAGTGTACAGACTATTTTTATTTAACTACCTTTTCTGCATCTAGGTATGACATTTCATGGCATGGGGGGTGGGGAACGTTTTAAGAGAGCAACTCAAAAGATTGCTGTGTTCCAGCTCAGCCTAGTGATTTATTTACAATCTTCTATTCCTAGATTAGCTGTATTAGCTGTATACATTACACTGTATAGTACAATGATGGCGAACCTTTTGTGGCTTGTGTGCCAAAAGCGGGGGGAGCGCAGGGGAGTCATGCACGGGTGTGTCACACCCATAATGCTATGCGCACGGTTTGCTCATAGGGTCGTTTTTTGCCCTCCGGAGCCTTTAGGGAAGCCTCCTGAAGGCTCCGGAGGGCTAAAACCGACCCTACGAGCAAACCGGAAGTATGTTCCTGAACTTCCGGTTTGCCTGTAGGGCCGTTTTTTTCACACTCCGGAAGCTTCAGGGAAGCTCCTAAAGCCTCCGGAGGGCAAAAAATGGCCTCAAAAGAATGCCAAAGTGTACATGCCACAGGTTCGCCATCAAGGGTATAGTATATGCTTAATTTATACCAGATCAGGAGTCTGTCCCATTTTTGTCCACCCTGACTAACAGCAGCTCTCTGTGATTTAAAAGTGTTTTTCTCATGCCTATCTAGAAATTTTGAATCAAAATCATATCATTTCCCTTTGAATTAAAGCATGGTGTCCAACCTTCTGGCTCCACACATTGAGTAAAGAGAAATTGTCTTGGGCTGCATGTAAAGTACGTTAACATAATTAATGTAAGTCACATAATAATGCTAAAAGTTTACAATCTTGTGGGAATGCATTACTAGCTGTCCAGGTCCACATGTGGCCAATGGACTAGACACACCTGAGTTAGAGCCAATCTATACAGGTAGTCCTCAACTTACAACAGTTTGTTTAGTGACCACTCAAAGTTACAATGGCACCGAAAAATATAGCAATAGCAGTAGACTTATATACCGCTTCATAGGGCTTTCAGCCCTCTCTAAGCGGTTTACAGAGAGTCAGCATATTGCCCCCAACAATCCGGGTCCTCATTTTACCCACCTCGGAAGGATGGAAGGCTGAGTCAACCCTGAGCCGGTGAGATTTGAACCGCTGAACTGCTGATCTAGCAGTAGCCTGCAGTGCTGTATTTAACCACTGCGCCACCTCGGCTCAAGATATGACTCAAGACATTTTTTTTTACAGTTACAACCTTTGCAGCATCCTGGTAACCATTTGATCAAGATTCAGATGTTTGGCAACTGGTTCATAGTTATGACCGTTGCTGCATCCCAAGGTCAAGTGATCAACTTTCACGACCTTCTGACAAGCAAAATCAATGGGGAAGCCAGATTCACTTAACAACCATGTTACTATCTTATCAACTGCAGTGATCCACTTAACAATTATGGTAAGAAAGGTTGTAAAATGCGGCAAAATTAAGTTAGCAAATGTCTCACTTGACAACATAAATTTTGGGCTCAATCGTAGTCGTACATTGAGGACTCGGTCAAAGCACAGTTGGGATGATCTACTCAATCAACTGCTGATATTTTGATATCAGTATTTTAAAGAGCCTTAGGAGAAGTTGGAACTTAATTACTAGGGAAAGAGCTGGTTAAACCATTGCTCCACCCCATATTTCAAGGTTGGGAACGGTATGGAGGAATCCTTGCTAAAAGCAGCATGATTCTGTGATACAGAGATGCTACAAAACCCGAAAAGCCACAAATGCTTTTGGTTTTTTAAAAAAAAGATTTTTTAGTTTTATTTTTCAAAACAGACACAACACATAAAATCCTCTTTCTTTACATACTGTAGAAAGTGTATCAGTTGGTTACAAAAAAAAATTGTGCATTTCTTTCAGTCATCTATGATTCATATTAATTCTAGTATTTTAAATCAAATATATTTGTATATATTGCCATCATCTTACCCCCATGCTCGTTTGACTATAATTGTTTAAACGTCCTTCATCATAAAACATACCAAAAGACATAACCACATACTGGCATCTCATTTGTTATTTTTAGTATCCCAATAACACTATTCCTTATGGCCTATTCTAGCTAAACATCAATAACATTTAGTAACAAAGGTTTCTAATCTTCCTTTCCAAATCAGTGTTTACAATTTACATCCAATTTCCCCATGTTGTACCCATACCTATATATACATTGTCATTATCTCTCCTTAGTTTGATTATATCCATTATCATAATTTAATTCTTTTTTATTAATCTTTATATGTAACTAAACCATTTTTCATCTTCCTTTCATAGGTACCATTCAATCTTCATATCCAATTACTACTTGTTATACCAATACATATGTATACATTATTATCATTTTCAATTGTTTATTTAACCATATCTAGATTAAACACTTTCATCTATCAGCCTGTATCTTTCCAATTAGCTAAACCCCCATAGTATTTATTAACAAAGTTTTCTAATCCTCCTTTCCAAATCACCATTTAAAGTTTACATCCAGTTTCCTTATGTTATACCCATATCTATATATGCATTGTTATTCTTATCCCTCTTTTATTTGACTATATCCTGTATCATAACATTTCCCCCCTACTAATCAGAACTTTAATTGTATCTAACTTAGTTCTTTTTTTAAAAAATTGTTATTGTTGTTGTTGTTGTTATCCTTTATGTATAATCCCAAGGGATTGCTAATCTTCCTTACATGGGTACCATTCAATATTCATATCCAATTATACTCATCGTAACACTACACATTGTATATATTAGTAACATTAGCAGTTATTTATTTAAGCCATATCTATTATCAATAAATTTCACTAGGTTTAACTAATTTTAAATTATATTCTTCCATTTATCAACCTGTATCTTTCCAATAACAAAACAATTTCATATCTTCTGCCATTTGTGGTACCAAATGCTTTTGTTTTTTGTGTTCTCACTTACCTGCGGCTGTTTCGTTTTCTGCTCCTGGGCAATCACTCCATGGAAGGGGAAACTGGAAAGAATTACCCAAGTAGAAAAGACTCCATGCCATAATGACATTATAATATAGGGCAACAAAAGAACACACCTAAAACGAAGAGCAAAATGAATCAGCATTCCACGCTATCCTTGGACATGTATACAGCTGCTTCGATGGAAGAGGGACCTTTTGCAGACAAACTGCAGATTATGTCAAAAACGTTTGAAAAGGAATGTGTTTAGAACATGTTAAACTTCTGAAATATTTCGATTTTCTAAAACAGAGATGCATTTTTTTCCAGACCTATGGACTAGCCCCATGATGGCGAACCTGTGACACGCGTAGCCATATCAGTGGGCACGTAAGCTCAGCTCCAGCTGATTTTTGGGCCTTTTGGGCCCACCAGAAGTTGGGAAACAGGCTGTTTTTGGCCTCTGGTGGGCCTCTGGGGTGTGTGTGGAAGGCCATTTTCACCCTCTCCAGGCTCCTAGAAAGGCTCTGGAGCCTGGGGAGAGCAAAAAACCGACTTTCTGGTCTGACCGGTAGTGGGCAAACAGGGCCTCCAGGGGAGTGGGAAGGCCGCTCCCCAGGCTCTTAGAAAGGGTCTAGATCCCGTAGAAGGCAAAAAACAGGTCCACCGTGCCGTCATGTGCCAGATGGGGGGAGCGGGGATTGCGCACACATGCACAGGGGAGGGTGCATAGAATTATGGGTGTGGGCACATGTGCGCATGACCCCCCGCACTCCCCCCGCTTTTGGCACGCAATAGCAAAAAAGGTTAGCCATCACTGGACTAGCCATTCTAAGCTTTTCCAGGATGAGGATTACACTCCAAGCTGTAGGGAGCAGGCCAAAATAAAACTAAATTAGGCTTGATTTCATTTATGATTTAATTAATTCAAATTAAATATTTTTAATAAAATATTTCTCCAGTCATGGGTTCTTTCCTTTCTATCACATCACAAGCAATCACAATCTGAAAACATTTGAGGATGCAACGGTTGTTAAACAAACCCATTGAAAACATTTGAGGATGCAACGGTTACTAAACAAACCCATTGTTTCCTATGACTTGTTTTTACTAAAAACTAGAAATAAACATCAGATTTCAACAACCAAAAAAAACAACCTTCAAATTGTGCTTGTGTGATCATGGGATACTGCAAACGGCTGCAAATAGAGGCTTACTGCTGAGCACCCAAAATGTGTTCAAATGACAACAGGGAGCCTTCCTGGTTATTGGAACTTCAGAACTAGGTTGGATAGGAACTATAAGTTTGAACTGTTGCAAAGCAACTGGTTGTAAGACAAGAACTACTTGTAAGTCTTTTTTTTAGACCATAAAAGTATGCTTGTTGGTAGCAAAGAGTAATCATTTCCACCCACTAGATAAGATAACCTTTATTATCACTATTTTCTATGAACACACTGGCATACATTTAAAAAATGAAATTCTGATGCCATTTAGAACACGAGTTCCCTAACGTTTCCAGCTTTGCAAACCGGCAGGGGGTGGGGTGGGAATGGTTTGCACAAGCGGCCGACAAGTGTGTGTGCAGCTCCATTTGTACAAGCAGTATGCGTGCATGCCTGCCATTCACATAAATGTAGTATGTGCGCATGTGCTCGCGAACTGCTCGCAAATGAAGAGGAAGGCATGCTTGCTGGACATTTCCATGGTCCAGTTGCAAACCCCTCAGAGCCCATTAGTGGGACTACAGCCCACAAGTTGGGGATCCCTGATTTAGAATACATAATGGAAAAAGAGTCTTGAGATTTAACAAGGTTGATACTAAATGGTATAAAGCAATTACAGAATCTAGTTTTTCTGCTTTGGATGGTGCGAAGCCTCCTAAAGAAAAACGTGCCATAGGGAATGTACCGTATTTTTCAAAGTATAAGACGCATCTCCCCCGCCCCCCCAAAAAAGAGCGTGGAAATGTTGGTACATCTTATACAATGAATATAGCCATTTTGGGCTTCCTGAAGCGACGTCCCATTTTTGCGAACCATGTGGCTGTTTTTAGCAAAAATTGGGATGTTTTTGCCTTATCCCAGCCCTGCTGAAGCGTACAGAGTGCTGCTGGGGACTGGGGGAAGGCAAAAAATTTTTTTCTGACTTACTTCTTTGAAATCTTGGTGCGTCTTATACACCAGTGTGTCTTATAGTCCAAAAATACAGTATATAGGCTGTAAGCTGCTAAGAGTCGCCTGGTGGCAAGGTAGGCAGCAAATTAATTAAGTAAGTAAAAAAATAAAAACGTTCCTTTTGATTAATGGGAAGGTTAATCAATTGTATTTTTCTCACCAGTTGGTTTACTCTGAAGGACTTTTTTTTTCTTTTCAAAACATAAATAAACGTCAGACTTAGAAGAATGGTGACATGGCACTTACCACACAGCTTGCAAAGCCAATGCCTACTAGGCGAGGGCTGATGTGCTTCCAGACGCCAATGCTGCCCTGTCGGATAATCTGCCCAGCGGCCAGTTCCAGGAAGAAGAGGGGAATTCCAATGATGAAGAGGAGCAACAGGTATAAAAGCAGAAAGGAACCTGTCCAACAAGAGGCAACATTTTACAGATTCCAGTCATTCTGGCAATTATTCCACGACACTAAACTGGTTGAAAGCAGGTTAAGCAAACCTCAAATACTGCCCTTGCTTGCTAAAGAATGGATCTTCTCCTTTAAATATGCCTTTTGCCCTTCATTTCTCTTAAGAGATTAATATAGTTTATGGATCGTATTCTGAATGTCTCTTGCATTTATGCCTCTGTTCTCTTTCTGTGCTTCCCCTTCCTTCCCCTTAAGCATTAAGCAAGACTATTTAACCAGGTATTTATATCCATATATAAAGCATGGGTCTCCAACCCCTGGGCCACTATCGGGCCATGGCCTGTTTGGAATGAGGTTGTACAAGTGACCTTTGTGCATGAAACTCCATTTTTGCGAGCAGCTGGCACTCACACTCGCTCCATTTGTGTGAACAGTGGGCAGTGCACACATGCGCCTGCTGATCACACAGAACATTTCCCCCCCCCACCCGCCACCTGGCTGCCACTGCAGCAATGTATTCAGCAGGTTCTGACCAGTTTTGGAGAATCGCTAGCGGAAATTTTGAGTGGTTCAGAAAACTGGTAAATACCACCGCTGACTGGCCCCGCCCTCTTCTATTCTCTGTCTCCCGAGTCCCAGCTGATTGGATTTGGATTTGGATTTTATTCAATTTGTAGGCCGCCCTATTCCCCGAAGGGACTCAGGGCGGCTGAACAAAGCCAAGGGAGAGGAAAATTACAAAAAGTGAGACAAAGACAAACAAACAATACAAACAGTTTAAAAGCACAACAGACACAGCAAATTCAAGTAGGGGGGAGGGAACTCAACCCCAGGCTTGCTGGCACAGCCAGGTCTTCACGGCCGTCCGGAAGGCCTAAAGAGTGGAGAGGGTCCGAATCTCCACGGGGAGCTCGTTCCAAAGGGCCGGGGCAGCCATAGAGAAGGCCCTCCTCCGAGTAGTCGCCAGCCGACATTGGCTGGCAGATGAAATACGGAGGAGGCCTAATCTGTGGGATCGAATGGGTCTGTGGGAGGTAATCGGCAGAAGGCGGTCTCTCAAGTACCCAAGTCCAATACCATGTAGGGCTTTATAAGTAATAACTAGCACCCTGAAGCGTATCCGGAGACCAATAGGCAGCCAGTGCAGCTCGCGGAGGATAGGTGTAACGTGGGTGTACCGGGGTGCACCCACAATCGCTTGCGCTGCTGCATTCTGGACCAACTGGAGTCTCCGAACACTCTTCAAGGGCTGCCCCATGTAGAGCGCATTGCAGTAGTCCAGTCTTGAGGTCATGAGGGCATGAGTGACTGTTGTAAGATCCTCCCGGTTCAGGTAGGGACGCAATTGGTGCACCAGGCGGACCTGGGCAAACGCCCCCCTGGTCACAGCCGACAAGTGGTGATCTAAAGTCAGCTGTGGGTCCAGGAGGACTCCCAAATTGCGAACCCTGTCTGAGGGGCATATAATTTCACCCCACAGCCTGAGAGATGGAATACTAAGCCAATTTGTGGGAGGAAAAAACACAAGCCACTTGGTCTTGTCAGGATTGAGAGCCAGTCTGTTCACCCCCATCCAAACCCTCATATCCTCCAGGCACTGGCACATCACGTCAACCACTTCACTGAGTTGGCACGGGGTGGACAGATACAATTGAGTATCGTCCGCGTATTGGTGGTATCCTATCCCGTGCAGTCGGATGATCTCTCCCAGCGGCTTCATATAAATGTTGAACAGGAGGGGGACAGGACCGACCCCTGCAGGACCCATAATTAAGGGGCCTAGGGGTCGACCTCTGTCCTCCAACCAACACCGACTGCGACCTGCCCGAGAGGTAGGAGGAGAACCACCGAAAAACGGTGCCTCCCACCCCCACCTCTCGCAACCGCCGCAGCAGGATACCATGGTCGATGGTATTGAAGGCCGCTGAGAGGTCCAGGAGCACCAGAATGGAGGCACGGCCCCTGTCTCTGGCTCTCCAGAGATCATCGGTCAGTGCGACCAAAGCAGTTTCCGTGCTGTAGCCAGGCCTGAAACCAGATTGGAAGGCGTCTAGATAATCGGTTTCCTCCAAGGACCGACGGAGCTGAAAGGCCACCAGGAGGAAATGGGAGGAAATCAGGAGGAAATGGAGATTTTGCAGTAACCTTCCCCTGGAGTGGGGAGGGAATGGAGATTTTACAGTAGCCTTCCTCTGCTACACCCACAAAGCCACGCCCACCAAGCCACACCCACAAAACTGGTAGTAAAAAAAATTAAATCCCATCACTGGACCCCTGCCTTGAAATGTTGAACCATTTTAAAGCTGATGAAATGGATCACATGTATGATTTGTTGTTACAGTTAAAAGAAAATTGTTTAAACATACTGTTTCCAAATATTTAGAATTTTCTTTATTGTGAAAGCATTCATTTCAGACAACACTGTTTAGAAATTGAGTGTGTGGTGATCTTTGTAAGTTTGTCCTGGGCAACTAGATAACTAAAATTGTGAAAATCTAGAGCAGTGTTTCTCAACCTTGGCAACTTGAAGATGTCTGGACTTCAACTCCCAGAATTCCCCAGCCAGCGAATGCATTCGCTGGCTGGGGAATTCTGGGAGTTGAAGTCCAGACATCTTCAAGTTGCCAAGGTTGAGAAACACTGCTCT
Source organism: Thamnophis elegans (assembly GCF_009769535.1). Classification (NCBI taxonomy): domain Eukaryota; kingdom Metazoa; phylum Chordata; class Lepidosauria; order Squamata; family Natricidae; genus Thamnophis; species Thamnophis elegans. The sequence goes on from NC_045558.1 coordinate 116,957,780, forward strand.
AGAGTCTCCAATTCTCACACCATGAAAATAAGTATTTAAATTGGTAGATAATGTATTCTGTAACAGATCTACCATTTCAGTTATCTGCCTGCTTTTGACCAAACTGCTAACGTGGCCTAGTTGCTATTTGTACTTTAACTCAGAAAATCATTCCTTTTCCATTTACAGGGAAACCTAGTATCTAAATTTTAGATATTACATACATATAGAATAGTAAAAAGATGAAGATACTGAAATTATAACAGAGCTTTATAAGCTGCTATTTCAGAGTCATTTCTGAGAAATCATAATTTCTTAGAAATAAGGGAGAGAATCTTGCAATAGAAGTCCCAAGTCCCAAATTTGGCAAACTGCTTACCTCCACCATTTTGATGACACAAGTAGGGGAAACGCCAGACATTGCCGAGTCCAACAGAAAAGCCAACCTGGGCGAGGATATATTGAGCCTTTGATCCCCAGGTAGGGCGGGCATCTGGTTCATCAGACAAAAGATCCTGATGGGATTCACCTTCAGGGTCTCCAGCTACTTCTAGATCTACCTTGGATTTCTCCATCAAGGGAGAGAGTATGTAACCCAAACACACCAATGTATATGTGGATACACACTGATGCAGAACTTATGTTCCTAAATATTAGTCTCTGCTTAATTAGAAGTTACACAGCAGATTTCCCTCTTCCCTGATCTAGAACTCTTTTCAAGTGTAGTACTAGAAAAAGGTTAACTACACTCTTCTAAGTGTATGGAATCTTTGCACATTGACAATAGATCCCTTATTGGCTAGGAAATGTATGCTCACCCGTCAGGTATTTAGTATTTGAAAACAGCTTTATGCCCTCACACTGTCATGCAATTTCAGAGGCACTAACATGTCCTAAGTATATCTAAAAAAATAAAATGTGTGTATGTGTTATGTGCGTGTGTATAGTATTAGCACAATACAATACGTTTTTGATTATAGGTTTAGAACGTATTTCAATGAACTTATCTGTCTTCAGTCATAACCTATCAAATTTGTTTTGGGTCACTGTATGCATGAATAGCAGAGTTTTAAATGAGAAAAAAAATACTTTATTTGGCTTAATGAACTGTGCATGTAATATGATTTATTTATAGACACATGCTGGAGGAAGTTCTTCAAGAAGCAAATCTAGAAAAGAAACAGTGACAAAGAGGTTGAATGAATGGACAATCCACCCAAAACAATTAGTTGAAATGTTAAGATTAATTCGGGAGCCACAATCCTGGCTGTTAAACACCAGCTTGGAAAAAACAGAAACACCCCTTAAATTCAGAGAATTGCCAGATGATTCCTTCTGTTGTATTAATGTTTCTCAACCATGGCAACTTATAAGATATATGGATTTTATCTCCCAAAATTCCAAGCCAGCATGGAATTCTGGGAGTTGAAGTCCATGTATCTTAAAGTTGCTAAATTTGAGAAACACTGCTCTCTCCCTCTCCTATCATCCATCCATCCATCCATCCATCCATCCTCTACACACACTAGTGTTACTCTAATAGATCAATGTTTCGTATGTATGTATGTATGTATGTATGTATGTATGTATGTATGTATGTATGTATGTATGTATGTATGTTCGTTCGTTCCTTTTTCTTGCTTGGATAAACAAAAGGTTCCTCTAAACCAGAAACTGAAATTTAATTCAAAATGTAGGTTCAGCCAGGTTAGAAGTTTAGGGATAATTTCCTCAGCTCAGTTTGGATGTAGCTTGCAGGATGAAGAATGAAAATTGGGACTCCTTCTTCCCAGTAAATTGGTACAGCAAATATAAAAAACCAACCTAGAGGCTGGCCACAAAGGGAGCCTGCTTTCAGAATCCAAGAGTAAAACTTTCTGTTCCAAGGGAAAAGTACCACTGATATACTACTGGAGAAAGGACTAAAAGGCACCAATTGCCTCAACAACTACGTCTGAAGAGGAAAATCTTTTAAAAAAATTCAGCCTGGCCTCATTGGGATAGAATGTTCTGTGAAGAACTTACCCATTTGTTTTGGCAATATGAAAACTGATCTCCCTCCCCTTTCTTTTGTGCATGTAAATGTTTGGCTGATAACCTTGAGGATAGGGCCCATGCCCAATTTTAACTGACATACCAAAGTAAATTCTGTGGCGCACTGCATTTCTGAATTCTGATGTGAATGTGTGTGAGAGGTGGGGGGGGGCGGGAGGAGGAGCAGGAGGAGGAGAAAGAGAGGAAGAAGAAGGAGAGGAAGGAGGAGGAGGAGGAAGAAGAAATAGTAGTAGTACACATTTTTTTGCCTGAAAATGAAGAGAAAATAACAGAAGGGGAGATAAATCAAGTCATTGCCTGTTCTGGAACTGTTTTTGGTTCCATGTTCAGAAACTTAATAAGTATTTATTGATGGCCATCAAGTGAAAAGAAAAAGCCAAACATTCCCCAGAACAACATGCTTTTCAACTCTTTTTTTTGGACATGTCTATATTTTGGTCAGGGAGATTCAAACTGCCTCAAAGTGTTCATTCTTCTTGTCCTAATGGTGGCTTCTATAATTATTCAAATTGACATAAGCACATATAATTTAGATGCTTTACAAAACGTCCTGGTAAATTTGAAACTTTCTTTTTCTCTCTCTCTAAACAAACAGAATGGCTGTTTGTGGCTGAGAAAGAAAAGCTAGCTCTCATGAAATAGCCAGAGATGGAAAAGAAAAATGTGAGCAAATTCTCCATTTGTCGGGGTAGCAGATTTATCTTGAGGAAAAACCTGGATTTACCATGTTTAATAAAGATATTCATTAATTTTTTTCTACAGACTGATAACTGTCAGAAACTCTTGTTATTTCTTTTAGTTATAAGAACTAAAAACATTAACAAAAATAAATTATCCAAACCTATTTCCGCTTAAGTCTTTTATAATGCACTGGAAAATACGAAATAAAAAAGCAGTAGCTATGCGAATCTCATTAAGGGAGATCAAACTTGCCAAACTGATGAGATTTACATAGCTACTTCTTGCTTCTTTCTTGTTCTCCTTTATAATCCTAGACCAAACTTTCCCACTTCTTTTCACTTCTTCATATTGTGAGTTAAATTCTTAAAACATTTCCACCTAATTCTAAAATATAGCTTACCACCTTCCAATTCAACTCCTGGGAACTCCCTTTTGTGTTCTTCTTAACTCTTTTCTGCTGAAAAAGAGATTTCTACCAGCACCGATACGTCCGTCATCGTGCAATTACAGTAAGATTTAAAGGAATTTGAAGATAAAATCATCCTCATTGTATTCTCAAATTATGTATCATAATTTAGTTGAAGCTATTGTGTTTATGGATACACCAAGAGCCGCAGGTTCCTGAACAAGAGAGCGCCAAACATAGATTGGCCCACCCAAGTGATGCCTTTCATAGTTTGGTTTCAGAGCCACTAAAACAGTTTGGTTGCTATGAGTAATGATCCTCAGAAAGGGCTCCTATGCAGATTCGTGTGGATGTTTTTAACATTACTGATCATGGAGTTATCAGTGGAGTAGCTCTATGAGTGAGGAGCTGGAATTTTTAAGTTACAGTGGTAGGGGAAAGTTATTGCATCTTCATAGCGGTTGCACTATGGGATCCTCTAGTTCAGGGGTGTCAAACTCACGGCCTGCGGGCCAGATGCATCACGCGCTCCCCCCCCCAATTTTAGCGAAGGGGAAAAAAGTTGTCATACATCATGTGATGATGACATATCATTGCGAGTTTGACATCCCTGCTTTAGTTCCAATTTGTTCCTCTGCAATAACCAACCAGGGATGGTCATCAAGATATGTGAAGTATGATGTCATCCATGTGCAGATGGTAATTAACTTCCTCCACATACTTTCCCCTCAAACAGGAACAGCTAACCTGGTGTTTGACAATTGCCTGAAGTGAATGAAGGCTAATAGAATTGTCCTGATCTAGGATTTCCAAGTGCATGAAGCAAGCTTCTTGTCCTGACAAAAAAACCTTTTATTAATGTACTGTGAATTCTGCTCATTCACATCTAGCAAAGTGGATTTACAAACACAGACCTTATCTGGCTTGGAAAGCTGACAGGCCGATATCTGTAAAAGTTGGCAAAAAGTCTCGGAGACTTACGAACCAATTAACCAAACTAATTGTCTCCTGCAAACTCCACTCCCCCTTTGCTTCTCTTTTATTTCCTCTGGGAGGGCCCATTCATTGTCCATCTGTGGCCTTACTCCCAAGTCGACCCCTGTTCTTTAGCTGTTCCCTTCATCTGGCAACTCTGTGCATGCACACACTGGGAACAGGCTCCAGACTCAGAAGGCAGCTGTAAGTGGCTTTTGCCTCTGGCCCCTTCCCTGCCTCTGACGCAGAACCCTCATCAGAGCCTTCCCCAGACTCCAGGACTGGCCTATGTTCCTCCCCAAACTCGTCACTGTCCGAATCTGCTGCCAGTTCCGCTAGTGGGCCATAAAAAAAATAAAGCTGAATCTTAGTACAGACTGTCTCTAATTTCAGAACAAGTTCCATCCCTAAATCTTTTTTGAATTTGTATGTAAGTGGTATTTATGAATGCACTGTTACTAGAAACGATGGAAAGCGTTTTCCCCCCTTGAGCTGACAAGCTGTATATTAAAAATGCATGTCTACGATACTTCATGAAAACACTGCACAGCTTCAATGGTTTATCATCTTGAGGAAGGAGAACACCTTCCACCTTTTTAGTAATAGGCAGTCCATTCATTAAGTACCAAGTATATTTATCCTGTGTTTGTTACTTTATAAATAATTGCTTTAAATAAATAATGACTGTGTTTATTAGTAAAGGTAAAGGTTCCCCTCGCACATATGTGCTAGTCATTCCTGACTCTAGGGGCTGGTGCTCATCTCCATTTCAAAGCCAAAGAATCAGCCCTGTCCGAAGACATCTCTGGGGGTCAAGTGGCTGGCATCACTAAATGCCGAAGGCGCACGAAACGCTGTTCCCTTCCCACCAAAGGTGGTTCCTATTTTTCTACTTGCATTTTTACATGTTTTCGAACTGCTATTTTGGCAAAAGCTGGGACAAGTAACGGGAGCTCACTCCGTTACATGGCGCTAGGGATTCGAACCACCGAACTGCTGGCCTTTCTGATTGACAAGCTCAGTGTCTTAGCCACTTAGCAAGGCAGTGAACATACATAGTACTACTTCCTCCCACTATTTTGTCTGCAAGTTGGACGTTCTTAACTGGGTACTTTCTACCTGAAACACATGGGTCTCTGGACAGATGATTCTTCAGCTTGAGAATAAGGAAAGTAGCTTGATCTGAATGAAATGTCATTTCTGCTGAAGCAAGAGTCTCCAAACTTGGCAACTTTAAGACTTCCAGAATTCCTCAGCCAGCCATGCACAAGTCTTAAAATTGTCAAGTTTGGAAATCTCTATGCTAAAAGAACATGCACATAGCCTGGGCCTAATCATCTCACAACTGGGTTGTTGTCACGTGGTCTACAGGAATGTTCTTTTTAGGACAGAGAAATTCCATATTGTGCAGCATGCAACTACTCCTTTGGTAAATGGGATATCTAGATAGGACCATACAGAAAACCAATACTGAAAGTGCTTTCTGGAGGCTAAGTGATGATGCTGACGTTAGTCTGTAAAGCCCTAAAAATCAGGATTATTTAACTAAGCATTATTTAGGTATTTAGGTATTTATTAATATTTGTATGCCACCCTTTTCCCTGGGGGGACTCAGGGTGGCTCACAATTCAAAAGGAGGGGGAGACAAACCAAGTTACATATAGGACAGTGCTTCGTTAAAAAACACAACATTCATACAATTCGGGTACGGTGAGGTCTTTAGCCCCAGGCCTGTCGGGACAGCCAGGTTTTAAGGGCTATGCGGAAGGTCTGGAGGGTGGTGAGGGTACGAATCTCCACGGGGAGTTCGTTCCATAGGGTCGGAGCTGCCACAGAGAAGGCTCTCCTCTGCGTGGTTGCCAGTCGACATTGACTGGCTGATGGAACTCGGAGGAGGCCTAATCTGTGGGATCTAATTGGTCGATTATTAGTCGACCAATTATCAGTCAATCCTGAAGGAAATCAACCCTGATCGTTCTTTGGAAGGACAGATACTGAAGCTGAAGCTCAAATACTTTGGCCACCTAATGAGAAGAAAGGACTCATTGGAAAAGAACCTGGTTTTGGATAAGATTGAAGGCAAAAGGAGAAGGAGACGGCAGAGAATGAGATAGATAGATAGATAGATAGATAGATAGATAGATAGATAGATAGATAGATAGATAGATAGATAGAGTCATTGATGAAATGAACATGAATTTTGGAAAAACTCCAGAAATAAAGGAGGAAGAAGGCCTGGTGTCCATAGGGTCAGACATGACTTAGTGACTGAACAACAAAATTATGTGTGTGTTCGTATGTGTATGTGTGTGAGAGAGAGAGAGAGCAATCTTCACTAGGAAAGTTAATTCCAACAATAAGCCTGGCTTTGTGCCAGTGGTGATCCTTTGTTTTGTGCTCTTTTTTCCCAGTTCTTCCATCTATGCAAAAAAATATTTCTCACAATGAGAAACTGAGGTTGATCTAATCTTCATGGAACAAGGGAAGGTCAGATAGGAAAGGCAGCAATGGGTGCCAGCCACCAAGAGAGAGAGAGAATTGAAAAAAGGGGGCAGCCCTGGAACAAGATTATAAATGCCAGTTGTCCTCTGCAAATACCTCATGGCTTTGTTTGCTAACCTTAATCTCCCACAAATTGGGAGAGACTTTTCTATCTTTAGCTCTGCAAATTACACATAAACGACTTTTGGTTCTTCAAGGCAGTTATCTTAAATCAAATTGTGAAGCAAGACCAGTGTGTTGTGGGTACGTAATTACAAAAGAACTTTCACATGATATGACAGTTGGCCCCCTAAGCAAAAATGTCCAGGGTACATTTAACTGCCTCTTTGATAGATAAGGCTAGGGACAGACAATAGTACGAAAAGACTTGAATTTATTATAATTTGCAGATCACTCCAGGTTCTAACCTGTCTTCAGAACTTTATCAGAATAGAGAAAATATCTGGAATGAGACGAAACTGTAGATGAATGTTGGGTGGTGTATTAGTCCAAGTTCTTTCATCTGTATTTTATTTTTAACTAGCTGAATACCTGTGCTTCGCGACGAAACTATGTGATTGGGCAATGTAGGAGAAATCCGGTTCACTCCGGTTCAATTCATTGGCTTAGTGGTGATCTGTGATTAAAACACATATGGAAATATCGATCCCGCCACCTTGAGTCCGAAAGCAGTTGCATAGGTGGAAGTCATAGACATTTTGGTGAAGTTTAATACTGTAAACCGCTCCTGAGTGAAAGAGTGGAATGTCTGCCAGTTTTAACTGAGATAACAGAATGTGAGGCAACTGGCAGTTGGAACAGAGTTTTTTTCAGGTGGGGAAGGGGAGTAGAATGTCTAAACTCCTTAGCATCAGAGCGTGTTAATATAAGGCAATGCAGTTGGAACAGAGTTCTTTTAAAGTGGGGAGGGGAAATAGAACTCCTTAGCATCAGACCGTGTTAATTACTGTATAAGAAATAGTAATGATCTGATTATCATTTTGAAAAATCCTTTCTTAGTGAGCACCTAGAAGTGAAGAGGAACATATGTGCCAAATTTCAAGTTTGTAGACTTTACGGTTCTAGAGATTTCATGATGAGTGAGTGATATTTGGCTTTAATCTATGTATATAGATAAAAGTAGACCAATCTATGAATGGGCACAAAGGGGTTTCTGATTAGCTTCTATATTTGATTCCTGATATCAAAAACATCAAGAATTGAATCTGGAACTTTTGTGTGCAATGTAGATACTCTAACACAGCTTTATAATCTTGTATTTTGCAATGGCTTAGTTCTGAATGTTTTGTACTTCAAACAAGTTTTATTAAAAGGACTATGGAAATAATTACCTTTGCCTAAAATAGTCCCTAGCAGTTAGAACAAACAACTCTGAGTTTGCTTAATTAATCATTTGATTCCATTTCGCTTATGATAAAAGGTGACAAAGATAATCGTGGTTCCAATTAAATCACATTTACTCAAAAGGATACAGGGTTTGTGAACTTACCTATGAAGTAGGCTTTTCAAGTGATCACACAAGTATGCAGTGGGTATATGTGTTTCAGGGCAATGATCCCACCTTCCTCTATTTTTGCAGCTTCTGGATTTTTGTGGTTCACAAACTGAATTTCTGTGGTGCAGCAGTCTCTGAAACAGAATAACAGCCTTAAATTAATAGCATTCATTCAGAAATTCATTTATTTGTATACTTGCTATTAAAACCCCTAAAACCTTATGAGACATAAAATTATACAATTTCTCCAATTTCAATGAAACAACCATTTTAAAATGATACAATCTGACCAAGGGTTGTATAAGTATGTTTGATCTGATGCCAATAAAACAAAATATAGCTATAAGGGATTATTAGGTAGCATGCTAAAAATATGGGATGAATAAAAATGAAAAATCCAGATTTTACCACTACTTGTTTTTATATTAAATATTTAAATTTGTGAAAAATGAACAGACATTTGAACAATGGAGAGAGAATTTATAAAGTCTTCAAGAATTATTAATACAACAAAGATGAAGTCTTTTGAGATTCTGTCTCAGAATGGTAACAGACAACACACGGGCTTTAACATGTAATATAATCCCAAAGGAATTCCAAAATAAGATTTGACCAATTCGAAAAACAAATAACATGAAAACATACGTATAATATGAAATCTATCACAGAAAACCAGGGGTGAAATGCTATCAGTTCGGGTGAACTGGTAGTCAGATGTGTGACAGTCAGCAATGATTTATATTAGATAGAAATCACACTGCACAGCTGACTATTGCTCAGCTGATTGCCGGAACTTTTTAAAGCATTTTTTTACTACTGGTTTGGGCAAAGCTCACATTGCTACCAAATCGATAGCAAAGTTAAGTGGATTTCACCCCTGCCCCAACCCCTTAAAGCAGCTGCATCTTTGCCCAACATTGTGTGGCCAATCCTTTAAAGCAATATTTCCCAACCTTAGCCATTTTAAGATATATGAATTTCAACTCCCAGAATACCCCAGGTAGCAATGCTGCCTAGAGTATTCTGGGAGATGATCTATAGATCTACTTTAAAGAAAGTACCTCTACTTTAAAGAGAGGTAGACAGGTATTACCCATGGGCCCCTGGTTGCTCCAAATAACCATCTTTCTACCAAATCGCAACCCTATTGCTCAATGTTCTGGGTTCGAATGATAGTGAACAACAGTGTGATCAGCTTGTGGCTTTTTCACACAAATCCTGTCATGTACAGAAAGATGACACAATCGATGATGCACTGCTGGCTGCTGTAGTCCTCTCAGCGCCTTGGCCCTTATTTCCTTGTTTGCTTTCTCCAAAGAAAACATATAGATGAATAAGCAATGGAGTTGTTGCCTCAAAATTATCCTCTGGGACTGCAATGGAAACTGATCAAGTTGGGCACATCATGTCTGGACTGCAAAACTCCAGATGGCCTGTAGAGGCAGCAAATGTAACCCTTTACTGCCTTCTAATGATCATCTGGATTTTTGCAGCCCAGATATGGAGTGCTGAGAATTGGCAGGAGAGAAATTGAGAGGAGACAAAAAGTCGAAGGGGACTCTCACAGCACAGTATATTCAAGGACACATGAGGTGGTCCTCAGGGAGTGTTTTGGTCATACTGAGCAGATGAGTTTGCTAGTCTCTGATCATATCAATTCAATACATTTTGAAATCCTGTTGTTAAATTTTATTATCAAAATAATGGTATAATGAGGAAGAGAAATGAAAAGAGAGAAAAGTGTAAGACAGAGGGGGAGAAGAAAAAAAAAAGCATTGACTTCTGACTCCTTCTGGTGCAATAGAAAAAAGATAATAAAAGGACACCCCAACTTTTTACTTTTATATAATAATATGTACTAGCCATTTCCATAACAACAAATCTAATCAGCAAAACCTAGAATCAACGTTTCATATTTTTTTTCCATTTCAAGCAGTCCAAAAGTGGTTTTCAAGTAAAAACAAAATTATGTTAATATATCTTAACAGGAAAAGATACTTATCAGTCTCTTGTCTTTATTCCCAAATGTTTCCCAGAAAAAGGAACCAACACATAATTATTATTATTTTTCTTTTCTTTTTTTTTAAAAAAGAGAGCATTCCATCTGTTTATGGCCTCAAGCAGTCAGGTTCCTCTTAAACAGGTTTTCAGTGATCTGAAGTCGGTTACAGAAATGCTAAGGGCATGCTGGTATTAAGTTCATTTTATTTTGCAATATATCTGACCTCTTAGCAAGAGGCAGCCTGTTATGGTGGTTAGAACAGGTCTGAGAGAGGTTTGGTGCACATATCACACTAAGTTGTAGCTTGAAGCCACAATAGATGTACTCACAGAACACACTAATTTAACAAGAAGCAAATGTGATGTATTCGATGGATGGGGAAACAAGCCCCTCTTTCAGCCTACACTAGCTCTCCCAGGATTGAGTTTCCCATAATAATAACATAATATTTAAATATTTAAATACAGATTCCCATCTTTGCACATGTTCTTCTAACCTCAAATCCCCTATTCACTTCATGCTTTAGCGACACTTAAATTGAACATGCCTGCATCTGGCTGCGGTTATGTCCTCACAAGATGGAAAAAGATTTGCCAGAGTATTGAAATTGGCAACAGTTAATATCATCCAAGGCCAGGTTCCTCTTGTCACGTGTGATATCCATACATTTTGGTCACTTGGAAAAAGCATGCTCAAAATTTCATAGGAGGCTTTAATTAACATAGTACAAGTATCCTTAACTTACAACTACAACTGGGACCAAAACATCCATTGCTAAATGAAGCAGTTGTTAAGTGAATCACCTCCAATTTTATGACCTCTTTTACTGCAGTCATTAAGCAAATCATGCTGTCATTAAGCAAACCTGACTTCTCCCACTGATTTTGACAATCATGTGACCTCCGGATGCCTCTACCGTCCATACATGCCACTGCCAAGTGCCCAAATTTTGATTATGCAACCACAGGGACTGTGATGGTCATAACTACGAGGACCAATCCTAAGTCATTTTTTTTCCAGCACTGGTTTAATTTCAAATGTTTGTTGAACTAATGGTTGTAAGTTGAGGACTACCTGTAATACATTTGCAGTGAAGGATTGGTCCTCTCCATTCATATTGACTGAGCACAGAGAGAATGGCTGGGTTCTCAGAACCCCTACAAATAGGTTTGCGTATTCAGATGTAATGCTCAAACAAAACAACCATGTAAAAATGCAAAGATAGCAGGTGAGTTGCCATAACTTATTGAAGTACCAGTTAATGCCTTGGCAGCCTATTACAAAGTGCTGCATGCAGCCAGCCCCAATTTTGGAATTCGATCTACTGAAGCCCATATATTTCTGCAAGAAACTATGCCCACAATTCTCTAATCCAAAATGGCACAAAGTCCTAGTCCCAGAGCCAGTTCAAAAATCTCTGTACCACCCACCTTCTTGTGCCCAGTTTAGTATCATGTTACAATGTGACCTACAAGCCTTGGCATCAAAGCCCTCAATCACTTTAGAAGCACTCATTAAAAAAGTGACACAAGCCATCGACTTGCCACTTAACCTCCTCTCTTAGATTAGGAGACTATTACAAATTAAGATTGCTCCCCCTTGCTCCTATTACCCTTCTAAACATATTTATTCATCATATTTATATAGCTGCATAGTCAAATGACTCTGGGTGGCATACAGCTAAGTTAAAAACCAAAGATATAAATTCATTTTATTATTGTTAATATTAAAAACATGAACATTATAAAAGGCACAAAACAAGTATTTTAAATTTAACTACTTTTAATTTAGATTGGCCTTTCTCATAATCAATTTTGTTTTCCTCCTGGTTTCATAAATGTGGTCACTCATTTTGCGATTTCGACTTCTCCCACTGACTTTGCTTGTCAGAGGCCATCTGGGAAGATCACAGGTGATCACATAACCCTGGGATGTTGTAACCGTTGGAAAAATATGACGGTCGCCAAGCACCTGAATTTTGATCACATGACCGGGAGATGTTGCAACAGTTGCAAATGTGAGGACTAGTCATAAATCACATTTTTCAGCGCAGCTATAACTTTGAATAGTCACTAAATAAATGGTTGTAAGTTGAGGACTATCTGATGTTTATTTCCTTTACCAGCTAATTGTAAACTCAGCTTAACTTTACAGGCAATTATCTTCAGGTTCGTTACCGTCTGAGTATTTTTGACAAGATCTCTTGGTCTATACCACAGTAGAAGGTATTGGATATAAGCCTGGAAAAACTAAGGAGAATTTAACTAGACCAGAACATGGTTGAAATGCTATCCAGAATTCTCAGTTTTAGGGAACAAAAAAGAAAAGTTATGAAGTACCTTGGAAATCATTTCCATATTATGGAATCATAAACACATGAGTGAGGACACATTAGCAAATTAGTCTCTTTTGAGAGGGTATGCTTAGTCACATGTAACTAAACAACAATCTATTGAATTATCACAGAACACAGGGCTGCATATTGCCAATATATTGCCAACATTGAAAAAAACATATTGCCAACATTGGGGGAAAAAAAACAGTTTTGGGATGCATTTGTATGGTATATAGTATTTTGCCAGGGTTAACTGAAATATAGTTTACTCAACTTATTTTTATAGTTTACTCAATGCCCCATATATAGAACTAACCTCACAAGCAGGGTTCCCACAACACACATCTAAAATATGTCTATTAATCCCTTTGTGGTCCAGTGTAGGCAATAATGAATAAATTAGTGATACGTGTAAAAAAGGACACAGTATATAAAATTCCACCAATGTTTCAAAAAAATGCAATTATTTGGCAAAGGGGAAAATGTACACCTAAAAACTTTGGCTTTGTTTAGTCAATTCATAATAATTGGGTTATGTTGATCTTTTTTCGGATATTTTGTCAAATAAAGTGATTTGAATTTGAATCACTTTATGCCAACCATTTTTTAAACCTAACCTAACTCTGTGTTGTTTTATAGTGATCGTATTTCCACCCAAGTGTATTTACTTAAGATTAGAGACATAACATGGTCACTCTTCTGAAATAAGTGAGTAAACCAGCCTTCCTCAGTTATGTGGAAATACCTGAGGAAGTAGCACTATGTGCTTGTACATATTTCCTTTAGAAAAGGCAGTATTGAATATATTTAATCAGCAGGCTGTTGAGCGAACCAACAAATGTGCTTGGTTCATATTTTAATGTGAAATTAAATTATGTTATGCAAAGGCAGTCAATGAGAGCTCACCTCCAGGGTCTAACATCACCAGAAAAGACAGGTGTTCATCATGAATAAGAATGTCGTAAGAGTATAACCATAATAGTTAATGCTGTTGAAACAGATGCTCCAAGGGAATTCCTGATTGGGCTTGAATTTTATTACTGCATACACAGCTTCTGGAATGTCAGGGCCTTCAATGGAAGTGTCTCCAAACCAGTACCCTTTTTCACTATGAGAAAAAAAAAATCCTCCTAAACTCTTATCACCATCATGGGCACATCTGTTTACTCCTTTGGAATAAAAACTACTCCACCCTCAACCCCAAGCCACACACCACAATTGCTTGTGTCTAAATACTGTTGAGTCCATGGGAAATATATCTTTGCTTTTATCCTCATGCATTTATTTCCCATATTTTTCCTCCTCGCACAAGCACACATACCAACCTTTTAATTTAGGCTGTATTTGCACAACACATGTCCCTATAATTAACTGAAACAATTTCTTAATTAACTCATTTTTCTAAGGTTAAAGCTGACTAAGAATCTGCCTAAATCCATAATCAATTATTCCAAATCCCCCCCTCCCAATTTCAACAGCATATTTTAGGTAGGAAGTATATTTGACAGCTGTTAGTGTTAAACAATTGGTTAATAATAGTTTTGTGACAGGGAAAATTTGTACAGGAAATGAATTCCTTTACCATCAAAGGAACAATCCAAACTTAAACACACAAAACAGTTTTATTTCATCGATTAATGTACTTCTAGCATAACCTATTGATAATTTTTCAAATTCCGTATGTTTGGTTCAGCCTATTCCTCAATCTCTGTGACATATGATTGAAAACTGCAAGGTGGTAAACATGGCATTGCTACTGCCTTTATAAGGGCTGACTGATTCTCCTACCCAAACACCAAAGTTTACACCCAATTCCAAATATAGCTCCACTGCAACATATAGGTGTTATAATAATGTATAGGGTATGTGTACAGGACCACATATTAACGTATGCAATACAAAATAACAGAATCAGAAGGAACCATGGGGGTCTTCTAGTCCGAACAGGTGACCTTATACCATTCCTGAGAAATGTCTATCCAATCTCTTCTTAAAAGTTTTAAAGGAACACCCACAACTTCTGAAAGCTAATTGCTCCACTGATTGTTCTGTCAGGAAATTTTTCCTTAATTCTAGACTGGCTCTCTCCTTGGTAAGTTTCCACCCAATATTTCTTCTCCTGCCCTCAGGTGCTTTGCAGAATGGATTGCCCCCCTCTTCTTTGTGACAGCCTCTCAAATACTGGAGGACTGCTATCATGTTATCCCTAGTCCTTCTCTTCGTTAGACTAAACATGCTCCGTTCCTGCAGCTGTTCATTGTATGTTTCAACCTGCAGCCCCACAAACATCTTTGTTGCTCTTTTCTGTACTCTTTCTGTAGTCTCAACAACTTTTTTGTGTGTCATGTTTTATTTAAAACATTTAGATAGATGAAGACAGGTGTTTTCAAACCATGGGTTCATCTTCGTGAACAAAATTAATGATTTCCCTAAAGTTACAGCCAAGAAATATACGTCTTAATTTTAATACTTTTTAACCTATATATCAGTTATGAACCTTCGCAGTACAATTGCCAATTGAGCAACTCAAAGGAGGTTTTTTTTCCCCTTCAAAAGGCAACTGGACTGTTTTTTCTTTGAGGAAGAAGAAAACATTTCGCTTCACATCCAAAAAGCTTTATCAGTCCTGAAGAAGGTCATACGTTCTTCTTCCTAAACTAATAATAAGCTTCTTGGATGAGAAGCAAAATGTTTTCTTCTACCTCAAGGGAAAAAAACAGCCCAGTCGCCATTTGAAGAAGAAGAAAAAAGCACCTTTGAGACAACTCTTGACCTGGATGATGGAGAATCTCCAAATACATTTTGCCAACTGAGAAATTGCATTTCTTCTTGATCCTGGATGCACTATGTACAGTATACTAACTTTTTTTACCAGCAATTTTTACCAACACACATTTCAGTCCTGGTGAGAGAACCATACCTCAACTTCAGATGCATACAGGTAATCCTCAACTTCCGACCATTCATTTAGTGACTAAAGTTACAACAGCACTGAAAATGTGTGTTATGGACTGTTTTTCACACAACTATTGTATGATCAAACTTTGGATATTTAGCAAGTGGTTCAAATTTATAATGGTTGCAGTGTCCCTGGGACAAGTGGATCACCTTTTGACAAGCAATGTCAACAGGGAAGCCAGATTGACTTCACAACTATGTTACTGACTTAACTGCAGTGATTCACTCAATAACTGAGCAAGAAAGGTCATAAAACGGTGCAAAACACATTTAACTGCCTTGCTTAGCAAAGTTGTTTTTGGCTGAATTGTGGTCCTATGTCGAATAATAACTATATTTGTGAACAGAGAGCACTTCCCTACCACATCCTCACCATCTACTACCTAAGGCTAGCTTTACTTTAGCCAAAACTATTTAACAGATCAAAATCTTATTCTGTATGTATTCAGAAGGGGAGAAAACATTTGCATCTTATTGACTGGCAAATTTTGCAGCCAGCAAAATTCCAAACAATGTTGTAATAAACCTGCAAGTATTAAACAGGTACAGCAAAGGCTATTCTTTTCTTAAGTATTCATTCAGAAAGCATAGCATCCTGGGTCACCTCTGCATCAAATCAGATGGATGCTGTGGTTTTAATTATTACATCAAGAATTCTACAGGTGAATTTCGGTACCTGTGTTAAGGTGTTCCAGAGGCAGAAAGCTAGACTTGAAACTGGATAAGTAAAACATGCTTTAACTCTGAATCTCATAAAAAGCCTATGCAGTACACACCTTTTAATAAATTCATATTGCAATCCCTCTCCTGCCTCACATTTTACGCCATAAGAGCCCCTCCCCTCCGCCTCTTTTCCTAAATTGGGAGCTATTCAGAGCTCCTTTGCTTGGACACCCAAAGGTCGTTATTCGTTTTATTCTATTTATGGCTCTCATCAGCAATTTTGGACAGGTAGCAGAACGAACTCCCAACAGGGGAAGCAATCCGCAATAGGGGTATCGTGCACAGACGGGCTGGAAAAGAGAAAGGAGCTTTATCTTTGCAAGCCTTCGCTTTCTAATCCTGCAGCTGCCCCAGCAATGTGATCCCGCGGGCAAGGAAACTTGTCCTCCCGGCGTTTCTTCTCCCTCGTTCATAGCCTCCTGCCCGGAAGAGTTTCTGCCCACCTTGCCCCGGTTTTGCCCTCCTTACCCGTTCCTGTGAATCCCGACGTATCGGCTTCACCGTGGCACGAGGAGCCCAAATACAGACTCTGGGGCTATTTGCAAGCGTGGCCACGTTGCATCAGCCAACCCTCAGGGCGGGAAGGGGCGAGGCGGAACCAGACCCAATCCCCGCTCCTGCCTCGCGTACAGGGAGGCGCGTCCTTTCCACTCATATCAATGTTGCTCCTGTTTTTTTAAATCGGAGGGGGAGGCGATACGGGTCCTACATTTGAAGTTTGCTACGGGTCAGGATGTAGAAAGAGCTCCTGCCACTATTAGAATACAGTAACCAAGTTGGAAGGGACTTTGGAGGACTTCTAGTCCAACCTCTGTGGAAAGTCATCACCCAGCAGGGCATTTCTTTCAACACCTCCTCAGAAAGGAAATCCTAATACCATTTCAGATAAACGGCTGCCAAACTCTTCTTAAAAACCTCCAGTGTTGGAGCACCCACAACTTTGTTGGAGGCAATTCATTCCATTGATTAATTGTTGTCAGGAAAGCTCTCCTTAGTTCTAGGTTGCTTCTCTCCTTGATTAGTTTCCATCCATTGCTTCTTGTTCTGCCTGCAGGTGCTTTGGAGAATAGCTTGACTTCTTTGTGGAGACCCCTGAGACATTGGAACACTGCTATCACATCCCTCCTAGTCCTTCTTTTCATTAAACTAGACATATCCAATTCCAGCAACTGTTCTTTATATGTTTTAGCATCCAGTCCTCTAATCATCTTTGTTGCTCTTCTCTGCACTTTTTCTAGAGTCTCCACATCTTTTTTACATTGTGGTGATGAAAATGATGCAGTATTCCAAGTGAAGTTGTGAATGCCCCAACACTGGAAGTCTTTAAGAAGATGTTGGATAGCCATTTGTCTGAAATGGTATAGAGTTTCCTGCCTAGGCAGGGTGTTGGACTAGAAGACCTCCAGGGTCCCTTCCAACTCTGCTATTGTATTGCACTGTATTGTATTGTATTAACCGTCATTGTATGTACTGAGATACTATATTAAGGAAAATTATTTTATTTATGTATTTTGTTAATATAACATTAGGAAGCCTGAAAGAAAATCATTTTTCTCCCAAATCTCCTTTTAAGGAGAATTAAGTTTACAAGGCAAATTTCTTGGTAATAGAACCACATTTATAAAATTAACTGAGCTAGCTAGATATGCACAACACAACGGAGCCATAGTTCTCTATGTATAGTAGAACAGGCTCAGCCACAGGGAGGGGTCAAATGCATCATTAGTTTGGCGACCCTACAATCCCACAAGATGTTTATGTCCAGCCTTCCTTGATTCCATTGACTCTTTATCTACTGGAAATTTGCTCTGATTTTTTGTACCTGACACGATATTTAGGTTAATGTGTTGTAAAAACCTGATAATTAAAAAAAAATATAAGGTATAAAGTGTATCATAGCAAAATAATGCATACAGTATAGCAAATTGTAGCTAAGTGAAAAATCATGATTTAAAAGTGGGTGGCCCAGTTCCTGAGCTGTTGCACTTAAGAATCAAAGATAAAAAAGAATGTTTCTAATTTGTAAGATACTAACGTTAGCATCCATTTGCCACTAATAAATCAAATAAAAAAAATTAAACTTGTAAACTTGCCACCTGATTCTTAACAGTTCTGGGCAGCTCACAACAATAAAAAAAACAAAAAACACCCCAATAAAATCACTGATGATGCACTGATTATGTTACCTAGTTTGGTGAGGAAATGTCTGCAATAAACCCACCAAGTTTAGAGTGCACCAATAAATACAATAAAATCAGTAAAACGTTTTATGTTTAGGTTGTAAATGTTACAGTGCATTGTAAACCAAACAAATCCCCTTATGATTCAGGACAGGTTTAAGCAATCTTTTTTTGAGTAGTGAGCTGTACTTCCCCTTTCTGTCTTGCTTAGAGGTCAAATGAGGCATGACTTTGTGACCCTGGAATGTGGAATTGTGGAAAACTACAATTTTTAAAATCCCTTTTTAGCATGGGGAACAATTTGAGGGGACAACTTTATGTACAACAAATGGTCTCTATTCTGCACCCAGCCTTATGAGTAGGCCAGTGATGGGATTCAAATTTATTTACTACCAATTCTGTGGCCATGGCTTTGTGGGTGTGGCATGGCTTTGTGGGCGTGGCAGGGGAAGGTTACTGCAAAATCCCCATTCCCTCCCCACCCCACTAACTTGCTTTCCAGCTCCATTCTCCTGTTCAGGGCAACAAAAGAAGATCAGCTGGGAGGCAGCTGGGGCAGGGCCAGCCTATTTGATAGTTCTCTGAACTACTCAAGATTTCTTCTACCGGTTTGCCAGAACCTGTCAGAACTGGCTAAATACCACCTCTGGAGTAGGCCATGTTGAGTCCAAAGTTACCCCAATGATTGAGGATGGACTGAAAACCCAGGTCTTGCCATTCCGAATCCAGTGACTACTCTTACTCATCAGGGGTGGGTTCTGACAGAGACTACTGCCAATTTGCTCAGGGGTGCGCCCCGCACATGCGCAATACAACTAAAATTGCATGTGCTGAAGCAAAAAACAAGATGGAACTCGTTTGGGGGCGTGGCAGGCCGCCAAGCTACTACCAGTTCGACCGAACCGGTCCAAACAGGTAGGAACCCACTACTCATTTTGTTACTCATTGTTACTCAGTTTGCCTGTTACTTTATTCTGTATGTAGCAAATTATGCTTCTGTCAGCCAAGAGAGAAGCAATCAAACATGACACAGGTGGTCCTCAAGTTACAACCATTCATTTAATGGCCATTCTAAGTTATAAAGGCACTGAAAAAAATTGTGTATGACTGTTTTTCACACTTAGATGACCCTTGCAGTATTCCAGTGGCCATGTGATCAAAGTTTGGTCACTTGACAACTGGCATGTATTTATGATGATTGTGGTATCCCAAATCTCTTTGGTGACCTTCTGACAAGAAAAATCAATGGAGAAGTCAGATTCACTTAACAACCATGTTACTAACTAAAACATTGCCATGATTCGCTTAACTTAATTTACTTAAGAATGGTCGTAAAGTGGGGCACAACTCACTTAATTACTGTCTTGCTTAGCAACAGAAATGTTGGGCTCAATTGTCATAAATCAAGGATTACCAACAACTGGCAAGAAAGATAAGACTGTTTTGCTACTGGAAAGATATAGGTTGATAATGAAAGTTGACGATAAAAAGTTAGCCAATTCTTGGTGATTAATAAGTAGGGATTTCAGTATTTTGTAGACTGTTTTAGACTATCATTGCATGTTTATTCATTAACACATCATTAACTACAACAATAATAATGAAATGATAACCTTAATTAGCATAAGTAACCTGGCCATAAATTGTTATTTGGGATTTGGTAAAAAGACCTATAAATTTTATTAATAAATTTTTGTTTAGATCTTGTTATGAAGGTATAAATAATTTGGGTCTGAAGAGAGGCGATGTGATATAAATAATAAATAAAATTTTTTTTGTTAACCACAATAATAATAAAGAAATGTTAATTGATACTTTTGGTGATTAATAAGTAGGAATGTTAGCATTTTGTAGATTGTTTTAGATTCTTATTAAATGTTCATTTTGTTAACATATAATTAACTATGATAATAATAATGAAATTACAACCTTAATTAGTAAAAATAACTTGGATATAAATTGTAATTTGGGACTTGGGGGTAAAGACCTACAAATTCTATTAATAAATTCTTGTTTAGAGCTTGCCATAAAGGTATAATCTCTTTTGGGCCTGATGAGAAGAAAGGTGATATAAATAGTAAATAATTTTTAGTTAACTACAATAACAACAAGGAAATGTTAATGGATAATGTTTAATGATATATACATGTGTGTTGTATCAGTAAAAGCAAATTGGACATAAACTTTAATTTGTGAGTTGTGGGGGGGAAAGGGGAGGGAATGCTTAGATATCCTACTAACTGACTTTATTTTAGAATATGTTATAAAGGGGTAAAGTCATTAGAGGTTTATTGAGATTGCGAATGTATGCCAGTAGAGCATACATTAAATACAAATGTGTATTTAAATACAAATAATTTTAGATAAAAGCACGTTTAAATAATTGTAACCAAATGAGAATTGTTGTACAGTGAGAGTAAAATACATACATTTTAAAATGTATAATTCAATTTGAATGAAGTATATGTAAAGATTGTGGAAGAAACGCACGAAATGTTTTTGTAACCAATTGACATGCTTTCTGCAAGATGTAACGAAAGATGATTCTTCTTTTTGTGTTTTTGTTTAATGAAAATAAAACTTTTCAAAAAAATGAATCAAGGATTACCTATAATTATAATTAGACACATAATTCTTTTAGTTCAGTGTCTGTGATCTTAAAAACCCATGCTTGTTTGCATTTTTAACAATCCTGCTCTTAATGCCATAGTAGGTGAAAAACAGAATAAGATCTAGTTTTCATACTGCTGCTCCGTTTTCTCTGAAGGTACAAAGTTATACTATAAATTATTATTGTAATCTATATTATATATTATAGATATAAATTAAATAATTTTGAATACACACAAATGGATTATTGCTTAGTAGAGCCATAAATTACTGACTGTGTCTTCACAATATGAATTCACCATAGTTTACTTATACAACATAAAATATGATTTAGTCATAGTTGTCAGTTAGCCTCGTATTTAATTATATTTGATTATCCTAATGGTACTCAAGATGAAATGCAGATTTGTTCTTGCATGTAAAACTAGAAGAAAAAAATGGTTGTTGTTGTGGGGAAATAGGACGAAGGTGTGTTATATAGTTATTTGTGGGGAAAAAAGTGGATACAAATAAATACAAATAAATAAATAAAACCTGTTTGGGATTAAATATACTTAATATACATGTGTTTATGGACCGTAAACACATGTCTACCATCTGACAAAAATTAAAAATAAGCACACATAAAAATAATTAAATAAAAATAATTAAATAAAAATAATAAACCAATAAATAAATAAAATGCAAATCTAATCATTAGAAATAAATAAATACATTACAAAGAAAATAAAAGGGCAGCCTCGATAGATCACTGGGTCTTTTTCAGCCCTGAGTTTTCATTTTTTAAATAAATCAATTAAATTAAATTAAATCCTAGGGTTGTAGGCTTGGCTGAAAAGTCAGAAAATCAATTTGAAAGAAGAGGGCAGATGGCCTTTGGCTTGGCGAAGAGAACTATCTAGCATTCCACTAAATTAGCCAGGAATTGTAAATATTTACTAAATTAATTCAGTTTCCTGGATTTCTACAGCACAGAACCCTAACTATAGCATGGTTGCACAGCTGCATATATAAAATTAACTTGTCACAAAACCCCCATCCCATTTTAACAGAGAGCATTGCACAAACCCAGACAGTTAACATTCTTGCCTCTATATGTCTTGCAGACCATTTCCTTCACACGTGATACGTGGTTTTACTGTTTTCAGAACATCCTCCTTCCTGCCTGATGAACTTTTATGATTTGAAATTTGTCCTAGGGGGTGGGTGGGTGGAAAAATGGCTGCATTCAGGCAACATATTAAACTAAAATAGGGTTTACTTATTTGGAATTTAGTACATTGCCTAACTCCATATGTAAGAAGAAACAAGATGGAAGAAAGTGAATTCTATATTGATTGTAGTGTTTCCTGCCAGTATTTGTGTATTATGTAAGCTATGCTTTCATGTAAGATATTACAGGAAGAAGTAAATATGAAAGAAGCAAGTAAGTTTGAAGTCGATCTGTAATGAGGGATTGTAATTTAGAGAAAACAGACAATGCTAGATAACATACAGGTAGTCTTCGATTTACGAACATAACTCAGCCCAAAATTTCTGTTGCTGAATGAAACACTTGTTAAGTGTTTTACGACCTTACTTGCCCCAGTTGTTAAGTGAATCACTGCAATTGTTAAGTTAGTAACACGGTTGTTAAGTGAATCTGGCTTCCCCATTGACTTTGCTTCTCAGAGGGTCTCAAAAGGGGATCACAAGAATCCAGGACACTGCAAACATCATATATGAGTCAGTTATTAAGCTCCAAATTTTGATTGTGTGACCAATTGTGGGAATGCTGCAATGATCGTTAAGTGTGGGAAATGGTTGTAAGTCATTTTTTCAGTGCCGTTCTCATTTTGAATAGTCACTAAATAAATTATTGTAAGTCAGGGACTGCCGGTGATTTGTTATTTCTCATCCTCAGCCATTTTTAAAATCTGTGGACTTTAATTCCCAGAATTCCCAAGCCAATGTTAAAAAAAAAACCTCTCCTAGAAAAATGAAATATCCTGGGAAATATTGAAAAGACAGAATATTATATTTTTCTGGATCAGAAATGGAGAAATATGTTTTTAGGCAGGAAACAGACTCACTCTTAATAGCCCTCACTTTTGTCAATGGGCCATTAAAATCCCTGAACCAGCCTATTCTACATAACAAAGATCTCCCCCTTCAACTCCAGGGTGATTGGATTAAGGCA
Source organism: Thamnophis elegans (assembly GCF_009769535.1). Classification (NCBI taxonomy): domain Eukaryota; kingdom Metazoa; phylum Chordata; class Lepidosauria; order Squamata; family Natricidae; genus Thamnophis; species Thamnophis elegans. The sequence goes on from NC_045558.1 coordinate 116,980,860, forward strand.
TGATAGTATTAGCCTTTACCCATCAGGGCACCTGGGAAGAAGCAATGCTCAACCAAACCTGGACTCAATATACAGCCTAGAGAGTTACCGCTGCATGGCCCCATGGTAGTCTGACAACCAATCAGAATACAAGCTCAAGATCAAAGCCCAGAGAGGGCATAAAACCAGGAACTTTCAGCACCTCTGCCCTTTTTCTTTTTCACCCAACATCTGGAAGCATGTGATCCCCCTTTTCTGTTCAGGATTGAAGCCATGTGATCCTGTCCACCATTAAACCATCTTTCCAAGCAGCCTCCATGTCTCCAGTGTCTTTTCCCCCACTTGGAATGAATACAGAAGGACATTTCTTCCAACACCATCATGAGAAACAGTGCAATTAATCCCCAGATTACTATTTATACCTAAAGGCCAAACAACAACAACAACAACCACCAACCCCAGGCCTCACAGCTCTGGAAATAAGAACAGGCAGTCCTCAATTTACAACAGCTCAGTTAGTAACCATTCAAAGTTAAGTGACTGGGAAAAAAGCGATTCATGACTGTTTTTCACACTTGACTGTTGCATGGTCCCCATGGTCATGTGATCAAATCACAGTTGGAAACTGACTCATTTATAACCGTTGCAGCGTCCCAGGGTCATGTGACTCCCTTTTGCGACCTTGTGACAAGCAAAGTCAATGGGGAAGCTAGATTCACTTAAGAACCGTGTAACTCACTTAACAACCGCAGTGATTCACTTTAACAACTCTGGCAAGAAAGGTCATAAAATGGCGCAAAGCTCAGTTAACAAATGTCTCGCTTAGCAACACAAATTTGCGGCTCAATTGTGGTCGTAACTCGAGGACTACCTGTACTGCATTATCAATCCTGCTGGCAAAATTTTGATTCCTGCTGAAACAAAACCTAGTCAAGTTAACAAAGAAAAAGTGAAACTTGCCAGTTCTTTTGGATGGCTTTACCTGGGTCCAACACAAGTTATAATATAGATTACACTGCATAAAGTAATCTAACCAAATTACTGTGTGTGGGGGGGGGGGGGAGAGAAGAGTTTGCTGTGATCTAACCAACAAGTTGACAAAGCTAGCAGTTTCCATGGAGAAGTGTAGTCAACAGAATGTTCTCAGTGACGCGTATATTTACATCAGTTTCACCCAGAAGGAAAATTCTACAGAATCCATTGGTATCTAATTTCTATTGCTTTACTGAAAGCATACAACTCATTAGGAGACGGCCGTGTACAGTATTACATTGTTTTGGAGTTTTTTTAAACACAGGTGTGGAAGGCGCAGGAAATCAACGTCATGAAACCATCCCAGCCCCCTCCACCCCCAATTCAACAACGTTGTTTCCCTAATGAATGGAAAACCCTTAACAATTAAGCAGGAAAAAAAAATCCGGGGGCGGAGAAAGCCGCCTGGAAATTACAAAGCTGCGGGCGGAACTTTGGAGTCTATTAATTATTCATGTTCCAGCCACGCCTCCCTGCTTTTACAACCAATGAAAAACGAGAGAAGCCAACGGAGGCGGGGTCTCCCTGGGGGGAGGGAGGCAAGGATGGATGAAGTTTGAAACTAGCTCATCAGAAGACAAAAAGAAAAAGACGATCTGTACTGTGATAGTACAAGTAGTGGCAGAAGCGGGAGGCGAAGCCTGTTTGGCCGATAAGGTAAGTTCAAATGAGCAAGGGGGTTGTAGGGAAGGAGAAAGCTGCTATGATCTAGGTTAGATGAGAAAGACCTAACCTAGATCTGGTCTAGGAAGTGCTGATTTTCCCCCTCCCATGTCTCTGTTGATTACAAAGGAGTGAATCACCTTATGAGCCATGCATATCCATGGTCTGAGTTTGGATGGATATGCAATGTATATGTGTGTGTGAGGAGTTTAGTAGGCAGGCCAGTGTTGAAACAGGGGCCTTGGGCGGTTGAGTTTAAGGACTGGAGAGTTAGTGAGATCTTTGAGGCCAGGATATAGATTCATGGTGGTTTAATGCTAGCTAAATAAAACGAATCTGCCTTTCCCAGCCTGAGACTTTTCAGTTGGTTCAACTACAGTCTGTTTGGCATCATGGAGGGGAAGTTTTTGTAGAGGGTTACATGAAGCTGGAGGTGAGTGGTGGGCAGATGAATGCCGTGGTTGAGTGGTTTAAAGGTGGTTGTGTGAATTCTTTTTAGAATGAGTAAGATGGGAACAAGAAAAACAGTGCTCCACTGATTGAGAACATGAGACCACCCAAAATGGGAAAAAAGGAATTTTAGCTATGTTAGTGTACTTGCGCATTTGGACAGCCCAGAGAAAAATGTTCTTCAATAGTACCGAGTAAGATGGCTTGCAAGAAAGTGAAACTAATGTGTGAAAGTCCAAATGTGGCTTCTAAGCATGTAGGACAGCAAGCAGGCACACACAATCTCTGGTGCTCCTTAACGTAACCATGTGGAGTTATGTAAGTGGCACCAACTGCAGAGACACCAGTGACACCACTGCATGATGAATACCATCGTCTCATCTGAAATGTTTTATGTGAATTAGGGTGTGAATGAGTGGGGCAAAAGACACCTTGAAGTCAAAAGAATCCGTGAATCTAAGTATGGGCTGTCTTAAATTTTACATTAGAAAATGAAGGGTATAAGTACAGTACAGAAATAATTGTGGTGAACACTTGCAAAGAAAGAAACATGGATCTGCAGCAGAACTGAATAAATACATGGTACATCTATTCCATATCTTTTGGGAGAAATGTGCGGGAAAAAGGGAAATAACAATTTAATAGTGTAATTGGATATCTTAAAATGGGGATAGTCTGCGAAATGCTCAACTTGCACGAGAATAAATATATGTTATTTAGCTCATATGACAGATGCGTATCAGCCAGGAAGCTAAAATGGCACCTCATCAATTTGTGTGAAGGAGGGGGGTAGAATCACTTACATCAGTACCCCAGGAAGTGAGTCTTATCTTTCTGAGAATCTGTGACACACACTAACTCTGAAACATAGCGTTTCCTCTTCTGCTTTGTTCTGAAACGTCTTATGAAAGTTTTTCAGTAGTAGAGAAATAGAATCTATCAGGAAATTACGATGAAAGTTCCCCTAGTTTTCTGAAATACCATATCTTGTCTACATCTGGTTTTTATCTAGCTGTTTCTAAAGCTTAAATTCTGGGCATGAGATTAATAGCGTTCTCCTGATGTTACTTCAGCAACTCCCATCCAGTTTTTCCTACCTCCTCATCTCCCCCATATTGCGGACTCTCAATATGTTTAGTTCTCATTGGTTTGGTTTGCATTTATTTCTCCCAATTTTTTTAAAAAAATGAAGTAAGCTTAGTTTCTTTTTTGGTTTGGTATTTGAATAGACTGTGGAGTTCTGCAAGCTTCTGATATTTTCCCCTCCTTATGCTTATGCACATCCATATGAAACATATTAAGAGTTTGTTGTTATTGTATAGAATCCTCTTGATGAACACAGGAAGATCTGTACCATATAGTTGCAAGAAAATTTCTAGGCTAGCTCTCATCACTTGGATACCATACTAATATGTCAGAAGGGCAAAACCGAAGAAGGAAGTAAAATCAGCCTTGAAGAAAAAGTGGATTAAGTTTTATTAATAAATTAATACAAGTAATCCTTGATTTAAAACAGTTCCTTTAGTGACTATTCAAAGTTACAACGACACTGAAAAATGTGTCTTATGAACATTTTTCACACTTATGACTGTTGCAGCATCCCCATGGTCATGTGATCAAAATTCAAATGCTTGGCAATTGGTTCATATTTATGACAGTTGCAATATTCCAGGGTCACATGATTCCCTTTTGCAAACCTTTGGATCAATTGCTATTATCTTCTTGGCTGGTATTGACCAACTCTGTAGATGCTCCTGACCATCTAGATACTGGAATGATCGGAAGAAGGAAAAACGATATATGCTCTTCAGTAGCAACTAGATATACCACAGTATTTCTTAAATTTGGCAATTTTAAGATTTTGTATCGTTGAGGAATTTTGGGAGTTAAAGTCCAGACAGGTTGAGGTTGCCAAATTTGAAAAACATTCATGTACAGCCATGTTCTGTCATTGCTGAACCTTAAGCTGTATTCAGAGATACAGCTGCCATGTCTCCTTAAAAAAACTTCAAAAATTTAACTTAAGGGTGGGGCCTGTTAATCATTTGGAAACAGTTGGCAACTGTCATTGTTATTATCAACAAACTGTGTCATCCTTGTCAGTGAATAATGTTTTCTTACCTTTTTCAAATGATTTCTGGAATAGTTTCTAGTTTTCTGGAACCAAGTGGGCCATTGCTGTGACCTCACCCTGCAAATTTTGAGGTCACAATATAGGTAGTCCTTTACTTATAACAGTTCATTTAGTGACCATTCAAAGTTACAATGGCACTGAAAAAAGTGACTTCTGACTGTTTTTCACACTTACGACTCTTGCAGCATCTTCATGGTGATATGATCAAAATTGCCAAAATTTGGCAACTGACTCCTATTTATGATGGTTGCAGTGTCCTAAGGTTATCACCTCTTGTGACTTACCATATTTTCCCAACAATAAGACAGGCTTTAATTTTCTTTTGACCCCTGAAATAAGCACTTTCGGGAAGTCTTATTATTTTTGATGTGGAGGAGGCAGCGAGCGTGTCACCTCATGACTGCTGCTTTGTTGCAATATTTTCAGGGAGGGCTTATTTTTTGGGGAGGGCTTATTTTAGCACATGTGCTCAAAAGTCCAATTGGGCTTATTATCCAGGGAGGTCTTATTTTCAGGGAAACGGTACTGACAAGCAAACACAAGATTCACCTAACAAATTGCAGTGATTCACTTAAATATGACAAGAAAGATCGTAAAATAAGGCAAAATTCATTTAAAGTTTCATCTAGCAACATACGTTTTAGGCTCAATTGTGGTCATAAGTCAAGGACTATCTGTAAATCATGAGGCTCCCATTTTTAGAATCGTTCCTTTTTCTTTAAAAAAGTCCCTCAGGGGACGGTCTGGATATCACCTATATTGATGTAGATGGGGCCTAGAAAGGGAATGGCAGAAGTAGAATTTTAAAAAAACCATGGTTTTTTCCCTTCCAACAGGAAGAAGATAATGTCTCACAAAGGATGCCTCAGTGTTACAAAATACTTCCTCTTCCTCTTCAACGTTTTCTTTTTTGTGAGTACCGTGGCTGAGAGCCAGTTGGATAGCCGGTTAGAGAATTATTATTTGCAGCTAGTTATGAAGCTGTGCTTATGCAGGATGGGAAAAGAGGAAAAAAATGGCTAGTACAGAGATATATACTTTAAAAATAAAAATGAAATCAAAAATCTATTTTCCTTTTCTTCAGATTCTTGGAAGTCTGGTCTTCAGCTTTGGCTTATGGATACTTTTTGATCAAAATAATTTTGCTTCTACACTTGGTAAGTTGCAGAGGCTCATTCCCACTTTACATAATTGAATTTGAACCTTGTGCTAAGCCAGTGTTTCTAAACCTTTTTGCACTTAGGGCATCTATCCATTTTTAAAAATTATGCAAACCGCAACAGCCTAATTTTCACATAATAGGAACTATGTAAGCATGATTTAAAAACTACGTATAATGGCTACATTCATGCATAGGGGTAAACCAAAATTAAATAAAATAAACATGGTTTTGCATAATGTATCACCCAGCAAGAGGGGACGTGATGGCTCAGTGGTTAAGACACTGAGTTTGTCAACCAGAAAGGTCAGCAGTTTGGCAGTTCGAATCCATAGTGCCGTGTAACAGAGTGAGTTCCTGTTACTTGTCCCAGCTTCTGCCAATCTAGCAGTTCAAAAGCATGTAAAAATGCAAGTAGAAAAATAGTGACCACTTTAGAGGGAAGGTAACAGCACTCCGTGCGTTTTGTCATACCGGCCACATGACCATGGAGACATCTTCAGATAGCGCTTGCTCTTTGGCTTTGAGATGGAGATGAGCACTGCCCCCTAGAGTTGGGAACAACTAGCACATATGTGCGAGGGGAACCTTTACCTTATCACCCAGCAAATCTGTTCTTCCACTTAGTACTGTACTAAGTACAGTATCCAGACTCTACGAGAGCCTTGAACTAAGGGGAAGTTGAAAACAGGTTTTTATAAAGGCCACACCTTTGCTTCCCAAATAACATTGCATTGTGAATTCCTTCATCTTTATTTACTTATTTATATTTCATATTTCTTAGCTGTCCATCTCTCTCAGAGAAGGGCTTCCTTTTCTAAATACTGTAGAGAACTTAGGATCATAATTGGGACTAGAAAAATTCATTGTTAAGTGGTATGGTCATGTGACCACACCTTTACAACCTTTTTTGCCATCATCATTAAGCAAACTATCATCCTTGTTTCTTTGTATTAGTTTATAATACAAAATACAAAAACTCAAAGGAAAATGTTCGGAAAATAGGGGAGGGAGAAGGAAAGGGAAAAGAGATGGGAAAGGGGGAAGAAGAAAGAAAAGGTGTTGATTTCTAACTCCCTTTGGTGCAGTAAAATAAGTTAATAGCGTCAAACCTCAACTTTTTACTTTTACATATGATAATAGTATAAGCCAATCATTTCTATAACAACAAATCTATCTAATTGGTAAAATCCAAAATCAGAATTTTATTTCCCCCCACCTCAAGCTCAAAGTCCAGAAGCAGTTTCCAACTAGAAACAAAAGTAATTGTGATTTTTTTTCTTTAATGAAAGCAGTCAATTTAGCCATCCCTGTTAACTCCCATCGATTTTTCATCCGTTGTGGGGATCAAAGTGCCCTTCTATTTCTGTGCCTAAAGTAGTCTTGCTGTCATCAACATACAGTATATCAACATCAAAGTTCCAACAAATTTTTCCAAGTCTTTTTCCATTAACTATCATGTTTGTTAAGTGAGATTTGACCGTCCCGGCCAGCTTCCCAATTGACTTTGCTTGTCATAAGTGGCAGGATGGTGCAACAGTTGTAAATACATGCCGGTTGCCCAGCACCTGAATTACAATCACATGGCCATTGCGACACTGCAGCAGTTGTAAGTACAAGGATCAGTTTTAAATCATATTTTCAATGCCACTTAGAGGTTGAATGGTTACTAAATGAATGGTTGTAATTAGCTCTCTTTCAAAAGGCTGATACTTCTTTGTACATAGGCCAGTGAAGCAGGCTTGGTTCTTCCAAACATTTCTGTCAATTGAGGAATAAGAAAAGAATAACGGTAAAACTTCCCCTCACACATATATGTGCCAGTCGTTCCCGACTCTAAGGGACGGTGCTCATCTCCGTTTCTAAGACAAAGAGCCAGCGCTGTCCGAAGACGTCTCCATGATCATGTGGCCAGCATGATTAAATGCTGAAGGCGCACAGAACAGTGGTACCTTCCCACCTAAGGTGGTTCCTATTTTTCTACTTGCATTTTTACATGCTTTCAAACTGCTAGGTTGGCAGAAACTGGGACAAGTAACGGGAGCTCATTCTGTTACGCGGCGCTAGGGATTCGAATCGCCGAACTGCCAACCTTTCAGCATCTTAGCCACTGAGCCACCGCATCTCTAAGAAAAGAAGAGAGGCTGCTTATTATTATTACAGATTTTTTTTCTATCATTTGTATAATTTCAGTTCTTGGTTGTTCTGATCTGTTTCTTCCTTTCTTCACAGGGTCCTCATATTATGCTCTCAAGATATGGTCGTATGTTTTCTCTGGTGTGGGCATCCTAACAATGTTTTTGGGATTTCTTGGATGCTTGGGCTCTCTCAAGGAAGTCAAGTGTATGCTAGGACTTGTAAGTAGCCATGTATAAGCAGTGGGCCTCGATTCTGGTACTCTCTGAGAAAGGGAAATAACATTTATTGGGTTCAATCAGGTGGGAACATCATGTTGCTCTTGTATCCCAAATGATGCTCCCCTTAAATTAAACTTTAAAAAATGCATTATAAACACTTTACCAAATGGAACAGATTTTGAAAGACTTTGTTGATCTTTTCAGGAAGACAAAAACCTTCTGAAGTTTTGGGATGATGGAAACTGCATCCAAAGACTAAGACAGTGTAGCAGTATGAAAGTGAAGAATTCTATGCAATTGAACGATTGCGAAGAATCATTACTGAGGGGTCCTTAGTGCTCTCTAAGCATGGTTGTTTTCTTACAAATATTTCATTGGCAAAATAAGTAACTTCAGCAATGATTAATATTGATGATGTTACCTAGTTTGGTATTGAAAGGTCTGCAAGAAAACTGCCAAGATCAGAGAGCAACAAGGACCTTACTTTCAATCCTGAGCTACAAAAATTCTATTCTGTTGGAAACATTATTGTATAAAACAACTGAAAAGGCTGAAATACTTTTTTGGGGGGGTAGGTATAATTGTGATGAGATTTATATGTCATTCAATTACTGGGAGAATTCATGAATACTGTATATGGATATTTCATATTTAATATAGCACTGATATATTATACTGATAAAATGATGGCACAGCATTCTAGTTAATTAATGGCTCAGGTGATCCCTCAAGACAGAGGTAGAAATCCGGTTGTGTACTTTTTAATAACACAACAGAAAAAAGGAAGGAGAAACCTGTATAGTGCATGATGTGGTAATTTCCCAAGAGGCCTTTGTAGTGGGAAATACAGAAAGGTAATTACGCTCTGTCATATTTTTCCTTTGTAGTTATATATTTGGTATTGTGTGATTTAGCGCAGGTGCCTTTGCAAAGTTTATGGCAGTGGCTCTCAGTTTTTAATGATGACCGGTAGATTTTTTAAATATTGATTACTTGGAGGTCTGGTATAGCATGTGACTGTATTTTAATAATATTTATTGAGTATAGGCAAGAATGCAGATTAAAAATAAATTTAGCATGCTTGTTTGTAAGAATCTTGAAGAAATGTTTATATGATTGGCTAATAGTATGATATAATGAATGGCTAATAATGAATGAATGAATGAATGAATGAATGAATGAATGAATAATTGATGCCATGGTGATGTTGACTGATTTTGCTGGCCTTTTCTGTCTCCATCAATAGTACTTTGCCTTCCTACTGCTCCTGTTTGTTAGTCAAGTCATCATTGCAATCTTGATACAAACACACAGCAACACGGTAAGCAGTGTAATAAATCAGAGGATTTCTCATAACATGATCACCATAATCCTATTTCAACAATGCCTCTTTCTACCTGGATAACTTTCCCCCCTGCTTCTCATTCCTTTTTTTTTTTAATGTTATTGCTAGTCTTTGATCTGGTTTACATATTGGATAACAGCCTTCCCCAGGATCATGCCTCTTGATTTCTAAATGGTTCTTGGCATAAACAATGGTCCACATGTGCAAGGGAATCTAATGTCCTCTAGATCAGGAGTCCCCAATACCCAGTCCACGGCCTAATCAAAACTGGGCCGTGCAAGCAGTGAGTGTGTGTGCAGAACCATCCTCTCTTCCTTCACGCCCAACTGCAATCACTGGTCCGTAAACCCATAAAGGTTGGGGACTGTTGCTCTAGATCAGTGTTTCTCAACCTTGGCAACTTGAAGATGTCTGGACTTCAAGTCCCAGAATTCCCCAGCCAGCGAATGTGAATGCTGGCTGGGGAATTCTGGGACTTGAAGTCCAGACATCTTCAAGTTGCCAAGGTTGAGAAACACTGCTCTAGATGTTAAGTCACAAACAAACAAACGGTTTGCTGGGCAGAAGAGATTTGTAAAAAAAAGCATCTGGAGAGAAAGGCATTTCTAGACTAGCTCCCTACTTACATATCCTTGTTTTCCATGAATTTCTATGGGGGGGAAAATGATGTAGTCCTGCAATGTGATGTGAAACAGAATATTGTGTTCCAACATCTTGCACCATCTAGACCAGGGGTGTCAAACTCGCAGTCTGCGAGCCGAATGGGTCATGTGCAGGCCACGGCCACCCCAATTCTGCAAGGGGGGGGGGGAATGTGAAACATCATGTGACAGCAACATAACGCCACGAGTTTGACACCAGTGATCTAGACCAAACCCTTTCTCTTTTTTATTTTTCCCTTTCTCTCTTCCTCTTCCCAGAACCAACCCCCCCCCAAAAAAAACCCCATGGTAGGGGAGAAATGACTAGGGCCTGGGAAAGAGAAGAGTCAATTTGAGACCCATAATTTCTGTGTCTTTAATGCTTGCGACCCACAGATGGGGGTGGGGGGCATAAGAGAAGACTTACGGCAGGGCATATAAAAGAATGAGAGAAAAGATATGTAGACCTTGTCCAGGAGTAAGTGTGATGTTTGTAAATTATGAATGCTTTTTTTTTTTTTGCCAAATCACAAAAAGTTCTTTCTTCCAGTTTATGCTGTAATCTAGCCAAAGTTAGCAGCATCCCTCTCCCATTCTATTTGCAGGCTTTGGGTTCTTTAAACTCCTTTCACAAGCATGCATACTGTATGTTGATGCCTTTAATAATTGGTTTGCTGCCTTAACAAAAGTAATTAAGGCTTGGGCTTAAAGTCTTGTATGATGCAACGAGTAAGAGAACTAGCTCGCTTTCTGGAAGAGCCGGGTGATCAGCAACTCTGTTTGGCCTGTTGAGAAGATGGGAAATATTTGGCTTTTCAGTTGCTGTCATCACTGTTCCTCACTGCTGGATTCTCTGGAAAAAGAAAATAAACCTTGCATCCTGTTTGAACTTTTGTCCACTGAGAATAGAGTTTGGGCAGAATCTCCCGTTCTACTCCAAATATAGGTAGTCCTCAACTTACTGCAGTTCATTTATTCAAAGTTACTCAAAGTTACAACGGCAACTCAAAATTACAATGGTACTGAACAAAGCAACCTATGACTGTTTTTCACACAACCATTGCAGTATCCCCATAGTTAAGGGTAAAAGTTCCCCTCAAACATATGTGCCAGTCATTCCCGACTCTAGGGGGCGGTGCTCATCTCTGTTTCAAAGCCAAAGAGCCAGCATTGTCCGAAGACATCTCCGTGGCCATGTGGCCGGAATGATTAAACACCCCAAAAGCGCACAGAATACTGTTATCTTCCCATCAAAGGTGGTCCCTATTTTTCTACTTGCATTTTTTATTTGCTTTCGAATTGCTAGGTTGGCAGAAGGTGGGACAAGTAATGGGAGCTCACTCCATTACACGGTGCTAGGGATTCGAACCGCCGACCTAAGCTCAGCATCTTAGCCACTGACTCACCGTGTCCCCATGGTTATATGATCAAAATTCAGACACTTGGCAATTGACACTTGTTTTTGATGGTTATAGGGTCCTGGGGGTCTCGTGATTCCCTTTTGCAACCTTCTAAGAAACAAAGTCAATGGGGAAACTACATTCACTACTTAAGATTGCTGTTCCTCCCACATGCAGATCACTTCAACTGTAGCTGGACGTGTAAAAACCATCATTGCAGGCTATGGAACAAATACATCCCTTTCAGATGGTGACAGCTGGGATTTTGTGCAGGAGCAGGTAAGGACTCTCTAGCAGTAATGTTAGTTTTACATCCTTTAGTTCCATTGATGTGATTCCAATGGGGACATATTTGGCCATTCACAGAGAGGCTCATATAATGTGCTAAGCCATAAGGTGGTTTGTTTAGATTTGGCCTAGTGCAGTGATGGCGAAACCTTTTGCCGCTGAATGCCAAAAAGGGAGCGTGTGTGCGCACTCACTTGATCTGCAACCTGGAAGAGGAGCTGCCCAGGGGTCATGCGCGCACCAGGAAATGAACTTCCAGTTTTTGGCGTACACATGTGCAACAGTCAGCTATCTTCTGGTTACTGGTGTGCATGGGCATGCGGCAATCAGCTGGCAGGCGCACATGCTCACACCGGAAAATGGAAGACCATCTCTTTCAGTTTCCAGCACTGCCGCATGCACAAAGACCAGCTGATCATCATGTGCACATGCACGCCAGAAACCTGGAAGAAGAACGGGCAATGTGTGTGCCAGGTGACATGGCTCCATGTGCCACTTCGGGCACGATTGCCATAGGTTCACCATCATAGCCTAGTTTATTGGGTTGGGCCCAGCCTTATGGCTTGAAAGTCATAATATATGAATTCTAAAAAGTCTGGTTGATTGATGCAATCAAAGTCATGTTGGATGAGTAGAGCCATAGAGTTGACCTAACAATGAACTTGGTTCTTCCATCAGATATATGCGATGCCATGGTGGCACAATGGTTAAAATGTAGTATTGCTGGCTAATTCAGCTCACTTGCCAGGAGTTCATTCGTCACCAATTGAAGGTTGAGTCAGCTTACAGATTTCTGAGGTCGTTAAACCAAGGACTCAAGACTGTTGGGGCCAATATGCTGACTCTGTACACTGCTTAGAAAGAGCTGTGGAGCACTGTGAAGTGATAGATAAGTCTAAGTGCTATTGATAAACATCCTGCTTTTCCTCCATATTGGAACTCAAGTTGCCATAGATGAGAGCAGTTTTTCTCAAACTTGGCAGCTTGAAGATCTGTGGACTTCAATTCCCAGAATGGCCAGTGAGCGACATCATTTAAGAGTTCTGGGAGTTTGAACTCGATACAACTTCAAGTTGTCAAGGTTGGGAAACATTGGATAAGAGAGTTTATGGAGTCTCCCGTTTAGGCATGGTCCATGCTCATATCTGCTTAGTTTCAGCAAAGTTGGGCCAGCCTTGTGCTGGATCTTTTTCCTCTAGTAGTATTTTTTCTGTTGCAATGACTGCTTCTCTTTCTCACTGTCTTCAATCCCCTCCCTTGTCCTTAGTTCCAATGCTGCGGCTGGAAAGGCTGGGCGGACTGGATGGAAAACAGCAGAGTCAGAAATGCCTCAAATAAAGAGTACCCCTGCTCCTGTCAAAACACCTCTGCTCTGCACTCAGCCAACAACGGAACAACTGACAAGCCGGCCCTCTTTTGCCGAGCAGAGGCACCGTTGCAAATCAACAATAGAGTGAGTAGCCCACACATTGTTCTTGAGTTGGGGGTGTGCACAGTGCAGTCCAGCTCCTTTGGGTACTTGTGGTGATAGTTGTATTTCTCTCTTGTCATAAAGCAATTTTTAAAAACTTGACCCAAATCCTGTAGGGAAAAATGTTATGAAATGTCAGCATTCTCTATGCCCATCAATATTTGTATCCAAAATGTTTAGGCAATTGTTTAAAAGAGGGCAGGGAGGTATACAAGTGATTGTATGACAGTGTTATGACCTACTAGTGGCCAGCAGAGCTGGCAATAGATTCAGACAGTGAAGAGGTTGGAGAGGAATATGGGCCAGTCCTGGAATCTGGGGAAGGCTCTGATGAGGGCTCTGTGTCGGAGGCAGAAAGAGGATCAGGGCCGTATGCCAGTTATCAGCTGCCTTCAGAGGCAGACATCAGTGAGGCAGACGAACAGCTGGAGCCTATTCCCAGTGTGCGCATGTGCAGCGTTGCCAGACAAAGGGATCAGCTAAAGAACAGGGGTCGACTTGGGGTAAGACCACAAGTGGACGATGAATGGCCCCTCCCAGAGAAAATACAAGAGCAGCGAAAGGGGAGTGGAGTTTGCAGGAGACAATTAGTTCGTGCTCCAAGCCAGATTAAAGTCTGGAACTGAAAATTCTCCCTTGAAGGACTTTGCTGGGTGTGAATGAGCAGAATCCACATTAAATTAATAAAAGGAGTTTTGTCAGGACAAGGAGTTTGCTTCATGCTCTTCGGAACCCTAAGTCAGAACACACAGTCTCTGAAAAGATTGTCAGTTCCTGCTCATCGGGAATAGGGAGAATTTGTGCACAAATATTAAGCTTGCCATGTTCATTCTCTGGTTTAATTTCTGAAAGAGGTGACTTAAGACAGGGGTCCCCAACCCCTCGTCCATGGACCAGCACTGGGTCATAGCATGCCAGAAACCTGGCGATGCAAACAAGCGAAGCTCCATCCATGGGATTTAGGTAGCATGCGAAACTACGCTCTGTCAGGTACACGGACAAAAACTCTCCCTGGTGCCCAAAAGGTTGGGGCCACTGACTTAAGAGACAATTGGGTAAATCTATGTAAAGAAATACATAGGAAGGAAATATATGGAACAACTTATTCCAATACATTTAGAAGATGCCAATTGGAGGGAAATTTTAATAGATCTTGTAGGGCCCTCAACCAAAAAAGCGGGGTGCATATTGATTGGTTGATCCCAATTTTGAGATTGCCAAACTCCTTGTCAACTGACTTGTTTACAAATAAACCTTGAAAACATGGCCAGCAAGAAGAACAAAACTAAGCTAAATTAAAAGATGCTTCCAACCGTCCTCTCCCAAGGCCCTGGTGAACATCCAGGTTTTTAGTAATTTCTGGAACATCATAACAGCTTTTGCCCAATTTGGCACTTTCTAGGCAGGTGATTGATTTGATTGTAGCAGAAAATGGGAACGTTCAGAAGGAAAAGAAGATTCCACCCACCCCACCCTTGTCTTATCCACTTTTTTTCATGCATTGATTTTCACATCACTGTACCGTTGCGCCTAGTCTTACTTTTTCCAACCATTAACCTATTTGAAAAGAGCAGTTGTACGGAAGAGGATTACACACTATTTTGGGGGCCACAATTGGTGCATCCTTTTGATGGAAGTATTTATTTCTGAGTAGCATGCTTGTTTACAAAAATGGTATAATAAAATGGGAGGCAGTTGCATGTGATTATAATGTTATTTGAAAAGAAACAAGACTACTGAGGACAAAGTACCTAGACACAGACCAGAATAGGGAGCCGGGTGATCTACTTTATAATGACAGCCAAGTCTTACAGCTCCCCTAACCCATAACAGGGTGGGGCTAATCAGATCTCCGGGTTAGGTTATTCCAAAGACGAATGGCTGCAACAGAGAGCAGTCTGCATCTTGGGCTTTGTAAACAACCTCCTTAAGGGAAAGGGCTTGGAGTGAATCTCCCTTCAATCTGTTTGCATGGACACAAGCTACTCGGGCAAGTTGGTCTTGTAAATATGTAGGCCCTTAGCCATAGAAGTATTGATTTCAGCCTCTTTCTGCTGAGTCCTTTAAAGGAGCCACCAGTCGGTATGAGAGTGATGAAAGGAAATAGGTATTCATGCATTGCAAAAGTAATTTGTGGGACTCCCTGATATGGAGAAGGACGGTGCCATGGGTGTTTCCGAACATTAGTAAGCCAGGTTCTTAAAAGGAAAGGACTAGAAAAGACAAGGTTAAGGCCAGAGTGCAGAAAACAAAAGTGGAAGGTTCTTTTCTGATTTTTTTGGGGGGGTTGTTTTTTGGCTGTATCTGATGGGCTTGCAATATGGGAGCGAGTGAGATGTGCCTCGTAGTTGATCTGACAAGGGTTGTCCTTGGAATTCCATCTGATGCTCCTTTTTAATCTACCTTTGTCCATTTTCAGGGCTGCAGGGAGAGTGTCCAAACCTGGCTGAACAATAACATCATCAGCATTGTAGGGATCTGCCTTGGGATTGCTCTCCTAGAGGTAAGCGCTCCTGAATGACAACTGGGTTACAGCTACATTTCTACCAATAGTGCTGAAATAATACAGGGAGGGGCAAATATTGAGACATTCCCCAAATCATTACAAAATCATTCAGTTTATATTCAGTTTAGACACTTTGTGTGGTGTTTATTTTCAGGACTGTCCAAAGACATTTTGTAATAATCACAATATTTTTTTCCCCATCAACCCCAATTTATATCTAGGCATGTAGCACTGAAGTACAATTGGGTCTTGTAGGCAGAAACTCACTTACAGTTTCTCACATACAGCCACTTCATCCTCTGGAATATTAAGCTAAATATTTTAAATATTTAATGCTGTTTCATGGCATTCAGTTTTGAGTATTTGAGATCTAATTTTTTTTAAAGAGTCCAATGGTCATAGCTCCTTGGGTAGTTAGCTGTTTGATGATGGAATGACCCCAAACCTGGTTTTCTTCTGCCCAGTTAAAATGCCATTATATTTCTGCTGTCAGTGCCATTATTCAAATCATGTATTTCCTAGTGTTGTCCCTACCAGTCTACTCATTTGGAGCAGTAGGCATTGCTGGCAGACACCAGAAATGTTTATATGTGCTTGATTGTGAGTGCATTACGTGATAAAGAATCAAGGTCTTTATTTCTCCACCCTGGATCTTTCTTGTAGTTACTGCAGCTGCTGTGCATGTTGCTGGTCACTGCATTAGAACACAAGGACCTGCATAGTGGTGGCTCCCAGGAGATCCATAACAGGTGGCTAAAGGGAGTGCATAGATGTTTCCAGCTTTCTGCCATGCCTTGTTATTTGTGTCTTCCTGTGTTGGGAAGGATGTGTTATTTCTTTCTCTGTGCATGTCCTGTGACCTGTGTAATTCATGAGTGCAGTGCAGGGAATACTGATTTTTCTTGGGTGGAAGCTGCTGTCATCCCCAAATGGCATGGTGCCATGCTTGTGTATTTGCAAGGAAGCTGAGCAAGACTTGGGCTATGAGAAATCCCATATGAATCCTTGTGAATTCACCTAGGCCAGGGGTGTCACACTCAAGATCCGGCCAGTGAAGTGCTTAAAACTGGCCCGCGGGGCCAGAATGGAAATAGCAAAGGACCAGCCCACGGTGCCTCTAGCAGCCAAAACAATGTGTGTCTGTGTGCGGGGGGTTTCTGCACACCCACCCAACCATGTTTTGACTGGTAGGGTGCTGCAGGAGGCATCCGCCCCGTCTTCCCCCACATCCAACCCAGCCGACCCACAGAAGAGAACCGCAATGCTGAGCCGGCCCTCAAAGAAATCCAGTTTGACACCCCTGATCTAGGCAGTTTCTTCCATCTGGCGTTCTTCACATTTGCTGGATTATAATGCAGAATAGTGTAGTAATTTTAGAAGTATGATTTATGCCAGAAAGACATGGGAGCCGTGGTGGCGCAGTGGTTAGCATGTAGTATTGCAGGCTCATTCTGCTGACTGCCAGGGTTCAATCCTGACTTGCTCAAGGTTGACTCAGCCTTCCATGCTTCCGAGGTCGGTAAAATGAGGTCCCACATTGTGGGGGGAATATGCGGACTCTGTTAAATAGCTGAGAGAGGCCTGTAAAGCACCGTGAAACAGTATATAAGTGCTATTGCTATTAAGTTTATTCTAACTGTGTAGTTTATTGACTAATGTTGGGACATTCACTCTTTCAGCCCAAACTTAGAGAATGGTTATTCATTAACATAAAAGGAGACCATGTGCGGAGTTGCCTTGAACTCTCGCACAAACAAGAGATAACAATTCCCATCACTCCAAGCCAGTACAGTGAATGGTTGCTGAAGATGATAGCCAATGTAGTCCAACACAACTAGAGGAGGCAACAAATAGCTTTCTCTGTGAGCATGTGTGGCAATTATCTTTCTGGGAATCTGTTGTTTCTCTGGTATTCCCCAATGAGAATTACATTGATTTGAAGAACCCATGAATTTAATCTACTTTCTGATGCGGATCTAAATTTAGAAATCAGATGCTTATAGTTCTTTTTCAATGTCCCCATAACGAATTCGGCTTCTTTCATTATTCTTCCTGTCTGCACATTGAATGCCATTCAAGAACAGCTTGTAATCTTTGGGCCTTTTGGGCTAAGCCCTGCCTGTGGTTGCAGCCAAAACACCTAAAACTTTCCCAGTGTGCTTTTGATATGCTGACTGCTGGGTATATGCGTATGCCAGCTGTGTTTCTCAACATCTACAGCACCCTATTATTGGCATAGGTCTGGGCATGTCTGAAGAGGTGAAGTGTTGATTTGCTTCCCAAAGTGATGCATGATGCATGGGTTATGTTTGTACTATTCCTTAATTCTCCCTCGTTTCTGAAACCTTTTTCCATGAGAGTGGAAGTTCGTTCTCCGAGCTTGTGGGTTGGTTTCTGAATGTTTCATTACCAGACTAGGTAACATCAGCAAAGTTTAGGAGATGTCATTGTCAGTGTTCTTCTGTTTATAAGAGCTTTCTGCGGTCTTGTAATGGGTCAGGTATGGGTGTGTCAAGTGAGGGTCTTGTGTGGGTCAGGTTTGAGTCATCAGTGGGAGACTTTTGACGTGCCTTGTGATGGGGAGGTTACCTCAGGTCAATGTCATTGGGAGGTGAACTGGTGGGGAGGCTTGCATGGGTTGGTTGAGGGTCGATGCTGTCTCTGGTTGGCTGTGCGGTTGATTTGGATTTCGTAGGCTGGTTATAGGTTCATGTGTCTATTGATGAAATTGCTTGTGGAGTGTCAGGCTTCGAAGAACTCATAAGCGTGGTAGGTAGTAGCATGGCCGATTTTTGTGTTGGTCCAATTGAACTGATGCTGTTTGGTGTCAGTGTGGGTAGAGCTTAAGATTGTTCTCCCACAAGTTTGGAGAACGAACCTTCACCCTCATCCTACCCCTGAACTCCAGATATTCGCCACTATTGCAAACCTCTTTTCATTTTTATAATCACTTAAATTGTTTCACATGCCTGCTGCACAGGGACAGCTACCTGGAGTTTTGGCAAGGTAATTCATTCCAGGGCATTGTCAGGCCTGAACGTTCCTTTAGTAGAAATGTGTCAATGTCCACAATGCTTCGTTTTCCCCACCTCTTTCCTCCTTTGCAGGTTAATGTCTTGCTTGCATCTTGTGCTGTTGCAAAAAGAGCTTTGCTGGCTCCCCTGGAGCCAAAATATCATGTCAGGGGCCCAAGAACTGCAAGGGCTGCATGAGCACCAATAAGGAGAATTGGAGAGGGCAAATGTAGCAGAGAACAAAAGCAAACAAACCCGTAAGATGCTACAGGGCAAAGGCCCCTTTTTAAGCAGTGATAGACATCTTCCTTCCTTTCAGCAGGATATATTCTATGAGCCATTCTGATTGTAGCTTCTTTCCATCTTGTGTATTTACTTTCCCTGTGATGGATTATATTTCAAGAATTCCACATTGATCATTGCTTATGGAGCAATGGTGTCTGGAGAGCACCTAGATAAGGGAAAGGGCTTCAAGGATAATGGGGATTGTAGTTCAGCACACATGAAAGACACCTGGTTGGGTTCAATAAGTATTCAGAGATAGCTACTATACTCATGAGTTGTAATTTCAGGGCTTAAGTGTAGACGAGGAATGGGGAAACTATGGCTTCTTTACAACCTGTGGGCTTCAGCTTCTGGCTGGCTCAAGAATTCTGGGAATTGAAGTCCACAAGTCGTGAAAGGGCCATCCCAGTATCCAAACTTCCCAGTGCACTGGATTCCCAACAGCCAGGAATCCCAAGCAGAGATACTGGAGGTTGAAGGTTAACACATTTAAAGGACATGGGATCAAATAAAAAATCTTAATAATCTTACTTTTAAGTTGCTTTACAAACTATCCCAAACATGGAGTTCAGCTTTTGTTATGATAGATCTGATTGCTGTTTCTTTTACTAAAACCTCTTTTTCCCCCACAGCTCTTCCTCATGATGGTATCGATGTTTCTGTGTAGAACCATTGGCCCCAACTATGACAAGCTTGCTCGTTATTCCTAGGCAAAGAAACTTTTTGGGGAAACGGCATTGAAGAACGGTATTGTGTCTTATTTAGACATTAAACCAGGGTTTTAAAACAGTATAGTGTAGGGCTGTGGTTGTGATCAGCAAGTTTACTACCTAACTTTCTTGTCCTAAGTAATCCAGTCTTGGAAACTGAGATGAAACTTTCAAGAATCAGAGCAACCAATAAGAAAACAGAATACTATGAAACAGGTTTTTACCTTCGCTTAGCTAAAGATGTCCTCCAAAAATTATAGCCGTATCGGCTTTTGGCTTTACAGTAAATCCCTACAATAAGATATGAGTTCTTTTTATATTGCATTGTCCTGGAATGCACAGATTTTAACAGCCAAGCCCTGATGTATTTTTGCATGAGAAGAACTATTTAACCATAAATCAATTATTGCAATTCAACCTGAGAAAAAGTATTTTTTAAAAGCATATACATATTATACATTCAACACTCCCCCAAATCCTTTGATATAGCTATTTTAGACAAAGCTAAAAAAGTTACTTTTTTTAAAAAAGTGAAATTTGCAGCATCTTATTTAGTCAACAATTCAGGCTGTGAATTAACAGTGGTGTTGACCCACCTGATTGGACCAAGAGGTTTTTTTTGTTAATCATTCCTGCTACCATTGAGGTATGATCTATTCATCCAGACTTCAAGCATTCTCAACCATATGTAGGATATAACCAAACCTCAAAGTTGTATGTTCTATGCTACTCTTGGCATGTACTTTAGTAGTCTTTTATACCACAATCTTGTCTTGATTTGGTTGAATTAATCTATGTTGAAAACAGCTCAGTTAAGAAGGCTGCATTTCTCCCTTATGTTTGGACTAAACTCTTCCATCACCAGCCTTTTTCTCTTGTTGGATAAATGGCATGAAGAACCTGAAATCCATCTGATATTTTTTGCTGGTGGCTCCTAATTGTCCCAGCCTTTACAGATAATGGTAAGGAATGTTGAATGACAGGTTCCACAGCACTGAATCTACAAACCTTTGGAGCTTATGACTCCATTAGCTAGTTAAGAGGCAGGATATACCTGGTATGGAATGAAGAGGTCCTTTTGCATTGGGAATGCATTGACATAGCCATTAACACTTCTGTGGATTTTTGGATAGTGCCTCTTTACTGCCCCAGCAGGTGTAAACAAAGAGGACACCCTATCTTTGAACCTCAAAAATTTGACATGGTTTTCTGTTGCGCCTTGCACACTTATAACTCTGTTCAGGGCGGATGAGAAAACCCTCCCCCTCTCTTTTTTATTTGCTTTTTTGTGGTATTTATATATTCAGCTTGGATGTTTAAAACAAATGTAAAAGGGGAAATATTTTGAGGAAGGGGATGCAGGTGGAATGAGGTACCTATACAATTTCACCCTCTTTCTCAGCTTACTGTGGTTTGTTCTTTGCAGAGTTAGTCCTTTAAAAATTTCTATTTTGTAAATAAAAATTATCCATAAATGGTTGTGTTTGATTCTTTGAACTTGGATGTAAAATAGCTTTTAGCTAAATACAGGTAGTTCTCGACTTCAGTTCATGTAGTGACTGTTCAAAATTAAAATGACACTGAAAAAAATTAATTGACCATTTTTCACACTTGCAATCGTTGCATTGATCACATGATTTACATTCAGATGCTTGACAACTGACTCACCTTTATGATGGTTGCAGCATCCCAGGTCATGTGATCATCATCTTCTAACAAGCAAAATCAGCGGGGAAGCCAGATTCACTTAGCGACCATGTTACTAATTTAACAACTGCAGTGATTCACTTAACACATGTGGCAGGAAAAGTCGTAAACTGGGGAAAACTCAATGTTTCACTTAACAGCATAAATTTTGGGCTCAATTGTGGACATAAGTTGAGGAATACCTGTATTTGCGATGGTGACGAATATCTGTAGCGAGGGTGAAGGTTCGTTCTCCGAGCTTTGTGGGATGGTTTCCAAATATTTCATTGCCAGGCTAGGTAACATCTTCAGTGGAATTTGGGAAGGTTTTTTTTAGCTATTTCTCCAAAAGAATAGATGTACTATTGATAAGAGAAACACAGTGGCTCAATGGCTAAGACACTGAGCTTGTCGATCAGAAAGGTCGGCAGTTTGGTGGTTCAAATCCCTAGTGCCGCATAACGTAGTGAGCTCCCGTTACTTGTCCCAGCTTCTGCCAACCTAGCAGTTCAAAAGCATCTAAAAATGCAAGTAGAAAAATAGGAACCACCTTTGGTGGGAAGGTAACAGTGTTCTGTGCACCTTTGGCGTTTAGTCATGCTGGCCACATGATCTCGGAGACGTCTTCAGACAGCGTTGGCTCTTCGGCTTTGAAATGGAGATGAGCACCACTCCTTAAAGTCAGGAACGACTAGCACTTGTGTGAGAGGGGAGCCTTTACTCTTACCTTACTATTGATAGGATCCCTTATACAACAGCCAAGAGCGAGTAAGCAGAATAAAAGGCTTGGCTCATGGTCAATTCTAAGCTACGTCCCTTATTCCAGTTGATCACTCAATGTCAATTGGCTGGTTTTGAGTAATGAAGGAGCCTCCTGAGATGTAACAGACCTCTTAAATGAATCTGGCTTCCCCACTTGGCTTGACAGAATGTTGCAAAAGGTGATTGCATGACCCCAGGACATTGTCATCAATATGAACCAATTGTCCAGCACCCAAATTTGGATCACATGACCATGGCAATGCTACAACGGTCGTGTGAAAAATGGTCATAATTCACTTTTTTCAGTGCTGTTGTAACTTCAACTAGTCACTAAATAAAATTGTTGAGAATTACCTGTATATGGTCCCCCTTTCCTACCAAAGAGGAAGAAGCACCTATGAATGCCAAAAAGATGATAATCACGAACGTACATTTAGCCAGATAAGGCTTCAGATTGAACATATAACAAAGCTCAGTTTACTTTTATATTTTTGTTTCATTTAAGAGTGGGATTATGTGTGGAATAGAACAAGGTGGTAATTCTGATTTCATTCATTCTCCAAAATTTGGACGGCTATTTTTTTTTTTTAAAAAAATGCTTCCTTAGATATAAAACTAAGGTAGCAGAAGACAAGAGAAAGAGGGTTTAGAAGACCACTTTTATCTGTTTCCAATTGTTAATGCTCTTGCTGATCTTTAATTACTCATATGAGTAATATTAAAATGCCTCCCACCTGTACTTCAAAGATACAGAGCTGACTAAATGATCTCATGCTCACTGTGTAAATGAACCCTGAGTTTTGCAAGGTAATACCTTCCTACAGTGTGAATTGTTTACTACTTTTGAAACGTGAGTCTTAAAACTCCTAGGCAGCAAAGGAGAAATTAGACAATGGAGTCAAAAATTTTGCTAAGCAAGATGGTTGTTAAATGAGTGACATCCAATCATACATACATACATACATACATACATACATACATTGGCCATGGCTGTTAAGTGAATTGTCATTTAAGTGAATCTGTCTTCCCCTATTGATTTTGCTTGTTGGAAACCAGCTAGGAAGATCGCAAATGGCAATCACATGACTCCCAAATGTTAAAACCCTCATAATTATATGCTGGTTGCCAAACACCCAAATTTTGATCGCATGATCATGTGGGAGCTGTGATATCGTAAGTGCAAGGAATGGTGGTAAGTCACTTTTGAGTGCTATTGGAGTAGTTTTAAGTTGACTACTCCGCAGAGGAGATTAATTCAATACAGGACAAGAATTCAAATTTGACTTAAAACTTGTATTAAACAATATCATTACTGCCACTGAATAATAACGGTCTTCACATTAAACCCTACTGTTTGTGATGGACTCTTAAAAGGATCCAGGGAGACCTGTGAATTAGGAGCATCAGGTTACGCATTCCTGATATAAACCTTTCCCTAGAGTCTGACGTGATAGTGTAGGAATGGGTTCACTCTTCAGCAGTTTGTGAGAACTAAGTAATAATGTACACCAAAGCCTGACAGTCATACAAAACAGGAGTCCTAAGAAATATCGTTTCTTCTTACAACGGAGTGTTAAGTCCCAAGAAGCAATGACATGAGACAGTGTTCTCCCAGGAGATTTAGAAGGATACACATGGAGTTGAGATTTAACTATTGTCCTCAACATGCCCGAGATGATTTGACCAAAAGAGTATTCTTCCAGAAGGACCATCCCACCTTTAAGATGGTCTACTGAGCAATGGATTCAAGCCTTTTAAAGGTTTAAGCTTAAAGCTTGGTTTTGTGGTCATCAAAGAGAGAAAAGTTATCTGTTAATAAACTTAAAAGTTGACATGAATGGGGTCAGCAGTTTTTCAGCCATCGGTTCTGCCATCTAGTATGATGTGATAAGAGGAAGATGGCCTAATTGGCTGTGGGATTGATTTGTTGAGCATGGTGAACTATTTCTCAGTCCCGGCCCAGCCGGTAGATATGATGCTGTGCTCCCAGTTCGCTTGCAGACACTTCAAACACA